>NC_090353.1:23664257-24302166 GCF_035084215.1 Heptranchias perlo
TGCTGCCTCACTTGCTGAGCCTTTCCAGCATTTTCTGTTTTTATTCCAATATTTGATATCCTCACTTCTGTAGGCGCTGCAAAAAAAATGTTCCTTGCCGCTATAAAGCACTGTTCCCTTTCACTCCTGACATTTCCACCCCTCCCCTGCTAGGTTTCCTGCCCTCCCAATGGGCGAGCTGCCTATAAGAGATGGGGTTAACGCTGGCAGCTCACCGATTCAATGTTAGAGAGGCCTGACCATGGAAATTGATTGGGCCTCCTGTCGATTGCATTGGGCGGGCAGAGAGGACATTCTGCCCAGCACACGCCCGATATACGCCCAAATCGAATATCATCCCGTCAAATTCAAATGTCCCAACAGCAAGTAAAGATTCATTATTGAGCCCATTCAAAATTCTGTTTATTGTAAAATCACAGTGGACTCACTCTTTAATTACCTTTGATAGCGGAAATCATGAATTCCATAAAGCACTTAGGGTCACACATGCAGTACTGTTGACTGCAATTTCTTGCAAAGCAATATGGACTTTAATTCATGAACTATTACATATAATTATCTTCCAAAGCCTCGGCATGCGCATAGCAAATGTGTAACAAGAAAAATTAGAGTTCAGAAGAAGGGAGACAGTAATGCCCATGATAAGGACCTAGCATGATAGGATAAACTGAGATCTAAAGGGTGCTACAGCCTGAAAATCTCTTCACTCACTTTTCAAAGAAACAGCAGAGCCATTCCGTTATGGATACCATTAATCTTGAGAGATTAGCATTTAGACAGAACAGAAATACCTTGATTCAAACAAATCTGGGACCCACTTGAGCAGTATGTAAATACTGCAAAGGAATGGAGATGAGAATGATAAGTGGAACCAAAAAAAACAAAGAATATTTTGGAATAACTGTAAGAGTCTAAAATCTGAAATTACGGGAACTAATTATAACTGAAATGTTTGTGAGGGCCAATTTTCCAGACTCGTAGCTAAGTCAACAGGACCAGATTGTAGTGTGTACTGGCTTGGCACACTTTTTTGGAGGTTAAACTCACAGGATTTTGAGGAATCAGTTAATTTAAATATGCCCTGAAAAGCTCTCTGCCCAGATTGGGCCTGTGGCCTGCAGCTCTCTGCTAAGGGGGTAGGATATCCTGCACAGCAACAGCAGTTAAAGGGCTGCTGCTGCTATTTAAAAACATTTGCCTACCTAAAGATTTTCCTCTCAACAAAAACACAACAACTTGCATTAATATAGCACTTTTAAAGTAGTAAATGTCCCAAGGAGCTTCACACGAGTGTTATCAGACAACATTTGACACTGATCCACATAAGGAGATATTAGGACACGTGACCAAAAGTTCAGTCAAAAAGGTGGGTTTTAAGGAGTGTCTTAAAAGAGGAGAGAGAGGTAGAGAAGCGAAGATGTTTAGGGAGGGAATTCCAGAGCTTAGGGCCTAGGCAGCTGAAGGCACGGCCGCCAATGGAGGGGTGAAGGAAATCGAGGATGTACAAGAGACCTGAGTTGGAGAAGGTTTTCCATATTTGCACAGAATAGGAAGGAACTATGACATACTGGAGGAGGGAGTCACAGTTGCAGGTCCTTATGCTGATTCACTTTACAAATCAAGAGCTTGGAAGCCAAAGGCAAATTGAGGTACGAAACATTTGGAGGCTTCTTTGAAGCTCAGATTACCACCATCCTTTGTTTATTCTTCTTCCTCCTTCTACTCACTCACACACACACACACACACACACACACACAGGCGTACACTGAATCATAGTAGCATGACACACAATATGTTGGTATGTCAGCTCTTCTTGAAAGAGTTTCCTGTTGTCTGAAGATCCAGGTCAACGAGATGGCATAACCCTGTGACTGCGTTCCTCATGTAGCATAGGAGGTAAAGGCGGATCTCCTCTTACATGCCCCAGTACCTCTACCTTGGTCCATAGACATAGCTCCCATGGAAAGGGCAGGTGGAGCAATATGCCTCTATTCCCTCCTCAGATACTCCTTCCATCAAATCCTCAGTACATGAGGAATACTCACAGGAATTCCCATCCATTAATTTTTGCTTGCTGCAACAAAAGTTAAAGCTCCCAGCAACCTGCAAATTTGCAGTTGATAACAATTAATATTAATTTGAGTAAATTTTGCAGACTTAATGAGGCTGTCCCACATTTTCTGTGAGAGCATTCTTAGCTCAGTAAATTCCCCACGAGAAAGTCATGTTCCTTAGCAACTGTATTAGAAAGAGGCCTAATTTCCTCATCCCTTAGACCCGAACATGCCAGCACAACTGTTGAAATGGATAAGAAAATCTATCCTACGATGTCTACTTTAAGTGTTGTTAAAATGCTCTATAAATAAGGCATTAAGACATTGACTTTTTTATAAGACTATTAAAGCATACACATTAATCTGATGATACAGTGAGATTAATACTTGTAATACAATTCACACAATTATTCCTAGTGTGTCTTTGTACAATGCATGCTATTAATCTACTATAGGTGGAATAAGAGGGTACTGTGCATGTGTGTGTATATGCAATAAAAATATTGAGCTGAACAAATACTTAATGAAAATAAACTGTCATGTATATACATTTGAGAAATTACCAACTAATTTTTGTCATTTTTGAACTGAACCCAACAGTGGATGAGATTAGAGCTTGGCAAAATTTAGCAGACATTGAAAAAGAATGGCCGTCTATGAATGATCTGAAACAGATGATAAGACTGCTGGCAATGATAAGAAGCTGACACACTCTGAGGTGATCTCTGAGACCTTCATTCTACAGCTTGTCTGCTTGAGTGGAGAATAGACAGATCTGTAGAGATGAGTTGGCATAGAGATGGGAATATTTGGAATACTATATTGTTTAAAAAAGGTAACTTTAGGAGGGGGCGATTTTAAACCTACCAGAGTGGCGGGCAGTTAAAAGCGCCCACGAGACTTACCCACTGACATCCCACTTCCTTCCATCTCTTCTGAGCAGGTAGAAAGAACACCTTCCAGAAACCAGCGAGGTCCTTCTTTAAATATGCAGATTGGGCTCTGATGATGTCATTGGGACCCAACTGCTATTTTAACCAGTGACTTGAGCGGGAAAGCCGTTGCGGCTTTCCCACCAAGTGAAGCTGGCGTGAAAAAGATTCGGGACCAGAAGAGGCCCAGAGAGCTAAGTTTTTAAACTTTTGATTTACTTCCCTTGTGGAGCCAGGAGGAGCAAGGGTGCTTTTGTGGGCCCCACAAGGAAAGTTTAGGCCTCCCCTGCCCAGGCTCCCCCCACCCCCGCCTTCCAAATCTCCCGAAACCCCCTCCCATGACTTACCCAACCGGAGTGCAGCGAAGGTTCACCAGACTGATTCCTGGGATGGCAAGACTGTCGTATGAGGAGAGATTGGGTCGACTCGGCCTGTATTCGTTCGAGTTTAGAAGAATGAGAGGGGATCTCATTGAAACATATAAAATTCTGACAGGGCTAGACAGACTGGATGCAGGGAGGATGTTTCGCTTGGCTGGGGGTTCCAGAACGAGGGGTCACAGTCTCAGGATACAGGGTAGGACATTTAGGACTGAGATGAGGAGAAACTTCTTCACTCAGAGGGTGGTGAACCTGTGGAATTCTCTACCACAGAAGGCTGTGGAAGCCAAGTCACTGAATATATTTAAGGAAGAGCTAGATAGATTTCTAGACACAAAAGGCATCAAGGGGTATGGGGAGAGAGCGGGAATATGGTATTGAGATAGAGGATCAGCCATGATCATATTGAATGGTGGAGCAGGCTCGAAGGGCCGAATGGTCTACTCCTGCTCCTGTTTTCTATGTTTCTATGTTTCCTTCGGTCCCCACTGCAGCCCCCTGCCTCCTGACATTCTGTTCCCCCCCAGCGATCAGCTACTACTCCTCACTAGTTTTGGGCAGGCAACTGATGGGGGGACATGCAGGTGAGGCCCGGGAGTTAAAATCCAATGAGGACTGCTTCTGTTGCTGCTGCTCCTCCAAATCTAGGCCTCTCTGCATGGCTAGGTTGTGCAGGATGCAGCGCAGCACTATGATGTGGGAGACCCTTTCTGGAGCATATTGTGTGGAGCCCCAGACCTGTCAAAACAGCTTCAGCAGCCAGTGTGCTCAGTAATCATTCTGGTGGTCTCCTGGGTTTGATGATACCTGTGTTCGTAGGGCATGGGGTCACAGAGGGGGGGGGGGGGGGGGGGGGGGAATGAGCTGCATGTGTAAGGGTATTCCTTATCCCCCAGCAGCTCCCTGCAACGTTCCTAGTAGGGTTGAATATTAGGGGGATGGTAAACTCTCACAGTAGAAATGCATCCTGACAGCTGCTTTGGTACCTTGCATACACTGGCATGATCCTGGAAGGAGCCAGTGAGAGGTTAAAGGCTGTGTACATTTTGACAATCTCTGGCCCCCTGGTTCAGCAGGCATCAGGTCCTGTTGCAGGAGGCTACAGAGGTCTCCAACAGCCCACCTGGAGAAGTACAGCCTCCTGATGCACTGCTCTTTGGACGGATCCAAGAAAGTGGCTTTTGGTCTGTGCACCCTGCGGACTGGGAATGGCCTCCTACAAGCAGCGCCTCCCCCGACCACCCCGCCTCACCTGCTGTCTCCTAATAGGCCCAGCTGTTGCTTGTGCTGGTTGCTGATGCCGCTGCTCCTCTTCCTCCAACTGTTCCTCCATCCAAATGAAACTGGCAATAATAGCACCCATGATAAGCAGATAGAGCTAACTGAGTGTAGGTAAGACAAAAAAATATCAGAAAGTAGTGATCTGGAAGCTGGAAACTCTCCTGGCAATCCAAAAATCACAGAAATGCAGAGATCCTATGATCCACTTCCCTGCAGGTGAGTGCCCCTTTAAATACAGCTTCACTGGCTCTGAGAGTTCTATGGCGGATTCGGCGCTGTGTGGACATTCCACGATTTCACGTTAAAATGACGTTGTGGTGCTAATTGCTTCATAGAACCACCAATTTACATGTTTTCTGAAGGCTCCCACCTGCTTCTGGCCGATGCCTTTGCTCAGAAAACAGTGTGGTTAAAATGGCGGCGGGCGGGAGCACATTGGAAATGCAGCGGTAAGTACTCTACCGCGATGTTAACCACCCACTCGCACCATTCCCCCATTCAGACAGGGTTAAAATCTGCCCTTTTGAATTGCTGTTGCCATGTTTACTTAATTCTCACTTGTTGGTGTTACTTGAGTGTGACTCTCTGTGCCTTTCAGATAAGCATAACAAAGTGCTGTATAGACACGACTACTGGAAATGTGAACTGCACTGTACCTTTACCCATTCTGATACATGAGTTATTGCATTATTAGTGGAATATTGTATTTGTTAATTCCAGAATTCGTTTCAACAGCTTTCTTACATAAAATAATTTAAACATATGGCACACAGCAGATAAACATCAGCATCTTTGTTTATAGTAGAGAGAGCTGGTCTTATAAACATTTATTAAATATTGTTATGAAAAGTCATTTTTCTTTCTGTGTTAAGACATCAACTCCAATTAAGCTCATATTTCCTTTGAATGCTTTCAGACATCACTGAATCTAATTTAAAATTTATACAACAGTATGACCTCACCATTGTCTCCACCAGGATTGTAATATTTAGATTTGTACCTCCAAATGTAGCTAATCTGCTTTGTATACTATCTTCCAATTAATTAAAAGTCATAAAACCTGTCCCTCAGGATTTCTAAATATAAATGAACAAAAAAAGTTGAAACAGTCGGTTAATAAATTGTACTAAACTTTGAAGGTACTGGCATGAACTACAAGGTGTCCTGTTTTTGATTAGTGAATAAATACCGTCAGTCGCATGCAATGGAAACTCAAGAATCTCTTTGTTTTAAAGGAACAAAGAATTTACTTAAAAGCATCAATCTCCAGAACTGCTTCTAATTAGCAAAACACCTGCAAGGTCAACACCTGGAATATTACCTCATTCCAGATTCAAAACTAGTCAGAGTCTTGATATAGCAAAACCATCAATATGTGACTGAGAATTAAACAAGAGGCTGCTAAAGATTCTGAACTCCAGGGTACTGATGGGACATCATGGAAAGAAAACATACCTGGGAATGGAAAATATGTGCAGAAAATCACAACACAGGGGACATCTTAAAGGCATGAGTTCTAAAAATGGTGGTTCATCCTTAACCAGCTTAAGACTACAGAGATCATTTTCCCACTTCACGGTCCTGGTGATGATCCTTGCCTGCTGGCAGTGCTTGTCAGAAATTTGGGCACACATGCACTGGATTTTCTGACCACTTAAATTAACGGTTGAAAAATTATGTGCTGCTTGTCCCTGAATTTCAAATATACACTCCCAGTGGACGAGACTCCTCGCTGGGAGTGTGAAGTTGGAAAATTCCCCTATATGCTATCCATGTGCCTGTTTCACAAATGACATCCTCTGTGACTGTGACCATGGTGCAATATCCCTCTGCTGCCTTCTGGACTTGCAGCTCTTGACATGGTCCACCATACCATCCTCCAGTCTCTAGGAGGCTTTGATCATCCATGTTGATATTTATAACTATTCCTTCAAACTCTTTCATAACCAGATATTCAGCATATTTCACTCTGAAAATGGTATAACCAGTAGCTATATTTTCATGCTGTTTTATGAGTGGAGGCCTTATATTAACAAACTGATACCAGAATAGTCTCAATGTACATTACCATCTCTATTGTATATGGTATAAAGGTGGTAGTATAAACAAGATTGATGAGAGACAGAGAAACAAAGAATTCATACAAACACTCAAACAAGGCAAACAATAGATCATTATTTATGATCGTTAAAATGTTCAGAAATTCAAAAATCATTCTGCAACTCGACGCTACCCACCACATACAGTGAATTATTCTTTAGCTAAATTCTTTCAGTCTTGCTTGGCTTGTATGATTCACTGAGGAGAAACTTTCTGGAAGTACAACAGCTTGGATAAACAGCCAGAAAATCACAACAGTATTAACGGCTTGTCTCCATCTATGCTTTGTTAAGCATCTTTTGAAAATCTATGGCATTGGCTGGAACACTTACTGCAGTGTGTTGTTAAACTGGACACAATGAGCAGAGCAACAGTGGCAAAATACAATGAAAATTGAGACTAGAGGAGTAATCCCTGTACTAGTCGATCTGGTGTACAGACTGGCATTGAAAGAGTTGTTTATAATATTGTTATGAATTCACATTCTTTACACATATACAACTAAGTCAAGTCAAAATGTATTGTTTAAAGTGAAAAAATTATTCTTTAAGGTTGGCTCCAAAGCAAATGGTCTTGAACAAAGCTAGTTTAAGCAGACTGGTTAATGTACCAGAAATTTCTCTACTCAACCCCCACAGCTCACTTCCCCACCCCCGCTCACCCTCCTTCCCCCCACCCCAAACCCATCAGTGTCTTGAACTCACATTAGAACCATAAGATTAAGGACATAATATAGAGAACTGCGGGTAATTCAGCTGTAGATAAACAGAAGGGGCAGCCAGAAAACAAAAAAGACATAGTGGGAGAGTCAAGCCACTTTACTTTGCATGAATAATTTAAAAACCTGCTGAATTGAGTAAGCAGAATAAGAATACTGAGCAATTTTGTGCGTGGAAAGAAAATTAGTTGATATGACCGAAACAGTGTCCAAATATTAGTGGCTTATTTACAAACGACTTCCTAATTTAAGAACCAGACATGAGTTAATCCTTCTAGAATTGCAGCCACATTTAAAAGAAAAACAGATTTAATTTTGATAGTGCAAGTGCCTATGTGATACAAAAGTTTGAGGTAGCCTTTCCGCTAGATAATAGTCAGTGGAATAAGAGCACTATGTTTTTTAAAAAAAGAAAGAACTTGCATTTAGCTGCAACAAAACTCAGTTTGACCAAAAATTCAATGAATTTTCAGTGATTTTGAACATTTCTCTAATTGCATTTTGTAGTATTTAGAAATCAATATTTATGGAACATCAAGTTTTTAGGGATGCTGCAGATGTGTTGGAATCTGCTAAAAGCGCACAGCACTCAAAGAGTTGAAGATGATCACATGCGTACTAAAAAGTCTTTAAACATAAACAAGCTCTAGATCATTTATTTGATTTAGCTTTATTCCAAAAACTGTTATTAATGAAATCTAGATAAAGGCTTGCTCAAGCACACCCTCTCTGCTAACAGGATCCTTTGGGTTCAGCAGCTTCTGTACCGGATTTCAATGCTCAAAGTCACAGATGTCCCACAGAAAACACGTCATTTATAACAATTTGGCTATAAATATTAAACATTAGTGGACAACGGAGAGTTGGCTCCTGGTCCGGGAATGTCTCAATTTTAAAATTCTCATCCTTGTTTTCAAATCCCTCATGGCCTCACCCCTCCCTATCTCTGTGACCTCCTCCAGCCCTATAAGCCTCCGGGATCTCTGCGCTCCTCCAAATCTTGCCTCTTGCGCATCCCCGATTTTAATCGATCTACCATTGGCGGCCATGCCTTCAGGTGCCTAGGCCCTAAGCTCTGGAATTCCCTCCCTAAACCTCTCCGCCTCTCTACCTCTCTCTCCTCCTTTAAGACGCTCCTTAAAACTTACCTCTTTGACCAAGCTTTTGGCCACCTGTCCTAATATCTTCTTATGTGGCCTGATGTCAAATTTTGTTTGAAAATCGCTCCTGTGAAGCGCCTTGGGATGTTTTACTATGTTAAAGGTGCTATATAAATGCAAGTTGTTGTTGTGGTGGTGGCTTACCGAGAATAATCAAGTGAGAGATTGGCTTAATAGCTCAGCGAGTTTGTTAAAGTAGATATCATTTGGGGTTCTTTTTGCCTGTCACCATCTTGCCACAGGGAACCACATTAAACTAATTATTGGGTCAGACTGTGTTGGAGGTGAAGCTCAGCAGCTCTGCTTTAATTCTCCTGCAAACTTTATTATAATTCTCAGGAAAGGATTAGGGAGAAGTCAGGCAGATGCAGAACTGAACCGTGGCGTGGATTTTCTGATATTTTCGTGCCCGATTCCAGGTGGTTTCAGGGTGGGTGCGAATACAGAATGAGGCAGACTTCCAGCGGGATTCCCACCAACAAGAGGGAGCCTGCAAGATACCCCCAGGAAAATACATGAAGTGCCCAAAGAAATCTTAAAGGGGCACACAGCTCAGAAGACTCTAAGAAGTCATCCACTGATGGCTATGGCCAAGCTTGAGCTCTTAGGTAAGACATTGTGGTGAATTGGAGGAGAGGAGGCCTCCATTAGGCCTCTACCTCCATTTGGAGCATTTGGGGCCATTCCTGCCACTATCCCAGTCCTACCACCATGATACACCTGGAAATCCCTGGGAGATTGGTGGGAACAGGGTTGGTTGGGAGGGAAATGCATGAGGTGGGCGGTGAAGCAGTGGCCCACAGTGGTTCTGGCAGAGGTAAGGAAATTCAGGACAGAGTGGGATAGCAGAGGAAGATTCACCTCTTAAACTTCGGTCCAACAATCTAGCTCCGGAAATTGTAGCAACACAAACATAGCTGAAGGTTTTTTTGCAGTTCAGCCTAAATATGGACTTGTACAAGAATCATAGAATCATAGAAAATTTAGGGCACAGAAGGAGGCCATTCAGCCCATCGTGTCTGCGCCGGCTGAAAATGAGGCACCCAGCCTAATCCCACTTTCCAGCACTTGGTCCGTAGCCTTGTAGGTCACGGCACTTCAGGTGCACATCCAGGTATCACAAATAATAAATTTCACTGCTCACCATTCAGCGCCAGAACATAATACTTTTGGAACAGAATGACTGGAATACTATGAAAACCCACTGTTTCTGTGTCAAACAGCACAGCCACATTGGGATCAGAGCACAAAGGCAGCAGAATGCCTAATGTGGCATTGTTGAATTGCTAATACTATATTGCAATTCTAACTCTAAAGATCCACCAAACAAATATATATATTTAAAAATACCAAATCAAAATTAAGGAACCAACATCAATGCATATTCAGAATATTCTACAGCCTCAGTTGGTCTAAATCGTACTACTTTATTAAATGTCATGCTAAAATTACAGGATATAGGACTCAATGGAAAAAATATCCTGTAGCTACATTTTTGATTAATATTTAAAACTTTTGCTTTTCCTGGGATATTTTGGCAAATTGTAGGTCCAGTATGTTATTGCTTTCATGAATATTTTCTTCCCCAGTTAGTTTCCCCTTTGCCGATGATGCTGGTTTTCCGATGATGGTGTCCTCTCCTAAGGCACTGTTATGCTTAAAAATTCCAGCCAACAGCAAATGTGTGATTCCCTCATAATTGGCTATGGTTACAAATATAAACTTGTCAACTTAGCTCACCCCATGGCAGTGGGAACTCACTTTCCTGTGAATTTTAGGAGCTGCCACTGGATTCAATGGATTCGCTTCTGTCCATCACTTAATGGAAAATAGTGGCAGGTGGAGGTGTAAAAGGGAAGCGGGGTTGCAGCATTCGGAGGCCAATTTAGTGCCAGTCTCTTGAAGCTCGCCCTGAAATATAAAAGTACCTTGGCTTTTACTGCAGGTTTTGCTATGAAACTGTTGCCCTTTGGCTACCTGTCTGAGTTTCACCTCTTTTTGTATACTGCCCTTTATTTGGCCCAAGGATGCCCTGAAGACTTCTGAGAGTTTCTACGTGCTATTTTTAGCACACTGGTCACCATGTTTACGTTCACTTCTTGTCTGCGTTATTTTAACATAAATAACACGTTTAAAATAAATGGGTTAACAGCTGCGTTAAAATAGTACAAACAGGAAGTCAGCACATTGACCAGTGCACTACAAATAGTGCACAGAGAAACTTAAACTGATTAAGTAGTTTTACATGTGGGCCCTGCTCAGTCGACAACACTGCTAAAGCCAAACCTACTGCTTGTCACAAATCCAACAGCAGCACGAACCCTGATTGTCTCTGTCTGCTGCCAGTGCTTGGACTCTGCGGACAACCCAGTGAATATGTGGAACTGGCCGCAGGCAGAACTGTTGGCGTTATGTACATTATGATGTCCGTCTTTCAGCCATTTGTAAATCATCAACAGAGACTAGTTGTTATTCCGTTCAGGATGCTGGATACACTTTACCATGTATAATGTCGGAGATCCTGACTTGGAGCCCACCACAATATTAAGACAACCTCTGTGGTACAGCCTAATCCCAGCCCTAATATGGAATGGATAAAGTCATGTTAACCAAACATCGGTTACTAACTAACAGAAATCAAATGCCAACAACTTCAGGCAGTTCAGCTCCAAAAGGTAGATGCAGAGAAAATAAACAATGGTCAGTCAGCTGGGAATCATTGCTTTTTTTCATTCTTGCTTGGATTTACAGATGGAAATAATTTCCCTCAGACAGAGTTACAAAAAAACAAGAAAAATTCAGTTTAAAAAAAAAGGTCTAGAAATTAGTGTTGGCAATTTTAGGGGACAAATGGTCCAATATATTCGTAGCACAATCCTCTTCCCATTGTTTTAACACTGGCATTAACAGCTTGTTTGAAATGGGTAACAACATCAACTAAAGTAGGGAACAAAGAAATGTTATGTGAATACATTAAGGATGGGCTGCAGATATTGCCAACAGCAACTGCCAAGCTACAATTAGAGAAGTAAGAAGAACAGATTGCAGAAAGCAGCACCGATAAAAATAAAGAGGTTTAATTTCCACAAGCGTCCTCTCAATCGTCCATTATAACTTTGGTGGATAATCTGCAGAAACCCTTGAGAAACAGCAATTTCAGCGTAATTGCAGTGGGGAGGGGAAGAAAATAGGGTGGAATCTAGATCCTTTTAAAGTACCCAGCAAATTCCAAGTGCTCCAAACGGGGCAGATGCTTATTTTGAAATTGTGCAGAAGGGATAGTACAATTTCTGGTCTTCTGAGACTAGAGTGGTCTAATGCCTACAAATCAGAAGGTTGTTGGTTTGATCCCTATATTAGAAATATGAGCTCATAATCTAATCTTCAATGTCACAATGTGGGTCATATGTACTGAAGGAGTGCTACATTGCTGGGAGTATAGTCCTTCCAATGAGATGTTAAACCGAGTCCCTGTTTCAAGTTGAATCCAATACCAGAGCTTAGGATAGAGCAAGAGAGGCTAGAAGGACTCAATGGGCACAACTTGTAGTTAGGAGGGGATTTAAGCTATTTTGCTATTTACTTCAGCTACACAATATTTTAGAATCTTGCAAAAGGTTCTGGTAGGATCAGAAAATGTTATCAAGATTTTCATGTTAAATTAGAAACATTGATTCTGTTATTTTGCGTCATCATTTACTGTAATGTAAGATTGCTCCACGTCAATTGTTTCCTGTAATGTAAGTCTTTTTCCTGTGATCACAAGGTGTAGTTGACCACTGTAAAAAAAAACCTGAAGTGAGATTTAAGTGAGCAGTGATCTGCAATCGGTAAACGAGAAACTACTGCAAGAGTGAAAATTAGACATGTCAGTCTGTGAAAGAGGAAAGAAAGACACTTTAGAGTTTGTTTTCCTTTCAACACAGATGAGAGAACGGTAAATCAGATAATACTAACTGTCACTATTCAGTGTCATTCTGTGGGTAACACCAGCTACCAAACCTCTCTGCCTCTCTCTCCTCTAAGACGTTCCTTAAAACCTACCTCTTTGACCAAGCTTTTGGTCACCTGTCCTAATATCTCCTTATGTGGCTCGGTGTCAAATTTTGTTTGATAACGCTCCTGTGAAGCACCTTGGGATGTTCTTACCAAGTTAAAGGTGCTATATAAATGCAAGTTGTTGTTGGAGGAGGGTTTGTTTTTTTCCCTTTGGCTGAGAGTTTTATTATGTTGACTGTACTTTGTGAATTTTTTAAAACATTTTTCCAGGTGTAAATCAGAACTGTTCTGCTGTGGTAACCAGGATTGTTTCCCTACTAGGGGTGTACTTGTCAATGCTAGTGATAATATGTAAGGAATCGCATATCTTATACTAGGCTGGGACAGCATCACACCAATCAAAAGGTGTCGTTGTTATTCAAACAGGCCAGTCACGGAGAACAGCACGTCCCAGTACACTGGATATACATTGTGTCAATTACACAGACAGACAGAAAGAAACCCAAATGGCAGAGAGAGAGAGAGAATATTAAAAACATAACTTTTTTTTCCCCTTTTTGCTGGTGGGGTTACGTGTAGCGTGACATGGACCCAAGATCCCGGTTGAGGCCGTCCTCATGGGTGCGGAACTTGGCTATCAACTTCTGCTCAACCCCAACCACGTCAAAGAGGCCATCCCCTATGGACAGGCCCTACGAATACACAGGATCTGCTCAGACGATGAGGAACGCGATGGACACCTACAGACGCTGAAAGACGCCCTCGTAAGAATGGGATATGACGCTCAACTTGTCGATCGACAGTTCCGACGGGCCACAGCGAAGAATTGCATAGACCTCCTCAGAAGACAAACACGGGACGCAACCAACAGAGTACCCTTCGTCGTCCAGTACTTCCCCGGAGCGGAGAAACTACACCATGTTCTCCGCAGCCTTCAACATGTCATCGATGATGACGAACACCTCGCTAAGGCCATCCCCACGCCTCCACTACTCGCCTTTAAACAGCACCCCAACCTCAAACAGACCATCATTCGCAGCAAGTTACCCAGTTTTCAGGAGAACAGCGTCCACGACACCACACAACCCTGCCACGGCAACCTCTGCAAGACATGCCAGATCATCGACACTGATACCACCATCACACGAGAGGACACCACCCACCAGGTACATGGTTCATACTCCTGTGACTCGGCCAACGTTGTCTACCTCATACGTTGCAGGAAAGGATGCCCCGGAGCATGGTACATTGGCGAGACCATGCAGACACTGCGACAACGGATGAACGGACACCGCGCAACAATCGCCAGACAGGAGGGTTCCCTCCCAGTCGGGGAACACTTTAGCAGTCAAGGACATTCAGCCACCAATCTTCGGGTAAGCATTCTCCAAGGCGGCCTTTGAGACACACGACAACGCAAAATCGTCGAGCAGAAGTTGATAGCCAAGTTCTGCACCCATGAGGACGGTCTCAACCAGGATCTTGGGTTCATGTCACGCTACACGTAACCCCACCAGCAAAAAGGGGAAAAAAAAGTTATGTTTTTAATATTCTCTCTCTCTCTCTCTCTCTCTGCCATTTGGGTTTCTTTCTGTCTGTCTGTGTAATTGACACAATGTATATCCAGTGTACTGGGACGTGCTGTCCTCCGTGACTGGCCTGTTTGAATAACAACGACACCTTTTGATTGGTGTGATGCTGTCCCAGCCTAGTATAAGATATGCGATTTGAGAACCTTTTCACTCATTCACCTGACGAAGGGGATAATCTCCAAAAGCTTGTGATTTTAAAATAAATTTGTTGGACTATAACCTGGTGTTGTAAGATTCCTTACATTTGTCCACCCCAGTCCATCACCGGCATCTCCACATCAGTGATAATATGAGTATTAAAGAAGTTTCCCACTAACATTAACAAATGGTGTAAAATGTAACCCCTGGTCTTTCAGGATTGATTTTTGGAGTGTTGGGTGTAAAAACATTTTATATTAGTAGTAGTTGTCAGTGATTAGTTACAGGATACAGTTAAATGTTAGTTGTAATTATTCAAATACTGTTCATTGCTTAAGCAAGTGGAAAAGCCTTATTCAACCTTCTGTTTGAGAGAAAACGGACTAAATGTTAATGGTTCTCTAATTGGTACCTTCACAGAGAGATAGTTACTAGGGTGAATGAACAGCATTGGATTGAACCAATCTCATTCAACCCCATCAAACTGAATTTGATCTCACTTAATTAATTCCCTCCTCCAGCTCAATGTCCACTTGTCTCCTTCATATCTTCCTTTAGTCATCTGGGAATAAAATCACACTGTACGATATAAGCATTCAAACAGGTGAACCCATTCTTAAAGGGACCGCTGGTGCTGCTCCAAAAAAGGGCCTAAATTCAATATTTCTTTCATTCCTGTGGTGCCAGGAGGAGCAGGAGTGCTCATTCTGGATCCACAAAAATATTGTGGCCCACTGCCAGCCTGTGCTTGCCCCCTTCGGGATTTGCTCCCTCCACCAGGCCCCACCTGCCGGCTTGCTCAGCATAGGAACCTGCCAACTTCACCCTCTCCCCCTCTCCCACAACCGGCGAGCTGCAGCAGAGCGCCACTTTGGCATCCACAGCTCGCTGGTTGCATGAGGCCTGAACCTAAGAATGGTTCCGACGCTGGCTCTGGGCGATTGGCATGGCGACCCTGCTGATTTCACACCCGTTTTGGGCGGAAGTTGAAACCCCCCCCCCCAATTATGTTCCTGTAATAAATCCACATGAAGAAGTCAATATTGAAACTGACTTGAAAAATAATCTTCAAAATTACGATTTGAAAATCTGCAGGATATGCAGTACCATCTAGTGGAAAACAGATGACTTGTTTTCTAAGTAAAGAAATAAGAAATAACTTGCATTCATATCGTGCCTTTTACAACCTCAGGACATCCCAAAACGCTTCATAGCCAATGAAATACTTTTAAGTGTAGTCGCGGTGTGTTGTAATGTAGGGAAATGTGGCAGCCAATTTGTGCACAGCAAGGTCCCACAAACAGTAATGAGATAAATGTAACCAGATATTCTGTTTCTTATTGATGTTGGTTGAGGGGTAAATATTGGCCAGGAGAACTCTGCTGCTCGTCGTCAAATAGTGCCATGGGATCTTTTACGTGCACCTGAAATGACAGGCAGGGCCTTGGTTTAATGTCCCATTAAAAAGGCACCTCTGACAGTGCAGCACTCTCTCAGTAATGCACTGAATTATCAGTCTGTATTTTGTGGGCAAGTCTCTGGAATGGGACTTAAACCGACCAATGTCTGACTAAGAGGTGAGAACGCTATCACTAAGCCAAGGCTGACATATATATATATGGTTACACCCACATGAAAGGAACATTCCAACTAATGCAAATTCTTCGTAAATCTATCATAATGTGCAATTCTAGTTGGAAGTAACTTTGTTCATCCCAGAAGTTTACATACAATAGTGCTTCATCATACAATTAACTTGAATTTAGCACAGCCAAAGGTCAGTCTGCTGAAAAACTAACATTTTATTCAGCATTTTCCTTTATAGAATAGACCGGTTTGTAATATAAAGCTGTAATGCAATCCAGGGGTTCTGATGTCTTCATAAATTGCAACCGTAAACCTCAAAATACATTAGTCTGGATTAGAACAACTTGTAACGACATGGGAAACCTTTTACACTTTTAATGGCTGAGCAGTCATCATATCTTTTTATAGTCCTTATAGCTTGATCTAATGTATTGATTCTACTTTGTATTGCTGATGTGAGACTTTGTCAGTGAGTTTGGGGATCTTTACTACACTCTTGTAATCTACTAAGGGTGCATTTACACCGCAAATTTAGTGTTGGTATGAAGCAGTTTCAACTTTGCGTCAATTCTAAACCCATGTAGTGTAAATTGGGTTTTAAAGCCAAACTGAATCCGAAACAAAGCAGAGTGAGATTTCCACCACCAGGGAGTCTCAGTCCATTTTGCTCTGGTGTCAGGTTAAGCCCTGACTGTGGATTTAGGCTTCATTTTTACTATAATTGCAGCATCAGTGCAAAGTGATCACTTTACATTGATGATACAGTTGTAGTGTAAATGTACCTTTAGAGCATGTTTTTTTTAATGAAACTGTTGAAAGGAACAAGTCTTTTTCCACTTAAAAAGGGAAATGGTGGACAGAAAAATATGGGGAAAGGAAAGGAAATACAATACAACAGTCGGATGTACCACTGTCTCTGAAATAACATGAATGTATATGTCTTATGGCTTTAGTCTTATCACTTTAATGGTACTAAAAATCAAGTGTAGATCTGCTGGGGCAGCTGTGTTGGCAAGAGTAAGTCCTATCCAAGATGATGGTCGTCCATTGGATGTGCATTTTGTGGGCTAAAATTTGAAAGCTGAAGTCAACACCATACCCCAGATTCCATTGTGGCGTATGACATTGCTGTTTATAATTACCTGCTTACACAAGTCCCACTCCTTGGACTAACTGATAATCCACTGGTGGGTAATCACAATTGATAAATTCAAAGAACCACTGCACACTACAGACATAAAGGCCCTGATATTTACCGGGAGGCAGGGAGGGTGTGGGAGAAACCCGGAAATCCCAGGCACGTGCAGGTCCTTCTAAATATAACGGCAGAACCTCATTATTATTTTCTCCTTCCGTTTCCTACCCGGAAACTAGCCAGATTGACAGGCTGGCCGGGAGGGAAAGCCAACGTCGGGGACGGTCCCCAGCAATTGGGAAAGATCGGGGCTTGATGTGGGGGTGTCGGAGCCCGGCAATGGCAAGGGAGGAAAAGATCGGAGGTTGGGGGGTGGGGGTCAGCCGATTTCGGGGGCAGGCCAGAGATCGGGGGTTGGGGGGTAGGCCGGCCGATCACAGGGGCAGGCCAGAGATTGGGGGTTGGGGGGGGCAGTCGATCATGGGGACAGGATGGAGATTTGGTTGGGGGGGTCAGATAATCGTGGGGGCAGGCCAGAGATCAGGGGGCTTTGGGTAGGGGGGTCAGACAATCGTGGGGGCAGGCCAGAGATCAGGGGGCTTGGGGGGGTGGGCAGTCAATCGCGTGGGCAGGCCGGAGATCAGGGGTTGGTGGGGGTGGGGGACGGTTGGACGATCGCGACAGTGAGGAGAGGCCGCGATCAGCAGAAGAGAGGCCGAAGGTTTGCTTGAGGGGCCAGGAGGCGCACTCCTGCCCCTCCTGGCCCACAATGAGTGCTCTAAAAAGCACTTACATGCTGGAGCCAGCTGCTCCCATCTCCACTTAGCTGCTGGGCTTCCCAAGCATTGGGAAACCCATCTGGCAGCTGTTAAATTTAAAACAGGCTCCCAACTCCCCTGTGGGAGCCTGATATAAATATTATAATGAAGTGTCCCACCTCTCCAAAAGGGGACACACACACGCCTCGCAACCCGCCGCTGTAAAAATAGCAGCAGGCATGTACGTGGCGGATTGGGGATGCATTTCGTGATTTTTAATTCTTAAACGCCCACCCGAACCTCTCCAGCCTGTCATGAGGGGGGCGGGGGGGGTTAATATCGACCCCAAAGATACACGACTCAGTGTGTATGTGCCTGTGCATATTCAATGCTTCATGTTTTAGAGGAAGCTAACATCTTATATGTCTCCTCTCCCCAGTAGTAGGACCGGCACTGTAACGTACACATAACAGCAAAATAGAGAAACCCTATAAACTCGATAATATGCTCCTCATGATAACACCATTTTGTATGACTTCAAAAGTGCAATGCAATATAGAGAGAATCTAGTGTAATGGAAACATTTCAAGAACCCACTCCTTTAGAAGCACTATTTGATTTCAAAGGCTGATATAAAGCAGCTGTTCAACTGGCTGATGTTCCACTTCCAAAGGTGTAATCATCAGAAATCTCATCCTTACTTAAATCCATGTATACAAGAGATAAATGAGTGCGGGGAGTCAATGGGGGAAATGGACATGCGATTGCATTGCAAGTATTACACTAAGAATAGTTTCAAAGATGTGATCTGCCCAGAAAAGCTTTTACACAAATTGCAGCACGTCATAAATAAATAAAAAGCTGGCGATAAGTAATAAATAATGGAATGTGTTTGTATTCTGCTGTTACCAATTAAAGCTGCATTTAAGATCTGAAGATGTTTAAACTAACAATAAATACTATCATAAAATCAGCACTACAGCTGTGAGATGTCTAACGTCATCTTGAAACAACCTTAAATATTAACCTGCAATGAAACCTTTATCAATCAGCAGCAAAACCTTCTTTTGCTCTATTTTTACCAATCCAAATTAAAAATGCAGATGCCTAAGCAATCGTCATTCAAAATATCAGGTTAGGATTTCAGGTGTATGCAAATGGTTGTATACAGTATAAATAGATCTGATGGGGTCACAACTGGGCTGATGAACAGCTGCCGTAGGGCGATGAAAGATTTTATTTAGGAGAGGATTGCGGAGAAGGGGTATTCTCTAAATCATTAAAAACTATTAAATAAGAACAACTTATGAAAGAAAGATTACTTTCATTAGTGTCTCCAGGCTAGAAATGAACTTCAATAATCAGAGGGTAAAGAATGAGACATACATAACATCAGTCAGCAGTATAGCCTGTTCTCATTACACTCTTAATCAACACTGTCTACTGAAACTCTACAAATGGTAGAATCAGAAGATGTCACTGTTTAACTAGATAGATAAATAGAAAGAGAGATATATAGAGAGATAGATAGATAGATAAATAGAGAGATAGATAGATAAATAGATAAGCTTAGTTATTACAAAATTGAAACAAGCGGCAAAATAGTTATTCTAATCAGTTGTTCATCTCACTGAGGTTTGAGTTATAGAGCAGGGACTACATCATCGAGCTTTAACTGAGTTGAGGAGATTAGTTTGTTGAAATGCTTAACAGCTATAGGTAGACCAATACGTACAAGATTACTTCGATAAGAAATGAAGTAATGTAGATGAAGCAAATGTAGATTTACAAAAAATCAACACCATTATTTACAACTTTAAAACATTATTTAGCAAACAAAAGTGAAGTTCAAATTCAAATTTATACCAGCCAGACATTATTTTGTTGTTTCAATAAAGAGGTTGAAGGTACGGAGCTAATCGGTTAAGATGTTGATAGGTAATAAAATAGGGGACAGGGCAAATAAAGAGGAGCAATGCAACCAGATTCAGAAGCATTTAGTTTTTTAAAAATGTTGCCCCTCTCTCTCCTCTCTTTTCATCACCTGGAAGTCTTGACTCTTGCTCAGTTATGGTTCTGTGATCACAGGTTGCCCCCCCATGAGGTGACTATTCTTCATCTTTAAGCCTATATAGTGCATGTCAACAGGCTATTATATCATGGCCAGCGTTACAACTAGGTCTGATCTGTCCACATATGGGACTTCCAGTAGGAACCATTGGATCATGATCAGGAACATTTTGTTTCCTTACCCGAGGATGCTGGTGTCAGTTGCACCACTCCTACCTGTCCCAACACAGTCAGCGCATCTCCAGCAATGGCTTCTCTTCCTAACCCTGCATAGTTCACAGTATCATAGTAGGTACAGCGCAGAAGGAGGCTATTAGGCCCATTGTGCCTGTGCTGGCTCTTTGAAAGAGCTATCCAATTAGTCCCACTCCCCTGCCCTTTCCCCATAGCCCTGTAAATTTTTCCCCTTCAAGTATTTATCCAACTTCCTTTTGAAAGTTACTATTGAATCTGTTACCACCACCCTTAGAGGCAGTGAATTCCAAATCTTAACAACTCGCTGCATGAAAAATGTTTCCTCATGTTGCCTTTGGTTCTTTTGCCAATCACCTCTAGAGGTCCCCAGGGATTTGTCCTTGGCCCCCTCCTGTTCTTCATCTACATACGACGCTTCAGTGAGATCATCTGCAGGCGTGGGTCGGCTTCAACATATATGCTGATGATACAAAGCTCGACACCATGGTCCTCGACTCTTTGGCCACCTCTATGCTGCCAGACCCCTTGCCTGACATTAAGTCGTGGATGAGTCAAAACACCCTCAGTTGTATTGATACTGATTAAGGCATCGCTCAAACCCCTGGGAAGACTAAAGTCAACATTTTCAGGCACAGCCATAAACAACAACAACAACAAGTTGCATTTATATAGCGCCTTTAACATAGTTTGTTTTTATTCATTCATGGGATGTGGGCATCGCTGGCAAGGCCAGCATTTATTGCCCATCCCTAATTGCTCTTGAGAAGGTAGTGGTGAGCCGCCTTCTTGAACTGCTGCAGTCCATGTGTAGAGAGGTTGTACAGCTGAATGGCTCGCTAGACCATTTCAGAGGGCGACTAAGAATCAACACATTGCTGTGGGTCTGGAGTCATATATAGGCCAGACCGAGTAAGGACGGCAGGTTTCCTTCCCTAAAGGGCATTAGTGAACCAGATGGGTTTTTATGACAATCCAGTAGTTTCATGGCCACCATTACTGCTACTAATTTTTTAATCCAGATTTTATTTAATTGAATTTAAATTCCCCAGCTGCTGTGGCAGGATTTGAACTCATGACTCTGGATTATTAGTCTAGGCCTCTGGATTACTAGTCCAGTAACATAATCACTATGGTACCGAGTAAAAACATCCCAAGGCGCTTGGGACTACCATTCCTACCAAACACCACTCCTTTGCCAATAAATCCATCCCCTCACCTGGCCTTTTACCCAGCCAAGGCTGCCTACTTCCACCTCCATAACATCACCCAGCTCTTCTTCTACTTAATTCCCAACTCCACTGAAACCAATTTCTCCTATCTTCTTTATGCTGGACTCTGATTCTCCACCCTTCGTAAACTCCAGCTCATTTTAAACTGAGTTGCCTGGATCCTGTCCCACACTAAGTCCTACTCACTCATCACTCTCATCTTTGCTGTTCTACACTGGCCTCCTGTTTCCCAATGTATTCAATTTAAAATCCTTGTCCTTGTCTTCAGTTCCCTGCACTGCCTTACCCTACCCTACCTCTGCAACCTCCTCCAGCCTTATGTCCCCTCACACATCCATCACTCCTCCAACTCTGGCCTTCAGTATATCCCCCTTCCCTTTGCCCAACTATTGATAGGAGGGCCTTCAGCCACCTCAGTTGTATTGATACTGATTAAGGCATCGCTCAAACCCCTGGAGTACTGTGTGCACTTACGAACATGTAGACTCAGTAAGGAGACTATTACCCACAAGAGAGTACAGTGAAAAGCAAACAAAAAGATCATTCTGGATTTCCGGGACTATCTCCCTAAACCATCAGCCTCTCAGCTTCTCTCTCCACCTTTAAAAGCCTTCTTAAAATTTAACAAAGCTTTCACTCCTCTCTCCTAATCTTTCTCACCATGGCTTGGCGTCAATGTCCTTTTCCTCCTCTGTAAAGTGCTTTAGGATATTTTTCCACGTTAAAATCACTAAAGTGCAAGTTACTGTTGTTGTTGTTGACAATCAATAAAAAGGTTTAGGGCCTGAACTTCTGGGCCTGCTACCGGGAAGTACGCCGGGCGGGGATAAAGGAGCAGGACTCAGTTCCGTCAGGTCTCTGCCCCTTCTTGCCATAATAAAGAAATTCCAACAGGGAGAGCTTCTAGCACTCATCCCTCCTTTCTGTCCTGACACCAGAAGAGGAAGTGGGCCTAGGGAACGGTGTCATCTGAAAGATATCTGCCAGTTCCACCTCACTTGCACCCCACACAAAGTGCAGCCATACTTGTTAACATTCCAGGGCAACTGGGGCCCACAATGCTGTTTTCCTAATGGCGAGTTCAATGTCTGCACCTATATTTAAGTTTTGGACTGTCTTCAGCCGGTATAACCTCCCCCCTACCCTCCTCCATATTTCCATAGCAGTGGAGCCGGCCTCTAGGAATTTCTCAACTCCTGGAGTTTATGCTGGATAAATCTATGAGACCCAAGGCCACAGTGCTTGGCAGCAGTTAAAAAAAAGTGAACAGCATGCTAAGTTGCATAAACATCCGAACACAATTTTCAGGTACCTGTGTGTCGGTAATGGATGTAGAGCAACCGACCCAAAGATCCTTAAAGGGACCGCTGCAGGCTTCTCTGAAAACAGGGCATAAACCTCGGTGCCGCTGGTTTTTGTGAGGCCAGGAGGAACATGAACATTACTCTTGGCTCCACAAAAGTTTTGCCACTCGCTGCCAGCCTCTCAATGACCCCCCAGGTTGCCTCCTCCCATTTAAGGCTTGGCTCCGCTGAGGAGCTAGCAGATTTCATGTCCGCAGTGAGGTACATCTGGCCCTTTAACTGTCACCCCGCCGGCTTTAATTGCTGGCGGGGCTTCCATTTTCGGGTCGCCCCTGCGCACACAGGTGGGTTCCTGGGAAACTTGGAAGTCGGTGGGTTGGAGCCGGCTTCTGAACCCAAACGGGATTTCCGCAATTTTTGGAGCCCCCCAGCTCCCAACGCACCTGCAATTGCCCCTAAAATCACCCCCCTAGTGTTTGTTAGGATTGGAACATTCTTTCCAACACAGCCATCACCATCTGCCTCACTGATAGAAGCTGCCAAGTAAACAGGACATTCATCTATTAATTAACTAATGTGGAGTATATGATCCTTTGCAAACAATGCAATAAGAACATAAGAACATAAGAAATAGGAGCAGGAGTAGGCCATACGGACCCTCGAGCCTGCTCTGCCATTCAATAAGATCATGGCTGATGTTCGATCTCAACTCCACTTTCCCGCCTTATCCCCATATCCCTTGATTCCCTTAGTGTCCAAATATCCATCGATCTCAGTCTTGAATATACTCAATGACTGAGCATCCACAGCCCTCTGGGGTAGAGAATTCCAAAGATTCACAACTATCTGAGTGAAGACATTTTTCCTCATCTCGGTCCTAAATGGCCGACCCCTTATCTTGAGACTATGACCTCTAATTCTAGACTCTCCGGCCAGGGGAAACAGCCTCTTAGCATCGACCCTGTCAAGCCCTCTAAGGATCACCTCTCATTCTCCTAACTCCATTCTACTCAGTCTCTCCTCGCAGGACAACCATCTCACCCCAGGAATCAATCTAGTGAACCTTCGTTGCACCCCCTCCAAGGCAAGTATATCCTTCCTTAGGTAAGGAGATAAAAACTGTACACAGTACTCCAAGTGTGGTCTCACCAGAGCCCTGTATAATTGCAGCAAGACTTCCTTCCTCTTATACTTCAACCCCCTTGCAATAAAGGCTAACATACCACTTGCCTTCCTAATTGCTTGCTGTACCTGCATGATAACCTTGTATGATTCATGTAAGGAGTCGCACAACACCAGGTTATAGTCCAACAGCTTTCAACAGCAGGATTTCAAATAAAGCTGTTGGACTATAACCTGGTGTTGTGCGACTCCTTACATTTGTCCACCCCAGTCCATCACCGGCATCTCCACATCATGACTTGTATGATTCATGTACAAGGACACCCAAATCCCTCTGACGACCAACATTTCTTAGACTCTCACCTTTTATAAAATATTCTGCTTTTCTATTCTTCCTACCAAAGTGGATAATTTCACATTTCCCTACATTATACTGTATCTGCCACCTTCTCGTCCACTCACTTAACCTGTCTATATCCCTTTGGAGCCTGTTTGCGTCCTCCTCACAGCCTACTTTCCCACCTAGCTTTATATCGTCAGCAAACTTGGATACATTACACTCAGTCCCTTCATCTAAGTCATTAATATAGATTGTAAATAGCTGAGACCCAAGCACTGTTCCCTCCGGCACCCCACTAGTTACAACCTGCCAACCCGAAAATTACCCATTTATTTCTACTCTCTGTTTTCTGTCCGTTAACCAATCCTCATTCCATGCTAATATATTACTCCCAATTCCAAGAGCCCTAATCTTGTGTAACAACCTCTTGTGTGGCAATAATGGATGTGTGTTGGAAAATCAGGGCAGCTCCAACCCTACTTGAAAATGGAATGATAATTCTGTCAGTAAAAATGTTTAAAAATTAATAAATCTTAAAATTACAATGGCATTCCTAAGTCATCCATTAGTAAATTGTTGCATCATTACATGATGGATTGGTTCTAGAGAATGGTGTCAAGAACATAGTCTTAACAAAATAAATGTTGTCTTATATATAAAATGTTAATGATGTGTGATTAGAATGTGGAGCTAGTTTGTTGATTGACTCACCAAAAGCCTTCCTTGGTTCCACTAACCCAAGTATGAACGGTTGGCCTTTAGGCAAATCTTTCAACATCTTGGCAACTTCATAGTGTCGACAACCTACTATCGTCTGATTGTTTATTCCTTCTATGTGGTCTCCAACGCAGACTGTCTTGATTCTGTCAATAGTACTATCTTCTTTTATCCTCTGTGAAATCAAAAGTTATTGTTCAGTAAAAACAAATTTAATTAGCCGTATGAAACAGATGACATTTTTCATAATGAACTGCAAAGTTTAATAGAGAGGCACAGTTTACGCGATTCATTAAGTTAATCAATGACTGAAAGAAGTCATTAATCTGACTTTAGCTGGCAATTATCCTAAAGAATTATTCTTTGACATGTGAAAGCAAGGTTTGAATCCCATCAAGAGCTACATGAACATAAGAACATAAGAAATAGGAGCAAGAGTAGGCCATACGGCCCCTCGAGCCTTCTACCTCAACTCCAATTTCCCACCCTATCCCCATATCCCTTAGTGTCTTCTCTCAACGACTGCTTAATGCTCACAAATTTAAATGGATTCTAGCATTTTACAGCTAGATATGATTGTTTGGCCGAGTTAGTCCTAGGAAATTTGATTGTTCAACCATTTGATTAATTTCCTACAGTAATATTTTACTCAGAAAACTGTGATACAATCTGTAATCAGAGGAATTTAGTCCTTCAAAAATGAATAACTTTTAGTGTAGCAATGCAGGAAAGAGCTACAAAACCCTCAAAGCTGTAGCAGCAAGGATGTAGGGAAAGGAGCAAGTAAAGATCAGAGGAGGAGGTAGAAAAGCCTGGGGATATGTTTTCAACTGCTACAGCCCAAAAAACACAGCATTAAACTGAGCAGGAAACCAAGAAACGAGCAATCACAGCATCAACTATTTTCAGTTTGCTGACCCTATGTAGAAAGAAGTTATAAACACAAGTGTTCTGGCATTAATTTAGCACCCACTGCTCATTGAAGCCATTTAAGGTGTCGGTAAGTGTTACTGACAATGACTGGTGCCTTTTCCTGTTGGATGCAATATTGCTCACATTGAAAACATACAAAAATTTACTAACCAAATGATCACGTAATGACACATCTGCTCTGATCATCAGCACTTTAATTTTAAACAGGAGCATGTGCAAAATGTTGCTGCTCTGAGGTAGATTGTTATTTTTAGTAACTAAGTAAACTTAGTGACCCATTTTAGGCGTTTATACTGCTGAGAGTTACAGTAATACAAAAATCTTTCCGGTCATAGTTTATCCCAATTAAAATCCAGTTGCTCACTTTGTTCAGCTGGGGCGAGGCAGAGCACCAAAAATGCTGCTCTTATCATTTCTACAGCTAAACAGTTACTAACCAAAAGATCACGTAATGACAGATCTGCTCTGATCATCAGCACTTCAATTTTAAATAAGAGCATGTGTAAAGTGTTGGTGCTCTGAGATAGATTGTTATTTAAAGCTATGGTAAATAAGATTTCACAGGACTGCTGAAATTTGCAAAGATATTGAAAATGTATTTAATGCAAATACACAAAACTTGGAAGTGTAGTGAACAGTGAGGAGGAAAGTGACAGACTTCAAGAGGACATAGACAGGTTGGTGGAATGGGTGGATACGTGGCAGATGAAATTTAATGCAGAGAAGTGCGAATTGATACATTTTGGTCGGAAGAACAAGGAGAGGCAATATAAACTAACGGGTACAATTCTAAAGGGGGTGCAGGAACAGAGAGATCGGGGGGCTATATGTGCACAGGTCGTTGAAGGTGGCAGGGCAGGTTGAGAAAGCAGTTAAAAAAGCATACGGGATCCTGGGCTTTATAACTAGAGGCATAGAGTACAAAAGCAAGGAGGTTATGATGAACCTTTATAAAACACTGGTTCGGCCACAATTGGAGTATTGTGTCCAATTCTGGGCACTGCACTTTAGCAAGGATGTGAAGGCCTTAGAGAGTGTGCAGCAAAGATTTACTAGAATGGTTCCAGGGATGAGGGACTTCAGTTACGTGGATAGACTGGAGAAGCTGGGGTTGTTCTCCTTAGAGCAGAGAAAGTTGAGAGGAGATTTGATAGAGGTGTACAAAATCATAAGGGGTCTAGACAGAATAGATAGAGCGAAACTCTTCCCATTGGCAGAAGGGTCGAGAACCAGAGGACACAGATTTAAGATGATTGGCAAAAGAACCAATGGCAACATGAGGAAAAACTTTTTTACGCTGCGAGTGGTTATGATCTGGAATGCACTGCCTGAAAGGGTGGTGGTGGTAGATTCAATAGTGGCTTTCAAAAGGAATTAGATAAGTACTTGAAGGGAAAAAAATTGCAGGGCTACGGGGAAAGGGCAGGGGATTGCGACTAACTGGATTGCTCTTGCAGAGAGCTGGCCTGGGCTCGATGGGCTGAATGGCCTCCTTCTGTGCCGTAACCATTCAATGATTCTATGATTCTATGATAATCAGTTTTACAGTACGTAGTGCTCTTCAGATTCCATTCTCAAGTGGGGCAAATCAGGTAGGCAATGCTACCAGCTAACAGATGGGCAATGCCACCAACTTACAGATGGGCAATGCCACCAGGTAACAGATAGGCAATGTCACCAGGTAACAGATGGGCCATAGCACCAGTTAACAGATGGGCCATGGCACCAGCTAACAGATGGGCAATGCCACCAACTTACAGATGGGCAATGCCACCAGGTATCAGATAGGCAATGCCACCAGCTAACTTAGAGAGTGTGCAGCAAAGATTTACTAGAATGGTTCCAGGGATGAGGGACTTCAGTTACGTGGATAGACTGGAGAAGCTGGGGTTGTTCTCCTTAGAGCAGAGAAAGTTGAGAGGAGATTTGATAGAGGTGTACAAAATCGCACCAGCTGACAGGTGGGCAATGCCAGTGGCTGATAGTTAGGCAATGTCAGTGGCAGCATGGACAGAATTCCTCCAAAGGCTGCCACTACTGAGAACATTTCTGGTCCTCCCCCTCAACACAAAAGTGTCATCCAACATTTAAATGTGGAATCCCATAGAAAATCTAAATATGGGTTCATCTAAGTTTTTCATTCATTTCAGCTAGTCTCCATCTAGTGGTCCAATTTTACCACTTGTTGCCATGAATGGTGCCCTGGTGTCTGGGGAGAATGCCCTGAAGTGCCAAATTGGGCAATCCGCATCATACTCACCTCATGCAGCTACATGTCTATTGAGTCATCCTTGAAACAGGGGAACAACTGCTGTACCACTTATTCATTTACCTACAGAATCAGTTTTGTGACTCTACATAGGGTTTCCTTTCACTTCTCTCCTTCCCTCAACCCAGCCTTGGCCAAGGCTGACAAGTTTCCTAAATTGATTTTGAGGCTTGATAAAGCTGAAACAACCATTTGTCTCCATACGCTGGCACCCACCTTTAACTGAACACATCCCTTTAATTTGGACTTGACAGCCAGAAATTCTGCTTGCTCCATTGAGCTAGCTCAATACACAGAGCCAAACTGTGCTGGCAGCTATGTATAATTATTCTCACGTACAACCTTCAGGGCAGTCAATGCACCTCTGCACTGGAGCAATTTGTACCAACAATGCAGCACAAAAGCCCTCTCTTGCACCACGAGTGCAATTCCAGGCTTAGTTATTCTAACCATTTATGTTTAGTTTGTGTTTTGAACAGTAGGAAAGACTTTTATATCTACAAAAATAATCCTCTTTTCATACTTCATTCTTTATATCATCCTCTCAACTCCCTGCCCCCCCTCCTGTTTTATTGAGTCATACTTGAATGACAGTGTCCACAATCTTCACTGGTGGTACCTTGATGAAGGCATAGCCTGTGCCATTGTCGGTGATGGTCAGACCAAGAGCATCCTCTGATTTCGTCACCTCCACTTCTTTCATTTGTCCTTTTACATGGGCAAAGATAAAGTCCTCCAGTCCAATCTGGCCTCCCAATAATTTCTGCATATCTACTTTGTGAGTATTTAATGTGCAGAAGAGAATCTGCAGAGACAAAAAAAAGTACTTAAAATACAGTAATAAAAACAGTGGAAATGTAAAGGTTCAGCGTTCATTGGAAAGATAAAGGTTTGTGTTTCAGCTGTGACCCTTATATAATTGGTAAGTGAATATTTATCCAAACAGATAGAACTGGATATTTCCCACTGCTTTTATGAACCATTTCATCTGATGGTTTTCTTTAGAAAACATAGAATCATTTGAAAATAAAGATGAGAGTATTACTTATGGTATGAATAGCAATGAGGATTTAAAAATCTCATTTTATTATAAGGTTATTTATAGTCACACAATTCCAATTTTTCTAATGGTTGCTCATTCAATCTCATAAGTTGCTCTCTGTTACAGTCCCTCAAACAGCTACAACTATCCTGAGTTTCATATGCAAGCGTACATGAGTCATCTCTGACCTGTATATCAATTTTCTGATCAGTTCCAGGAACACACAAATGTATCTATACAGTTCATTCTTGAATCACTTTGCCTTGTTGCTGCAATATTTCTTACACGCTTTTATTCCGACTTCTTTATCTCTTTAAATAGAACTTACAATGATTTCCGTACCTTTTCTCTTTATTTTTGCAAGTTCATTTGGGGGTTAAAATACTTAGAATAAACAGGTTAATGACTCTGTTGAAATACTGCACACAAAAACTTGAAGCTGACGTCTTACTAGTGACCCTAAAGCTTTGAGATACCGTGGAACTTAAACCACTTAATGTCATGTCTCAGGCAATATTGACCATCTGGCTGTTCCAATGTGTCACATAAATAACAGGGTTCAGCTGTGCTATTCCCCATGTGATAGTGTAATACTATGCTTATTTATATCACAAAAGAGCCCAAACCAGGGTAAAACAAAATGAAAATGTGCAGGTATTAGTATATCTTCTTAATTTTGATTATTTCAACATATAATTGTGGTTTGCACAACCGATAGTTAGGAGGATTCATTATTATTATACGGTGATGATTCAGTGACATTGATAAATTGCTGTGCTTCATGGCATAATTTGAAGTCCCAAATATCCTGTATCTATGTAATGCCATCCAGCATATCCACTGTTCACACATAGCAAATTCTAATAACACGCTTATATAATGGAATAAATTACACTTGTAAAAATGTCACAATTTTATTTTACTGAAAAAATTATATAATTTGCCCAATTTAAAAAAAAGTCTCCCTGTTTTCTTCAGTGTACCCTCAGTGTTACAATAATGTTTTTCAAAATTATTTTTCATGGAAAATTATAGAATGATAATTATAGACTTACTCTCAAAAGATCTAACTGCATGTGAACATAGCAAACCCCTGAGGTTCTGACTAACCCCTGAGGATGTCACTGATCTCGTCACTGCAGGAAGTTCTGGGCCAAACATTGCAGCAAAGATTACAGTAAGACTCCATGACTACCCAGCTTGGATAGTCTCCAGTTGGATCATAAATTTCTGTTTGGCAACTTTTTTTAAGCAAGATAACACAACTTCTTTCACATTTGCTCCTCTCGGCCCCATATTAAAGGACCTGATTGCCGTCGGACCAACCCCGCACCCCCCCAACCAATGCTGCTGCTCTACGAGTCTCTATCTTTGACTATTTCAAGCTGTGCCACATGGCAGGGTGTCACACAGCTGTTATCACTACCTTCCAGGAAATGGAAGAAAAATTAATAAGTTCTCCAAGCACCACAGACAAGTTTACTTGGCCAGATACTACTGGGCTGCTGGGTCCACTACTGAGTTCATCCACTGTAGCACTTTCATCTTTGGACATCATTTTCCTTCTTTCTTCTAATTTTTTCTTCTCTTCTGAAGACATTAATAAGGTTCCATGAGTGCTGACAGACTTCTGGCATTTTACTCATATGGCCATTTTTAATGCATGCAACCATACGTGACTTTAGGCAGGTTATTCAACCACAAAGGGCCTCGAAACCAATCTTAATTCTGTTCCAATCACATTTACCAACCCTGTTTCCATATCCTTTCAACCCCTTTTCCTTCATCCACCTATCCAATCTAATCTTGAATGTTGACATAACCACTAACTCTGAAAGTGAATTCAACAGCCTCGCAACTCTCCAAGCGAAGAAATCGTTCATACTTTCTGTTCTGACTCAGTGTTGTCCAATGCATTAGCCTTTAGCTATGTGTGGCTAATTGGGAATCCAGGTGTAGCTAATTGCATTTCTGATTAGGAAATAAAAAATGAGTAACAGACACTGTTGTTGGGCATGTGATCTCAATATTCATATTCGCAAGGTGTATGAATGTGTACTTTAACCTTTTTGTGCATTTGTTGATAAACGATAAGACAAAAAGCAGAGTGTGCGAGTGTTTTTTGATCGTTGTGAGTGTTTTACTTCCTTGTTTGCTGAATGGTGGTAGGTGTTTGCTTTACATAGAATTACATAGAATGTACAGCACAGAAACAGGCCATTGGCCCAACAGGTCTATGCCGGTGTTTATGCTCCACATGAGCCTCCTCCCTCCCTACTTCATCTAATCCTATCAGCATATCCTTCTATTCCTTTATCCCTCATGTGTTTATCTAGCTTCCCCTTAAATGCATCTATGCTAGTCGCCTCAACTGCTCCTTGTGGTAGTGAGTTCCACATTCTAACCACTCTCTGGGTAAAGAAGTTTCACCTGAATATACACGTCAAGTACATTTGTGTGACTGTATGTAAGGCATTTTCTACTAAAATTAGTGCACGTGGCTAAAACAGTTTCACCACAGCCATTTTTGTTGCAGCGATTTTTGTTGGACAACACTGTTCTAAATCTCTTACATTTAATCTTGTATCTATGACCCCTTGTTCTTGACCCTTCAACTATCGGAAACAATCTGCTTCTCTCTACCCTATTCTATTCTTTCATAATTTTAAATGTTGGTATTATATTGCCCCATGATCTGTGTTGTTCTAAAAAAAGGACCCAATTTTTCAAACCTTTCTTCATTTTTGTACTTCCTCATACCAGGCAGCATCCCAGTGAATGTGCATAATACCCTTACTAAAGCCTCAATATCCGTTCTGTAGTGTGGAGCCCAATACTGGACACAGTATTCTGACTGAGATCTTATTATGTTTTTATAGAGGCTCATCATTACCTATTGGCTTTTATATTTTGTGAACCTGTATCCCAAGTCCCTCTGATCTTCCACAGCACCAAGCCTACTTCCATTAAGACTTCTGTTATTTTTTACCAAAATGCATCATCACCTCACGTTGCTGACATTGAATTCCATCTGCCACTTTTTAGCCAACCGCATCTTATCAATAATTATCTATACTCCAATTTTTGTATCGTCTGCAAATTTCAACACCACTCCCTCTAGGCCTATATCTAAATCATTGAACAGAAGTGACCCTAGAACTGAACCCTGAAGGACATGACTGCCCACTTCCACCCACCCTGAAAAACTGCCATTAACTCCTAGTTTCTGTTTTCTCCCTTCTAACTAATTTTTAATCCAGTTTGCTTTCGTCCCCAATTCCATACCCCTGAATATTCTCTAATAATCTTCCATGTGGTAACTTGTCAAATGACACCGCGCAACAATCGCCAGACAGGAGGGTTCCCTCCCAGTCGGGGAACACTTTAGCAGTCAAGGACATTCAGCCACCGATCTTCGGGTAAGCGTTCTCCAAGGCGGCCTTCGAGACACACGACAACGCAAAATCGTCGAGCAGAAATTGATAGCCAAGTTCCGCACCCATGAGGACGGCCTCAACCGGGATCTTGGGTTCATGTCACGCTACACGTAACCCCACCAGCAAGGGGAAAAAAAAGTTATCTGTTTTTAATATTCTCTCTCTCTCTTTCTGCCATTTGGGTCTCTTTCTCTCTGTCTGTGTAATTTGACACAATGTATATTCAGTGTACTGGGACATACTGTTCTCCGTGGCTAATCTGTCTGAACACCAACGACACCTTTTGATTGGTGTGATGGTGTCCCAGCCTAATATAAGATATGCGATTTGAGAACCTTTCACTCATTCACCTGACGAAGGGGGTAATCTCCGAAAGCTTGTGATTTTAAAATAAATTTGTTGGACTATAACCTGGTGTTGTAAGATTCCTTACATTTGTAGCTTGTCAAAGGCTTTCATAGAATCTGTGTGCACTACATCCACTGCATTTCCCCCATCTACCATTCTAGGAGGTTTGTCAAGCACAATCATCCCTTTCGAAATGAATGCTGGCTGCTACTAACTATTTTCTCTTTAACTAGATAACTATTTTCTATTTATCTAGACAATGTCAGCTAGCATGGGGACCAGGAAAAGGAAGTTGGGTGGTCATCAGTTTAGTAGGCATGGAGTTAAGGAAGCAGCAGTTGGGTCTCATGGGTCAGATGAGCCTGAAGAGGGCATGGGGGAGGAAGGGAGGGGGGGAGATGGAAAAGAAACTAGAGAAAGACAGGAGTTGAGGTCTAGAGGAGGGAGGAGCCTGGGGGAGGTTTGGCTTGGTGGGCAAGGGAAAGGAGGGGGCAGCAGCAGAGGCAACTGAATAGATGTCCATGAGCTCCTCACACATCTTGTTGGAGGTGAGAGTAATGGGGCAGGAGAGAGATGGAGGTAGTGGAGAAAAAAAGCTGGGGGTTGTCTTTGCTTCCCAGGATGAACCTAGTGTAGTGAACAGTTTCGGTAAAGGAGAGTGAGACCTGTTAGCACTTGATGTGGACCAGCCAAATCTGATGATGGATAGTTAAGCCACATTTGATGAATGGCAAAGCAACATTTGGAGATGAGTGGCTAAGCAACATTTATGCACGAGTGCCTTAACTGAACATTGCACACTCTCGACTTTGTTGCTATCTATATAAATGATATGCCCTCTATCACAGCTCCCGTTTTTTGGGCATTAAATGACCTCCTAACCATCCAACATAGCGGGCAGGAAGCGCACACTCATTATGAGCCGGAAGTGTGCCGCCCGCCATATTGGTAATGGCCAAAAAATCAGCACGCTGTGCCCAACTGAAACAGGCATTAGACCCTTTGCATATGCAAATAAGAGGCTTAACATCTGCTAGAGGTTCCTACTGCACAATTGATTTGCCCTGGGGCAGCCAGTGCGAGGGTCAACTGCATTCAGGAAAACCAGGCCGTAACCAGCAAGGTAAGTTTGAATGTGGCTCCAGGAGGAGCAGGAGCGCTCCTCCCAACCCCACAATAAAAGAACGTGGGCTGCCATCGTTCCGGCTCCCAAACCTCCCCCACCCCCCAGCTAACAATTCCCCCTCCCCCCTGGTCCCCGATCCTCTCCTCCAGTCGCCCCCTTTCTCACTTATGTGAGGCCTTCTGTACCGTCACAACAACTCAATTTTCAACCACACTTCGCGGAGAGTAAGAGGCAGCTCGCCCACTTCATGGAAATGAGGCCCAAGGCCTAATATCGGGGATGCCTCGGGCCTCACCACTCAGGTGCGGGGAACGTACCCTGTGCCCCCCACCCCCAAAGTAGGTGCGCCCGAATTTCTAAGCCAATGTGTTCATATAACATTTCTCTGTCGCAATTTTGATACAGCCATTAGCCTGTTTATTTTAAATGTGTTAACTCCTCCACTAAAATAGTGGAGGGAGGAATATCACACAACTGTATTGGGCATTCATCTAATATCACCAGCAGTAACTTCTGGACAATGGTGTACTTCAATGTATTGTCAAGTGTAAAAATTACAAATGTCTCTGTATGAAAAGGACTTTGAAATCTATGTGAAACATTCATAAAATACCTACTATTATATCTGCTACTGGGTATAAGTTCTGAAATCTAAATAACTCAGAAATAAACCACTCACTTGAAACTTTTGGTGCTACATTGAATAGGTCCTGTATAAAAAAGGAATTTTAATCTCTGACAGGCAAAGTATTTTGGTAATGAAGCAAAAAACTGATGTACTAATCCACAATCGATACCCAGTACCAGAAAATGCCAACTTTTAGTCTCTCAAACTGTACTCACCTCTGCTGGTGAGATCTCAAAGACTTCTGCAATTTTGGCATACAGTTCCTTAACATTGGTGAAGCCTTCAATCCTGCCAGTAGGACTGCCATGAGCCAGCTGTGTATGAAATATCAGTCTGGGCCTGATACGTGGAGCAGGAGGGGGAGGAGGAGGAGGAGCAGGAGGAAGAGGAACCCCAGATTCAGCAGTACCCTGCCCTTGTCCTTGCAGCGTGGGACTCATTTGATTTTCATCAGCAATTCCGTTCTCCATCAGTCTGTTCTCTTCCGATTTTGTTGCCTTTTTACATTTCCTCCTAGATCCACGCAGCATCTTGGTCTGGAAAGTAGAGTTACCTGCTTCTGAATTAAAGATGACTTTGCCACACATTGGAAGCGTACATGAGTAACTTGAGACAGGGTTAGACCTCCGAGCACAAAACCTTATACATAACTTACCAAGTAATCTCATTAATGTAAAAAGAGATGCTACAGTATCCCCTCATTAGAATGCCGACAGCAATGCTAACTGTCAAAAGACAAATTCTAAGCGTTTGAGTGAGTTTTGCCAATGAATGCAACTGTGTGTGGATTCAGAAGCGACATCTGAACTGATGCATTGATCTATGAATGCAATTTTTCTGTTAAAATTATTTGCTACAGGATTTTTAGTGAGCCCCCCTGTTAAAGCAGCTCATTTACCAGATGGTTTTTTGTGGCAACGCCCATGCTTGTGCGTGCAGACAGTCATGTTAATATGATAGCAGTAAAAGGGATGCTCAAAATAACATCATTTTGTAAAGTTCCAAGAGATAGATAATCTGATTAGGATTGGCTCCTATTGTGGTGACTGGTTTTCAAAGGAGAAAATAAGTGTTGCAGGAAATACTTTCAATTTATCTTTCCATTTAATGTGTCCCGGAAGCTTTTTTAATTTTTGAAAAGCTAGGCCTTTTGAAAGGTTTTTTTTAAATAGAGGTTAAGCTACTTGACACTTTAATGCCCAAGTTTTATTTTGTTTTTATCAAAGCATCAACAAGCCTCAGTTAAGGCTGCTTCAAAACAAAATCCACATCCGGCCGCAATTTTTACTCCGGGTGGGTTTTGGGTGGGTGGGTGGCGGGGGAGTTAGAAGCTCACCTGCCGCAGCAGTTAATGGGCCCCGGCTATTTTAACTTTCAGGCCTCATTAACATGCACCTGGTCCACTTCCCACCCAGAATGGGAGGAAAGTGGGTAGGAAGCAGCTGCCAGCCTGTGAATGATCGGGCAGCCCACTGGCATGCAGGTAGGTGAGGGGAGGGGGTTCCAGGAGGCTCTCGTGGGAGGGAAGGGGCAGAATTCGGGGAAGGGAAGGGCTCAACTTTCCTTGTGGGACCCAGAGGAGCACTCCTGCTGCTCCTACACCCACGAGAAAAGTTAAAAATCTTACCTTAACTGGCCTCTTCAGGTCTTTACCTGGCATAAAAGCCACAGCGACTTCCTCGCTCAGGCCAGCATTAAAATAGCAGTTGGGCCCCGATGATGTCATTGGACCGCTATCTGCGTATGTCAATTGAGGCTTAGCCACCAGTCAAGAAGCCTGAATTAAAATCATAGAACAGGTAAGTAACCTGGGCATTTTAATATCCCATCTGGACTGGTTTCCGCTAGGTAGGTAGGGTTAAAATCACCCCCCTCCCCACAGTTAGCTAGGTGTTACTTTAATAGTGGCTAATACACATGGTAATTTTATGAGTTTGCTGTCCCAGTGCACAGCCTCGCTCGGTAGGGGCTCATATCCAGAATTTGGGTATAAACTCCCCATGATTTTCTGTTTATTCATTTTAATTTTAATGAATGAAAAATCAGTGGAGCACACACCCAAATTCCTGATAAGTGCTTCCAGCGATGAATGATCTATACTCATAGTACGAACTCATAAAGGCATCGCTACACTTTTATTATGCTTTCAATCATTAATTAATTTCATTGCTTTACTCCCATATTTATATAGTTTTTCTGCTGCTTTTTCTTTGCATTTCCTTTTCCATTTTGCTGTTTTCCTGATTGCAGTTCAAACTTAATTTTTCTACAAATGTGTATGTCTGTAATATGTGAAAAATCTTAAGTCTGTGTGCACTTCCTGCCTATAAAAACCTACTTCCTGTTATCATATTTTTGTTGTACTTTTGTGTCAACTTTTTTCCCATTATAAATTCGTACATCCACGTGTTAGACAAATCTCAAACGTAAAGTGAGGTGTGGAATGGGACATTTCCCTCGCAAGGCCAAATAATGAAGTTAAAGGGTGAATAGGAAATATCAACAACTTATCAAAATGAAGCTTTCAGCTCTCTTGCTCAGTATTTGTTGATTTATAACAAAAAGTTGCTGGTGTTAGAATGACGTTCTATTCACTGGGATTGTTGGAGAATAAGGTGACTTTATCATCCTCTTTTCTCAGAATTGTGCCCTGATCAATTTGCTATTTTACATAAATTAATTCAACATGAAAAGACCTGTTGGACTGTGTCGTAATCATTGAAGCCATTTGAGGCCATTCTTTCCAAATTAGAGACAAAATGGCAGATAAGTAACACAATACCAAGCTTGTTTTAATATTGTACTGCTAGCAGGCCATGGGTATAATTTTACTGTAATGGGATATGATAATGTTAGAAAGTCTCCTGACGCTTATTCTCAGCGAATAATTTGCAAAATTTAATTAGGTCCTCTGCTGTATCAAACTGATGATTAGAGCACTATGCACCTCTTGAACAAGTCACTTTAATGATGAATGAAAATGGAGTTTTCATGTTGAACTTAAATTCTTTCCGTACTATTTTTGAGAAATTTATAGCACCAGTGCACTTCAAGTCAACAACACCATTTGGTTCATGCCATTTATATTAAATCCCAATATTAATAATGTATGCAAAGATGTGTACACTTACTTTGGCATACCTCCTGACTTCAATAAACGTTTTTTTTCAAATTGTTTCTGGGTCCTAAGTATCTGCAATACTCCATTCACTCTCTCCACCACTTTCATCCATGCAACTTGGACATCTGCTTTCACTGGAAGGTAGCATTCCACCCAAAGAACACCACTCCCTTCTGACTTGCATGCTGTAAAGAATCTGACGATAGGTATGAATTTGCGGGTTTCTGAAAGGTTTATCATTATTATAATTCTTGCGACTTCTTATTCTTCCAGAAAATAATATTTTGGGATACGGTATATGAGTAATTAGAGAAATGTGATACATGTAGCATGCTTGGGAGAAAACAGGTGATTTTGGACCTATTGTTCCCAAAGCTTACCACCACTCGGATTTTCCTCACCTCACATTGTAGGCTAATTGATAGAGATTGATTGCTATGATTAATCAACAACTCCATTATCATTGTATCATGCGACGACCAGGATGGTAGAAGGCAAACTAGACAGTTCTTGGTTCTTTTTCATCTAGAATTTTCTAAGTTCTTATTGTCCTTCACCCATTATAATTCATGTGCTACGCATTAAACAATTGAATAAAGATTTATTCCATCATTGTTGAGTCTTGTTTCAATATCCATGTATAATACACAACCCATTTTGCCCTTTAATTGGGCAGGAAACACTGCATATTATACATAAATGTAACCAGGAATATTCATTAGTCTATATATACATTTTGAATATGAATTGTACAGACTACATCCCAGCTTTAGGCAAGGGTACAACACCTGCAATGCATAACATTCAATTTCTGTGGTTTAAGATAATTTGGCAATTAAGTGTTGCAAGTGACAAATTTTATACTTTTTGCTGGCAGTTGGCAAAATAATGAAAACTTCCAAACTAAAATGTCCACAATGTAATAAGATCTTCCAACTTTACAGCTCAGAAGAGATAGATTTTATGAATGTGAGAGAGACAGGAAGTAGCACGTTTGATTTTCCATACGATAGTCAATATCGTAGCAATGACACCAAAAAGAAGTTTCACTCATAATCTCAATAAGTGTATTCATTGGATGCCATAGAAACCACTGCAACCAGAGCACAGGAAGCTTTTGCACCAACAGAAGCCTCGTTCCAGCTAGTTAAAAACGGGCCTATTTTATGTTACGCAAAAAGAAATCACTCAAGGCATAAAACAACAAACAAACAACAGACTAAACGCCGAATTATTGCAAGAGTACCGCAAGAGATGAAGCAACTTCTATGAAGGATCGAGGATCTATCATTTTACAGGAGCTTCAGTCAACAGACTCGAGAAAGGCAGTGAGAACATTTGCAATGTGGAGCATAAGATGACAGATGCAAACAGGAAACAAAGGGGTATCGGAATAACTGCCCCAATTTTTTTTTCCCCCGTGATAACCCTGTACAAAAATGGTACATTTGTACATAAGGAATGCCAGTGTTACAAGACCTTTTCTTGGGACTGAAAACTTTAAAGAAAGAAGGTGATCTTCAACCATCCCTGTTAATCTGCTGATCTTAACAAGAATTATTTACTCCTATATATTCCTAATCGGTTTCAATTCAGAACTCTAAGGGTTAAAAGAAAGGTCCTCAATGTAAGCAGCCATCCCATCATTTCCTTCTTTAAATGGAAGTAGATATCTACTGAAGAAATTTCAAAATGGAAAGTGATTATTGCAACTTCCCTTCACAGCAACACAAGATGTCAGCAAGCAAAGCAACAGGTCTACGACACAGGGGGTTGTACAAAGACAATTACTCCCAGTCATGTACAGTGGTGTCTATCAAAGAGAAACCACAGGCAGCTGGGCCTGCTGCAAAATACTGTACCATGAAAAAAAGACAGCAATTCTTTAGTAATCCTAACCCTTGGCAAGGTAAAATGGACAGCACCGAATCTCCAAACAAGGATAATAGAAGACCCTGTCACCCTGTACAGTGTGTAAATCCTCATCTAACCCCGCTAAACGCCAACCAAAGATACAGAGCAGCAACCATCAATAACAATGCCAACAACAATTTTGAGCAGATTTCGGATGAAGACAGCGTGTATGAGAATTTGGACGCGTATTGGCATGAGACAAGCTATCAGAGACGTGGTGATAAAACAATCACCTACACTAATCCATCTGAGCTCTTTGTTAGTGCAAACAGAAGAAAGACACTGAACAAAGCCCAAACACAGATGCCTGATTCTTCAACCCAACGGCCACCACCTCTCCCTGCAAAATTTAAAAGGTATTGTGCTCCAGCTGAAAGCGAATATCATGTTAGATAACTGAAAAGATCTCTGCATTGAAAAGCATGAGGTAGTGTTATCTCTTAAATGCATGGCACCCCTCACCCGTGCTCTTTAAGTACGAAATGTTCTGTCCAGCTTTCAGATAGTATATGTTAGCCATTATATTACATCTGCACTATTTATTGCCTGTACGCTGTAAGTTATCCTAAAGTACAGAATGGTATGGAGCCATAGATTGTCATCATTCCCAATAGAGTGGAAGTTTGTTAATAGACGTGGTGTTGATAGAAATTTTGATTTAAAGGGAATATTTGTCAGTCTTGGCTCAGTGGCAGCATTCATGCCTCTGAATCAGAAGATTGTAGGTTCAAGCCCCACTCCAGAGGCTTGAGCACATAACATAGGCTAGCAATTCAGTGCAGTACTGAGGGCGTGCTACACTGTCGGAGATGTTATCTTTTGAATGAGGCATTAAACCAAGATCCCATCTACCGTCTTGTATAGACGTAAATGATCCCCAGGCACTATTTGAAGAGCAGGGGAGTTTTCCTAGTATCCTGGGCAAATTTATCCCTCAAACAACATCACTAAAAACAGATTATCTGGTCATTTATTTAACGGCTGTCTGTGGGACCTTGCTGTGTGCAATTTGCTTGCCGCATTTCCTACATTACAACAGTGAAAATACTTCAAGAAATATTTCACTAGCTGAAGTGCTTTGGGACGTCCTGAGATTATGAAAGGTGCTATATAGATGCAAGTTCTTTCTTTCTTTCTTTCTTTCTTTCCTTCTCTCTTCATTCTTTCTACAGTATTTGCTTAATACAAACATTTTCATCTGCAACAGGGTTAAAGTGGTTCAAATGGTTTCTACTGTACTTATTAAATAAAGTGAAGCATTCCTTTGTTGTAGGAAACGACAGATGACTATGAGGGAGGAACAGGGCTGTAACCCACCCTCATAAATTAAAGCTTCAGCAGTTTATGAGGGTCATCCAAATCCTAAATTTCTGTTGCAGCCTTGAACATGCTCCCATCCATGTGTTATTTATTACATTATATAATATATTACTGCATGCAATATTAGCTCATGAACAACAGCTTACATTTATCTAGTGCCTTTAACATATTGAAACATTACAAGGTAATGGAATTAGGGAGGCGACAAAAAGTACTGTCAAAGATGTAGATTTTGAAGAGGTTTATGAAGGCTGAGGAGTGCTGTAGCAAGGCAGAGAGGTTTAGGAAGAAAATTCCAGAGTGAGGGTTGAAGGCTCCTCTATCTAGGTATAGTGGAGAGCAGGGTGGGGTCCATACCATAGTCCAGACTCAGAAGAGTGGATGCTGTGATCTAAGACAAAAGGCTGGAGGAGGTTGTAGATTTGGTCAAACAAGGCCATGGAGGGATCTGTCAATGAAGAGGAGGATTTTGAATTCAATAGAGAGGGAACCAGTGAACGTTGATGAAGACTGGGGAAATGGATGAATAGGACTTACTGCCAGTTAGGATGCAAGCGGTAGTGTTCTGATGAATTACAGTTTATGTAGAGTGAGCTAGTTTGGCATTGGAGAAGTCGAGTCAGGAAATGACAAAGATATGGAAGAGGGCTTCCGCAGTGGGGAGGATACGGTAGCGGAGGAGGCAGCAATGTTTTGGATGTGGAGATGGGTGATCTTGATGATGGACTGTGTCTGAGTTTTGAAGCTCAGCTCAGGGTCAAGGACAATGAGATTCTACACTGTCAAGTTCAGTTTGAGAGAGCAAGTGGGGCCTGGAACCCCAAGCACAGTTATCCAGTTTCTGGTCAGAATTCAACAGGATGACTTCAGTCTGGCTAATATTTAAGTGAAGGAAGTTCTAACACCTCCAAAACTTCATGTCTGTTAGCCAGACAGGCAGCACAGCAGCAGTCATGAAGTCTAGGGTGGTAAAGAAATAAGGCTGGGTCGCACCTGCATATATATAGAAGCTGACCCCATGATTATAGATAATGTTAGCATGTAAATGAAGAAATGGGAGGGCCCAATTGAAGGTGATTGAATGGAAGCAAAGGAGAGGGCATCGCAGGAGATATGATGACTACATAGGGACAAGTAGGAATGGAACCATGAAAGGCTCCATTTAAAATTAAACCTATTTAAAATAAATAGTTGAAGGCCTTCAGTAAAGTAGTGAACAAAGTATATTCATACGAATGTGTTAAATGTTTAAAGGGCATTGTTGCACACAGTGTTTTCTAGAGTTTGCAGTCTTATGTTTTATAGCCTGAACGCACCAGCTGAATTATACAGTTGGAGTCCGTATTTTTAATTAGCGTTGCAAGCTCTTTCCTTATCGTGCCATTTTGACCACCAAGAATTAATGCACAGCTTTATATTGTGACAGGAAGGATTTTTAACCTGATGTTAACAGCAGATGGAGGGGTACTAGTGGAAAATAAAATATGTGGCCTTTTCACATAACAGGAAATGAAAAATAATATACTCTCTTTTGTTAGATTACAACATCACAACATATATCACTGTCACCAGTCACTAAACTGGCCAACAGTGCCAACTATCATGAGAGCACCATCTTCAATTTCCACCACATAACTTATTAAATGCCAGTTGGCAGTGTTGCATGTAGATAATTATACCAGCGCACTCACCCTCAGTCATCTCCAGACCCATCAGTGGAAACAGACAGGCTTTGCTTCACTGGTTTAGATTGCGCCTGCTGCTGCTATCAATATGTCGGAATGTACATTATCTTATAACAATGTAACATGTTGCAACTACATATAGCAGCAAAATGATAGCAGGATAGAGGCACATGTGAGCCTGTCTAAATTGGATAAGGAGGGGGCAAAGAGGAATTCATTATGCCACTCTCATAGTATCACTAAAATGTGATTTTATCTGGTAGTATAAGTGAGGGTTGCACTGCAATTCATCTGTGATTTAGAATTACCTGCTGTAGTGACACATGACTGTCCCAAGATTTACAAAAGTGATTTTGAGAATATTATATTATAATGCTCGATATTATAGTGCCCAAATCCGCTATACTTAGAATGTAAGGTGTCAAATGCCAGTTAATAAATATGATCACCTTATGTCTGTCAGTTCAGGAAAGGGATTAAACACAAAAGTAGAAGAAAATGATCAGGGAGCAAACTTCTCCAAGACCTCGGTGTCAGATTGAGCAGAGGAGACTATCAGTCCTAATGTTAAAGATGGTATGAAGTTAACAGAAGTGTCAATGGCATTGAGCAAATGAGTCCTTGGGAGAGAGTCCTTGCAATCCTTTATGTGAATAAGCAATCCTTAACCAGAGTTGCCAACAACATCCAATACAGAAGAGGACATGGGGACCTGTCTGTAACTGGACCCCAGAACCACTATTATGAATGTACAGATTGTAGTGCAATCTACATACTGTCAGTCAAGGCAGTAAACAAATGTAATGAAGGCTACAATCTCTGCGTTATGGCATCAGTGCGCTCCTGATGTATTCTGTTGCCTGTTTACAGAAGATTTACTCGTTGCTAACTTGATTAGCAAACAACTGTGAAAACTACTTTCTAACACATCATTTTTCAGCTAGTCTCATTTGTTGATATTACTCCCCGGTGCATTAGTAGTGTTGTGAAATTCTAGCTTGTGTCTGAATGCACATGCAGGTTGCATGTTTCTTCGAATGAACCAGCCTGTACTGTTCAGAAAAAAGGTCACTAGAATGCGATGAAGCAATCTGCAGGTAACTTGCCAGGTACTGACCACTCACCAAACCAATAATTGTGGTTATCAGACAGCCAGAATATCAGGCAGGTCAAACAAAAACGAAAGTGACCACAAGCACCGATGGTCTTTCAATACCCTCTACTGCCCTTTGATGACTGTGGTCACATTTTTGCACCAAGGAAGCTGAAATTCGTCACTTAATTTAGCAAATAATCCGAGCAGAAATCCACTTTCTTTTTCATTAATATTAGAGATGTAAAAATAGAAATCTGTGCATTGTGACAATTGCAAAGGAACATGAGAGTTTTATTTTACTGTTTCTGAATAGGTGATTATCTGATTTTTTTAACACTTTTACTTGTGTTATCATATGTGCAGCTGTGTACAATGACCCATACTGAAGCAATTAACCCTTCAGCTGCCTGCAGGTTCACGGAACTTCCAAGCCTCGATTTTAACCTATCCCGCCTGGCGGGAACAGGGCGGGGCCAGGTCTGACGCCCTTTTTACACCCCATCCAATTTTACTCTCAGTTGAAGTCAATGGAGAGTAAAATTGGGCGAGATGTAAACCAGACACCGGACTCGAAGCTGTCTCACTCCCGCCAGACGGGTGAGATTAAAATTGGGGCTTGAGTCTACCTGGATCAGCCATTTTCATAAGTTTGCAGTTTACACACTATAAAGCTGAAACAAACATAAATCCTTAGACTGCTAGCAGATTCTGAGAAAGCCTCTCTTCTGGACTGACCAGTTTTGTTTGTTTTCAATTCACAAACTGTGACACGAAATAAACATTAACAATACGGTAATAATGCACCTCGAGAAGTAATATTAAGCCTAAACTATTAGGTTAAATACCTAAACATGACGGGGCCAATCTTCCTCTCCTAATGCTGTCCAGGAGCAATTAAGGTGGAGCACACTGGAAGTTTGCTAAGATCTCCAGCACCCAATCTTCCTATCAGAGCTCATTACTATGTATTAGGCGTACACCAGATGCACTCTTGGATGCACTTTTGGGCACAGCCGAGCAACACAGAAGAAAACTAGATACTGCCTGGTCCTTAAAGACAGTAACAACCTTAAAGGGGCAGGGATAAAGGAAGCACCAGGAGAACATTCAAAATAGAAAGAACTTGCATGACCTCAGGAGTCCCAAAGCACATCAGAGCCAATGAAGCACTTTTTGAAACATAGTCACTGTTGTAATGTAGGGAAATACTGTAGCCATTATGTGTACAACAAGGTCACACAAACAGCAATGACATACATGACCGGATCATCTGTTTTAGTGATGTTAGTTGAGGGACCAATTGGCCACGACACCTCCCTCTTCAAATTATGCCATGGAATCTTTGACGACCACCTGAGAGACCAGAGGGGGCCTCAGTTTAACATCTCATCCAAAAGATGGGAGCTCCTACAGTACTGCTCTGAGTGAGAGCCTAGATTATGTCCTCAAGTCTCTGTTAAAGGCATGATATAAATGCAAATTGTTGTTGTTGTTGGAATGGGGCTTGAACTCATGGCCTTCTGACTCAGAGGCAAAAGTCTACCATTGAGCCAAGACTGACAACTAAAAACAAAAAGACAGCTTATGGGAGCAAGAATTCTATCTCGACAGCCTCTGAGCAAATGTGGTAAATGCCATTCTTGTGAATGTGTTTGTGCAGCTGTGGTATAGCTGGGTTGACATCAGCACCCAAGCAGGAGAACATTCAAAACAGGAATCACTGCTGCAGTCTGCCTTGGAGGGTGTGGTTTTGGAGGAACGGGAAAAATGAGTGTGGGTATGAAGAATGATGGTGCGGGAATAGGAGGAGAGTACAGGTTTGACTGTGGGACCTCTGTTTTTTTACTCAAGGTGGGATGAAGCAGTCGTGTGGTCTGAGGTATTTCTTGCTCTGTGGTAGGGAAACAGGTGCTTATGGCACAGGAGAGGGCCAGACAAATGTTTTCAGCAGCTTGTGGTTGTTACCCCTCATCTGCCTCCAAGTAAACCATATCGCAAAAGTGGGTGGGGAGGTAACAAAGCACTAAACCGCCTCCGTCACTAAGTGTAAAAGACCAACAGCATTCGGCAACAAATAATAAAGCAGCAAAACCATTTTTTATTCAAATAAATTCAAAAATAAAGACCTTTCCTGACAAAGCAGCCTGTCCCTTAAGACAGATAGCACCTAAACAGCATCTCAGGAAGCAGTGGTGCTAGGATTTTAATGGGGGGCAGTTTACCTCTGACCTGCACTCGGTGCTCTTAGGAAAAATCTGAGACATTTATTTGCATATAATTTACTTTGCTGCACTTTCTTCAGGTGCAGACACCCAGGAAAGCCATAGATGGGGTTTGGGTGCAGTGCTGTATATATTCTCCATATTCCAAACACTTAGTGCTATTTATTTTAAAATATACAGATTTTAAAATAATTAGAGAGTGGCTTGAGCACGAGTTAAATCCATATATAATTATGTTTTACTTTTCAAGTGCTTTACAGGTTGGTAGTCTGACACTAAAAAGCACTATGTGAGAGTATTTGGTGGAATTATCCTTTTAGCTGCCCTTTTGGAACCTCATCCACTATATTGTACCTTCCCAAAAATAAAATCAATCACATTATAAACACAGAAATAAAAAATAAACAATTGTGGAAGAAACACTAACCTATAATCTCACCCATCCCATGTCCAATAGCTAAAACAACTTGTGTCAAACGGGCCTCCCCGTATCTAAAATCCGTAGTGTTTTCACAACTGACCAAAAGTATTCCTGGGTGAAAAAAGTCTTCATCCCTATCCTACTGTTCCACCGGAATGTGATGGTAATGGTAGCAATCCAGGTGTTTCAATTCGAGTTTGAAGGGTGGTGAAACTCATTGGAAAAAATGTATTCACTTATATCAGGATACTAATTTTAACATTAGAGGAAATTAATTGCAATCAATAGGTTTATATTTATACAAGCATAAATTCCAGCGAAAATCTGCAGCTCACTTTTGAAGACCATTACAAAATACCCTAAGATTCTTATCTAGTTTTTCTTCGTATTGCAATGCAGAAATGTTAATGCAGTTCTCACGATTACTATGAAGCGAAAGAAAACTGCTTTTCAGCCGTACAATTTGCAATATTGTTCCCTTTTCCAATATCTACATCTATATAATTAAAGGTCCACAACTACGAGGTAGAAATCGTTCATTTGGCAGAAAGAGACCACAATTTTGCCAGAAGAATTTTCCCACTATGTTTAAAATGTTGTTAACGCATAGCTACCAGAGGGACTCTTACCCTTACTTTGGTAACTATGCATTTCCCTTTGCTTGTTGACTCCTAAACAGGCTGCTCCACCACTGTCCTCCAAGCCATAGTTTACCTAAATTAAAATTTATGAAAGGGGACTGTGAGGGAAGTGACTTGTTTACTGTTCTTTTACTTCTGAGCCCTGAGTTGAAATCCAGCCCAGAGTAATGTGACTGAAGTCTTTTCTCTAGGTCCTATGCAAAATAACTTGGACGTTCTCAACATAGATCATAGTGGCTATGGGTCCACACAACAGTACAATCTATTAATCACCACAATAGGCAAATAATTATTCTGGATTTACACTCAGCTCACAGATCTTGATTTCTTCCATATTTACGGTCTTCTCACAGGTGGATAATGAATTATTCCATATTTACAATGTGTCTCAGTTGGATAACATGCAACTCACCTAAGCTAGAGAACTTAGGCACAGGTTAGCAAGTGGGCCAGCTTACAGATTTATACAGATTTGAACAGGGTAATGCTGAAGAATAACCAGCTAAACTACGCAACTTATTAGCACAAAATACATGGGGGTAAATTTTAACCCCCAACAGTGGGTTGGAAGCAGATGTGCAGTGAAAATACTCTGTTTTTTGTGTGGGACCGCATCCCGGCTCCAACACATCCACTTCCAGGTTTGACGTAGACGTGTTTGGATGCGGGCATGCTTCTGAAACCTGGAAGTCCCACTGGCACTTAAAGCCGGTGGGCCGATATTTAAAGGGCCAATTAAAGGGTCTTTAAATCACTTAATGCGATTAACTTTTTGTGTATTGAGTTACAATCTCCAGTTGTGTGCCAGATTCCCTAGCAGCTGCCATGATTCCTTCATTTTGAGCGAGTCCAACATCCCAGACCTCTTCCATACACAAGTCAGACTTAAGGGCTGGCTCTTTGGAGACAAGTGACACCCCCTGCAGACGTGGCTCATGACACCTGTGAGAAACTCCACCAACGAGGTACAGCAGCAGTACAGCGACAGTCACATCATGACCAGGTCTGTCATTGAACATGGGAATGCTGAAGATGTGCTTCAGGTGCCTGGATCGCTCTGGGGGAGCCCTTCAATACTCGCCAGCTAGGGTGTGCAGAATAATAGTTGTGTGTTGCGTCCTGCACAACATCGTCCAGCAGTGAGGGTTACAGGTGGAGGAGCTCGAATGCACTCATGAAGCATCTTCATCTGCCGGCAACGTTGAAGAAGACAATGAGGAGGAGGAGGAAGAGGAGGAGAAGGAGGAGGAGGGTGATGTTGACCAACCCATCGTTAGAGCAGCGGCGCACGTGGCTGCTCGTGATGCCAAGGAGTCACTCATAGCCAACAGGTTCTCATGAGGAGATCTGCAAACTGAAGAGTGAACTACTCAGACCGCTTCGAACCACCAACACCAGCTCCCTCCCCCCCACAACTTGCACAAAACAGTCTTTCAACCACACATGCACCCATTGTACACGTGCCCAATAGGTGGCACCAAGTCTTGGCATTCATGATGAAGCACATAAAAGGGCGCTTTCATAAAAGGGACTCAAGAATGGACAAGACGTGGCAGTGGTGGTGACAACTGTAACATTTAATGTGCATGCAAGAGAAAACAAGTATAAATGAAAAATATGACATTGCGTCAGACACCCTTGCGCATTCCCTTGGTGATTACAAATCCTTCAACTTCCTCCTCCTACTACTTCTACAGGGTACGTCCCCTGTGACTTCAGCAGTGGTAGCGGCAGGTTGCTCAGATCCCTGCCCTGACTGCTGAGATGCTCTTGGCCTATGATCTTTAAGTTTTGGAGCCGGTGAGGGCCCCGCCAAAGACTGCTGCACCTGCACCTGTGCAGGGGCAGACTCGGCAATTGGGAGAGGAGGCAGTATTGTGGGTACTGGTTGGTGGTGGGGTGGGGGGGGTCCAATGAGTGAGATGTGGGAGCACTTTGAGTGGAGTCCCTACTTCCATGTCCCCTTTCACCTCTCCTGGGCCAGGCCCACATTACTCCTACCACTCTGCTGGACAACAGCTTGGAGCAGATCTGTGACACGTCCTAAGGCCATGGCTAAAGTATCTGTCTGCCTATTTAAGGCGGCAGACATGTTGGGATCCAGAGTCCGCCATGTTGTCATGGCCTGAATGGACTCATTTGAGAACCGTGCTTGAAGCTCAATGGAGGCTGCCATGCTCTCCATCGCAGACATTCCCACACTTACCTGTGCCACCATTCCACAAATGCTGGAGGTGGACTCCTCCATCCTTTCCGCTATTGTGGAGAGTGTGCGAGGCACGTCTTCCAGTACCTTCCAAAGGTGGAGCTGTACCTCTATCATTCTCAACAATGGCCCCCTGGGTTCAGCATCTATGTCCAGCTGAGTTGAGCTTGGAGAGGAGTGTGCCCCCCAAAACGGACTCTGCACAGCTGGCCCTGCCACCGGTATTTGCTCGTGCACACTTGTGAGTGGTGAATCACCAGGTGACAACCCAACTATCTGCCTAAAACGACCCACTGAAGTGTGAGTTTCCGTGCTGGTGCATGACCGGATATGATGTGACGGTGCCCCCTCAGAGGAATGGAGCTGTTAAGAACATAAGAACATAAGATATAGGGGCAGGAGTAGGCCAATCGGCCCCTCAAGCCTGCTCCGCCATTCAACAAGATCATGGCTGATCTGATCCTAACCTCAAATCTAAATTCATGTCCAATTTCCTGCCCGCTCCCCGTAACCCCTAATTCCCCTAATTCTGAGGAATTAGTCTCTTCCATGGCGCGTGCTTCTTCATCACTCCTTGAAGGCCCTGGACGAGAACATAAAGCAATATTAACAATCATCATAGAAGTTAGTTTGCAATGAGCATATTGATGTGCAACAGGTCAATCATTGATAACATCAATTCGTGATGTGTGGGAAGGATGTTAAAGTTCTGTCACCAGCCGTTTGCAGGTTGCCAGTCTCGCCATCTCCGAAGGCCAGGCATTCAACCATGCGGGTTCAGCTTCAAGGTCTCCTCCTCCGCCTCTGTCAGGGGCATTACTTGTGGAGGCCCCCCTCCAGTCCTACTCCTCTCCTGTGCATTTTGTGCTCTCTTCTCCTACAAGGGGAGAAAGAACAGACATGTGAGTGAGTGAAGGTGACATGGTCTCCGGATGGATGCATTGCTTTGGGTGAGGTTGCCAATGAAACAGGTGCATCAGAGGGTGACTATCACACAGACTGATCACGTTGCATCAGGATTGGGGTGAGTGGGAGTGGTGGGTGCTCAAATGGGGAGGTAAGGAAGTGCACAGAAAGTGAAGGTAAGTTGATAATGAGATTTAAGTGGATGTGAGGAGTGATCTGATGGAGTACGCTTGGCAAGACAGAGTGAGGGGGGGTGAGGGGGTAATGTACACCACAGGATGTAGGTGAATCAGTAATCAGGTCATTTTTCCTGACCTGGTTAGGTCATTAAAGCACTTCTTGCACTGTACCCACAACCTTGCCACAATGCTCCTCCTGCTCAGCTCCTCTGCCATCTCCAGCCAGGCCTTCTTTGTGGCAGAGGCTTCCTCCTGTCACCCGGGTACAGTATCTCCCTCCTGCTCCTCACACCAACCAGTAGCAACTCAAGAGAAAAGTCATTGAAGCAGGGTACTATCTTACTCCTTTAATGCTGCATCTCTGCACATTCTCCTTTCTCTCTCAAAATCCATGCTTGCAATGGCCCTTTAAATACTCCAGTTCACAGCACATCGTTCCCGTGTGCAGTACGCCCGCTGCGTAGCTTGGAGACGCAAGATCCGGAAGTTACATTAAGGGCCTTCAATTTAGTCACGATCACTCGAGCCGACTACCAAAAAACTTTTCCGGGTTTTCCACGTGGCTATTTACCCCCCCCCCCCCCCCCCCCCCCGCTGAGTTCCCACCACAATGTTAAAATTATGTCCATGGAAACCTTTCCGCTGCTTGTCCAGCTACGACCACTTAACTGTTAAAGCGTTAGGTTCCTACATTACAACAGTGATTATACTTCAAAAGTACTTCATTGTACTTGTATGCTGCTTTGTCACATATTTTCACAAGGTAGGATGTAGGCTGGGCACTGGAGGGCACTCTTGGCCTTCAAAATGCTACGGGCTGTATGTTTTGACCATCTTTCAAGGAGAAGCCTGCCCACACCCACAGAGAGATAAGTAAGGACTGATGGAGACCCTGACAGCCTGAAGAGACTCTTTCAACATGAAGAGTCAGCCTTGCAAATGGTTGGGGTGAATGGTTATGGCCAAGGAAAAGCTTGGTAGCTTGGTGACAGCTGAACAAGGCAAGTGGCCCACTTTTACTGCATCACCTTGCTCCCCCTTCAAACTCACTCATCAGTGAGACCCAGGCTCATTCTACACAACAGCAGTGGATCTCGTGACCACATATCACACACTCCTGATCGTTCAGGCACCGGCTCAGAATCATCCATCTGGAGGAATCACTTAGCCAGGATCAGGAAATAGCACTATAGAGCGCACAGCACATGGAAGAAGGAGCAAATAGAGGTGGCAGCAGAGGAGCAGGAGCGTGGATTCCCAGGTATTATTCTGCTGCAGGGCTCATAGATTCTTATGTAACAGGATCTATCTGTAGAGGGAAGCGCTTTAAAGAGAAGTACTTCATACAGTCTTTTGACAATCTTTACAGCATCCTGCATGATATGTCAAAGGCTCTGTGAAGTACAATTCCAGCATTACTGTAGCAATATGTGAGCGATTCATGAAACCCACAGTCCATCAAGGAGCGAGTAGCAACTCCACAGGCATCTGAGAGCAGAGATCCAAAACACAGGTGCTATTTCTGTCAAGAATGCTGTGACTGTGGTTATTAAGACCCAGGCTTCCAATTTACAGGGGTACCTCAGTTCTAGATTAGGGATACTAGAGGATCAGCTTGAGAGAATATTAATATGATGAAGGACTTCATGGTCCTTAGTGCTCGCCAATAATTCTCTGATTTCTGGTCACCCAGAAGGAATGTCCAACAGCTGGGGCATAACAGGAAGAACCATGAATGTGGCAGCTACCTCTTGGAACTGTCATGTCTGTCCAACCCAGTCAGCCCCTTCAAAGGATTCAGAAAGTACAAGGTAGCGGACAGGATCAGCCAGTTGCAGGGCTATCTCATGACCTAGACAAAAGTGATACATGGCCTTGTTATGTTGAACTTCAGAAATGCTTTTGGAAAATTAGAAGTTAAAGTTAGTGCATTTAACCAAACTAAAATACACAGCTGAAATCACTAAACTCAGCGTGAATGACTCTCCACCAGTGCTAATAATACTATCAGGCTCAGTAAATCCTTCAAACCAGTTTTCCCAATGATGTTGCCGGCACCACTGTTTAAATATATATATTCAGCAACTCAATGAAAAGACAGAAAGAAAGTTTTAAAGTTATTTATAATTCTTTAGTGATGCGAAGGGTCTTTCTTCACATTTCTTTCCTGCTGATGATTTCAGCAAATTCTGCTGTAGGAGGGGCTGAAGGAATGAAGGACACCTGCCACAGGGTTCTGAGTAAGCCACGACAATCTCACCCAACTCCCGTCAGACATGTTAAACTAAAGTTCTGTCTGCTTGTTCTGGTGGATGTTAAAGAACCGATGCTACTATTCAAAGATGATTAGGGACTTCTCCGGGCCAACACTCTTCAACTATCACCATCAAAACCAGATTAACTGACCATGTTACATCGAGTTACATTGTACCTCATGTACATCCTGTTACATTATGTACCTCATTGTCGTTTGTGGGATTTTGCTGTGTACAAAATGACTGTTATATTTCCCTAAATAACAACAATTCATTGTACATAAAGCATTTCTGAGGTATGTGAGAAGGTGCTATACGAGACTTTCTTTCTTAGAACAGGTCGGATTCCTATGCTGGCACCAGAGCATTGTACAAAGAACAGGAGCAACTAAAATCTGAGAAACATACTGCAGATAAACAGGGGTTAAAAGTAAATGAAATAAATTAAATAAATTAAATAATCACAAATTGGTTCACTCAGAATTCTCAATCACCTTAAAATAAATATTGCGTGTGGTGTTGCAATGAGCTAAAAGTCCTGTAGTGGGAGTTCTAGCCATGAACATATTGAGAAAAAATGGCTGACAATGAATTGCAGAATATAGAGGAAAGTTTATTAAAGCACAGCAACAAGTAAAACTCTGCCTATACTAGCTCTGCATTTTTTACTCAGATATATCAGCTAAAGTATACATTTTCCAATTCTACAAAGCTAAAAGCAAGCAAATGACACAAAGGCTGCACTCTGCCTCAAGAAAGGAATCGCCAGCAGCAAGGTGAGGGTGCAGTCCCCAAACACAAAGCAAGCCTTAAATAAATTAAAACAACCAAGTCATGAGTGATGAAGAAATTCCGGAGAAATGGACTTTTCAAGCTAGAAAGGAGGAATCTGAGAGGGATATCCGGAATATTTCTTTAAATAAATTGCGAGAATAGGACACAGGTTCAAACTAGAAAAGCAGAATCCCACAAATGTGAGGGGGCCTGTATAATTTCACAGTAGATGAAAGGAGTTCGATTTCTAAACAGCGTCATGACAATCCGCCTCATGTGCTGCATCAAACACATGATCCTCTTTCCTTCTCTAATACATTTGCGTTGTGAAAGCAGTTTACAAAAAAGATTAATAATTTTTTTATGAAAGGAGAAAAAAATGATTGTTTAAATGCTACCATCTGTGATTTTGCTCTCAGTATTCAATGGGCAGGATGTTGCTTTGAAAATAACGGTGAGGCTAACAGCCTTTATGCATTTACGTGCAAGTCGGACAGCAACGCCCGGCGAGTGCACATGCGCAGTTAAACACGAAAATCCGAATGTTGCTGTCCGAGATGCACTGCCCCTCCGTAAGTCGCCCAAAAATGTCACCTCGCTGTCCGGCTCCCCATTCAAATGTATTGAACGGCGTGAAGTTCCTGTACTGGTGTCGTAGATACGGACTAAACTCGCCACAAAAGTTAGAGTTTGTCCATTCCAGTCTAAGGAACCTTTTAACGACGTGGTCGGTCTTAACTATTGCCAAACAACCTCTCTGGCACTGAAAATTAACTTTTACAAGTCTAGAGTCTCATTCCTCCAGCTTTTAATTATTGTTGGAGATTTTTTTTTAAATTTAAATCAATTTTTTTTAACTTTTTCTTTCTGTCTCTTTTCTTTATCTCTCTTAATCCAATCTTTCTTTCTCTCTCTTTATTTCACTTTCTGTACCTGATTTAACATTGAATTCACTATTCTAACTTACTCTTCCTAGTTCAGACTTTACGTGCTCATTAACGATTCTGCAAACTGATCGGTTAAGGAGATACACAGTTGCTTGCCCTGTTCACACAGGTCCCAGATGCCCTGTAGAGGGCACCATGCAATTTGGATGTCCCACCGACAGCAACGTGCCATGCAAAAGCCCATAGAAAGTTCGCAGCTCACACCAAAATCTGGCCCAATATGTTGTGGCACAAAAGTAGAAAGCACAGTTATGGTACAAATGTGCTGTTGCTAAAGACAGTATGATTCCTGCACTGTGTTAAATTATAATAATGACGCATACTATTTAATTTAAAAAGCCATACTGTACACGCGCACATTTAAATGTAAATCATCCATATTTCCTCTTTCAAAATCCCTTGTTTACAAATGTTCCTATTGCTGTGGAAGTCCATAGGACTTGGAACAATGTGTTTGTCTAAGCATTGATTTTCTCATTTAGAAACATTTTACATTTCAACAGTCCTATTGCATTTATCTTAACTGTGCCTCTTACAACTGGTCCAGAGGTCTACTCCTCAATAACCTGCTTGTTGATGCTGCTCGGGTTCCACCAGAACCACTCAGCTCCAGACCCCATCACATCCTTATTCCAAACATGGACACAAGAGCTGAAAGCCAGAGAAGAGGTGAGAGTAGCTAGCCTCGACATTAAGGCAACATTCGACTGAGTATGGCACTAAGAAGGCCTAGCAAAACTGAGGTTAGTGAGGGCCCAGGGGAAACTGTTCAGTGACTGGAGTCTTACCCAACACAAGGAAAGATGGTCGTGGTTTTTGGAGGCCAATCATTGCAACTCCACAACATCGCTGCAGGAGTTCTGCAGGTAAGTGTCCTTAGCCCAATCATCTGCAACAACTTCATCCTTCGCTCCATTGCAACAACACTCTAGAAGCTGAACAATATCCAGGACAGTGTCCTTAATTTGGGTACATCCCATTTTTGTACCACGTGATCTGTGCCCCCAAATATCACATTTCATTTTGGATTGCAGTATTTCTGAAACTTCTTCATTATTACATCCAGTATCAGGTTATCTTGCTCATCAAGATTTAAATTACTCTAAATAACTCAAACTTCTTTCCCAATGACATGTACGAAAATGAATACTTTCATCTATTCCCTTTTTGCAGCTGCTCCCAAACTTACAATAAACAATTGCAAACCGTTATTTAAATCTTTTCTAATTTTCTGCAAGATTTCCACCTGAAGTCTAGGTGATGGTTGCAACTTCCTCATTTTACTCTTCCTTACATTTTTACTGCATGAGGCTTCTTTTTTACTAATTGTAATTCTTACTTTTTCTGCCCCTTTCTCTAACCTTTTTCACCAGCCACTTTGAATTGATTTGTGACCCTGAGTAATGTTCGAGTTTTAGTATACTTTGTAATCCAAGTTAGTGAAAAGTTATAACTTTATGCAGATTTCAAAACAAGAGAATTCAGTGTCTGCTAACAGAATTCTATCCTGTCCTCTCAGTTGCTGTAATCTACCTCAAACCAGTCGACTAATTGAAACATTATCAGATACGGATTAAGGGAATGTCTCTAAATTTCACATTCAAACTGATATGAAAACTTTTTATTAATAATAGTAAAGAACAAGTACAAATGTTCAAACTCAATTATTGCATAAATATGTCATCCGGCACATTTTTCCTCCTCTCTGTATTGAAATCAAGACTCATTGCACCATCTTCTGATCTGACTCTTTCCCAAAACCACATAATTGTGGAACTTCTGACCTTCCTCAGTCTTCCCTTCCTCCTTTATTTAACCTGTAGACTTTTAAAACCCAAGTTTGGTGTCACTTAATCATTATGTCTTGATTTACTTCATCTCCTTTCCAACTCCTTTCAGCCTCTGTGGTGTCTTGTCCTATGGGCCTTGTGACCCATTATCTAGGTTTCTCAATTTTAATTTAAGCTACCATAAACAAAAACAATTCCAAGTCTTTGCTGGGATCTCAAATTGATTGGGTCATTGAACTTGTGAATACTTGACAAGAACAGAGAGGTGATAGTGTGTTTATTATACAAATGAGACTGATCTCATAACTAAATATTGAAATCAGGAGTGAGTTACTGCCTTACAAGTGGTGAGTTACTGCTTTAGCAGTGGTCATCTGTCCTAATAGCTCCTTATATGGCTTGGTGTCAAATTTTGTTTGATAATCGTTCCTGTGAAGCGCCTTGGGACGTTTTACTACGTTAAAGGCGCTATATAAATGCAAGTAGTTGTTGTTATTACAAGTTTAATAAATAATGTATCATCCTCATTGTATTCTGTTTGTACAAAATTATTGAAAGCTATTTATTTTTGTGGTTTTTTTGAGATCCCTTTGCACAGACCTGCAGGGTGGTATGAATTGTGAGAGGTCTGACTGAGTAGGAATTATTGTCTGTGCCAGTTGAGGTCAAGTCAGGTATCTGAGCACAGGGAGCTTTTGCCAATTTTTGTTCCACTTCATTTCAATACAGTTTCACAATGTACTGTATACTTGGGTAGCTTTTGAGAGAGAGTTGATGTTTATTTATAAATTTGATTTCAGCCAGAAAGTATTAAAAAATAAGGAAGCGTGGAACAAAAAAGGGCCATTTTGCCTCTCAAGCCAACTCCCTCCACTATCTTTGCATAATACACCTCTGTTGTTGCCTTGATTCAAGTCTGCATTGCATGGCACACGAGTGTGTTTAAGTGTTGCAGAGAGCCTGTGCTATTGCTGTGTTTTATCTGCGTCCGGGCAAAGGTATATTTCTGGACATCATATTATCAAAACTGCATTGAGACATTTTCCCACATCTCATTGATTTATCTGATGATCTCCATATCAGTTGTTGACATATAAGTTTATGCATTCCATCCAATAGTAAAGCTACCAATCACATTTGTAGACAGTTATATATCATGCAAGGGATAGTCATCAGTGTGCAGGACATGTTTCCCGGAAACTGAGACAATAGCTACATTTTAATTAGTTCGACTTTTGCTAGAAATGACTCAGCATTTTGTACAGGTGGCTGGTTCATTAATGAGATTGACTCTCCTATTCTAACTGTTGTGTTGTTTATAACCTGATTACGCCACAGTTCTTTCTTCTAGCTAACACATAAGAAAATTTGCAACTTGGTATGAGTAGGGGATTACCAGGCTAGGTCAATTCCTCTTTATATTATGCCCTTCCCACAGTTGGCCAAAAAATTCCACCCCTCCAACATGGCCAATAATACTACCTTCAAAGGACACACTTCCAGGTTTGTAGGCTTCTTGGTTGCTGAGATTTTTAATATGTACTGCCTGAGAATTGTGTTCTCTGCTAACAGCAGATCTCAGCTGAGAATAGTTACTGAAAAAGAATAACAGCTCCTGAGAATTAGTGCACCTGTTTCCAAGATGTCTACAGACCTGCAAATGGATTCAAGACTGACATCTCCCTAACAATCTCACTGGTGACATCAATCTATCGCAACCCCTCTCCTGAAACAGCAGCAAAGACGTCCTTTCAAGGAGATCCCGATGACAAAAAAATTAATTTGAAAGTTAAAGCAATACAAAGGGTAAGAGGAGGTACTTTATACTGAAAATTTACCTCCTCAATGTTATTTCTCCTATAACAGTTCTTTTTACTTGTTTCGCCCCTCAAATTTGTTCTCCTCCTCTCCTGAAGGGGCTGATTCCTGCTGGGATACAGTATCATGGGCACTCCTATAACTCGGCCAGGTAGCCTTTCTTCAGGTGTGTGAAAAGAAAGGGTCCGCCAGCTATTTGACTGGGGGGAGGGGGAGGAGGAGGAATACAGTTGAGCCCAATCCTGTCCTCATCCCAGGGCAGATATTCCTCTTACTGCACATGGATGTTTAGGATCACCTGGGCACAACACATAGAGGACAATTAGGTGAGGAGGCTCGCACGCCTGTAATGGAGCACCCCCCACCCCGATTTTCCTCTATATGCTGTATCTAGATGATCCTGTACGCCCGAGCACAGTAATAGGAAAATCTGTCCACAAATGTACACTTTCCAGCAGGAATCACTGGATAGTGGTCAGGAACAGAGCCCCGGCCCTTATTTCCCCAGGGTTTTCAGATCAATTATTGTACCCATGCTGTCATCCCAGCTAAGATCAAGTAACTCAGAACAGGCCTTAATGGTTGCTATGACTCAGTTGCAAAACAGACTGCAAATCTTCTAGCTAAGTCATGGCAAAAGCTCACTCCTTCAAGAGTTAATTTTACAACATGTTATTTCAGAGCCATATTTCTGAGGCTAAAAGCCTCTTATCTGGTTCTCACAGTTGCACTTCCATCAAAAATTGGCACTGAATCAACTTCTTGTATTTTATTTCACAGCCACAAGAGGTATAAGCTGAGCCTGATCAAAAGAGGAACTCACATACAGTGGGGAAGTACTGCAAATGCTGGAGATCTGAAACAAAAGAGAAAATACTGGAAATGCACAGCCGGTTCAGTTTCTGAAAGAAAAAAATAATATTTCAAGTAAGACCCTTCATCAAAACGGACGAAGTATCCTACCAGAAGCATGAATCTCGTTCAGATGCTGACTGGCCTGCTGCGCAATTCCATCATTTTCTGTTTTAACTCACATCCAGCTTTGTTTTAGACCACTGCTATAGAGAAACTGTGAAAGTTCAGAATCACAAAAGGTGAAAGTTCCGATTGTTTTAAAATTAAATTCATTTAGTAGATTTAAACTTCTCATGAGTTTTCCAGCCTAATTAGAAGTTTAGACTGCACATGTTGCTGCATGTGCTGCTTGGTAACTAAGCAGTGCGGAGTGCGGTCAGTGTTTCTCTGTCTTGCAGAAGAGGAAGCCACCTGGCATTTTCAGATAACAACTTAATAACCTCATACAGGAAATTTCAGTCAGGTCTGGTTTATAACGCCTTCCTATCACCTATGTGCTTGCTGATCAGATAACTACATAGCAAACCTCAACAAAATCAAGCAACTTCTCTATCACCAATTCTTGAACAAAAAATGAGAGCTGAGGGTGTACTGAACATTACTCCTTTCAAGTACCATCAAAAATGTACAACTAGAATATTCACATGACATCAGTGTAACACATATGACTGTATCATTCAATTATGTTAATATAGTAGCAATTTTATTTTATTCCTAACAGAAGCAGTGGACAATTTCCTAATACTCCAACATCCAAATATATATGTCAGATACATACTTAGGAGAGAAAGGAAGAAGATAGAACCTGCATTTAGATAGTGCCTTTCATGTCCTCGGGATGTCCCAAAGTGCTTCACAGCCAACAAATTGCTTTTGAAGTGTAGTTGCTGTTATTTTGTAGGCAAATATGGCAGCCAGCTTGCACACAGCAAGGCCTTACAAACAGCAATGAGATGAATGGCCAGTTAATCTGTTTTGATGCTGTTATTTGAGGGATTGATGTTGGCCTGGACACTGGGAGAACTCCCTTGTCTTCTTTTCTGAGAAGATGTTTCCACTTGCAGGGGAGATCAGAACAAGGGGCTATAAATATAAGATAGTCACTAATAAATCCAATAGGGAATTCAGGAGAAACTTCTTTACCCAGAGAGTGGTTAGAATGTGGAACTCGCTACCACAAGGAGTAGTTGAGGCGACTAGCATGGCTGCATTTAAGAGGAAGCTAGATTAACACATGAGGGAGAAAGGAATAGAAGGATATGCTGATAGGGTTAGATGAAGTAGGTAGGCAGGAGGCTCATGTGGAGCATAAACACCAGCATGGGCTGAATGGCCTGTTTCTGTGCTGTACATTCTATGTAATTCTATGTAATTCATGTAAATGGAGTCATAATGTGGCAATCCATTTTACTAAATTAGGTTGGAGATTAGCCAAGCAGAACTAAATGTTTGAACTGAAGTGAAAGTTTAAAACCTTCATTCTCCTGGACATTTTCCTTCTTTATGGCATTTTCTCCTCTCCCCATTGGTGCAACCATGACCCAGGATGGTTGAGAAAGACCCAGCCAATATTTAGCATGAGCTATCTTCTCAACTTTCATTTTCAGCAGCCCACTGTCTGGTTCCTTTATTGTCCAGTTGTCTGGCTAATTACAAATTAGAGGAAGAAAGCAACAGTTAAATTGATTTGGAGGAGGAGAACAAGAGAAACTGAAATGGAGGAGGAGAGAGGCTTTTTTGAAAAATACCAGTATCCTTAACTGGAAAGGTGTGAGAGGCTGAGTTGTTTGGGGGGCCAACCCCAAAAAGTTTGAGAATCATTGAATCAGAGAGTTTTGTTCAACTTTATTGTCGAGATTGACAGTTGGCTTGAGCAAAGGCATTTGGGTGGGGTGACATATGGTCTGGCATCTGGTGTCCGTACCATAATTTCTTCTACAATCCTCCGAGATCTTTGCGCTCCTCCAATTCTGGCCTCTTGCGCATCCCCGATTTTAATTGCTCCACCATTGGCGGCCATGCCTTCAGCTGCCAAGGCCCTAAGCTCTGGAATTCCCTCTCTAAACCTCTCCGCCTCTCTACCTCTCTCTCCTCCTTTAAGATGCTCCTTAAAACCTACCTCTTTGACCAAACTTTTTGTCACCTGTCCCAAAAGCTCCTTATGTGGCTCGGTGTCAAAATTTGTTTGATAACGCTCCTGTGAAGCGCCTTGGGACATTTTACGACATTAAAGGCGCTATATAAATGCAATTTGTTGCTGTTGTTGTTGTGGTTGCCCCTATGCTTCTCCCCATGATGTACATAATCTCAAGTGGCTTGTAATCAACTAACTTTAGATTAAAAATAAGAAAAAATGGTCTCCTGCCAATAAACTCTTTCTATTCTCTCTGTGCTGCCCTCGCCTCTGGTCTTTGTTGATCCAATGTTAAGAAATCTTTCCCCTGATCACAGTGCAGATGAATGATATTCTCATGACTAGCTCTATGCAAGAAGCCATTACAGGGACAAACTAAAGTAGTTCTATTGATAAGGACACAGTGCACATGTGCCAGAATTTACATCAGTTATAAGCAGTGGCGTAGCTAGGTATGGAAATTTGGGTAGACCCCAACTGGATGGGCAATGACCAAAGTTCTGACATCGCAGCATTTTGCTTTAAAGAGGGCCACCTCTCCACCAGTGCCAGCAGCCAAGTTGGGTCACTAAGGCCTCAGGGCACTCACTAAACACCAACCATTCGATCCATGGCAGCTCAGGGGTGGCATCAGAATTCAAAGAGCTGCTTCTAATGGGCACACATATCTTGTAGCTCCTCAAAAGCGAAATGCTGTATTTGAAGCATTTTAAAAACAAACTTAACATATGGAGCAAAAATTTTCCCCTGAAAAATTAATAAAAATTCCAGAAACATAGAAAAATATCTTTTAAAACATAGTTGAAGGTTCCTTTGATCCCATTCCAAATGGATATTGTAAGAAAAAAAGAGCAAATCCTGCAGAGTTGTAGCTCATTAGAAAATGGACACAGGGCCTATCTCCCAATTCTTTGATCCCCTATCCTGGTGCTGAAAATGTTCCCCTGGTACACAGCACCAAAGCTTCTGCCCCCATACAATATCCAATGCTAGGAGAACTCTTGAATATTAAAAGCACAGTACTAAATTGGTCTAATTCGCCATACGAAGTAGAAGTATGCGGAGATGGAAATCAAGGTTGAGGCCAATCATCGTTGTATCACTAGAGGAAGTTTGCTTCCTGTCTGACATAACTGTAGCTGACCTGGAAGTGTTTCACATTGTCACTGATAGTAAAGTGCAAATACATTCCATGCATTCCCCAGCTTGCTCTTTCTAATTTTAATGAGCATAAATGCAAAAAGGATTTGCTTTTAAAGTTGTATCTTTAACAGTTTTGGTAATATGTAAATGGAGTTTGTTAGGGTCCAAAAGAGATAGTCTGCTTGAAGTGTGAGCCTGCAAGCCCAGTGAGTGAAATAAGCTTCCCAAAATGAACAGTAAGAACATTTGTAATGTAGAAACCAACTAAGCACCTCAAACAGTCTCCCACTTTCATTAGGTTTCAATTGTAAACAATTTTACAACACCAAGTTATAGTCCAACAAATTTATTTTAAATTCCACAAGCTTTCGGAGGCTTCCTCCTTCGTCAGGTGAACGGTATGGATTAGTTCCACACCGTTCACCTGATGAAGGAGGAAGCCTCCGAAAGCTTGTGGAATTTAAAATAAATTTGTTGGACTATAACTTGGTGTTGTAAAATTGTTTACAATTGTCAACCCCAGTCCATCACCGGCATCTCCACATTAGGTTTCAACTGAGAGCTCAGTTACTTTTGTGGTGTGGTGGTTTAACAGACAAAAATTGCATATCCGCTGCACAAGAAGATTTGGTTGTGCTGGGTATTTATATATCTATTTATATGTGTATAGGTGCAAAAAGCCAAAGACAGTTCTAAGGAGAAATACTTCCATTGCTCATTGGCCTTCCAGACACTTGCCCGTATTTGCAGTAAAAGAGGAGAAGCAATACTTCCCTGGTTACTGGTGGCCGCTCATGTCATTAACAATTGATTGGTACAAATCTGTTGCATCGCACAAGGCAGCTTGCATCAGAACTTCCTGACAAAAGAGAGAAAGTCTGGTCAGTTTTAACGAGAGAAAAAAAACACTACTGCCTTTTTGTCACACAGGGAAAGGTTTGCAGCCAAGATGAGTGGCAGTATCTCTGATGTGGACTCAAGCAGTACCTGCTCATACGAGCAGATCTCAACTTCACATGACTCTGAAATATTCAACTCAGAAGGATCCACTGATAGCATAGACTCAGTCAGCAGGACCTACGTCAACCTGGGTAAGTTTTGTTTGATTCAAAATTAGAAGTCTTGTGCAGTGCAATCTATATTTTTAGCCGCAATACAGAGCTGTATAATAAGGTGTTAATGATGAAATGATAAAGGTGAATAAAAGGTTGCTATGTGATTTTCAATTTAATAAACTTCTGTTCTTTAATTGTTCTCTACTTTAGCTACAGTATTTTTAAACACTTGGGGTAAGGGTGTAGTTAACAAATTGAAATAAACAATATTTCATTATTAATTTTTCAATAGCTGCTCCCAGTTGCATAAACAATCAAAGGAATTTTCATTGTTTTAAATTTGAGAGTGCCGTGCAACTAATCAGAAATAATTAATTTGAGCAGCTAAATTGACAGAAAGTAAATGACTGACTGTTCATTCAGTAAGCCAGTTCTCCTATGATGTATATTGTACTGTATGAAATTGGGAGCCTATGCAGAGATCTCATTCTATAGAGGACCACTGGTACTTTATGAACTAAACAAGTGCAGAAACATTTCTTCAGCTGAGCAATAATCATGCAATGTTTGAGATTTAATCTGAATGAACATAATGGTGCTTCTCAGACCACTTCCTCGTTCGCTGTGGCCTAAAATTTTCTGTTTCATCAAATAAATTGTTGCACACTCCTAATGAACTATTTGTTAATTATAACTCTGTTTTAATCCATATTAACTCAGGTGTCCCGGTGGAAATCAAATCCTTTTGGGGTTAAAAAATTTAGCTACTTTAGACAAGCGGCTATTAGTGAAGAAAGCCACAAACGTAATTCCTTTGTAATAAATCATTCCAGGCAGCTCATTTAAGCAAATCTTGGCCTACAAATTCAATTGCACAGCATCCGTTTTTCAGGCCAGAATTGGAGGCTGCAGGACCCAATACGGGGCTCAATGTGCATGTGCTCATTCTGCGCTGAAGTGCCTCGCAAGCTATATTGGTTAGGGCGTGTGTGCATGCTGTGGTCAGTTTTTTTCAGGTGCACAGCAGCCAAACCAAAGAGACTGCTGGAGACAGCCACCCAAAAGGTAAATTTCAAGTTTTTTTCACATCTTAATGTGGAGCCAAGAGGAGCAGGAGTGCTCCCCCCGACTCCACATTAAAACCTCGGGCTGCTGCCGGCCACTGCTCATCCCCCCACCCTCCCAATTATCTCTCTCCCTCTCAGACTCACCGTGCTGGATGGATTCGCTTCTCTTGCGTGACCGGCGAGCTGACTCTGGGGCCATGACTGGCACCGGTACCATCTTAATGAGGTTGCTGGTCCAATTTGTTGTGGTCCTTCTGCTGGCCTCATTAGGCACTGCACCAGGATCACTGCCCGATTAGGGTACGATCCAATTTCTAGGCCTTAAAAGTCAACCACTCATATTACTCTGTGCTCTTATAATTTTGCTACAAAGTTAATACTATCACTTATAGTCCTATTAAAAGGCCACCAACTGCATGAAAAAGTGCTAGCCAAAAAAAAACTGTGTCATTTTTATTATAATGATATCATGTTCAAAGAACACAATGATGTATTTCAACTTATTTATATCACTTTCTTTCATGAATATATTTCCCCTTGAAGAGTTTTACTTCTCAGCACAACTTTGGGTCTTGCTAAAAGATGGCTACCAAAGTTTGTGTGGAGGTTATTTTATATCTAAATATTGGGAAAACCAAAGCCATCGTCTTTGGTCCCCACCACAAACAACGTTCCCTAGCCACTGACTCCATCCCTCTCCCTGGCCACTCTCTGAGGCTGAACCAGACCGCTCACAACCTTGGCGTCCTACTTGATCCTGAGATGAGCTTCCAAGCACATATCCGCTCCATTACCAAGACTACCTACTTCCACCTCCGTGACATCGCCCATCTTCCACCCTCCATAAACTTGAGCTCACCCAAAACTGTATCCTAACTCGCACCAAGTCCCGTTCACCCACCACCCTGTGCTCATTGACCTATATTGGCTGCCGGTCTGGCAATGCCTGGATTTTAAAATTCGCATCCTTGTTTTCAAATCCCTCCATGGCCTCGCCCCTCCCTATTTCTGTGACCTCCTCCAGCCCTACAATCCTCTGAGATCTCTGCACTCCTTCAATTCTGGCCTCTTGCGCATCCCCGATTTTAAACGCTCCACCATTGGCGGTCGTGCCTTTAGTAGCTTAGGCCCTAAGCTCTGGAATTCCCTCCCTAAATCTCTACACCTCTCTACCTTTCTTCTCTTTTAAGACGCTCCTTGAAACCTACCTCTTTGATCAAGCTTTTGGTCATCCTGTCCTAATATCTCCTTATGTGGCTTGGTGTCAATTTTTTCTGATAACACTCATGTAAAGCGCCCTGGGATGTTCTACTATGTTTAAGGCACTATATAAATACAAGTTGTTGTTGTTATCCAGTACAGAATTTGATTTTATAGATGCGCATCTCTACATTGTCACTTATTACTGAAATGTATTTTTATATGTATAAGCTTGTAAAGGTGTCAGCCTTGGCTCAGTGGTAGCATTCTGGTTTTCCTACTTCCAATGGACAGTGCCAGGTAGCTCAGTTGATTGAATGCTGACCTGGCCTGGAGACCAGTAAACTCCAGGTTCAAATCCTGGTAGAGTTCACTCAGCCTTTAATCCTGATGGGATGGATAAAATGAGATGCACATTTTAGACCATGGAAAGAGAGCAGGAAGCTGTATAGACCATGTGTCGTGCTTACCACCCCATCACAAGTAATGTGTTATGACATTCCTGGATGTTGGCAATAGAAATGGTGATCGGTAGTGCCTCATGCACTTCCAATCAAGCATCTTCCAATACTTCATCCACCCAATACTTGCTAAGCCCATACTTTTATGCTGTCCTGGGACAGAAGTCTCTCCTCTCTTCTTCAAGCTGTTCAAAAATATGCATCATAGAGGAACTTCTGAATTAGGCACTTAATTCCCTATAAGGGGGACAAGGCAACATAAACTCATTGAGCAAGGCTAAAGAAAATGGCGTACATTGTGCAAGAGAGTCACAATTGATGGTATTGATGGTTGAAAGCAGCCATAAATGTTTGAGATAAAGTGAAAAAAAACCTTCAGTGAGCACAAGGATGAAGCCAAGCAATTACACCATGTATCAGATGGCAACATGTACAGAAATGTATTGCTTAAGTTGCTGTTTCTTCACTTTTCCTGCTTTGTGCAATACCATGCAGAGATGCAACCAGTAAGAGTACAGATGGAATAAACATAAAAAAAAGATAGGAGAAGTATCAAAATGATAAAAGGGCTAAAAAGATAAAGACAAATAGAATGTAAAGAAAATATAGACATTGTTAGATCAATCACAATGTGAACAAAATGTAAAAGCGGGATATTTTGTAAAAGAAAAATCTGACTGGAAATAGAGCTTAATCAAAGAGGTAGGTTTTAAGGAGTGCCTTAAAGGAGGAGAGAGAGGAGAAAAGAGGTGGAGAGATAAAGGGAGGGAATTCCAGAGCTTAAGGCCGAGACAGCTGAAGGCATGGCTGCCAATGGTGGGGCGAAGGAAGTTGGGGTGCACAAGAGGCCAGACTCTAAATGCCTTCAAAGTAACTAAGGATGGGCCTTGCCAGTATCACCTACATCACAAAATCAAATCTAAAAAGTGATAACTGGAATTAAGCTTTTTTAGAGAGGAAATGTGCGCAGAGGTAAGATTGTCAATATCATGGCTATTAATAAGCAGCTACATTGACCTGACACTGCTTGATACTAACACTGGATCCCTGAATGGCAGTGTTCCAGTCCTTGGCCTTAACATCCATTGTCTTGATAGAACGCAAAAATTCACCAAAAAACAGTGCGGATACTGACTTGCTACTTTGAATCAAAAAAGGGAACAAATGGCAAGAACTCATAAAATCCATATCAGTAGGGAAACTTCTCATTCAATTTTACTCAATGTTTTACTGAAATAGTAAATTATTATTGCAATTTAATGTTGATATTCCACATTACAATCCATTGTACCTTACATGGACAGTTTTAAATAAAAAATATTTTAAAAATTGTTTTGTAATTTTAAGTCGAAGTCAGTCAGATTTCTTTGATCAGATAATGCTGTACTATTTTATTTTCCATCCTGTGGCATTGGCAGTTTACAGAGATATGATCTGTTTCAAAGAATTTAAGTTACTATCACTCATAAGTTTATTATGAAACATAGTTATTAAAAGAAAATTCAAAATGTACATTTTCTAGCTAATTTTCAATGTGTTAACATACAACAGTTGTGTGGATGCTTGTTTTTGGTCAGACGGGTGTCTGACACCTACAGAAACCCAAGTACTGAGAAATTCTCACAAATGGATCTTTTGGTTGCCCAATATGAAGTGCACACTGTCTCCATTGGGATACACCCCATTTACCCGAACTTTAGGGAGCTTTAGAGCAGGTAAGTAGAGCCAAGACTCAGGGACTCCTAAGTTTGTGCAGGGGTACTGCTGGAAGTTGATCAGGCAGGCTAGTTGAAGGAGACAATCTGCAGTCTTTCAAATCAACCAGTGTGTTCTCAATGTTCCTTTGTGGATTATAGGATAGAATTTCCAGTGGGAGGGCAAAACCACAGCACAATCCCAACAGGAGGGAAATCATTTGGGTGGAACCCAGACGCGCTAGGTTTCTGCCCTTGCAACTTTCGCTAGACATTGTGATTTGTAAGGTGGGGGGGGGGTGCTTCTTGTGTCCACCCCCATTATGTTTACTTTCAGTTTCTCAGTCAATGCTTCTTCGCCCAAAAGAAGGCCAGTTTTCAGAGCATACGCTATTAGCAGGGAATCACACCTACCATCCATGCATATCAATAAATCACAGATGCATTGCCCATTGAGGCCGATGGCAAAGAAAATTGGACGGATTGTAAAATGGGCTGCCTGTTATAAATTGGATAGACAGGTGGTGAAGGATAGAATACTAGAGCCTGGTCTTCAGTTGCTTCCAAGCCTTTATTCACAGAGATTCACATTACCCACTCCACACCCTAGATAAGCTCTCATATAAATGGACACAAGAGAGTCCCCAATTGATAAGCACCACCTGAATACAATTTACACAAATTGATATAAATCACATGGATACAATTAACAGATTCCCTTCTCTCTTCCCCCTACCCCTCAAGTACTGTATAGATGGGAGGTTGGATATAACTAAGCCTTCTCTATACTGCTCCAGCACTGGGCCATAAAACAGGAGCGGTTCACTGCCGATTCGTTATCACCTGCTTTGCGCTACACTGAAGACCAATTTCACCCCTCTAATGTCTACAGGAAATAATAGGCTTACATTCAAGAAAGTAATTAATTTAAAGTCCTGTTGCCAGAATGCAATTTGACATTATGGTTTGTGGTGCAAGCACCTTTTACGTAAGAACACAAGAATTTTTGAGGAACAGAAAAAGGCCTTGAGGCCCAAAAAGCCCATTCCTTTTTGATAAATCTTAACACCAACTTCCTGCCTTCTCACCATGTTGGTCGATCCCTTCCCTCACTAGAAATATGTTGAATATTTCTTGAACATATTTACAATGTCTGCTTCAATGGTCTTGCCTAGTAACTTATTCCACAAGTCTATTACCCTTTTAAAGAAAAGATCTACTTCACTGCTCTTCTTACTCCTAACTTACTCATTTTAACTGTCCCCCTCACCACAGTGAACAATTTTCCCTCACAAATTAAATTTATCCACATTGAATCCGCTACCTATGGTCCAGTTACCTAAATGATCAAATCCTTTTGACTGTAGTTGAATTGTTCCCCATTATTTGCTCTCCCTTTTATTTTGGTATCATCTGTAAATGTGGGAATTTGGCCTATGATTTCATCCAACTCATTACTATATAGTAAAAATAGCAAGAGTACCAAGAATGGTCCCTGGGTATCCTGTTATCATTCCTTTTTATGGCTATCTTTTGTCTCCTGCATGAGACTTAAAAATATTGATAATAACCACTCTTCCGAAGAAAGAAAAAGTGCTTTTACATCACAGACCACTCACCATCATTCCAGGGTCTATGTTATCTAGATTCTTTAATTAAGGCCCTCCCACCAACACCAATCCCAACCAGATGCTGCCCCCAGCTAGTGTTTTTTTTCGGTTTCCAACAATTTCAACTCAAATGGTTTCCCCTTAGTCTCCCCTCTAATAGTTCCACTCTTCCAACTTTGCTTTTGACATCTCTTTTCTTTTGGATTCTTCTCCAGCAGCTTCACACTTGCAATTTCCACTTTTTTTTTGACCACTTGGCACCAAAGCTCCTGGTACTGCTTCCCTACCCATGAGTTCTCTATTGTCTACTTGATGCAAACATCAATAAATGTTCTTCCAGGCCAGTATCTGGTGGAGCAATGTCTTTTGATCCGCCGTATACTGAAAAACTTGTACTGCTGTCTGCGGGCAGCCTTAGCAACCTTCCACCAGAAAACCATGGGGTTGTCCACATCCACATTTTCCTTTCCTTGCTGCCAAAGCAGAATTTGGAAGACTGAATGTAGGGGATACTTACAAAAGGAAAACCATATAAGACCAAGCTATTCTAGTAGAAGGTGAAGGAAACTAAAGGAAGCAATTGACTGGGAAGGCCAAAAAAGTGGAAACTATTATGTGTGGGCACAGGGAATCCTGTTAAAGAACCTGGAACCTAGATGAAGCAAATCCTAGAACTAAAGTAAGTAGTTGTGACATAAAAGCACTTTTTCAAGGGTTGGTTATTTTTTTAATCCTACAATGAGATTACAGGAGCAATTTGAAAGTAGCGCCCAAAATGGACACGTAGTTCATTCGTTCATGCTGGTGTGAGACCCAAGCCATTTTGAGGCCCGGGCCTCATGATAATGCCGCTGGTGATCTGCGGGTGCCAAGTGGGTGCCTCACCGCAGCTCGCCGGATCTGGAAGGGTGATAAATCAGTCCGCTCCCACGTTGAGCAGGTTGGCAGGTCGGGCCTGGGGTGGAAGGTGATCCTGGCAGTGGGCCAAAGTTTTGTTCGGGGCCCGGGAGGAGCACTCCTTCTCCTCCTCGGGCCACTAAAGAAGAGCGGCCTCTAGTGGTCCCTTTAAGGACTACTGGTCAGGTCACTCCGCCTGGTGCAAATGGCCTGAGCGTGGGCCGTGTACACTCCTCCATTTCTAACTGAAAATTGCAATTGGGACCCCAATTTGCATATTTAAGCAGCCTCCAGTCTGTTTCAGGGCAGGCTGCTAGCCACTATTCCGGCCTGTCTGAAAGTTGCACCAGGTGGGCATTGAGCGTTAATGCGACAACCAAGGACTCCTGCTCCCATCCCCAATTTTCAATTGCTGGCTGCCTGTTTGTCAGACGAGAACCAGATGGCCAGCAGTTGAGAATCGCCTCCTTCATTTTCTGAGGTTGTTTTGGTTTAAAAAAATACAACTAGACTTCTGCAAAAGGAACAAACTCACACCACAAACCATAACCCCACAACTGTTTATTTGGAAACAGGACTTTCAAATGTATTTTTTAAAAAGGTAATTTTTAAAGCAATATGGGCATTTTGCTGAAAGAGGCCCAACAAACTGTAATTGAAATACAGAAGAAAATAATGTGCTGCTGCAATACTTTAGTTGCATTCTCGAACTCAAAAAGTGATTCGATCCTGATCAAGCTTCAAACAAATGTACAATAGTGTAAATACATTAATGAGCCTGCAGTCATGCATTACTAAACAATGGAACAGTACATAACCTCAATGACATACGGTAAAGTTAAAACTTGCAGCTTTAAAAGTATAAACCTGGATCAATATGGCCAATGGCATGTTCTTGCAGAGGGACATGAAAATACACTGGCCTTTCCTCAAGTCATTTGGTTAATAATGTTGGCCATTTTGAAGCAAAAGCCTAGCTCCAGCTCTACCTCTGTTCATGTGGTTTAGACTGAATAATACTGAAAATGGGAAACCAGTAAATTACGCAGTAATCACCTGGAAAACCTAATATCAATCACACAGTTCGAGCAATGTTAAAATAGGGAAGGTGTGCTGTAGTTTCCATTTATGTAACATTAGCTTTTTGTTCAACAATAATGGCTGCAAGAGATGTCAGATCTTATCTAGAAAATGTTACTTCTGACTGGCAAAAAAGACTGACATATCTGGCTAGATCTGAAATACTGTTCATCACTGACCATAAATGGTTTGCTACTGAAGAACGAGCAAGCTCTCAGTCATTTCATGACCCAAAGGTAGATATAGTCATTGGGCATCTCCTTGGCCTCATGGAATGTATTTATTGGTTCTATGTGATTTAAAGGCACATCCTGAACCACATTAGATTCCAAATTGATCCAAGTTTGGATTGCTTCAAAAAGATAACATTTATTTAGAGTAATCTTACAGAAATCAGTTTCGAATTATCTTAACCGCTTGCTAATCTGCAATAAAATCATGTTAACAAATGAAGCACAAATGCAAAACAAATGCACAAATACATTGATCACCAAAAAAGATGGTGCAAGTGTCATTAGGGTTGTGAGACTCTGAGTGAAAGTTCCAAATTTTGTTGACCTGTTGGGAAAATTGACATTGACGGGAGGGTAAGGGCCGAAAAATGGGGTCCGTAGTTTTACCGCCCCATTAACCCCGACGACTAGCCCACCATCATTATGAAAGGGACCTACTGCTGGGCGGCTGATACGCCTGCCTGTTTCAAGCAGTAAGCCCATTTTAATATGCATATGCCGTACTCAGGACCCGATTGCCATTTTAGGAGAGAACTAATCGGAGCATGCACTGTACACTCCCCGATCAGTTCTACAGGCGGTAGAGGAGAAGAGGCCCAGCAAAGGTAAGTTTGACATTTTTTTTGTGGGGCCTGGAATGTCCCTCCAGCACTTACCTTCCTGCCGGCGGGGGCAGCCCAATATTGGCCAGCCTTAATCCGGTTAACTGCATAGGGACGCCTGTTTGGCATCCTGCAGCTCACTGGTCCGATGTAAATGAGGCCTGGGCCTCAAAACCGCAGCCACCTTTTTTCCACCAGGACGGACGGCCGCACTCTGCCAAGTCGACCGCCCAAAACTCAAAATCAATTGAGCTTCCTAATGTTGCTTCTCTCCTCATGCTGAGTTTTTCCCATATCTGACTGAATTGGAATTTGGTTTGTCCATACAATTCCTGAAAAGCCTGTCAGGTTAGTTTAGGAAAGGAAGATATAGGCTGTTTACAGAATAGTCAATAGTATCAATTTTTCTCTTTCTAATTGTAGTGCTGTTATGTAATATCACAAAGCAAATTACTGAACGGCATGTAGTTGTGAATCTGGAGGCAGAATGGCCACAAAAACCAGTGACTGACAATTTGCCAGCAACTAACCCATCTACTAATTTTCTTTGATGCAGTAATGAAATTGTAAAATTATTAAATGCAAAGGCACAGTCAAAATTACTCTTTAAATAGAGGGCACTGTAAAACTTAAGTACTAAACTAGGGGTAAAATCTGTAGTAGTTTGCTAGATTAGGATGATATGAATTACGCTACTAAATTTTAAACTCTGGAAAGTATAGAACACCACTGGGAGAAAACTTTTTTGAAATGTTCCCTATAGCTCTTTAAAAAATTAATTTGTACCATAACATGATGGCTAAATCACCTCCTACCTGGTCTTAATTGCATTGGGTAGATGCAATCAAAACAGTGACTGCTTCATTAACATTCCTCTCCCAAATTTAACAGCTGCTGCAACACTCCAAAGTCTGTCAGATCTAAAGACAACGTAGTGCAAGTCTCCAAGCAATAATGCTGTAGAGAAAATTAAGTTCCACTCCCTAGGGCAGGGACACAACCCCTTGTTTCATATCTGCATCATACACAATAAAACTGGCAGAAATTTTACAGCCACTAAGAAAAAGGCCCCATTGTGCATATAAACATTTCTCATTTTTATTCTAATAAAAGTATACTTGACTGCAAAGTTTTGTAACTGTCATCAAATGTACCTTTTAACCTGAAAGATCAACTATGTTGCATGTACTGGGCAATAATGCTTAAAAACAGGGATATAAATCTCCGAAAGGATGCCTCAATTGTCTGTATGAGAGTTGTTCTTGTAAAGTAACAGGTGTTTTTTTTGCCTTGTAGCAGAAGTCCTTTCCAATACGGCACCTACAAAGACTCCCCACAGTGTGAGTGAAGTGTTAATGGGCTCCCAAGGAATGTTGTCTGAAGAAAGGCTCCCTGACAACTCACAGCCACCCCCTCTTCCAAAAAAGACACTCAACAGGACAAACTCAGCTCCCAGCGGAACTCTGCTGAGTTCAACATCAAGAAGTCTTCCATGCTCTCCTGGCTTTCAAATAACTAACCCACTATATGGAATCTATGAAGGGAAATCTGCGGAGTTTCCTAAAACGAGTACCAGCACCCCTTGTAGTCCTTTGAACGCTGATGAAAAATTCAATCTTCCAGGTCTAAGAGCAAGAATGATAAAATCTCGGAGTCTGGATGGAGCCACCAGTTATTATCACGTCAGCAATCCTCAAGTAGATATAGGGAAGTTGACCTTTCACATCTCAGATCTGGAACTACGGAATTGGTTTAACTTTGAGAATCAGAAAGACATTTTCAGAACCCTCGCCAATCGCTGTGTGATGTCGCTGAAATGCATTTGTGCAAAATACAGCGCGTTCTTCATGGAGAACAAGGAAGCTGAGATAAAGTTTACTGAGAAGGACTGGCCAGATTTCAAGCTGCCATTCGACAAGGCCAGTTGTGACTCCAGAGATGCCATTTATTACAGAGCCCAGTACACTCTGCAGCCACAGAATGAGTATGCTTTAAAGGTAAAAGTCTTTTTTAATAGAATATACAACAAAGAAGAAACAACTTGCATTGATCTAGCACCTTTCAAGACCTTAGGACCTTAAATTTACCAGAAAAAGCAGCAAGCCTGAGGATTGGGAGCAGTTCAGAATTCAGCATAGGAGGACAAAGAGATTGATTAAGAGGGGAAAAATAGAGTATGAGAGTAAACTAGCAGGGAACATAAAAACTGACTGTAAAAGCTTCTATAAATAGATGAGAGAAAATGATGAGTGAAGACAAATGTAGGTCCCTTACAGTCAGAAATGGAAGAAATTATAATGGGGAACAAAGAAATGGCAGAACAATTAAACAAATACTTTGGTTCTGTCTTCACAAAGGAGGACACTTCTCCTTAACAAATCTACTGGAGTTTTTTGAGGATGTAACTAGTAGAATAGATAGGGGAGAACCAGTGGATGTGGTGTATTTGGATTTTCAGAAGGCTTTTGATAAGGTCCCACACAAGAGGTTAGTGTGCAAAATTAAAGCACATGGGATTGGGGGGAATATACTGGCATGGATTGAGAATTGGTTGACAGACAGGAAACAGAGAGTAGGAATAAACGGGTCTTTTTCCGAGTGGCAGGCAGTGGCTAGTGGGGTACCGCAGGGATCAGTGCTTGGGCCCCAGCTATTCACAATATATATCAATGATTTGGATGAGGGAACTAAATGTAACATTTCCAAGTTTGCAGACGACACAAAGCTGGATTGGAATGTGAGTTGTGAGGAGGATGCAAAGAGGCTCCAATGTGATTTAGACAAGTTGGGTGAGTGGGCAAGAACATGGCAGATGCAGTATAACATGGATAAATGTGAGGTTATCCACTTTGGTTGTAAAAACAGAAAGACAGATTATTATCTGAATGGTGATAGATTGGGAAAAGGGGAGGTGCAACGAGACCTGGGTGTCCTTGTAGACCAGTCGCTGAAAGCGAGCATTCAGGTGCAGCAAGCAGTTAGGAAGGCAAATGGTATGTTGGCCTACATTGCAAGAGGATTTGAGTACAGGAGCAGGGATGTCTTACTGCAGTTATACAGGGCCTTGGTGAGACCACATCTGGAGTATTGTGTACAGTTTTGGTCTCCTAATCTGAGGAAGGATGTCCTTGCCATGGAGGGAGTGCAACGAAGGTTTACCAGACTGATTCCTGGGATGGCAGGACTGACATATGAGGAGAGATTGGGTCGACTAGGCCTATATTCACTTGAGTTTAGAAGAATGAGAGGTGATCTCATCGAAACATATAAAATTCTAACAGGACTAGACAGACTAGAAGCAGGGAGGATGTTCCCGATGGCTGGGGAGTCCAGAACCAGGGGTCACAGTCTCAGGATACGGGGTATGCCATTTAGAACTGAGATGAGGAGAAATTTCTTCACTCAGAGGGTGGTGAACCTGTGGATTTCTCTACCACAGAAGGCAGTGGAGGCCAAGTCATTAGATGTAGTCAAGAAGGAGACAGATATATTTCTTAATGCTAAAGGGATAAAGGGATATGGGGAAAAGCGGTAACAGGGTACTGAGTTAGACAATCAGCCATGATCATTTTGAATGGCGGAGAAGGCCCAAAGGGTCGAATGGCCTACTCCTGCTCCTATTTTCTATGTTTCTATGTTTCTGAAAGGGCAGACAGGACCATGGTTTAACATTTCATCCAAAAGACAGCACATCTGATCGCACAGCCCTGGAGCGCCAGCCAAAGAACCACAGAATCCCCGAAAAACGGCATGAACAGCGTTTAACACCATTTCTCTGAGGTTTCCTTGACTCTTCCGCTGAACTGAGGGCAGATGAAGCTCCTGTGTGTTTATAATTTACCTATTACCTACAAATAAAATAAGTTAGCAGAATATATATTTTAATACGTATAGGTGTATTTGGGAGTGGGGCTTAAATCTATGACCGTCTTACCCAGTATCGAGAGAACTACCACTGAGCCAAGACTGACACCATAAACAACATTGTCACAATGAATGCAGAGTATGCCCTTCTTTTCTTCTGCTTTCCCACTGTGCACTGGTCTCTGCACCAAATAGACTAGAGGCACTTCCTAGCAAGATTGTAATTTTATGGTATTTTTCTAATTCTGAGCTTGAAAATAGGTACAAATGGTGGAACTCCCCTCTTTAATGTTCAGAAAGTATTGTTTTCACCATAAGCTACTCCACATAAGGACAACTCCTGCTACTGCGTTTCTCCCTCACACTTAGGTTGCTGCAAGTGTTTAGAGCTTGGCATGGAGCCAAGAACGTAGCTTTCCAAAGTCTGGCAATAGTGAGTATCAAAATGACAATTTTCTTGAATAACCATAAGAATCTATCAAAATGGAAAGGTCCCACTGATGCGGTATTTTAATGTTGGAGTTAGAGCCCAAAGAATTAATTAGGTTTAATGCAGTTGTATTTATTTTATTTCTGCTCCCCACCCTTTCCTGAAAGTGCCAACATAGAATCATAGAATGATAGAATGATACAGCATAGAAGGAGGCCATTTGGCCCATCGTGTCTGTGCCAGCTCTTAGAAAGAGCTATCCAGTTAGTCCCAGTTCCCTGTCCTTTCCCCATAGCCCTGAAAATTTTTCCCCTTCAAGTATTTACCCAATTCCCTTTTAAAAGTTATTATTGAATCTGCTTCCACCACCCTTTTTCAGGCAGTGCATTCTAGATCATAACAACTCGCTGCATAAAAAAATTCTCCTCATGTCACCCTGGTTCTTTTGACAATTACCTTAAATCTGTGTCCGCTGGTTACCGACCCTCCTGCCACTGGAAACAGTTTCTCCTTATTTACTCTATCAAAACCCTTCATGATTTTGAAAACCTCTATTAAATTGCCCTTTAACCTTCTCTGCTCTAAGGAGAACAACCCCAACTTCTCTAGTCTCTCCATGTAACTAAAGTTCTGCATCCCTGGTATCATCCCTGGTACCATTTTGCACCCTCTCTAAGGCCTTGACGTCCTTCCTAAAGTGTGGTGTCCAGAATTGAACACAATACTCCAGCTGAGGCCTAACCAATGTTTTATAAAGGTTTAGCATAACTTCCTTATGGGGCCGACGAATTTACCAGTGGCCCGAATACACGCATAGATTGGGCACGGGCCGTCCCACTGCTAAATTTGTCAGCGTTGCATCCATTACACACCCGAAAAACGGGTGCCACGCATACCAATTTCTACCCCATGAGAAAAGTATGTGCAACCAGAAAGGGGACTTAATGCAACCTCGTATAAATTGGGACTGCCCAAGCAGTCTAGAATCTGAGCTAGTAAATGTAATGCATGAGTGATTTCTTATCCAGCATGATAGAGATACCACAAAAGGTAACCTGCATCTCGGCCTAGTAATGGCAAGTGAACCAGATAGAATACTGGGAATGGAAATAATGGCACCCTTGGCAACAGTGACTATTACACTGTTTAAATGTGACGTGGTCTGGGATAAACAAATATTGCAAACTAAAACTGAAGTGTACAGCTTTGAAAGGGCCAACTTCAAGGCAATGAGGGAAGATTAAACAAATGGACTGGAAGGTGGTACTCAAGAAAACAGTTGAAAGCAAATGGAATACCTTTAAGGGCTACACGAGGACTAATAAACACAGATTAAAGAAACGTGCCCCTAAATAGATTAATAAGACAATAAAAGTGAAATAGATAAATAAGATAAGCCTGTAGGTAGAAAAGTGAGAGAAACCACTGGAAAGAATACAGAATCCTAAAAAAAAATTAATTAGCGGAAAAGAGAGAACTGGAAAGGAACATAACTATAGTTTTCTGCTTGCTGGCCTGATCTGATGTTCCCAGATATGGAGTAAGATCTGTGGCCAGAAATGAATGTCACAATGATGACTTTCAAACAGTATTTGAGGTTGTTTTTTGTGTTAGAGCCAATACCCTGGAATCCTTCCTGCAATGTGAATGGGGCGGGTTCTATTGGATTTTACAGAACCACTTCAAGTATAGGTAGTTCTGTCATATAAACTCAAAATACACTTCTGAGCTAATTTGATCAATGTATCTTTTACTGATTCTCTTTTATCTGTTAACTTTCTGTGAAGTGCAAAGTGGGAGAAACATAAGGAACGCATTTACAATTTTGTTACACATAGCACATGGAGGATTTTACTCAGATACAAATGTTTTTTTAGATGTAATGCAGTAGTTCATATTCCTGTCTGTACTGTAATCTGTACCATTACAACACTACAACCAATACCATTTCCTACATAACAACAGTGACTGCACTTCAAAAGTACTTCATTGTTGGTAAAGCGCTTTGGGACGCCCTGAGGTCGTGAAAGGCGCTATATAAATGCAAGACTTTCTTCTTTCTTTCTTTCTTTCTTTCATTACTCGCTCATTAATGATCAGAAAGATCAGCATCAAAAACAGTCAAATGTATGTCACATCTTATTCTAGGAATCTTACTTTAGCCTGATAGGAATACTTAGCACAAAAGCAAAATATTGTGGATGGTGAAAATCTGAAATAAAAACAGGAAATGCTGGAAACACTCAGCATCTGTGGAGACAGAAACAGAGTTAACGTTAACTCAGGAATATCCAGCACATTTTGTTTGGGACTTTATAAAGTTACTGCACTGTGTTTTGCGAGATACTCCATGTAAAAGCTGATGACTAAAGAGCAGTTTTTTTTTGTACCAACTCTGGTACCAATGAACTGTTTCACAATTTTTAGCCAACTGTCACTGTCTATGACCCGAATTTCTCCCTTATGCAGCAGTTAGTGACATTATTTGTGCTGCCACAGTGTGTTTTCTTCCATGCCAGGTGCAAAACAAGCCATCTGTTGAACCCGTCCTGGCAAGGTCGCCACAAAGAAATTAAATCAATTTGATTGGCATTTGCATATTTAAAATACCAGGATTAAACCAGCTGCTGCCCATCAAACTGTAAACTGTCTCTGTTTTGTTGTAAGTTTCTAGGAAGTAAAGTCATCACTAGAGCAGCTCTGACAGTGGATTTACATTACAATGATAAGAGTTATGAAGTTGCCTGTTGTGCTTTACAGGGATGGATCTGTTGTATCATAGCAAGCGATTACACACAATGTACTCAGTCACATTAGCCGCATCATCACCTGTACAGCATTTGTTTACGAAAGCTCTAATCAGCATTAACCCCAAACAGTCACTGTACTTGGTTAGCTACATGCAAATCATATGAATCAGTCCTACAACCCTCTGAAATCTCTGTGCTCCTTCAATTCTGGCCCCTTGTGTATCCCCGATTTTCATCGCCCCACCATTGGTGGCCGTGCCTTCAGCTGCCTAGGCCCTACGCACTGAAATTCTCTCCCTAAACCTCTCTGCCTCTCTATCTCTCCCCCTTTAAGACGTTCCTTAAAACCTACCTCTTTGACCAAGCTTTTGGTCACCTGTCCTAATATCTCTTTATGTGGCTCAGTGTCAAATTTTGTCTGATGATGCTCCTGTGAAGTGTCTTGGGACGTTTTACTATGTTAAAGGTGCTATATAAATGCAAGTTGTTCTTGAATACAATTTTTTTTGTACTACCTTTTATATCTGCTAATGCTGTAATGGACAGTTCCAGTCCTGCCAGAGAGTTGTATCTGTAAACCAATCTGTAAAATGTTCCTGTAAACCAATGGTCCTTCTGTTACATTAAATAGGAAATTTATCTGAGCTGGAACAAACAGTTCTTTTAAATCAAAAATTCCCATTAGCAGGATGGCTATTAACTGGCCTTATACTACATAAAGAAAGCTTTCAACCCAATTGCTGCGCTAAGCTTTTTTTAAAATTCAAAATATACTTAATTCCATAAAATTTAAAGGTACACACAGTCTACGCACAGTTCAAAAAAGGGCACAAAATACAGCACGGCAGTTCAAAGCAATGCAGTACAGATCGTATATACTATGATCTTATTGTTACAATTTTAAAACACAGTACATATTTTCTAATACATTCTGTATGATCTGGGGGGGGGGGATGGCTTTATACGGTGGCCTTTCTCCATAGAGCCTTTGTGTAGGTCGCACCTCGCTTCAGTGCGTCCTGCAGCACGTACTCCTGGACCTTCGAGTGTGCCAGTCGGCAACACTCGGTCGTGGAAAGCTCCTTCAGCTGGAAGACCAGAAGGTTTCAGGCGGACCAAAGGGTTGATGGTCTTCCAACCGCAGGTGATATCTGACTTGGTGTGCGTCCTGGGGAACATCCCATACAGCACAGCGTCCTGTGTTACCGAACTGTTAGGGATGAACTGGGACAGATACCAACGCATCTCTCTCCACACACTCTGCGCAAAGGGGTAGCCCATCAGGAGGTGGGCGACGGTCTCCTCCCCGCCACAGCCTCGAGGGCAGCTCGCGGTGGCGCTGAGATTCCGTGCGTGTCGGAAGGACCGCACTGGGAGGGCCTTTCTCACCACCATCCAGGTTACATCCTGCTGCCTGTTGGTCAGTTCCGGCGATGAGACATTCTGCCAAATGGTCGTGGAAGAAACCAATTGAGTCCACCCTCTCCGTTCCTTGCAGGACTCTTAGAACATTTTGTGTCGACCACTGTCTGACGGCTTTGTGATCAAAGGGGTTCCTCCTCAGGAACTTCTCCACCTGGAACAGGTTGGGGGGTACGGACCAACTGGACAGGATGTCCTGTGCCTGCTCAGCCAGTGTGGCCAGACCCAGTTGGACAGGTAGAAACTCAGCACATAGTGACACTTGATGTTTGTATACTGGGGCTCTACACATATCCTGAGGCAGCCACACACAAAAAGGTGGCCATCAGGACATGTGTAGAGTGGCATTGGGAAGCTCTTCCCCCCTTTCTCTGGGGTCTTGTACATGGTGGCCCTGCGGACGTGTTCTACCTTGGACCTTCAGCCAAAGTGGAAGATAGCTCGGGTGACTCGGTAGACTTGTGGGGAGTGGGCCAGACCTTGGCCGCCTGAAGCAACACCATAAGTACCTCACACCTTATCACCAAGTTCCTGCCGGTTATGGAGAGGGATCGCCCCACCCACATACAAAGCTTTAGTTTGGCCTTGGCGATCTGCTCCTCCTAGTTCTTTGTGCAGGCCAGGGGCCCCCCGAACCAGATCCCCAGCATCTTCAGACAGTCGGATCTGACGGTGAAGGTGAAGGGTTCAAGGGACCGAGCCTCCCACCTGCCGAAGAACACGGCCTCGCTTTTACTTCGGTTCGCTCTGGTCCCCGAGGCCAGTTCGAAACGGTCGCAGATGCTCATCAGTGTGTGATCGGAGCAGAAGACGGTGATGTCGTCCATGTACAGGGAGGCCTTAACCTGAGTGCCTCTGCTGCCTGGGATCGTCACCCCCGATACCTGAGTCCTTCCTGATGGACGCGGCAAACATCAATGCAACATACGAACAAGACAAGAACAAGAGAGGACAGCCCTGCCTGACTCCAGATCTGATCGGAAAGCTCTCTGACCCCCACCTGTTGATTAGGACTGCACTATGGATGTCCATGTACAGCAGTCGATCCAGTCACGGATTCCCTCCCCAAAAACCATTTTGGAGAGCATGTCCATCATGTACGTGTGGAATATTCTGTCAAAGGCCTTCTCCTGGTCCAGGCTGATGAGGCACGTGTTCACCCCCTTGTCCTGTATATAGACAATCGTATCCCTGAGCAGTGCAAGGCAATCAGAGATCTTCCCGGCAGGTACAGTACAGGTCTGATCCATGTGGACCACCCCCTCCAGAGTGGACTTGAGCCCATTGGCAATGGCCTTAGACAGAATCTTGTAGTCAACATTTAGCAAGGAAATGGATCGCCAATTTTTGATTTCTTCCCCCTTCTGCTTGTAGATGAGGGTGATGATTCCTTTCCTCATGGACTCTGACATGCTGCCTGCCTGAAGCATACCCCTGTGCACTTCCAGTAAGTCTGGGCCTATCTGGGAAACTGACCCAGGAAGGAAAGGCGACACTGCTGAAGGATAAAGGGAAAGACAAAACTCTGCGTTCGTCGCGTGCCTTCTTCTCCCAGTTACAAGATCAAGTGAAAGCCGAGATCAAAGGAACCAAGACTGGGGCCAGGAAGCAGAACAAGCACCGAGAGCTTTCAGATAGCAAGCTGAAAATTTAACTCAGAGCTGAGTACAACTCGACCGGTAAGCCGTCGCTTCCGGGAGTTCTACTCTTCTCGAAGGACTGGACAGCCTTTGTAAGCTCGTCCAAGGTCAGTGACCGATCCATGCTCTCCCGCACGCTGTCCTCTAAGACTTCTGTGATAGAGTACAGGAGGCCATGCTGTCTGTGACCTTCACGTCATACAGCCCGGCATAAAAGGATTTGCTGATCCTCAGTATGTCAGCCTGCAAAGACGTCAGCGAGCCCTCTTCCTCTTTCAGGCTGCTGATCACAGAGGTCTCTCTGTGCAGCTTCTGGAAGAAGAAGTACGAGCACTTCTCACACTGCTCCACGGAGCGGACTCTGGACCGGAAGATGATCTTTGAGGCCTAGGAGGCGAAGAGCAAGGTTTGCTGGCTCTTCACCTCTCAGAGTTCCTCCCTGACATCGACCCCCATCGACTGCAGCTGGAGTAGATCCTGCACACTTTTCTAGAGTTGCGACTCTTCCCTCTGTCTCTCTGCTGTGCTAAGCTATTGGTATAGTACAATACCCCAACTGACATAATTTGTAGTTAGTCCAAGGCTAAGATGCTCCTCCCACAGAATGCATTCACTATCATTGTGCTGGTAACTAAAATTACATTTGTGTTTAAAGTTCTAATGTTTTTGTAAAAAATGTGGTTAAAACATATTGTCCAGAGGGCTTGCTTGGAGCAATAATGAGCCTTGCCAAAAAGTAGTGCAATGTCGACTTGTAATCCTCTGCACACTGAGCTTATTACCTGAGCCATACCACCATGGAGAGATGCCAAGTGGAGACCAGGTGACCCTTGCATACCCACAACAACCAGTTTGTCCCAGGCCACATGCTTTTAGGTTTTCTGTTCCAGATCTCCTGTAGCTTTCACTCCATCTTTGATCATGTCCTCCAAACCGGCTAGATGGTTTTGAACCAAGCCTACTGTAGCAGTTAATCTGTCCGTACATAGCAGAAGATTCAATACTCCCCTCCCTCCCAGTAATTATTTCTTTCTTAACCAGGTGTTCCCACGTAACTAGATTGTCCAAGCCTAGTTTCCCCATTCCAGCCGCTCCTATAATCCGAAACCCTTTCAGCAGTTATTCTCTCTTATAAGGCCCCTTGCTTTCATCATTCTCTTACTGATCAGGTACCCAAAGTAATCCCTTGCAGCATCAATGTTCTCCAAACTAACTCCCCACAACCTCCCAGGCCACACTGTACATACTTTAACAGCTGCTGTCTCTGATGCTAACATCCCCATCGATTCTTCTTCACCCTGCCCATCATGGCATGTATCCCAGACTCATCCCAACTGCCTCAATGTTACACACCAGAGTGAGGTGACTGGAACTGATAAAACAAGACTGCACAACTAGAAGTCATTGATACTCCCCAAAGCTGAAGACAGGGCAACAATGTACAGGATTCCTTTTGGGATGTGTAGCACTAGGTCATACAAACCAGAAGGTTACAGTCTGATTCCTGGTCTGTGTTGAGTTAGCTGCTTGCAGCAGCAATAGGACACTACAATTGACCTCAGTGCCACTGGGCTAGGGACAGGGAAAACCAAACAGGCCTCACACTTATATAAGTTGCCTACAGATCCCTGCTGGAAAGTGCATCACAGCATCAAAGAAAATAACTGTTCTGCTGTGTAACGGCAGACTCGCTGTCAGAGTAATGCAGATTTACTATTTGAATATACTATTATGAATTGTGAAATATTCTATGGCCAGTAAGAATTGAATTTTGTAATCAACATTAAGAAATTGCAGAAGTGTTCATCTAGACCTTGTGGCATTAACATGAAGACATCAAAAATGAAAATGGGCACTCAGTGCTGGAAGGCTAAAGTGCATTAAAAGTTAAATCTTTAAGAATCTTGCTTCTGTATATTTATATAAAAATCATTTTCTAAAACAAGTCTATTTCAGAAAATGTACAACTGTGGTTCTAAAGTCTGCAGTAAAGCCGGAGGTATAATTTAATTCCTGCAGCAATTATGAGTAGTTACTCTCCCTTATGAAAGAGATTAAAATAAAAGTTAAAACTGTGTAAGAAATGAAGGTTGCGAAAATATCTCTTTAATAACAGTAATTGCGAGGCCACCAACAACGCAACAGTTCTTAACTCTTTCTTATAGATATCCTTGATCCCTATTAATGGAATTTTGGGAAAACTCTCAAATGTTAGACCAATTCTCAATATCCTTGTCCTCAATTTTCATTCTAACATCTCTGACTGTCTCACTTCTATTTTAAAGAAACCCATTTCCATTTGGTGTGATGATTTTGGTTTAGTAGCGTTACTTCCGATGAGCAAGTGCAAAGTCATTTTGTTTTGTGCCTCTGTATTCAGATGAAATAATTCCAGAGTTTCTCCTACCACTTTTTAGTCAGTTTATATTGCTATTCAGTCAGGGGTTATACCCAACATTCTAGAGAGGGAGGCAATTGACCTGCCAATACCAGGTACGGTAGTGTAGTGGTTATATTACTGGATGAGTAATCCAGAGAATGTGAGTTCACATCCCACCATGGCGATTTGAATCCAGTTTAAAAAGCTGGTTGCAGTAAAAACTGGTTCACTAATGACCCTTAGGTAAGGAAACCTGCTGTCCTTATCTGGTCTGGCCTAAATGTGACTCCATTCCCACACCACAAGAGTGGATGACTCTTAACTGCACTTTGAAGCGGCCTAGCAAGCCATTCAGTTGCATCAAACTACTACCACCAGTTCAAGAAGCAGTTCAGCACCTTCTTAGGGCATCTAGGAATGGGCAAGAAATGCCGGTCTTGCCAGTGACGTCCACATCCTGAGAATGAATAATAAAATAAAATCACAAAGTGACGTACTGAGTCCTCTGGAACACTATGCACCATGGAAAATGTCCAGGTTCCCTGGCAGTTCCCGTAACAAAGAAGAATGCAATTTTCTGCGATTAAAGAAGAATGCAATTTTCTGCGATTATAGAAAAAAATCTAATTTCATACTGAAAATAACATTAGCTGTAGCATTATAAAGTACTTTTTCTTAATCACACATTCCTCTTTACTTTTATCAAATACAGATCTCCAAAACTCTGAGCCAAGAATCCCAGCAAACGGAACCTTGTGGCCTCTCAGTGCAGAAAAGCCTCCCAGTCCATTTCCATGTGCAACAGGTGTGTGGGCACTTTACTGCCACAATCCCAACAAATCTCTTGCCTCCTGAAGATGCAGTCTTGATTCCTGATGATTCAGAGACAGAAAAGAACAATGCTGGGCCAGATGCTGCAGCAGAAACCTCCGAAGCTCGTCCAAATGACAATACAAATCAAATGCGTCAGGTTGTGATCATCACACAGGAGGTTCCCTACCAAACCATGGCAGATTTTGTAAAAGAGACAGAAGCTCTTCATCAATCCCAGGCAGATGTCTATGAACATCAAATAAGCCTTCTTCTTCTGCAGTTGTGCATAGGGTTGGAACACCTTAAATATCATAACGTTACACATTGTGACCTTCGTCTGGAAAACTTGCTGTTGGTTAAGATGGCTGACCAGAAGTCTGAGCCAAGTAGCAAAGAACAATGTAAAAATCTTCAGCTGCCAAGACTTATTATCAGCAACTTCTCCAAAGCTAAACAAAAGAACACTGCCATTGACCAAAAGCTCCACCCAGATCATGCCCGCTTAGCACCTGAAATGATGTCAACATCCCAGTACAAAAAGTTTGATGAATTTCAATTAGGCATCTTGATCTATGAAGTTCTGCACATGTCAAATCCTTTTGAGAGCATTTCAAGACAAACGGAAGACGAAGAGTACAAAACAGGAGACCTGCCTCAGATCCCCCAGTTATCTGTTTATTCTCAAGGACTTCAACATCTTGCCCACTTACTCTTACGTGCAGATCCTAATAAAAGGATACATATCCATCAAGCAAAAAGCATCTTACAGGCCTTACTTTGGGGTCCATGCAGTAATGTGTTCAATGTGAACGCTGGATTCAAAGACCCCCCTCAGTTGCTGAAAAACTGGTTGGATGTTAAACACATTTTGCTGATGCTGAAGTTTGGAGAAAGATTTCTGGATGATGAGGGCCAAGTAAAACTGGAAGACTGGCTTTGCTGCCTGTATTTTGCATTTGCTACCCCTGATTCAGTGTTTCATGCAGTAGAAGGATTGCAGATTCTATTGGAAGAAACATGTTGAATAAGAAAATGAAACCAATTCAAGTAAACATTGACTGATGCAGCTTTAACTGCGCATAATTGACTGCCATTTTGGGTTGTATTCGAAGAACTATATCAGATTATACAACATATTATGGTCAGATGATTTTAATTAACCTGCCTCAAGCTTTATTTACACACCTGTGATCTTTGAAACTGCAATTGACTGATACACTTGTGAGTGATGAAACATAGCTATAATTACTTTAACCTGTTCCCAAGACTTCCGCGTCTATCCCTGATGGTTTAGTAGGTAAACGCATCATCTGGTGTGGTACTGACCCATACGGCTCAGGGAGATCTCAAGTTTCATTAGTATGGGCTAAGTTAGTTGATCTCAGCCAGAGCTGTATAAGTAACTATAAGTGGCCTCAGGAGGATTTTAAAAAATCAGCCAGTGCTCCTAGTGCTGATCGCTATCAACAAAATTCTGCTGTAAATTCAGTGTGGATGAACATCGGCAGGATCAGGCTCTGCTGTGTTGCCTCCAACAGCCAGTTAGCCTGCCAAACCTCACTGTGTGGACTCACACACGAAGAATGTGACTTACATGAGGGATTAGGGAGCTGCCAGTGCCCAGTTAACCAAATCCCAGAATGGATACACATGCATTCGGAAAAAGAGTAAAGAAAAGCAGGGGAGAACATCACATTCCAGGTATTCAGGTTTATTATAAGTTGTTGATTTAAAGCTTAAAATTAAATATATTTGGTTGAGGCCACGAAAATTGGTGGGGCCCCCTGCCAATGTCATGGGACAATGGGGAAGACCTCCCACCCACCGCTTATCCACCTAATGTATGCCCCACAAAGCCCCCTTGTAACTATTGGCTTTTAGCAGGGTGCATTTGGTGGGGTTAACAATCATTCTGTGGCTTCCTACCATCCATCACTAACATTGCAAACTAACAAATACAGTTGAGTATAAAATTCAAATCGTCTCATGCTCCCTGTAATTTTCACTGTTGCTTGCTGCACCTGGATAATAACTATACAATCACATATTTGCACAAATAACACTTATGCTATCAGCATATCACCAGTAATCCTGAACCCCCTCACAATTAATCCCAACAATGTCAAAATAAGTGATGACAAAGTCTTGATCAAAAAGGCTTCAGCTTGTCTAGTTTGTTTTGCAGTTCCTCAACTTGTGGTTTCAGGCATTGTTCCATTAATGTGCCGTAATTTGCTGTAGCAAGGCACCTAACTGCATCTGCCACTAGTTAGACTTGCCCTTGCGCATTTAGGTTTTTAGAACTTTTGCGTAGCCAGTTGCTGAAAGTGCGAGCTGATAACGGTGCTGCGAGGGAAACAGAGCATCTGGGACCAGAGTGAACAGGACAAGCAACGAGATTTAAGGATTGTGAAATTAATAGCGGAAGGACTGAGAAGGAAGTGTAAATTAGAGTGGGTGAATTCAATGTCAAATCAGGTACGGAAAAAAATAGAGTGAAAGGAAGATTGGATTAAGAGAGAGAGAAAAAAGAGACAGAAAGGAAAAGATTTTAAAAATTTAATTGTAAATTTTACATTTTTTAAATCTCCAACAATTAAAACCTGAAGGAATGAGACTCCACATTTGTAATAGTTAATTTTCAGTGCCAGACAGGTTGTTTGGCTGTAATTAAGACTTACCACGCCATTAAAAGGCTACTTAGACTGGAATGGCCAAGCCCTAACTTTTGTGGTAAGTTTAGTTCATATTTACTTTGCAAATACAGTAAATATGAACTAAAGTCTGTATCTATGATGTCAGTACAGGAACTTCACGCCATTAAATGCATTTCAATGGGGAGTCAGACAGCGAGATGCCGTTTTCGCGAAGCTAAAGGCGGAGCAGCGCATCTCAGACAGCAACTTTTGGATTTCCCCGTTTAACCACGTATCTGCCCCTCGCCCGAAGTTGCTGTAGCATTTGTATATAAATAATGGAAAGCGCCATTAGCCTCACCATTATTTTGACAGCAAATTATGGCCCAATATCTTTACACCCAAGTCACACCTCAGCATGGTCACTGTTGATTGTCCCTGATGCTTACTTCTCCCTGTGGTGGCAGTTCCTCTGCCTATATTTACATACTCTGTTTGCTTTTTTTTGGTATTTATTTCTTTCACCATTTTCCCTTCTCATATTCCTTCTGCGCCACCCACCTTTCCTGGCTCAGACGATGGGCTGGAGATTTGATGCCAGAGTTCTGTCAATATCATTCTGTAGCTGGTCCCATGGCACATAGAGGGTGAATTTCTGCAGGGATTCCTCCACTTCTCTGCCGTATCTTCAGCAGAAGAGCCACAGAAACCCCGGAATAACAGCGCCAGGGTTTCTGGGGCTCTAGTGCCAAAGTTACGGCAGACGAGCAAGAGAATCCCCATGAACATTCAGCCCCAGTATCTGATCTCCCATCTCCATCTGGTCTCCCTGCATCAGAAGGGACATGATTGAGAACTCAGCATGTGCGGAATCACCAATTCAAACATATGTCCCACATCAACAGTTTAATATTTACAGTTCTGTGTGCTTTTGCTGGGCCTGTTTCCCATCGGTTTTTAGACTTTGTTAAATTGGTCTCTGCTCTTGCACAAACTGTTTAATCTCTAACAAAAATAAAGACTGCTGGAAATACTCAGCAGATCAGACAGCACCTGTAGAGAGAAGAGATGAGATAATGGCCATAATTTTTACTGGGAGGGCAAGAACAGAACAAATAAGCCCGGTAACGGGCGGCACAGCCGGAGACCTTAACAACTGAATTTCCAGGCTGACAATACATATAGTTTCTCAACTCTTCTACATGCTAAGATCTTCTCAGCTAATGCCACAGTTCCATTGCCAGTGACTAAGTCTGGATACCAAACTTTCAAACAGCAGACAAACACCCTCAAAAACATTGAACAATAATCGTAACATAACAGTATTGCTGTCAATTGATTGCAGAGTGGAGAACTTGGTTTCAACTGAATATTGAGTATTAATTTGTCCAGAAATATTGACAATGGGCCATACGGGGTTCCTTGAAGAGGCTCAACAATCTTAATCCAGTCCTGAAATTCTCTCTTGACTAGCTGATGAGAGTGATATTGAAAGGTATCAGGCATCAGAAGTCAATCATATCTATAAATCAACTACAGTTTGAAACTTTCCTAGAATATCCCACTGGGGTACAGCAATATTCCACTCAGTGTTTGTTTTAACTACATTAATAATGCTGTTTATTATATTGCCGATGTTCATTTTTTCCAACAATTTCAAATAAGGGCAACAAGTATCATAATGATGTGAGAATATATTATAAATTTGTTTGATTTTTGCTTGAGTATATATTCTGAGGCGGCAGCAGGAAACTAAGTGTTACTTCAGCGTCCTCTCTGGGTCTTCATATTAAATTTAATTTTGGAATATAATGTCTGAGTGATTTTTTGTATCATCAGCTACATCACTGCACTGCTTCAGTCACAGATAATCTAGGCACATTACACGTGCAATCCAGGATATATGGGTCTAGGCTTTCTACTCTGCCGTGCACCCCCACCCCATTTGGGGCACATCTCTGGCAGGGCTGGACTTCTGCTCACCCTGGAAATGCACCGCAGGCCCCAGCTATATTTATGGCCACAGCATCATTTACATGCATGAGACGGGCTCTCTGGCATCCCCCAGGAAATGTGCCAGTATGGGGATGGAGAGTTGAAGTGGCAGGCCTCAGAGACCTACCACAGTAGGAGACAGAGATGGCTGACCAGCTGCTTTAATTCTCACTAATGGGGCCTACGTACAGTCACACTACAATATCAGCCCAGGGTTCCCCTCCTCTGATCACTGAACGCCAAGACCTAATAGGCATTCCGTGTTCAGCGTTCAAAGAGTGGAAATGGTGGGAAACACATGTTTCCCTTATTTGCATGTCTTTACCATGAATCCAACCATATGTGAGAGGGTACAGTTCTCTCCTCTACTCCCCCCACCCCTGCCCCCAATCAACCAGCCAGCGGAAAACTGTGACAATTGGGGACACAATGGAGCACATCCCCAAGTAGCTTTCTGCATCTGCCCACCCTCAGATCTGACGAAAAATCAGTGGTGGGGGGGGGGAAGGCAGAAAGCTGAGGCCATGACACTCACTGAAAGACATGCGTGTTGGCGGTCTGGTCATGCTGCCATGATATTTAGTCATTCACACTTGAAACAGATTACTCACACAATTCAGTCACAAAGATAAAACAGTTGATCTATAAAGGTGAAACTTGGTAAGATTCTAAAGCTGAACTTTGGATGGTGAGAACACAATAACCATAATTTCACTATAATAAATCTGGTATAAATACAATGAGAAGCCAATCTTTGTCTGTGCTAAGTTAGCCAATCTCAGCCAGGTCAAAATGGGGTGCCATTATTGACCTCAACATCTCCGGATTATGGGGAGGTAAAATCATCTAAGGTTTCATCTCCTAAACACTATCCATTGGCTCCAGTAGGAAAGTGCGGATGTTGGGTAAGGGTAGGAGCAGGCTAATCTATGATTCCTTCCATGGTTGAAAATGCTGACATTCACAGTTCAGGATTACAGATGAAGATTGGCCATTTGGCCAAGGTACCATGGAGGTACCAGCACCTAAGGAACTGTACCCCAGTATAAGTCGGTACCTTCAGGAAAGTGGGAGAATATTGGAATGGGAGCAATGTTGAGGCTTACTATGTTTTTGTACGGTTATATTGGTCATCAAACAGATTGCAAAGTCAGCCTTTGTGCAAACCCGTTAGTGGAATGCTCACTGTCTGGAGTGTTGCTACTCACTATAACAACAATGATGTTGTCGTGGAGGGTTGCATCTCTGAGGTTTCCCACCTCTTAACACTTGCCTCACAAATAAGTAACCAACATGAACAGTGTTTGATTGTGAGACTCAGAATATGTTCAGACTGAGCAGTATCTACACTGCTAATCATTTTCTATTTTAAATAAAATTGTTTGACTACAAATATAACCTTCCAAAAATGTATTAAGACTTAGACTTTTGCCCACCCCCAATTTTGTGAAAAAGAGCTTCCCTTGAAAGCAAACTCCCATGTTAGGGTTGCCAACCCTCCAGGATTCTCCTGGAGGCTCCAGGAATTAAAGATTAATCTCCCAGAGACGGTTGCAACCTGGGAGACAAATCATAGGGGCATTAGAAAAAAAATGTGGTTTTTTTGTTTTCTTTGAACACTTTTGCTTATTAGGTATAAAAATATTGGAGATGGGGTCTGTTCGCTTTCTAATTGATTTGGGAAGGCAGTGCGCTGTGAGAATGGACGTGTTTATTCGACCAATGGCGGGAGAGTGGAGGCGCTGTGGTTGGAGGTGGGAGGTCATGTGATAAAACCTCCCGGCATACATCCAACCAGTTTTGGCAACCCTATCCCAAATAGGCCTTTGTTAAATTCCACCTTTAGCAGCAAAGCAAGAAAAGGGAGAATTTCTACTAGGAGCAAGTTTCAAGCGAGCTGGGGCAGAGCGGGGCGAGCGTCAAACATGCTCAATGTCTTCAGTTTGATGCCTAGGCTATTTCAACTCATTCCGCCAGCCAGCTGCTTGCCCAAAACGTATGGAAACAGCCAACTGGCTGGCTTCAGGCAGGTCAATATCGTGTGGGCCAGAGACTGCCTCAAAGTAAGTCACAGCGGGGGGTGTGGGGGGGGGGGGCGTGTGAGTGGAGCCATTTCGAGGGTGGGGAAGGAGGGAGCCCAAGGTCACAGATGTCCAGACTTTCCTTATGGTGCCTGGAGGAGCACTCCTGCTCTTCCTGGCCCTACTAAGAAAATTTTTTGACTTACCTCAGAGGTCCTTCTCTTCATCCCCACCCACGGTGAGCACTCTGATCAGTAGGCTGTTAAAATGCAATCAGCTGCTATCGACATCATAGGACCCAGATTTGCACGTATTGAGGGGAGATATCTCTGTAATGTCCTCTAGCCCAAGAGCTCTACATTCCTCCAACTCTAGCCTCTTGTGCATCCCCCACTTCCTTCACCCTACCAATGGCGGCCATGCTTTCAGCCGTCTGACATCCTCTGACTTATATTCTACTGTTTTGGCTATATAGTTCAACATTCTATTGGCTTTGTTGATTGCTGCTCTGCATTGGTTGGACATGCTGAACAATGGTTCTACTAAACATCCTAAGTCTTTTTCAACATCATCCGTAGCTATTTCAACATGATTCATGGAGTGCATGTATCATCCATTTTTTCTTCCTATAAGCAGTATTTTATATCTAGCCACATTAAATTTAATTTACCATTGTTCTACCCACTTACTTATTTTGTCTGACTCATTTTGTAATTTTTGAGCTGCCTCCTCCGATTGCACAGCCTCTACTAGTTTGGTATCATCTACAAATTTGACTAGTTTGCATTGAGTTTCTGAATTCAATTCATTGATGCAAATTAGAAACCAAAGTGGTCCCTACACCAATCCTGGACCTCCATACCCAGTGCTTGTCCATATCCTGACATAGTTTCTCTAATGAGTACCCATTGTTTTCCATCCTTCAGTCAATTTCTTATCCATTCCCAAGATTTACCCTAAATCCCTGCAGCTTTGAATTTAACGAATAGTCTTTTCTTTGAAACTTTGTCAAATTCCTTTTGGATGTCTAGGTACAATACGTATCTTATCGCACCTCATTTGGAGCAGGGAGTAAGATATTGTAATTCAGGCCTGACATCGAATAGCAATCTCAATGCCAGGCCTTAGTTCCTTTGTGATGACTGAGCTAAGAGCATTGAGTATGTTAGAAAGATGCAAATATGGATGGAATAATAAAAAGAAGACTGCAGAGGAAGGGGAAAGCTAAGTTAGGATAGAGAAGGTGAGGTGCTGACAATGAAGAAAAAACTGGTATAAAAAATGCAAAGAATCTTACAACACCAGGTTATAGTCCAACTGTTTTATTTGAAAATCACAAGCTTTCGGAGGCTTTCTCCTTCGTCAGGTGAGTGTGGGATTCGGATTCCATGGAAGGTAATCCATGGAATCCGAATCCCACACTCACCTGACGAAGGAGAAAGCCTCCGAAAGCTTGTGATTTTCAAATAAAACAGTTGGACTATAACCTGGTGTTGTAAGATTCCTTGCATTTGTCAACCCCAGTCCATCACCGGCATCTCCACATCATGGTATAAAAAAAGTAAAGAAGCACAGAATAGGAGAGATTGCAATGAATAAAGGGGAAAGCCGAGGCAGGAACAGAAACCACAACCAGCAGGATGTTTCTTAGTGATGGCATATACATTACAATTTTTTTCTTATAGAAATGAATGTTGGTCTCTAGTTCCATCTACAGGCATACTAAAGCTGTGGAGTATTTCCTTAAGAAGTTACTAAATTGCTGTTTCTGACATTTGGTACAAACGTTTCAAAAGATGTTCAAATTCCTTCACTAAAACTTCAGTATTAAAATAGTTCATTTTAGTTCAGAAATCATTTGCCAAAACAGAACACATTACAACTTTCAGCTATGGCTCAGTGGTAACGCTCTCCCCTCTGAGTCAGGAGGTTGTGTTAAATTTTGTTTGATAACGCTCCTGTGAAGCGTCTTGGGACGTTTAAAGACGCTTTATAAATGTTAGTTGTTGTGTGTTCAAGTCCCACTCCAGAGACTTGAGCCCATAATCTAGGCTGACACTCCAGTGAGGGAATGCTGCACTGTCTGAGGTTCCTCCTTTCAGATGGACGTAAAAGATCCCATAGTACTATTTGAAGAGCAGGAGAGTTCTGCTGGTGACCTGACCAAAGTTTATCCCTCAACCAACATGTCTAAAAAACAGATTATCTGGTAATTATCTCATTGCTGCTTGTGGAATCCTGCTGTGTGCAAGTTGGCTGTCACGTTTCCTACATTACAACACTGACTAATCTTCAAAAGTACTTCATTGGCTGTAAAGCGATTTCAGACGTGCTGAGATTGTGAAAGGTGCTATGTTAATGGAAGTAAGTTTTTCTTTTTCTTTTCTTCTTTCATTTTTTTTTCCACATTGTGTGTAAGGCAGGCACTTTTGGTGGTGAATACATGTAAATAGTACCTTAATACCCAGTAATGAATTGATTGTTCTTTCAAACAAGATTGGCTTACTTTTCATTGACAGTCAGTGCTCCAAAATGATGTACGAGCCTAAAATCTAAAGGTAGTGACACTTCAGGGAAAGAGGATTAAAAGTTTTATTAAAGGAGCTTATCAAGAGATAGGAGAATAGTTTCTTTGGCCAAATTCCCTGATTCATCAAGACACCCTAATGCCTGAGATGATAAAAAAACCTAGAAAGGTAACAAAGTTTTTGCTATCATCATAGACACAGGGTGACTACAAGTTCAATGGCCTTAAAAAGGCAACTGGTGCGTAGATAGCCCAGAGAAAAGGCAAAGGGAGGAGCTGCACCCCACAAAAAAAAATGATGCCCTAGACTAGCTTTCATTTTCAAAACTTTGAGTGAAGAGGAGACACAAGCAACTGATTTGGTAATTGAATTTGCTATATGTGATAGTGATGATCTCAATGGCCCTGCTAGATAATGCATCTGTGACCTCCTCAATACATCTGTGAGCAGCAAACTGGCTTACACTGCACATTATCCAGTGATAGCATAGAAGGAACTTGTCACATATAAACTGACTGCAGCTTTGATGGCCACTGGCAATGACATACAGATGTCACATGTTGTGGGGAGGTTCTGTAAGCCAATCTTGTTTGCTAAACCTCAGCCTCCTTAGCCACATCTCCAATGGCATTGAACAGTTGTGCCTAATATCAGAGACTCACTGAGTATTGGAGTAGCGGAACTTGACGGTATAGCACAAGTGCCACCTGCCAACCCTCGAGTTAGTCAAGAAACAATTGGATACTGCAAGGAGGAAATTTAGGATCCTACTGGATGGATAAACGAAGATGATCCAAATAGCCTTCCTCATCTGTACTTAATCTTATACTTATAGCATGTGTTTTTCTTATTTTGAACTTCTTTTAGGATTCATTGAAATCCAAAATTGAATGAGGAATGGGCTACATAACAAAGATCTAAAATAATTTTACCTTCAGCAACTTCTGCTAGACTGTAACCTGAACATGGTTCTCAATTTGACAAACCACTAATTAGCATTATGGGGTCGATGTTAACCCAATCTTCATGACGGAAAATGGGTTGGTGGGCAGTTAAAAATGAACATGTTACTTACTCGCTCAGATCCTGATCATTTCTGATTTTAACCTGCGGGGTTTTGCAGGCGGGTGATTTACGCAAATCAGGGTCTTATGGCATCAATGTGATCCCGATGCAATTTTAACCAGGCCAGAGTGGGGAAGCTGTGGCTGTTTTCCCGCTAGGCAGAAGCAAGTCTAAAGACAGAAAAGGCCCCGTCAGTTAAGTCTAAAAGTTTCCTCTGTGGGGCCAGGAGGCTCCTCCAAGCTCCAAAAGGACTATCCCAGCCTTCCCTGACCTGGACCCCCTTTCTTCCCTCCCACTAGACCCTCCCGAAACCCCCTCCCCACCACTTACCCGGAAGCCTGTGGATGGCCAAGGATTGCCCAATCTTCACCTGCCGGCAACCGCTCTGCGTCCTCTTCATGCCCGTTCTGAGTGGGAAGTGGACTGGCAGCACTGAGATGCTTGAAATTTAGGTCAGTGAATGTGTTTCACACTTGCTCCGCTCCCCCCACCCAAAACGTACGCCAGGTTAAAATCAACCCCTATATCTGACTGAGCAGTTTAGCTAAAGTCGGGCTCTCATAATCCTCCCAGAAACCTCTCCGTTTAAGCCCTTGAATAGAAAAACAAAGGATATTCTATATTCCATAGAATTGCAGGTCTCAAAGCAGAGATAATCCTGTATTACCAATTTAATTTTAAAATGAAATTCTCAGAGGAGCAACTTAATTTCATTTAGCGGCTAAGGGACATGCATAAAGAAGTTCTACCCAAAATTCCTATATACATTTTATTAGGATAATAATAATATATCTGGCTGTATAATTTAGCAGATTTCAAATTGTCGTATAGGTGCTTTACTTGGAGCTGTTGCAACTGGGACAGATAGATATCATTTTTTTAATTCATTCTCAGAATGTGGGGCCTCGGTGGCAAGGCCAGCATTTACTGCCCATTCCTAGTTGTACTGTGAAGGTTGTGGTTGAACGTCATCTTCGGCCGCTGCAAGCAGCTTAATGCAAGGCTTGTTAAGTCACTTCAGAGGGCAGGCAGCTAAGAGTCAACCACATTGATGTGAGACTTGAATCACATAAAGACCAGACTGGGTAACGACAGCAGGTTTCCTTCCATAAAAGATGTTAGTGCTCAAGCTGGATTTTTAAGACAAAAGTATCTGACAGCTTCATGGTCATTTTTACTGATATCAGCATTTTATTTCAAGGTTTTTTTTAAAACTGAATTTAAATTCTGAAACTGCCATGGTGGGATTTGAACTAATGTTCCCCACATTATTAGTCCAGGCCTCTGGATTACTAATCCATTAACATAATCAATACTCTACTGTACCCTTATTCTCAGAAAATGGGATAATCCATAATTATAAGATTTTCTACCATATTCTTACAATCTTTGGCACTCCTTGTAAGTAGGTTAAATGAATGTATAAGCGTACTATGTGCAGTTTTGGATGCTCCACTGTAGAAAGGACATTAAAGCCATAGGGAGGGTACACTGTAGATTCACCGAGGCCATAGCAGGGATGAGAAACTATAGTAATGAGGAGAGACTTGAGACACTAAGGCTATTTCTACTGGAACAGAGAATGCTAAGAGGATTCTTAAAATTATGATGGGTTTTGATAGAGCATACAGAGAAAGACTATTCCTTGTTTTGGGAGTCAGTGATGAGGAGTCATCAATTTCAAATTGTCACTGATGAAAGCAGATATATTGAAGGAGATACATGATTATGGGGTGGGAGCAGGGCAATCGAACTAGTTTAGTATTGATCGAGCAGAGAGCCAACACAGATAAGATAGTTTCAATTGCCTCCTTCTCTGCTGTAAACTTCCATGGTTTGAATGACAGCCCATAAATTGAGCAGTACAGCTGAAGTGTAGTGGGCACTGCAAGTGGATATAAAAATACTGGAGTGTGGGCTCAGCATTTAAAATTTGAGCACTGCATCATTTGAACACTATAAGCAGGTTCTACTGTACTTTATAAACTTTGAATAGCACACTGCTTGACTTATGCAGTCTGAAGCTAGCTGGTTCAGCCTAATTGATACATTATCAGATATTGATCATTGAGACTCTATAAATGCTGATACTCAGATGAAATATTGTCACTTACTGAAGTAAGGAAACATCTATGAATGGTCATATTTCATGACTATGAAGTCAGAGTAAGGATTACCCTTTTCACCACTATTATTAGCCTTATGTATCAAACTGTATATTGTGTAAATACCTCAGGCCTTTTAGGCAGGTAATTCAAACCTGAACGACTAGCAGAGAACATTATTCAGAATTAAATTTCTTTTGTTTTACATTTTGGAGATATCACGTACAGAGAGGAATTGTTCCACTTTTTCCCTGATTTAGCACCGGTTTTCGGTGTATGTTTTACTGTGTACACAGGTCACAAGTCCAAATAAAGGAATAGAAAGTATAAAGACAACAGAACTGTTTTCATACTTTATTTTTATGTTGTCAACTAAATACAGGAATTTTTAAATCTACAGTTGTATTATATAACATTTACAACTTACTGTTTACTCTCATTTATTCTTTACTCCCAGTGTTCCTCCTTCTCCTTGCGTCTGTTTTCCTTTCCTCTGCTTTTCTTTCTGCAGCTTCTGCACTTCTTTTCTACCTCTTTACTATTTATCTTATTTTTCTATTTTGCTTGGCCTAATGCTGTTTTCTTTCTTTATTTCTGTCTCGTTCCCCAAAGTGGGTAGTTTGATTTTTTTTTAAAAAAACATTTTGACCCCATTGCAAATCCTGGGGGTCAGAGTAATTAGCATAATATAGATGGGCATTTTCAGCACTACTGGGACACCAGATTTCTGATCGGGTGGCATGTTCACAAATATTTAATATTCTCATACTAATGGGTTACTGCCTACATAAAAATAGTGCACGCAGGAATGTAGCAGGAATGAGCACAGGAACTTTGCTGACCAAAGTTCCACCCTTTGGTGTGAAAGAAACCCAAAACGTTTATCTTTTGCTTCCTGGGACTTAACTTTGAGGAGGAAGTGCTCAACTTTTAGATCCTTTTAAGTCTAGCTGCAACTTAGAAGCAAAACTTTCATTAAGTCAAAGTCATATGTACAAATGTATATTTTTTTTAAAGTTTTGTTATTTAATGAAAGATAGTATAATTCATATAAACATTTGTTAATTTTGCAAAGCAGCATAGTTTATGCAATCCACACATACATTATCCTTTAGGGTCAGATTGTATTATTCTAGAGAAAAGGTTTATAACTAGGATTTCATTCTTAGTTCCAGATGTCTGCACTGGCTTATTTGCTCTGAAGGTTATCCAAAGAAACCACTCTTTGGTTCACTGCTTTTACAACCTTTCTTAAACAGTATGATAATTTCATATGTTTTTACTGTTCCTTCCCCCACACGTCAGTATGTTACTCTCCATTGTCTAGGACAGAATGTTCTTAGTGCGCCAATCGTGTGCTTTGACCTTGTGTTTCTATCTGATTTTAAACACTGTTCTGTTCTAGGTCTCCAGACTCAAGTGTGCATAGTTAAAGATATACTACATTAACTTGTTCACCTGCAAAGCACTTCTAAAAACATACATTCCTTAGTCAATACCAGTCACAACAAGTTAGTCACAGGTTTCAGCAAAATGAAACACCACCCTAGAATCTGTAAAACATGCAATGTCATTAAAAAAAAATGAAGGAACATCTCTGCAAATATCTAGTGCTACTTTTCTGCAAAAAAATGTCTCCAAATCTTGCTATGCAAATCCTAACAGAGGAGGCACAGGCTCTGTGGAATCAACTGCATCCTCTTCATGTTGGGTTACAGGCTTTTAAGACCCTACACTATAAACAGAACTAAAAGACAATGGGGTTGATCTTTACTTTGTTTGCGATAGTGCAAAACAGGTGACAGCGAGTCGAGCAGCCCGTTTTACATCACTACCGATTTTTATTTCCATTGAAGTCAAGGTGTAAAACAGGCTGTCGACTCACCATCACCTGTTTTACACTATCGCACAAAGTCAAGATCTACCCCTAAGTGAAATAGAACAAAATTAGGAACAAACTCAAAAACTGAATGAAAGGGACAAAAACTAAAATAAATTAAGTTTTTTTAAAAATACTAAAACTGAATCACGTTTTAGTCTTAAAAGGACTAGATCAAGAAGCTGTTGTCTTGAAGGATAATTTAATTGTTCTATAAACTCGGTGTAAGAGGACACAACCAGCAAAGCAGTAGTAATATTGACTCCGATATTAAAGCGGAGCAGAGGGTGCGGGGGAGCGCGGATCGCGTGAAATACTCAGCAAAGCCGGGGATGGAAGATGGCAGGGCCTCGTTTAAATAACCTGCTGCAGACCTGCCTGATAGCTGGCACCCGATAGCCTGGCTGGCAGGCGGGAACACGAGCAAGCGGCAGAAGGCCACAGCTAGGGATCCATGGGGACAGTCCCAGCAGTTGGGGATCCATGGGGACAGTCCCAGCAGTTGGGGGAGGGAGGGGGAGAGTTTGGGACCACAATCAGAAGGAGGAGGAGTATTCCAGAGGTCAGGGCTGCGATCAGGAGGCTGAGAGGTCGGGACCGTGGTCGGGGGGGGTTTCAGGCTGCAATCGAAGGCAGGGTGCAAGGGACACCCACGGCTTCCTTCGAGGAGCACTCCTGCCTGACAAGAAATCCTGAAAAATATCAAACTTACCTTCTGGGCCTCTTCTGGCTCAGAATCCAGCTCCCAGCAGTTCTTGCCTGACCAGGGAGCTGACACTACCCCTCCGCATAGGCCTCAGGTTAATATTACAAATCGGATCCTGATGACATCGTCGGAGGAGGTAAGTGACTCCCGTTATTTTAACTGCGCTCTCTGCCCGGTTTCCATCAGTGGGGGCAGTTAAAATCAGGGCCATTGTTTCTGCCACAACAATTTTTTTTAATTTCAGTTAAGAACTAAAGCTATGGTTATACCATACAGAGACAGAGACTGGCAGCTGCAGTGTACATTTTGCAGCTGGCAATATCCATGTAATACTGTGGGCTGTCCCTGGCAGCATATTCTCGGGCACCAGGGCAGAGTTTGTCACAGACATTTCAACACATATATGCAGGTTTCTGCTCCCAGTTGATAAACTGAATATTTTGAGAGCGCAGATATAAATGTCTACACAATGAAGATTAGGACCAATAACAAATGAATTACTTGAAAGATGGAAGCTAGTTCATCAAATGAAACACAATGCACATTGGACTTGCCAAAACCACTGTAAACAACATCATTAAGTGTGTTTTGTACTGAAATGTTCCTTGTCAATAAAAATGGACACAATGTTTACTATACACAATAACTTGTATTTATATAGCACCAAATGTAGAAAAACTTCCCACGGCCTTTTACAGTGTTGTGAGAAGGAGATATTAGGATGGGTGGCCTAAAGCTTGGTCAAGAGGGTGGGTTTTAAGGACGGACTTAAAAGGAGGAGAGGTGAAAGGGTTCAGGAAGGGAATTCAAGCTAGTTGTTCCTAGTTGGCAGGAGGCACAGCAGGCAATGGTGGGGTGATTATTCCAAACATTTAACATCCTGTGAGCAAAGAAGTTTGTCCCGGTATCTGTTCTAAATGTACTTTTTATAAAGTTCCATTATTGTCATCTGATCCTACTGCCTTGCGAGACTTTGAAATAATAATGTGTTAACCTTATCTCTACCATTTAATAGGGTGCTCTGTTTTTTTCTTGTCTCTTCAATTGCCAGTAACACAGGAAGTTGGTGAACAAAGCTAGAGCACATAGAATTGGGGGTAATATACTGGCATGGACTGAGAATTGGTGAACAGACAGAAAACAGAGAGTAGGAATAAGCGGGTCTTTTTCAGGTTGGCAGACTGTGACTAGTGGGGTACCGCAGGGATCGGTGCTTAGGCCCCAGCTATTCACAATATATATCAATGATTTGGATTGGGGGACCAAATGTAATATTTCCAAGTTTGCTGATGACACAAAACTAGGTGGGTGGGAACGTGAGTTGTGAGAAGGATGCAAAGAGGCTTCAAGGGGATATAGAAAGGCTAAGTGAGTGGGCAAAAACATGGCAGATGGAATATAATTTGGAAAAATGTGAAGTTATCCACTTTGGTAGGAAAAACAGAAATGCAGAGTATTTTTTAAAATGGAGAGAGATTAGGAAATGTTGATGTTCAAAGGGTCCTGGGTATCCTTGTACATGAAGTGCAGCAAGCAATTAGGAAGGCAAATGTTGGCCTTTATTACTAGAGGATTTGAGTACAGAAGTAAAGATGTCTTACTGCAATTATATAGGGCCTTGGTGAGACCGTGCCTGGAGTATTGTGTACAATTTTGGTCTCCTTACCTAAGAAAGGATATACTTGCCATAGAGGGAATGCAATGAAGGTTCACCAGACTGATTCCTGGGATGGCCAATTGATTAGAGTAGACTAGGCCTGTATTCTCCAGAGTTCAGGAGAATGAGAGGTGATCTCATTGAAACATACAAAATTCTTACAGGGCTGGACAGGGTAGGTGCAGGGAGGATGTTTCCCAAGGCTGGGGAGTCTAGAACCAGGGGATCACAGTCTCAGAATAAGGGGTAGGCCATTTAGGACTGAGATGAGGAGAAATTTCTTCACTCAGAGTGGTGAATCTTTGGAATTCTCTACCCCAGACGGCTATGGAGGCTCAGTCTTTGAATACATTCAAAACAGAGATCGACAGATTTCTAGATATTAAAAGGCATCAAGAGGTATGGGGATAGTGCAGATAAATGGCATTGAGGCAGAAGATCAGCCATGATCTTGTTGATTGGCAGAGCAGGCTCGAGGGGCCGGATGGCCTACTCCTGCTCCTATTTCTTATGTGTTATCTAGAGGTAGGATATGTGAACATGCACTCATAAATGCAGACCTCAGAGCCTACCATGACTGGGTTGCAAAAATGCAAGTGGTTCTGGATGAAGCTGTGCGCCGCCAACTGGTGGAACCACTGTTCAACGGGTATAGTGTATGCACTTGCTATGGTAAAGAGGGTAGCAGCAATACACTCACGATGCAGTTGATATGGTGTATATGGATTTTCAAAAGACGTTTGATAATGTGTCGCACGGTAGGCTTATCAAGATTGCAGCCCATGGAATAAAGGGGGCAGTAGCAAAATGGATACAAAATTGGCTAAGTGACAGGAAAAAGAGAGTAGTGGTGAACGGCTGTTTTTCAGACTGGAGAGAGGTGTGCAGTGGTGTTCCCCAGGCATCAGTGCTGGGACCACTGCTTTTCTTGATACATATTAACCACTTGGACTTGGGTGTACAGGGCACAATTTCAAAATTTGCAGGTAACAAAACTTGGAAGGGTAGTAAACAGTGAGGAGGATAGTGATAGTGATAGACTCCAAGAGGATATAGACAGGCTGGTGGCATGGGCGGACACGTGGCAGGTGAAATTTAACGCAGAAAAATGCAAAGTGATACATTTCGGTAGGAAAAACGAGGAGAGGCAATATAAATTAGAGGGCACAACTAAAAGGGGTACAGGAACAGAGAGATCTGGGGGTATATGTACACAAATCACTGATGGTGGCAGGACAGGTTGAGAAAGCATATGGATCCTGGGCTTTATAAATAGAGGCATAGCGTACGAAAGTATGGAAGTCATGATGAACCTTTATAAAACACTGGTTCAACCACAACTGGAATATTGTGTCCAGTTCTGGGCACCGCATTTCAGGAAAGATGTGAAGGCTTTAGAAAGGGTGCAGAAAAGATTTACTAGATGCCAGGGATGAGGGACTTTAGTTAAGTGGATAAACTGGAGAAGCTGGAGTTGTTCTCGTTGGAACAGAAGGTTGCGGGGAAATTTGATAGAGGTATTCAAAATCATGAAGGTACTAGAAAGAGTGGATAGAGAAACTGTTCCCATTAGCGGAAGGGTCAAGGACCAGAAGACATAGATTTAAGGTTGGCAAAAGGACCAAAAAGGTGACATGAGGGAAAAACTTTTTTTTTTAAAAACACAGCGAGCGGTTAGGATCTGGAATGCACTGCCTGAGGGGGGTGGTGGAGGCAGATTCAATCATGGCCTTCAAAAAGGGAACTGGGTAAGTACTTCAAAGGAAAAAAAATTACAGGGCTACAGGGAAAGGGCGGGGGAGTGGAACTAGCTGGATTGCTCCTGCATAGAGCTGGCGCAGACTCGATGGGCCAAATGGCCTCCTTCCATACTGTAACCTTTCTATGATTCTACATATTTTATGGTGAATTGTGCAGCTCACCATGCTGTAGAGGAAGAGTTTCTATGTACCTGTGTCTGCCAGCAAGGGCTCAAACCCATGCTCGTCAGTTGTCTAAAGATCAACTAGTGGCTATTCTCCTTGGGAATTACGTAAATGGAATCTCTTTGGAATCAAGTTGGCTCCAAAATGACATGCCTGATGATGGGAGATTCAAACTGAAATGATGATCTGGGATAGACTTGATAATCCAGTACCTGAGTCAAGCAGATCTGCAGTACTCCAGGACACTGGATAATTGACCAGCAAGCTTGGCTCATTGAAGGAACCATGAGGATAGACCTGTCACTTTGGCCTGAGATTCTCCCCACATGGCTCTAGAAACCTTGCAAACCAGTGCCCTAATGGATGGTCAGGAGTGGCATTACTTTCAGAGCTAGCCCAGTACTAATGCTTTAAATCAACCATATAAATGTAACCTGGACTCGTACATTGCGTATCTTGATATTGTTCAAGTTAAAATTACAGCAAACTCACATCATCTCTGCCTTCTTCCCCTATTACTTCTCCTTTTCCACCCTAAAAACCTAATAGTAGTAATGATTATCTTGCAACCTTTAAATTTGACAGCAACCCTTTAAGATATTCCAGAACGGGTTACAGTGGCCTTTTGAAAACCCTTTACTGGTGATAAAGGATTTAGTCTGCTAAACGTACCCATTTGCCTCTGGTGCTATTTTGAAACATGTCAAGTACCATTATTCAAGAAGGGGAGTAGGGAAAAACCAGGGAACTACAGGCCAGTGAGCCTAACATCAGTGGTAGGAAAATTATTGGAAAAAATTCTGAAGGACAAAATTAGTCTCCACTTGGAGAAGCAAGGATTAATCAGGGATAGTCAACATGGCTTTGTCAAGGGAAGATCATGTCTGACTAATTTGATTGAATTTTTTGAGGGGGTGACTAGGCGTGTGGATGAGGGTAATGCAGTGGATGGATTTCAGATAAAGTCCCCCACAGGAGACTGGTCAAGAAGGTACGAGCCCATGGAATCCAGGGTGCCTTGGCACTTTGGATACAAAACTGGCTTAGTGGCAGAAGGCAGAGGGTGATGGTCGAAGGTTGTTTTTGTGACTGGAAGCCTGTGGCCAGTGGGGTACCACAGGGATCGGTGCTGGGTCCCTTGCTGTTTGTGGTCTACATTCATGACTTGGATATGAATGTAAAAGGTATGATCAGTAAGTTCGCTGATGATACAAAAATTGGTAGGGTGGTAAATAGCGAGGAGGATAGCCTCAGTCTGCAGGACGATATAGATGGGTTGGTCAGATGGGCGGAACAGTGGCAAATGGAATTTAACCCGGAAAAGTGCGAGGTGATGCACTTTGGAGGGACTAACAAGGCAAGGGAATACACAATGAATGGGAGGACCCTAGGCAAGACAGAGGGTCAGAGGGATCTTGGTGTGCAAGTTCACAGATCCCTGAAGGCGGCGGAACAGGTAGATAAGGTGGTAAAGAAGGCATATGGGATACTTGCCTTTATTAGCCGAGGCATAGAATATAAGAGCAAGGAGGTTATGATGGAGCTGTATAAAACACTGGTTAGGCCACAGCTGGAGTACTGTGTGCAGTTCTGGTCGCCACACTACAGGAAGGATGTGATCGCTTTGGAGAGGGTGCAGAGGAGACTCACCAGGATGTTACCAGGGCTGGAGCGCTTCAGCTATGAAGAGAGACTGGGAAGATTGGGTTTGTTTTCCTTGGAGCAGAGGAGGCTGAGGGGGGACATGATTGAGGTGTACAAAATTATGAGGGGCACAGATGGGATGGATACTGAGGAGCTTTTTCCCTTCGTTGAGGGTTCTATAACAAGGGGACATAGATTCAAGGTAAAAGGCGGGAGGTTTAGAGGGGATTTGAGAAAGAACTTTTTCACCCAGAGGGTGGTTGGAGTCTGGAACTCACTGCCTGAAAGGGTTGTGGAGGCAGGAACCCTCACAACATTCAAGAAGCATTTGGATGAGCACTTGAAATGCCATAGCATACAAGGCTACGGACCAAATGCTGGAATATGGGATTAGAGTAGACAGGGCTTGATGGCCGGCGCGGACACGATGGGCTGAAGGGCCTCTATCCGTGCTGTATAACTCTATGACTCTATGACTTTCTTAAAAATTACTTGTCTTAAGAGGGATTTTAATTTGTTTTGTATTAGAAAATAGACCATTCCTTCTGCTTTTAGGAACATAGGAACAGGAGTAGGCCATTCAGCCCCTCGTGCCTGCTCCGCCATTTGATAAGATCATGGCTGATCTGTGATCTAACTCCATATACCTGCCTTTGGCCCATATCCCTTAATACCTTTGGTTGCCAAAAAGCTATCTATCTCACATTTAAATTTAGCAATTGAGCTAGCATCAATTGCCGTTTGCGGAAGAGAGTTCCAAACTTCTACCACCCTTTATGTGTAGAAATGTTTTCTAATCTCACTCCTGAAAGGTCTGGCTCTATTTTTTAGACTGTGCCCCCTACTCCTAAAATCCCCAACCAGTGGAAATAGTTTCTCTCTATCCACCCTATCTGTTCCCCTTAATATCTTATATCTTTTGTTATTTGAATTTTAATTTGACCTATTTCCAGGTGGTTGCAGGTTGCATTGGGAGATGAGCTATTTTTTTAAATGGTAGCACTATAAAACTCACTAGCCGAAGACCATTTTGTTGGGAAGTTGTACTGCCAGAATTAAAATTGTGGCATGGTTTGAAATTATTCTGTCCCTTTTTACAGTTAAAAGGGCAATGGCTGCCATGTAATTAGAGCTGTTAGAATTTCATTAAGACACATTATCTTAAATATTTTTTTGACAGTATGTTACGGCTGAGAAATCCCGCACTAAGATTTGGTTGAGTGTTTAATGATTGGCTGGGATATGTTGTCCATGGACCGATCCAATCCATGGCTTAAAAGTGTCCATTACATTTAAGTGTGTTTGCTGAAGTCTTGTACCATAAGCCAATTTTTACTTTCCCATGTGTGCTGCTCCTCTCCCTCTCTCATTTACATTTGGCATTGAGTGCCGGGCTCTGCAACAAGTTGAACGAGATTGCAAGTGTGCAGGACCGGCTCCCCAACAAAATGCCTTAATCCAATGGAAAAATCTGTAGACACGTTTCCGTAGGTCAAAATGACATTGGATCCCTCCAGCTCTGATTATCTATACTTAGTACAGCTGATGGTCAAAACCATACCATCTGCAGTCACCTGTACTCCTCCAATGCAGCGGTTTTCAAACTTTTATGCGTATGGGAGGGACCCCTGCAAATATTGACACTTCTGGGAAGGGCTGCCGCAGCCTTCATGAGGCAGTGTCAGCTACCCTAATTAAATTTTAAAAGCTTGAACAGGCCACTCAAAAACTGAACTTCTGGTGCAAAACTGTACAGGTGACAAGCTGATGCCATCTCTCAACTCTGCCCCACCGTGTACACACCCACATAAAAAAACATTTCTGCACTGGACTGAAAAGACTTTGAAATAATCCCTTTCACAAATCTCTCATAATAGAAAGCCGTTTGAGTAAGACTGCTTATAGAACGATTCTAGAATTTATTCAGGCTATGGGCTAACATTTTTTTTAATTCGTTCATGGGATGTGGGCGTCGCTGGCAGGGCCAGCATTTATTGCCCATCCCTAATTGCCCTTGAGAAGGTGGTGGTGAGCCGCCTTCTTGAACCGCTGCAGTCCGTGTGGTGAAGGTTCTCCCACAGTGCTGTTAGGAAGGGAGTTCCGGGATTTTGACCCAGCGACAATGAAGGAACGGCGATATATGTCCAAGTCAGGATGGTGTGTGACTTGGGGGGGACCTTCAGGTGGTGTTGTTCCCATGTGCCTGCTGCCCTTGTCCTTCTAGGTGGTAGAGGTCATGGGTTTGGGAGGTGCTGTCAAAGAAGCCTTGGCGAGTTGCTGCAGTGCATCCTGTGAATGGTACACACTGCAGCCACTGTGCACCGATGATGAAGGGAGTGAATGTTTAGGGTGGTGGATGGGGTGCCAATCAAGCGGGCTGCTTTGTCCTGGATGGTGTCGAGCTTCTTGAGTGCTGTTGGAGCTGCACTCATCCAGGCAAGTGGAGAGTATTCCATCACACTTCTAACTTGTGCCTTGTAGATGGTGGAAAGGCTTTGGGGAGTCAGGTGAGTCACTCACCGCAGAATACCCAGCCTCTGACCTGCTCTTGTAGCCACAGTATTTATATAGCTGGTCCAGTTAAGTTTCTGGTCAATGGTGACCCCCAGGATGTTGATGGTGGGGGAATTCGGCGATGGGGGTAATGCCGTTGAATGTCAATGGGAGATGGTTAGACTCTCTCTTGTTGGAGATGGTCATTACCTGGCACTTGTCTGGCGCGAATGTTACTTGCCACTTACGAGCCCAAGCCTGGATGTTGTCCAGGTCATGCTGCATGCGGGCTTGGACTGCTTCATTATTTGAGGAGTTGCGAATGGAGCTGAACACTGTGCAATCATCAGCGAACATCCCCATTTCTGACTTTGATGGAGGGAAGGTCATTGATGAAGCAACTGAAGATGGTTGGGCCTAGGACACTGCCCTGAGGAATTCCTGCAGCAATGACCTGGGGCTGAGATGATTGGCCTCCAACAACCACGACCATCTTCCTTTGTGCTAGGTATGATTCCAGCCACTAGAGAGTTTTCCCCGATTCCCATTGACTTCAATTTTACTAGGGGTCCTTGGTGCCACACTCGGTCAAATGCTGCCTTGATGTCAAGGGCAGTCACTCTCACCTCACCTCTGGAATTCAGCTCTTTTGTCCATGTTTGGACCAAGGCTGTAATGAGGTCTGGAGCCGAGTGGTCCTGGCAGAACCCAAACTGAGCATCGGCGAGCAGGTTATTGGTAAGTGCCGCTTGATAGCACTGTTGCCGACACCTTCCATCACTTTGCTGATGATTGAGAGTAGACTGATGGGGTGGTAATTGGCCAGATTAGATTTGCCCTGTTTTTTGTGGACAGGACATACCTGGTCAATTTTCCATATTGTCGGGTAGATGCCAGTGTTGTAGCTGTACTGGAACAGCTTGGCTAGAGGCGCGGCTAGTTCTGGAGCACAAGTCTTCATCTTGTGCCTCTCTGGGTAATTGCAGAAAAGTACCAAGGGAGGAAAACCAAGATTGTTTAGGTCGATTTTACTTCTAGGTCCCAGATCTAAGAACCAATCGAAGTAGCACTTAAGGACCGGAATATTGGAAGCCTGGAATTCAGTAACATACCAAAATTTAGACCTTTCCGATATTCTCACTTGTACAGGAATCCCAGTATTTTACAGGAAACTTTTCTGTGTGTGGATAGGAAAATAAGGAAATTTATCTTTGTGTATTTACATCAACACAGGGTTAATCTGGGAAAACAGAACCTAAATCCGAAGTGGGCAGAAGGACTGTCAATGTAAAAGAAATAATGTGGAGATGCCGGTGATGGACTGGGGTTGACAATTGTAAACAATTTTACAATACCAAGTTATAGTCCAGCAATTTTATTTTAAATTCACAAGCTTTCGGAGGCTACCTCCTTCGTCAGGTGAACGATGTGAAAATGAAATCCTCGAGATGAAATCGCATTTATAATTCACAGAACAATGCTTGGTGAGTACAGACAGTTTTTTCAACTGCCCGTTGCCAAGGCAATCAGTGTGCAGACAGACAGGTGTTACCTGCCAGGTCTCACAGAATATACAAATCACCAAAAAAAAACAAACAAAAAAAAACAGAGATAGAGAGGTAGAAACATAGAAAAGACAGCAACTGACCCGTTATATTAAAAACAGATAACATTTGTTCGCTGGTGGGGTAACGTGTAGCGTGACATGAACCCAAGATCCCGGTTGAGGCCGTCCTCATGGGTGCGGAACTTGGCTATCAATTTCTGATGTTGCGGTATTTTAAACTAATTTTTTAATGCACATTACTGTCCAAGGGAATGTATAAAGTACAATTATTTGGCCTATTATGCAGTCCATGATCAGTCTGGTCCATAGTTGATTTTAATGTTCCATTTCTCTCTATTCTAGGGAAAGCTGGCAGGGGGCATTTTATCCATCAGCTCACGTCCGCCTGACCCTTTAAGTATGGGATCTTGGGCATACTGGTTCCTGCAGTCAGTAAGAAATTTCAATTGGTATCTGGGTTCAAATCTAATCCAGACTGATGGAATGACAGTCTTGTGACTGCTGGCTGTAAACATTCTACGTGAAATGAGTTTGAGGCAGGTTCAATCCAGTTCCCAGTGGGCAAACAGCACAAAGTAGCCCTATGGCATCACTAATTTGGCTATCTCACTCAAAGAACCAAAGGATGCCTGCTGAGAAAGAAAATTAAATATCATATTGGCAAAGCAGGTTGTGCTCTAACATTATAGCTGAGGGCTGTACTTAAGGGGCTGAAAAATGCTGCTGGATCCATAAAAAAAAAGGTAGGGTTGCTCCACTCCACAATACAATTGAAAGCTGGAATATTTTGAACATGTGCCCAAAAATTTTGTTTCACAAAATGCATGTGCAGCAGCAATTCAGATCAGGATTGTATATAGTTAACCTATTTGAATTTTATCATCAATTGGTCTTATGTGTTGCTGCAAGGATCACACTACTGGAAGCAGCAAAACAGTATTATATGTGGGATTTGGCAAGAGCCCTGCTCCAGGACTTCACATCATCTAGGCCAAAACTTTAGTGCAGTACTGAGGGAGTGCTGTATTGTCAGAGATGCTTTCTTTTAGAGGAGACTTTAAATCGAGGCCCCACCTACCTGTTCCAGTGAATGTTAAAGATCCCATGTTATGTCCTCTCCCCATCTGAAGGCAGAAAATTACATGTTGGCAAGCCAATATATACAGATTAACCCCTTAATAAATCTGACCAAGTAGGTTTAAATGAAACAAACAGCACAATACAAAAAAACTAAAATCAGTCCATGTCATGATTAGGCTATTTTACCTAGGCAAATCTTGTTTTAAGCTATATTTAGTATGAAAACATCTCCTGTTGTTCTCAAAAATAAGGGTCACCCTGGCTAATGTCCTTATCATATCAGTTGGAAGTAGATTGAGTGCCTGTGGCTTCCCCCTTTTAAAACTTAAGTAAATTCACTTTGCTTCAAAACACTTTCAGTACTAGTTTCACAAGGGGAGACAAAACCGATCAAAAATCCCAGAGGGGGCCACGTATGGATCCTTGGGGGACTCAAGGGGTGAGAAGCCTTTGCTGGAGATGCTCTGGCTACGATTGCAAGAGCAGTCCCACTCAGCTCGACAATAGCAGAGGTGGTGGAGGAATATGGGTGTGTGCCAAAGGTTTCAGAAAGGTTGAGAAGGATGAGGAGAGATAGCACACCAGTCACAGAGGATGTAATTTGTGACTTTCATTAGGGTTGTTTCAGTACTGTGGCAGGGGTGGAAACCTGATTCAAGCCTGGAGTTCTGGAAAAGATGGGCCTGGATTTGGGAGATAACACATTGAAGGACCTTGAGGGAAGGGAGATTGGAGATGGGACAGTCAATTGCAAGTACATAGGTGGGTTGTTTTTTTTTGAAAATGATGGCAATTTTTAAAGTGAGGTGGCAGTACCATTTACAATGTCAGATAGCATGGGGGCCAGGAAGGTGAGATGCATGGTCAGCAGTTTAGTGAGAATGGGGTCCAGAGTAGGAGGTGGGTCTCATGGATAAGATGAGCTCAGAGCATATAAAAAGGAAATAGGAGAGAAACTTCATCTGGAACTGGATGGCTCCAAAGTTAATGCTTAGTTGGCTCAGTAAAATGCACAACAAAAAAAGTCAGAGCAATTTGGGTTTGGTGGGGGGGGGGGTTGTAGTAAAAAAAAGGCACGTTTGCACAAAAAACTATTGCAAGTTGGTAATTATATAAATCATGTTTTGCACAAACTGAGGCTGCAGTCACTTATTGACATAAAAGTGGTTATACTATTTCTTTGCATCACAGCCATTAATGATTTAGTGCCCTCGGAGAGTACTCTGCAATTTGTTTTTCCTTATGAGGTCGGAGCAAAGTGTTGCGACTAGTCAATGATTTTGCACTAGAATGCTGCTGTTTTGAAATGATTTACTTCATGTCAGTGTTTCTCAAAACACTATCACAAGACAGCATACTCCAGCCTGTAACTCACTTCCAGGTATTAATCTAGGTACATGAACCATCCAAACCCTTCAAATCAAATGCCAGCCTATAATTCCTGGGTAACCATTATTCTAGATATAGATTTGTTCAAAATCCTTTATTTAGCTTTTCACTCAAGTATCTGCTATTTTTAATGCATAAACCAACCTCCCATTTAGATTCTACCCTGTAACTCACTCCCAAATATCTATTATTCTAGGTACAAGCTAGCAAATGCCTCCATTAGGTTCTATGCTATAGCTCACTTTCAGTACCTGCTGTGCTGCTATACTTCAAAACTGCAGCCCTTTATTTAACTGTGATATGGAGAGGTGATGGACTGGGGTTGACAATTGTAAACAATTTTACAACACCAAGTTATAGTCCAGCAATTTTATTTTAAATTCACAAGCTTTCGGAGGCTTCCTCCTTCCTCAGGTATAACTGTTCAGGCTGGAGCTGTGTGCGCACACTGTTCAGCTATATACTGTTACTGACAATGTTCACCTAAAAGGAATATTAAAAACAGACTAGCTGAGAATATAGCAAGGGCTTCTATAAGCATATTAAAACTTGAACAAAATTTGTGGGGGGCTAGTAGAACCACTCGAATGAAGGAGGGAATCTTGCTGTGGAGGATAAAGGTATGGTCGAGATTAAATATTTTGCCAGATTTTAGTTTTGGAAGTGAGAATATAGGTGTATTGGAAAAGGATGCGGATCAATCGTTAGTGTAGAAAGCTTAGTTCTGAAAGAAATCTCAATAGATAGCACTAAGCCCTGTTGGAATATACCTAGCTGTTAGGAGACCAGCGACTCTGGCCACAATTTTTAAATCCTTAAATATGGAATCTCAAAACCAAGTTGTGATTAGCTAATATTTGTCAATGAGTCACATCAAAAAGTTATAAGGAGCAAAGTAACTATGGTTTTTCAGATATTATGGTGCATAGGAGCCTCCTGCAAAAATTCAAACAGATGGTATTAGGATATGGTTGGTTGATGGACAGGAAACAAGAATTATGGCTAATAGGGTTACTCAAATTGGAACTGGTATATACTAGGAGTCATGTTGGATTCACCTTTGTTTCCTCTTTATTATATATGCACAAACACATGATTTGCACTTGGACAGAGTACAATTATCAAGATTTCCTGATGACAAAATTGAGGGTTAGCAGTCAGTAAAGAAGTCTGTAAAAGACTTCAGGAAGAAGTTAGCAGACACATTAAGTGCAAGGTAATGGTGAGATAAAACAATGGGGGGTACAGTGTCTGCTTTGGGCACAATCAGGAAATGTGGCCAAAATGCACTTGAAATTGCACTGGTTAGATTATGCTTCAAGTTTCTGCTAAAATTCATTTACATAATCAAATGTAAAATCTTAAAATGAATCAAAGCAATCAGACAGTGATACTTGTTTCTTTTCATTAATAAGTATTCATTGACATTTAAGAGTGGTAACCTGGTGCAGTTTTATTAATACAGCTGAAAATGGATTTATAAAACCATATCACCAAAAATAAGCATTTTAATAAGGATGTCCAGTCCTCCACTTCTGAGCAACCTGATTTTAAAATCACTGAACCTTTTAATAGTTTCATTGGCATACACTAGTCAGTTACTTAGTAAATTAAATATTTTGATATGAAAAACTTTGAAAACGTGCCTATGCACCTAAGAAAATGAGTGCTATTTGAAGAGCCTCCCCGAACCAGTGCAATCTCAACTGGGAGCATGGCCTGTTTTGTGGGCAAATAGATCTTGTACACTGGTTCAAGATTCAAACACGTGGATTTGGGCACAACTCACCTAAGTTTTAAATTGCCTGATCTTTTGGGCTGGTTTGGCCAATTCCACCCAGATTGTGCTGGATTCTGGGTACAAAACTAGCAGAAACACCCCCCCGCCTGCCATTAAGTATAAACTCTGGAACAACACTGAAGGGTGAGACACAAGAGATCAGGGTGTTAAAATACATAATCCCTTAAATATGGACAGGTAGGTAGATAAGGTGTTAAAACAAATCAATAGCATTTTGGGTTTCATAATCAGGCAATTGTGTTTATGGTTTTGCACAGCCTATAACAGTTTCACTAGTATGATACCTGCCTCCCCTCTTCACAGCCATTGCAGCAGGTTGGGTAGAATCCAGGAGTCAATTTGAAGTCTGGAATGAGCCAGAAGGTCCTCAATTGCATCTGATATCACTCCTATGAAGTGCTTTGACATTTTACTGTTAAAGGCACTATATAAATGCAAGTGGTTATATATTCATGCAACCAAAAGTATAATTTGTAAGTGTAGTACCATGAAGCTGTGCAGAAAGTGCAATATAGGCAGCCAGTACAATACCCAATCAAGGAAGCTGGATTTCCAGCAGTACTAAATACAGAAATAGCACACATCACCCTGGAATCAATTTAATTCACAAACATACCAACTGAAGTTTCAATAAAACCATTTATGTCTATAAATAGCCATTCAAATGTTCCAAGTGAAAACTATTAAACTGCCAGTCTAAACAGATCAATGGTTTCAGGAGCAATGTGTATAAATAAGTCTATCAGCACAAGACCTAGTCTGGGAGTGAACCTCATTTAGTAAGCTGGAACACTGCCAATGCAGGCAAAACAGGATGGATTTCAGAAGAGAGAATCTGTAGTTTTTGAAACAGAATTAAAGCAGTGAACACCATACATTAAGAAGTTCAACTAACCACAGCCCAAACATCTGAAAACTTACCATGGACAAATTTGCAGACCCAAAGTTCAAACAGCCCATAATTATGTGTATAACTGGGAGCCCTTAATGAATCATATTCCTTTCATTTTCTAACCAAAATTAGCATGGATCATTGCTTTGCAATTACAGTTCTGCAATACCTACAAGGGTCCAGATAAAAACATAGGCACCTTGTGACACAAGGCTAAGCATAGGATGGCCAGATCAGCAGGAAAATCTCAAAACATAGCTGAGATATACAAACCAGCAAGGAAGAGGGAAATCAAACTCTCCTGGGCAGATTGACTTAAGAAAAGTTGGTAGAAAAAGTTGCATGGTCAGCTGGTGTGGTGAAGACATCTATATATTTAAAGTCCTTAAAAATTAACCATCAAACAGATAATGTTCTTCTGTAGTACCCCATGAGTAAAGATCCCCACTTTAAATTGCTCGACTATTACTTCAGTTTCAATTCCCTCTCTTGTGGCCTGAGGTAATAATGGTGGATGGGCAGCACATTTGTATTCAGTCCAAGATAAGCACTTCAACAGTAAAAATAAATTTTATTTAAGATTAATGCAACATGTCAACTTCAAAACTGAAAAAAAGAGTGTATGCAGTTAATTTCATGGCGAGCAATTTATTTGCTATAATCATAACATGCAAATATTTTGAGATACAGTACAAGTGAAATTATCCAACCAACCACCACTGAACCTGAAGATTCTCCCAAGGCTGTAATGCCAGATAAGACAGAATTTCACCAATATACCTTCACAGAGGAGACGAACAAAACAAAAAACCAAAAACATCAAAGCGCAAGATAAAAGCACACGTTTATTCTTCATCAGATGAGTCTCTTTCAAATGTACACACCATGAAGAAAGCGTCTGGTCTTTTTGGGACGAGGGGATGTCCAGGTCTCACAATCTCAAAGCCAAGAAAGCAAAATGTGCGAAGCAGTGAAGCTGAAATTAAAGTGTAAAAACATTATACAAGTGGTAATTTCTCCTTTAAAACTTTTGCTTTTTTTTCCCGGGGGGGGGGGGGGGGGGGGGGGGAAAGAGAATGTCTTTGGCTGATTGTTGCAATACATGAAGGACTCAACAGCAAATGCTGCCAATGCAAAGTTTTAATAAGTTGCAGAAAATTAAAAAGTATCAGAAACTAGTCATCTATTTTACAAGCCAGTTGAATGAAGCATTTACAGTTTACTAGTTAATAGTCAGAAAAATGTAAATATTTAAATAAGGCAAAAACTGTTGAACTGAGTTAGCTGAGCATAACATATTCCACAGGTCTTTATGCAGTCATAGCTGTGGGGCCTATTCCCTTTGTGAAGAGAGCAAACAGACAATCTCATGTTTCAAATCCACTCAAGCTATTCATTCAAGTGCAATTTAGGGAAAGGTAGCAAGTCTGTTCGGAAACTTGCATTAAAAAATTGTGTTGGCCCTAAATCTGTTGATCACCACCCTGTTGTTATGATTTACCTTGCTCCCCAAATTATTTTCTCCAAGACTATATATCCAACATCCCAGCTCAGTCACTCCCTTTGAAGGTCAAAGGGCCAAAGTTTTAATCCTGAGGATTCCATCTTTTGCATCAGCCTTGTGGCTCTGCTGCACCAACTTGAGGTTTGACGGTATGCCTCATCTTGGGTGACTAAAACCAGGCACAACACTTAAGGTGCAATCAGATCAGACCACTGTACAGTTTCAGAACATCCTCAACTTAACAGTGTAACATTCCATTTGCTTTGAGTGCTGGTCTGACTGTACAAGTAAGAAATCTAACCGATGGGTCTGTAACTTGCCTGATCAACCTACACCTTAAGACAATGGGTACTTGACAACTAAAATGCAAGTCACATTTGCTGGTTGCTGAACTTAGACAAACGATACTGCCATAACTGACCCAATCTTATTGTTGATTGTTGCATCCAATGAAGGCTTGCCATTCAGACAATGATAGTTCACCATTTGACTTTTTTTTGGGGGGGGGGTGGGTAGTAGAAGAGGTTTTCTTATTATATTTAAAATAGCTTCAAAGCAGACAAGCATGGAATTCACATTACCTAATTGAAATTAAATTCAAATAGGATACTCAAGTCAAATTCTAATCAGCACACTTTCCAAAATCTGTGCACTGGAACATTCAAATGCCTTGAAATTTAGCACTGCAGAATTTCTTCAACCGGTTAGACCACAGAACACTATCCATTCAAGCAATCACATTCCACTGCATGTCAAACATTAAGCATAGATATCCTATTTCTACACTCTACTAGAGTGAGCATTGCCACAGAAGAAGCCACTAGTTTCAATTTTAAACTTGGCAAGCACTGGAACATTTGGCAAACTACTGCAGGATATGCTTTAAGGAACACTTGCATTGCCACAAAGCACTTTCCACTTGGTAGCAACACAAAGTATACCTCAGGTCACATCCAGAGTTGACTATGGAGAAGAATGCTCAAGACACAGAAGGCCATCCCACATTGCACTTGCTATGGTAAGCCATTATATCTAGCTGATTGTCCCTTTGAACCTCTGTGCACTTCATAAGCAAATAGCATGTGGATCATGCAGCATTCAATTCTTCTAAAGTTTAGCAGCTGGAATGAAGCTTTCCCCTAGTCCAAGCAGCAGTTTTAAGATTACAAACTAAAACCAAGTTTAAACTTCCAAATCAATTTTAGGACTCATACAATCCAGAAAGGTCACCAAGCCCCTGGGTATGCATTTGATTTTACAGCATCATAAAAGACTGGAATTTCAGCCAGTCATGAGTTCTCAACCAGGATGCAGTTATGCCATTGAAACATTTGGATAAAGAGAACATTTTGTTCACCACTCCTACTAAAGGACTATAGTTTGTTTAGATACATCTGTACTGCCACCATTACCATAGTAAAAGCTGCAACTTATTCACACTATTCCTGATTGAGACAGAAATCCCATAATACTAGAATAATTTTCTCTCAAATCAGACTGACTGGCCATTCAAGTGACTGCTTACAAGACATTGTCAGTTGAAATGGGAGTCATAAAAAAGTGTTGAGGGCCACAGATGTTATCAGTGCTACATATACAATAGTACCATTGTATTCACCACTCACCTCGATCATCCCTGTTCTTGTGGAAGCAAATGAAAACATGTTCTGCTTGAAGATGTTCTTCTGCAAATTCAAGCAGGATGGTAAAACTGAAAAAGAAGTGATTAGAATGTTAGGGTTCAATACTGGATTTATTCAACAATAAAGCACAAACTGGCTAACAGCAAACAGTGCTAATGACATTACAAACTGACTTGAAAAGTATCCACTGGTCTTGTATAGTCAAGGCTTTAAGTAGGTGAACCTAGCATTTTTAGTCAACAGACATAAAATGTCTGTTGTGCTATGATGACCAAGCTAATACATACAAGCCAACTTAATGCATCAATCAATTCAGCTGTAAGGTATCACCGCACCATTATTAAAGTCACATTATTATGGAAAGAGGTTAGAATACAAGTCGCCATTAAGAGCTTCTTTCTTCCCCACCCAATGTTTAACTTTAAAAATTTGAACCTGCAAAAATAAAATCAGTGAACCTTTATGCATAAATGATCTGATGTACTAATCACATGCTCCACCACATACCTTTCTTTGCTTCCCTCAGGCAAGGCCCCACCTGGGAGCTCAATATACAGATTGTTGTTGTTCAGTACTGCTCTCCAGTGAACAATTCTTGCATCAGTAAGCTTGGACTGGAAGTGGAGAATTTTAGTCCTGCTGTTTGCACTCAAATCTTCTGTTACACTCAGCCGATTATTCTGGAGGAAGGGGTACATCAATTATTACATAATGTAGTTTGGAGTGTTTCTAGGCAATCCAGCCTATTAAATTTCTATGCAGGTCAAATGTGCAAAAGCAGCTTTTACAAAAGCACTGCTGCAGTTGTCATCTAATCAGCCTGCAATCCAGGAACCCAACTGTCATGTTGATTGTAATGATCCACCTACTCCCAAATTTATATCCTTTCACAGAAATTACAATTGACCTATGCCACATGCTAGCTCCCTACTCCAATCCTAATTCCCAGCTCTTTCCTTTTATATAACTACTTATCCATTTCCCTTTCAACTATTATATACTCTACCTCAAAAAACATCTGTGGCAAGGCATTCAATGGCCTCTGAAAGTTTCCTAACCACTTTCATCCTTCCAGTGGTAATGCTGAATTTATGCCTCCTAGTTACTGATTTTCCAACTAGCAGAAGCAATGTCATTTGTCAAAATCTTCCATAATTTTCAAATCCTCTAGATCCACCAGCCTTCCATTTGCAAAAAAGCCACAATTTGAGAGATCTTAATTAGTAACCTCACCCCAACTGTTGCCTAACCAATATGCTAAAACTTCAAAATCATTTCCTTGCTTTTGCATTCAAGGCCCCATATATAAAACCCAGATTCCCATTTGCACTTTTTTTTAAAATAGCATTTTCTGCTCAGACATCTGAACCCTTGTATCAGTCCTTCCTCTCAAGAATCTTACAGTATACTTTTCTATTCTTCTCTGCTTTGAACTATATCTGCCACCTTTCTGCCCACTCACCTATCCATGCAGCTAGTCTCTTAATTTCAATGCCTTTACTTTTGCAAATAATTTTTCAAACAAGTTGTTTCAAATTTTACATCAACCTGAAAGTTTGATACTTACTGAATACAGTAAGTTAGCTGCAAGATTGTGATCCCTTTGACCATTCCCTCGCCCACCTGGGATCTTCAAGGGTGGGTGAGGGACATCAGGAACACCACAGAGGCCCCGGACCAGGGTTACGACAGTAATTGGAGGACAGCCTGGAACTAGAAAAAAAGGTACGTTAAACATTACTTTTCACCATCTGGATTCAAATATATAGAAAACTGGAACTTCATCAGGGATCCCGTTAGCCAAAGTGGCCACGTCCAATATCAATTCCAGTCGGAACTCATCTCTATACCTAGTGACAAAATAATGCTAGGTTTAACCACAACCTTCCACTTTTCTTCCTTAAGTCGAGTAATCACAGGTATTGCATTGTCTCACTGTTGTGTATGGGGTGGGGGCAAGCAGGCAAATTCAAGTTTAAGCCCCATTACATACCATATCCAAATTTCTGTTCCATTATAAAATCAATAAAAATGAATATCAGACAAGTGTATAATGGGCAGCCAATTCAGTACTGCCCAAGTTAAAATTACTCACCATATGTCCCCCCTAGGTCAGGCTAAATAGCCTATGCTATAGATGTAGCACTTGGTCTTGGTATCAAAAGCTTTCTACCCTTCAACTTTCTTCCCCCCCCCAGCAAAAAAGAGGAAACCCAATAAAAAAAAAGTCCAAGCAGAACATAAATACACGAAAAGGACATTTTAAAAAAATCTGAAAAATTGTGACAATCTCATTCAGATCAATGAAGCCACTGAACGTGCGGTTATACCGATGTGGGAGTTGCAACCTGGGTCGCCACTCCGCCCCCCGTCAGTGGTTAGAAAGCATGGGGCGGGCGGCCAGATGCACAGCTCCTGCTGCGTTCCCAGTCTTCAGCCATCAGACGCACCACGTCACCTCGACAGACAGAGACACAGCCTCCGGGGATTTCCCAACCTCTTCATTTTTTTTTTCCGTCCAGTCCCGAAAAAAAAAATTCTCGGTCGCGTTTTCTAGTTAACCAGAGCCGTCGCCATTTTATGAACGCGCCCTTGGTTTCGTCGGTAATTTATAAAATGACTAATCACAGTAACCTTTACTGGGGGGGGGGGGGGACTTTAAACCAACACTCCATTTCACGGCCAAATGGAGCAATAAAACCACCGCAGGAGACCGATTAAAGTATCGACTTCGGTTTCACTGTTTCAAAAAAAATTCGTCGACCGAAAAATAAAACCGTGACTCAATTGTAGCCAAATATTTGGCTTGTGGTAATCAGAAAGTGTACGAAATCTTTAGCCATTTGCCCTGGACTTGGGGGTTTAAAAGAAGAGAAGAAAAAAAAAGGACCTGCCGCGGGTTTTTTTTAATATATTTTTTTTAATGAAGAACCCCCTACCTTTCGGTACTAGTATTACTACTACACGTCATGGATGGCATTTTGTTTCCTTCTTTCTCTCTAGCAAAACAGTGACTATTCAAAATGCGCTGGAGGGAGATCTTGACCATCCGGCCTTAGGTTCCTCCACGGGACACCAGGTGAAAGGCTCGGTTTTTTTTTTAGCCGGCACACTTGAGTCTGAAGGGAGCCGCCGCCTCAACCCGCAGCGTCCGGCGCAAAAAATAAACGGCTCGACTGTGACGCAACAGCCGGCGGGGCGGGGGTATTTATAGGCAGCGGCCGCGCCGCCTCACGGGAGATCGCGCTCGCGGCACCCCCCCCCCCCTTCATTGTCTTGTTTGACCTTTTTTTTATTATTCATTCAAATCGAGGCGACAATCGATGTTTTTTGTGTGGTGAGAAATGTTGCTGCGATCGATGGATGGATTTTTAAACGAAATATAAGCGAAACCTTCCCCCCACCCCCACACACAGCGTGGGAGGCACGCCCGGCCCGCGGAGGATTGTGGGAAGTATCGTTAAAGCTTCTAATTCTGTTTTTTTTTAAAAAGGAGTAAAAGTTCCGTAAACCGCGGCGGTTTTTCTTTAAAATTTTCAGATCGTTTCAAGTGTTGAGGGCGGTCAAGGTTAAATTTTGAATGACGCCGTCTCGCCAACCGGAAGTCAAATGTTATCGAGAGCTGCGGCCTTGTAATTAGTGTTTCCAGTTTATTGGAAATTCAATTCAAAGGGGGAGGGGGAAGGAGGGGGAAGAGGGGCCGAGCGGCATCCTTAAGCCCCAGGTGTACTCGCAGCTCCCTGACCCAACACGCTGGTCCTGTATTAGCGTCACAAAATGGCCATTAGCTACTTAAAGCAGCAGGTGGGGAGCTGTCATCTTTACAAGTGGCTATTTACAAATAAATAATACAGTCACTTCTCAATTAGCTTTCAGATGCTCTTCCTCATCAGTGTAGGTGTTGTGCCCCTCTGCCAGCACTTTTACTGCAACACCATCACATGGCAAAAGGATCCTCCTCAAACCTACCTGATTTTATTCAGTTTAAATTTGCAATGTTTCTGCCACCACCAAACACATCTTCCCTTTCGGCATTTCCAAAGGGACCGTTAGCTCTGCGACACCCTGGTCCACTCTTCCATCATCCCCAACACCTGCTCCCCTGCCCCCGGCACCTTCCCATGCAGATGCAACACTGCCCTTTCACCAAAAGCGAAATACTGCTGGAAATCTGAATTAAAAACAAAATGCTGGAAAAGCTCAGCAAGTCAGGCAGCATCTGTGGAGAAAGAAACAGAGTTAATGTTTCAGGTCGAGGACCTGTCGCCAGTTCTGATGAAAGGTTTTCGATCTGAAATGTTAGCTCTTTCTTTCGCCACAGATGCTGCTTCACTTGCTGAGCTTTTCCAGCATTTTCTGTTTTTAATTATTGCCCCTTCACCACCTCACTTCCCATGGGCCCTGGAACCGAAGAGGCCCGGCCAAGGAAAGTGTCAAAATATTTTTGTGGGCCACAGAGGAGGGCCCACGAAAATAATCTGGTCTGCTGCAGCCCCGGGACCCTCCACACTCTGCGATCGCAAGTCCCAACACCCCCACTCCCCGCTGCAATATACCTTGCTGGCTTGATCTTGAGGCTTCAATCGGGCGAGCTGCATCGAGATGCCTGTTTGGCACCCCACAGCTCATCTATCAAATTTAAATGAGGCCACGGCCTAAAAATCGTGGACACCTCTCTGCTGCCAGAACTGGAGCCGACCAGCGAGCTCTGCCGGTCAGTTACCCAAAAGTCAAAATTGACCACATGGAAATCATTACTCATGGTAATACACTAGTCACAACCTCAATTAAATAGGTACTAGATATCTTAAAGTTACTGTTGAGTGACAGCAAAGAATCCCTTTTCGATGATGTGACAAATTAAGCAACTCAGCAGCTGTTAGCTGTGCTCTTCATGAAATGGTTCAAACCCTGACTGACAAACAGTGGGACGTGGGCTTGTCATAACTTAAACTGCATGAACACCCTTCACCCAATCACTTTTATAAGGGATCATTTATGCCGATTCTGTGAAAACTCCACCGGAACCCTCTGCAGCTCATTAACGTTGTAAATACTAAAGTGCAGCTCACGCAAATTTTCAATTTACACCAATTCTCAATAGGCTGTAAATTTATGCCTAAAATTTTAGGTGCAACAGGACCCAAAGTCTTATTTCTAGGGGTAGACTTTCCACTTTGGGCACATTCGGGAAACTGCGCCCAAAATGCGCTCGAAATTGAGCTGGTTAGTTTAAAGTTCAAGTTTCCAATAACATTTATTTGCATAATCACAAACGTCAAATCTTCAATGAACCAGAGCAATCGGGCAGCATAATAGAACGTAATTGTTTCTTTTTTTTTCTTTCCATTAAAAAGTATTCCTTGATGTATTTAACCTGGTGCAGTTTTATTAATGCAGCTGAAAATGGGTTTAACACCAAAAATAAGCATTTTTAATAAGAGTGTCCAGTCCTCCACCTGTGAGTAACCTGATTTAAAATCACTGAAAATGACTTTAAAAAACTATACTGAACTGTTTAATAATTTCATTGGTGTACACAGGTCTGTTTCTTAGTAAATTAAATATTTTTTGATGTGAAAACATTTTAAAACTGGTGCCTGTGCGCCTAAAAAAATGGGCGCAATTTGAATGGCCTTCCCGAACCAGGGAAATCTCGCCATTTCGACCTAGGGGTGTGGTCAGTTTTGTGGGTGGGGCCTGATCCATACGAATTGAATCTTAAACCAGCATAAAAGATCGCGGGAAACACGTATGTAAGTGGTTTTGCGCGTAACTCACATTTAAAATTCTCCAATCTTTTGTGCCGGTTCAGCCGATTTCGCCCGGAATGCGCTGATATTACCGACAGAACCAAGCAGAAACTCTATCCTCTGGTATTTTATGATTTTTTTTTTAGCGATTTTTAAAATTTTCTGCTCAATCAGACCTAAAATGTATTTTCTGTATCATTGAATATATTTTCCTGGCATCAGAATGATTTGCATTAAAAATTGAAAACTTCCATGATTGCATTTTCTTAAACATTCTGTGCCTAATGTGAATGAATGATGGTGTTGCAGCATCTGTTCTCTCAGGCCCAACCCTGACATTGTCATTAAACCTGCTGATAAGGGCGGCACTGTTGTGTGGCAAACAGACCTGTACCTTGCGGAGCGCCAACTCTCCGACACCTCCTCCTACCTCCCCCGGACTATGATCCCACCGCCGAGCATCAAGCCATAGTTTCCCAGTCCGTCACTGACCTCATCTCCTCTGGAGATCTTCCCTCCCTTGGCCCCCAACCTCACAGTCCCCCAACCCCGCACAGCTCGCTTCTACCTCCTTCCCAAGATCAGGACTGCCCCGGGAGACTCATCGTTTCAGCTATTCTTGCCCCACGGAACTTATTTCTTCCTATTTCGACTCTTTTTTCTTCCCTTGCCCAGTCTCTTCCAACCTACATCCGCGACTCTTCTGACGCTCTCCGCCACTTTAACAGTTTCCAGTTCCCCGGCCCTAACCATCTCTTTTCACCATGGACGTCCAGTCCCTCTACACCTCCATCTCCCACCATGACAGCCTGCAGGCCTTCTGCTTCTTCCTCGAACGGAGGCCCAACCATTCCCATCCACCACCTCCACCCTCCTCCGCCTGGCTGAACTTGTTCTTACGTTGAACAACTTCTCCTTTGACTCCACTCACTTCCTCCAAATAAAAGGTGTCGCTATGGGAACCCGTGTGGGTCCTAGCTATGCCTGCCTTTTTGTGGGATTCGTGGAACATTCATTGTTCCAGTGGCTACTCAGGTCCCATCCCTCACCTCTTTTTCCGGTACATCGATGACTGTATTGGTGCCGTTTCCTGCTCTCACTCAGAACTGGAAAATTTCATGAACTTTGTTTCCAATTTCCACCCTTCCCTCGCCTTCACATGGTCCACCTCTGACTCTTCCCTTCCCTTCCTCGACTACTCCACCTCCATTTCTGAGAATAGGCTGTCAACCAATATCTATTATACTAGAAGGCACAAGGCGATTAACCCAGCATCAAAGCTGTGGCAGGGTGTTGGGAACCTGAGCAGGGAGACAGAGGAAAGCGTGTCAGGAAGGGACAGAAGGTATGGAGTAAAAGGTAAAGTGTTAAAAAAGGAAAAAGCAGGAACTAAGTGTCACAAAACATATTTGAAAGTTCTTTATCTGAATGCATGTAGCATTCGTAACAAAATGGATGAGTTAACAGCACAAATAACTACGTATGGGTATGATCTTGTGGCCATTACAGAAACATGGCTGCAGGGTGACAACGACTGGGAATTAAATATGCCAGGGTATTTAACAATCAGGAAGGACAGGCAGGAAGGAAGGGGAAATGGGGTGGCTATGTTAATAAAGGAAGGAATCACTGTAATACAGAGAAATGATATTGGGACAAAAGATCAGGACAATTAAACAGTTTGGGTAGAGATAACGAATAATAAGGGGAAAAAAACACTAGTGGCCGTAGTATATAGACCTCCTAATAGTTGCAACTCTGCTGGAAGAAGTATGAATCAGGAAATAGTCGGGGCATGTAATAAGGGAACAGCTATAATTATGGGGGATTTTAACTATCACATTAACTGGAAATCAAATTGGGCAGGGCAGCCTTGAGGAAGAGTTTATTGAGTGTATTAGGGATGGATTTCTTGAGCAGTATGTAACTGATCCTACAAGGGGGCAGGCAACCTTGGACCTGGTCCTGTGTAATGAGCCAGGATTAATTAATAATGTCCTAGTTAAGGATCCCCTTGGAATGAGTGACCATAACATGGTTACATTCCATATCCAATTAGAGGGTGAGAAGGTTGGTTCTCAAACAAGCGTACTGAGCTTGAATAAAGGAGACTATGATGGTATGAGCGGAATTGACTAAAGTGGACTGGGAAAATAGATTAAAGGGTAAGACGGTACATGAGCAGTGGTGTTCATTTAAGGAGTTAGAATCATAGAAGTTTACAACATGGAAACAGGCCCTTCGGCCCAACATGTCCATGTCGCCCAGTTTATACCACTAAGCTAGTCCCAATTGCCTGCACTTGGCCCATATCCCTCTATACCCATCTTACCCATGTAACTGTCCAAATGCTTTTTAAAAGACAAAATTGTACCCGCCTCTACTACTGCCTCTGGCAGCTCGTTCCAGACACTCACCACCCTTTGAGTGAAAAAATTGCCCCTCTGGACCCTTTTATATCTCTCCCCTCTCACCGTAAATCTATGCCCCCTCGTTATAGACTCCCCTACCTTTGGGAAAAGATTTTGACTATCTACCTTATCTATGCCCCTCATTATTTTATAGACTTCTATAAGATCACCCCTAAACCTCCTACTCTCCAGGGAAAAAAGTCTCAGTCTATCCAACCTCTCCCTATAAGTCAAACCATCAAGTCCCGGTAGCATCCTAGTAAATCTTTTCTGCACTCTTTCTAGTTTAATAATATCCTTTCTATAATAGGGTGACCAGAACTGTACACAGTATTCCAAGTGTGGCCTTACTAATGTCTTGTACAACTTCAACAAGACATCCCAACTCCTGTATTCAATGTTCTGACCAATGAAACCAAGCATGCTGAATGCCTTCTTCACCACTCTATCCACCTGTGACTCCACTTTCAAGGAGCTATGAACCTGTACTCCTAGATCTCTTTGTTCTATAACTCTCCCCAACGCCCTACCATTAACGGAGTAGGTCCTGGCCCGATTCGATCTACCAAAATGCATCACCTCACATTTATCTAAATTAAACTCCATCTGCCATTCATCGGCCCACTGGCCCAATTTATCAAGATCCCGTTGCAATCCTAGATAACCTTCTTCACTATCCACAATGCCACCAATCTTGGTGTCATCTGCAAACTTACTAACCAATCTCAGATGTTTTCTAGATATTCTGGTGCAGGAGTGTGATGGGATACTCTCCACTTGCCTGGATGAGTGCAGCTCCAACAACACTCAAGAAGCTCGACACCATGCAGGACAAAACAGCCTGCTTGATTGGCACACCATCCACCACCCTAAACATTCACTCCCTTCACCACCGGCGCACCGTGGCTGCAGTGCGTACCATCCACAGGATGCACTGCAACAATTCACCAAGGCTTCTTCGACAGCACCTCCCAAACCCGCGACCTCTACCACCTAGAAAGGCAGCAGGCACATGGGAACAACACCACCTGCACGTTCCCCTCCAAGTCACACACCATCCCGACTTGGAAATATATAGCCGTTCCTTCATCGTCGCTGGGTCAAAATCCTGGAACTCCCTACCTAACAGCACTCTGGGAGAACCTTCACCACACGGACTGCAGCGGTTCAAGAAGGCGGCTCACCACCACCTTCTCAAGGGGTATTTTACAACTTTCAAAAAATATATATTCCACTGAGGAAATAAGTGTGTAAAAGAAATGACAGCCATCAGTGGCTAAGTAAAGAAATTAAGGATAGTATCCGACTAAAAACAAGGACATATAAGGTAGCCAAACTTAGTGGGAGGATAGAAGATTAGGAAGTCTTCAAAAGACAGCAAAAAGTAACTAAAGGATTGATTAAGAAAGGGAAGATAGATTATGAAAATAAATTAGCAAAAAATATAAAAACAGATAGCAAGAGTTTCTATCGTTATATAAAAAGAAAAAGGGTGGCTAAGGCAAACGTAGGTCCCTTAGAGGATGAGACTGGGAAATTAATGGTGGGAAACATGGAGATGGCAAAAATGCTGAACAAATATTTTGTTTCAGTCTTTACGGTAGAGGACACTAAGAATAGCCAACACTGGACAAACAGGGGGCTCTACGGGGGAGGAGCTTAATACGATTAAAATCACTAAGGAATTGGTACTCAGTAAATTAATGGGACTCAAGGCGGATAAATCCCCTGGACCTGATGGCTTACATCCTAGGGTCTTGAGGGAAGTAGCAGTAGGGATTGTGGATGCTTTGGTAATAATTTTCCAAAATTCTCTGGACTCGGCAAAGGTCCCGGCAGATTGGAAAACTGCTAATGTAACACCCTTATTTAAAAAGGGTAGTAGGCAGAAGGCTGTAAATTATAGACCAGTTAGCCTAAAATCTGTGGTGGGTAAAATTTTGGAGTCTATTATTAAGGAGACAGTAGCAGAACATTTGGATAAACATAATTTAATAGGACAAAGTCAGCATGGCTTTATGAAGGGGAAGTCATGTCTGACAAATTTGCTTGAGTTCTTTGAGGGCATAACGTACAAGGTGGATAAAGGGGAACCAGTGGATGTAGTGTATTTAGACTTCCAGAAGGCATTTGACAAGGTGCCACATAAAAGATTATTGCTCAAGATAAAGAATCACTGGATTGGGGGTAATATTCTGGCATGGGTGGAGGATTGGTTATCTAACAGGAAGCAGAGAGTTGGGATAAATGGTTCATTCTCGGACTGGCAACCAGTAACCAGTGGTGTTCCGCAGGGGTCGGTGCTGGGTCCCCAACTCTTTACAATCTATATTAACGATTTGGAGGAGGGGACCGAGTGTAACATATCAAAGTTTGCAGATGATACAAAGATGGGAGGGAAAGTAGAGAGTGGGGAGGACATAAAAAACTTACAAGGGGATATAGACAGGCTGGGTGAGTGGGCGGAGATTTGGCAGATGCAATACAATATTGGAAAATGTGAGGTTATGCACTTTGGCAGGAAAAATCAGAGAGCAAGTTATTATCTTAATGGCGAGAAACTGGAAAGTACTGCAGTACAAAGGGATCTGGGGGTCCTAGTGCAAGAAAATCAAAAAGTTAGTATGCAAGTGCAGCAGGTGATCAAGAAGGCCAACGGAATGTTGGCTTTTATTGCTAGGGGGATAGAATATAAAAACAGGGAGGTATTGCTGCAGTTATATAAGGTATTGGTGAGACCGCACCTGGAATACTGCATACAGTTTTGGTGTCCATACTTAAGAAAAGACATACTTGCTCTCGAGGCAGTACAAAGAAGGTTCACTCGGTTAATCCCGGGGATGAGGGGGTGGACATATGAGGAGAGGTTGAGTAGATTGGGACTCTACTCATTGGAGTTCAGAAGAATGAGAGGCGATCTTATTGAAACATATAAGATTGTGAAGGGGCTTGATCGGGTGGATGCGGTAAGGATGTTCCGAAGGATGGGTGAAACTAGAACTAGGGGGCATAATCTTAGAATAAGGGGCTGCTCTTTCAAAACCGAGATGAGGAGAAACTTCTTCACTCAGAGGGTAGTAGGTCTGTGGAATTTGCTGCCTCAGGAAGCTGTGGAAGCTACATCATTAAATAAATTTAAAACAGAAATAGACAGTTTCCTAGAAGTAAAGAGAATTAGGGGTTACGGGGAGCGGGCAGGAAATTGGACATGAATTTAAATTTGAGGTTAGGATCAGATCAGCCATGATCTTATTAAATGGCGGAGCAGGCTCGAGGGGCCGATTGGCCTACTCCTGCTCCTATTTCTTATGTTCTTATAAGCCCACGGACTCCCACAGCTACCTTGATTACACTTCCTCCCACCCCGCTTCCTGTGACTCTATTCCCATCTACCAATTTCTCTGTCTCCGTCACATCTGTCCTGATGATGCCACCTTCCATATCAGTGCTTCCGATATGTCTTTTTTCCTCCACTGTAGTTGACAGGACCCTTGACCGTGTCCATCCCATTTCCCGCACTTCTGCCCTCAATCCTTCCCCTCCCTCCCAGAACCATGATAGGGTCCCACTTGTCCTTACCTTCCACCTCACCAGCCTCCACATTCAATGTATTATCCTCCGCCATTTCCGCCGCCTCCAGCACGATGCCACCACCAAACACATCTTCCCCTCCCCTCCCCTTTCAGCATTCCGAAGGAACTGCTCTCTCCTTGACACCCTGGTCCACCCTTCCATCACTCCCAACACCTGCCCTCCTCCCCACAGCACCTTCCTGTGTGAGCGCAGGAGATGCAACACCTGCCCTGTCAACTCCTCCATTCCCACCGTCCAGGGCCCCAAACACTCCTGCCAGGTGAAACAGCAATTTACTTGCTCTTTTCATTTAGTATACTGTATTCGCTGCTCACAATGCGGTCTCCTCTACATTGGGGAGACCAAACTCACATTGGGTGATCACTTTGCTGAACACCTCCGCTCAGTTCGCAAGTGTGACCCTGACCTTCCAGTCGCTTGCCATTTTAATTCCCCGTCCCACTCCAACTCTGACCTCTCTGTCCTCGGCCTCTTGCACTGTTCCAATGAAACTCAATGTAAGCCCAAGGAACAGCACCTCATCTTTCGATTAGGCACTTTACAACCTTCCGGACTCAACATTGATTTCAATAACTTCAGATCATAACCACTGCTCCCATTCTTTCGGACAATGGTGCTGGTAATGGTTCTGCTGTTGCCATTTACAGCTCCTTTAGACCTATCTTTTGTTTCTTGACCTGTCCCATTACCACCCTCCTTGCCTTGCACCATCATTCCTTTTGTTATTTAATCACTCCTGCCCTCCACCCTATCAGAGACCTTCCCTTTTGTTGTTTCCTCCCCTCCCCTTCCTACCTGCCACTTTTCCCTGGCTCTGTACTTGCTTAAAAACTATTTAATCTTCAACTTCTTCCAGTTCTGACGAAGAGTCATCGACCTGAAACATTAACTCTGTTTCTTTACTCCACGGATGCTGCCTGACTTGCTGAGTATTTCCAGCATTTTCTAAGTTTATTTCAGATTTCCAGCATCCGCAGTATTTTGCTTTTGATGAATGATGGTTTTATGGCTTCAAACTTTAATTTTCACACATAAAGAGGGATTCGAAGTAAGGGATTCAAGGCATACGTTTGGCACTTTCCTCAGGCTCCGATTGTTTACACTGTTTCCCACTTGTTTTATGCGATTTTTACCTTCCAGTGTATGCTAACGATATTCTCAGGAAATTTCGGCGTAAATTCCGATAGGTAGATCAGTGTAAATTTCGTCATAACTTGCCGGTTAAACCAGTTCAGGAAATTGCAATGGTCTATAACAATTTTTTCACAATTATTTGCAAGATTTTGCCACATTTTGTGTCTATTCTGTTGTTCCCCTATCCCATGCTATGGAACATCTCTGCTGATACCAGTGTTTTAGCGCACTGGAAGGAGCCTCAAAATTGCATTCTCAAGCCAGAGAATATAAGCTTTAAGAATAACGGCATCTTGTATCCGTATGTCATTTTTGATTTTTATTTCCAACTTTGTCGTCAGGTAGAAAAAAATGAAGTGGGCAATAGTTCAATAAATCCAGCAGATTCCACCACTTACACAATATACTTCTTTTTAAGATAAAAACAGCACAATACCTTTGTTATCTTTACATCAATGACAAATATCAACTTAAAAATCATCCTGTCACTTTATACGGTCTTCAAAACCAAGAAAATAGGACAAGATAAGTTAAGTCCAATGACTGTACATAGTGCTGATAATAAGAATGACTAGGGAGCGTCCTTCAACGGGGTTTCCAGGAATTTCCCCAGAGCTCCCTCCGCTCCACTGCCGTAACTCTAGCAGAAGTTTGGCAGAACCCCCGCCCCCTCCGGTTTATGCTAAAATTACGGCGGCAGAGCGGAAGAAACCCCGAGGAAACTCCTGGCGTAACTTTTTTTGGCACTCACTTGCTTATCAATCAAGCAAGAGAACTAAATTTTTAATTACAACATGAAAACATGCAAGGACATTGTAGCAGCATTCCAGAGATAGTTTGTCATTTGTCTTACTCCATAAGCATTAGTCACATTACTTTTATAGGTCCTGCTGACATTTGCATTGTGTAAGGAAGCAATCTTTAATGTTGTTCTCACCTTGCTGCTCCTCAACTACCACACTATAGCAGGGGCTTATATTTAAAGGGATAATTTACATGGAAATGAACCTGGAAGGGCTTTTTTTGTTATTGAAAATATGTGCAGATATCAGGATAATAGTTATGAAATAAATTACTTAATCCAAAACTAGCAAATCTCAAATGGCGTTGCTCAGAGTTAGTCCAGGTCCTGGAACGTGGTTGTAAAATTTAGCTGATATCCTGACCTGTCCTTATATGGTCACTGTTCAGGTACTTCCTGTGGGGAAATGGTCTAAATAAGTCTGGAGTTCAGTTAAGGACTAATTATTGTTATTGGAAATTTCCTTACATTGGCAGCTGCTTGGCTTGTTACTTTGTTATCTTAACCTCTCCAGGTTATTCTAAGGTTAGAAAATCAGCAGGAAATAACTGTTTCTTTCTCTTTTAGTATACCTTTTTAAAGATTGTTCAGTTCTCGCTTGTTGATGTGTTATATGGAGTGCAAAGTCTGAAGAGAGACATCTGGAGTATGATGGACGCTTTCAAGACCTTTATATAAATAGATCATGTGTCAAAAATCTGAGTGGGATCACACTATGAAAACAATTTCAGAAGCGTAAAAAATATTCAGGAGAAAATAATCTCCACTCAATTGATAAACCAGTACTCCCCCATCTTGAACATCACTTGGAGGAAACACCAAGGGAAGCAAAGGCACAGAATGTATTCTGGATGAAGGACTTCAATGAACTGTGTATTACAATGGGGCTAAAACTCCCATCTTTGCTAATTTTAGCGGAAAGGCCGAGATGAGTAAAAAGTGGTATTTCACTCCTGTTTCTTTTTTCACTATAATTAGCAAAGTCAGGAATGTTGATCTCAATGGAACTCATTCACAATAAGTTCTAAGCAGTTTGTTGTTTTAAAAATGTACCATGAAGGCATTTTCCAATCTGGCTTCCATTTCAAGAGAATTGCAAACCGAAACTGTAAATAGATTCAAAAATCTCATTTTATAGCACTATTAAAGAAGACCTATCTCTTACAATTCATCGCTGGGTCAAGATCCTGGAACTTCTTACCTAACAGCACTGTGGGAGTACCTTCACCACACGGACTGCAGCGGTTCAAGAAGGCGGCTCACCACCACCTTCTCAAGGACAATTAGGGATGGGCAATAAATGCCGGCCTTGCGAACGACGCCCATATCCCATGAATGAATTTTTTAAAAGTACTCCCATATAATGATGGCTAACAACAGTTCAATTACACAACTTTGAGCTGCTGAAATTCCTGGAACCATTTTGTGACATTTTGCTTTTACTTGAGGAAAAACTCATGAGGTTAGGCCTAGAAGAGGAAAAAGAGAACTAAAATGAGAAACATCTATATATAAGTACAGTAACAGCCAGTAGTTTTAATTGTGACCTGTTTCAAGAGATGATGGAATTGGAGAACTTACTGCCAGTAATACATACTTCAATCCCAGGCCATTCCAAGTCCCACCAGTCAATTCTAAAGTTGCTTTCATTAGTTACTGCGCCGTGGATCATTAGCTCATGTGATTGGCTGATATTTTGATTCTACTGGCACCTGTTGCTTCTCATCAAGCCCGGACTGAGACAGAGAAGACGAGAGGGGCAGCCAGAGACCTCAGTACTGGACAAAATCAGGAGTTTTACACACAACAGCCTTACTTCAGACAGTATGTGAGTTTCTTTCGATGATGTATTTATTTGCTTTTGGTGTGTTAATTTAATAGTTAATAGGGTTATTACTCTTTATCATTTTTATTGCCCCTGGAGTGTGTTACTATTTCTGGAAGTGTTGCGATGTGAAACTGGAGTCTTCAAGTCCAACAAATTAATGCTGACTTAAAACAATTTTGTCAAAAGGAACAAGGCAATTGGAGTAAAAGAAATTACTCATTTTTTTGTGTTTTTGTATCATTTTGTGCTATTTCACATAAAGAATAACATTTCCTGTATGTGTGTGCATGTGTCTGTGTGTGTATGTCTGTATGTGTGTCTCTCTGTGCATGTGTGTGTGTGTGTCCCTCTGCATGTGTGTGTGTGTGTCTCTGTGCATGTGTCTGGTGTCTGTGTGTCTCTCTGCATGTGTCTGTGTGTGTCTGTGTGTGTATGTCTGTGTGTGTGTGTGTCTCTCTGTGCATGTGTGTGTGTCTCTCTGTGCATGTGTGTGTGTGTCTCTCTCTGTGTATGTGTATGTGTGTGTGTGTCTCTCTCTGCATGTGTCTGTGTGTGCGTCTCTCTCTGCATGTGTCTGTGTGTGTCTCTCTCTGTGCATGTGTGTGTGTGTGTGTGTCTCTCCCTGTGCATTTGTGTGTGTGTCTCTCTCTGTGCATGTGTGTGTGTGTGTGTCTCTCCCTGTGCATTTGTGTGTGTGTGTCTCTCTGTGCATGTGTCTGTGTGTGTGTCTCTCTCTGCATGTGTCTGTGTGTGCGTCTCTCTCTGCACGTGTCTGTGTGTGCGTCTCTCTCTGCACGTGTCTGTGTGTGCGTCTCTCTCTGCATGTGTCTGTGTGTGCGTCTCTCTCTGCATGTGTCTGTGTGTGTGTCTGTGTGTCTCTCTCTGTGCATGTCTGTGTATGTGTCTCTCTGTGCATGTGTCTGTGTGTGTGTGTGGAGAAGGCGGGGACTATAACTCACAGAAACTTTTTGTCAAGGCGGTATGATTTTCTTACCAAATTTAAACTTACAATGACTGTTTAAAAGAAACCTCTATAACTAGAAGACATATTTGTTTTAAATGTTTTTCCTTGAGTGCTTGAATGTCGTCGTCAATTGTATAATCAAACTAGATACCCAATCTGGTCCATTTTGTAGGTAATTGACCTCTCCAAGGTCCAAAGTCCATTCGCTGGAAGTCTCAAATCAGCAAAAGGTGTGGTAGTGAGTTGAAGTCTCAACATAGAGAACATCTAGATTATGTAGGTCAACATCATCATATAGGTCTGCTGTTGGCCTTGTTAAAGCTAACTGATTATGTTAGTGATTTTGTGGGCCCTTACTTTTCTCTTCCCTATTCTCCGTTTACAACCAGGACATATCTATCCTAATCTTTGCCATGCCTGTGTAACTGAATTTCCCCTGTGTCCATTCACTTGCGCATTTTGGCTGCCGCTCCAGTCCCGAGCCCATTACTTCTATCTCCCTTCGTCTTTCCCTTCTCTTCACCCCTCTTGGGCCCTGTTCTTCTGTCTCCTCTCCTTCCTGTTAGCCAGTCACTTCTCCTTTCATTTCTCCCCTCTTGGGTACTTCGTTCCCCCCAAGTCCCCACCCCAACCCATCACTATTCCTCTACCTTCCTACTCTTGTGCTGCTATCCCAGGCTTAACGCTCTCCTGGATATGCCCATTTCCATCTGCGCCTCTCTCAGCATTCTCCAAAGGGCCCTTCAAGGCACTCATTGCAGCTTCCTTACAAGCAGCAACCCAACTGCCACATCTTCCTCCCTCGCCAACCTACCCACTCAGCACACCTGCTAGGGGCTAATCTTGCCAACCTCCTTTCTGTCTTGCTCACCCCTCCCACCGCTGACCCCAAGAATTCTGCCAGCTGATCAATAATCACCGATCCTCTCCACAGCTCATTCCAGAAAGTCCATTCACTTGCGAACAAGGCCACCCACGATCTTATTGTGTATGATCGCATTGACATCATGGCCTTGATGGAAACCTGGCTCACAAGTGATGACGTCTAGTCCATTACTGAAGCCTCCCCAGCTGACTATACCTTTCACCATCTGCTCCACCCAAACCGCCGTGGTGACAGTGTGATCCTTATCACCAAATCTCACCTTCACCTGTCCTTCTACTCCTCTCGCATCTTCTCCTCCTTTGAGTACTTTACCTTCTTCCTCCCCTCTCACCTCTCCTTTAAAATACTCATTCTCTATCACTGACCCAAGCCCCACACCAGTTTTCTCACTGAGATATCCTCACTCACTTCCTCCCTCAGCTTCTGCACTGAGCGCCTTCTCATCCTCGGTGATTTCAACCTCCATCTCAACTCATCTTGCCCTCTCTCCTCTGCGTTCTCTGCCCTCCTGTCCTCCCTTAACCTCTCCCTCCATATAAACGTTCCTACCCATAATCACAGCCACCCCCTCGACCTTGCCATTTCATGTGGCCTCTCTATTCCCATCATCTCATTCACAGACAAGGCCACTTCCTTGTATCCCTCACCACTCACGTCCCCCTTCTCCTTTCCAACACCACTTCCTTTTCCATCCAGCCCTGGAAAAAACTCTCCCCCAATTATTTACAATGACACTTTCAGACTCCCAACCAACTCCCTTTGGCTCTCCGTTCGCCACAGTATTTTTGGAGCTATCGATCTCCTCAATCACAACCTCTCCACCTTTGATGCCCTTGACCTCAGTAAAACCCTTACTTTCTCCCACTCTGGTCGTTTCTTCGCACGAACGGTAGTAGAAATCTGGAGCTCTATCCCCCAAAAGGCAGTGAATGCTGGGACAATTGGGGCTTTCAAGATTGAGGTCGATAGATTTTTGTTAGGTAAGGGTATCAAGGGATGTGGAACAAAGGCGGGCAAATCCCTCTCCCCTACCCCCTCCACACACTTCCATCAACAAGTGCAAGGAGCTCATGGCTTCATTGTTACTAAGATTGAGACCATCCGTTCAGCTGCCTCTGCTGGATCCCTCTCTTCTCCTTGCCCACCATGCCAAGGTTCCCCCAAGGTTCCCCCTGAACTTGCATCTTTCTCCAATTTCTCTCCTATCTTTCCTCATTCTCTCTCCAAGCTCATCTTCTCCATGAGACCCACCTCCTACTCTCTCAACTCTATTCCCATATAAGTGCTGACTACACAACTTCCCTTCCTGAACCACATGCTAGCTGATAGTGTAAACGGTTCCCTCTCCTCAGTTACTCCCTTTCAAATCTGCTGTCATCAGCCTCCTCCTCCTCAAAAAACCCCCCTTGACCCTTCTGTCCTTGCATACTACTGCCCCATCTCCAAACTCCCTTTCCTCTCTAAAGTCCTTGAACATGTTGTCACCTCCCAAATCCGTGCCCATCTTTCCTGCAACTCCATGTTTCAACCTCTTATATCAGGTTTCCCTCCACCTGCCACAGCACTGTAAAAATGTTCAAATCCCTCCATGGCCTCGTCCCTCCCTATCTCTGTAACCTCCTCCAGCCCTACAGCCCTCCAAGAACTGTGCGATCCTCCAACTCTGGCTTCTTGTGCATCCCCCACTCTCTTCGCCCCACCATTGGCAGCCGTGCCATCAGCCATATAGGCCCTAAATCTCTCCACTTCTCTCTTCCCGTAAAGACCCTCCTTAAAACCTACCTCTTTGACCAAGCTTAATATCTCCTTCTTTGGCTTGGTGTCAATTCTTGTTTGATTACTCTCCTGTGAAGCGCCTTGGGACCTTTTCCAACATTAAAGGTGCTTTATAAACAAGTCACTGTTGTTAAATGTTAACTGCTAATTTTATGTTTGGTTCAAAGTTTCCAAAATGTATTCTTATAAATAGTCCTCCAATGAACAACATTCCAAAACGTATAGCGACATGTTCCAGTAGTCTGTCAGGTTGGTGTGCCAGCATATTTTACCAGAAAGAGGTTAGATGTGAGTGTGTTTTCCAAAGTTCCACCTACAGTGGAGAAAAGCTGAGATCAGACTCCAACTACCACAGAGAAAAAGAGTGAAAATCAGAGTTCAGAAGCACAATTAAGTACATAAAAATATTTATTTATTGTTAATTTTTCCATGTTCTTCTGTTGTATTTGCTGTCCCATTGGTAACCATTAAGCTGTATGCTGCAAATCCTCATTTGTAATGTCTGTTGTGTAGTGACAACAGTGTAATACTGTAAAACTCTGACTCACAAGTCAGTAAAAAACAATAAATGGCAAATTCAGATAACAGCATGCATGTGGGGAAAGAATGTGGAACAATTCAAAGCAAGAGAGGAAAGAGAAAGGAAAGAAAGGTCAAGTAGACAGAAGCTCTGATGTCCTACATTACAACAGTGACTACGCTTCAAAAGTACTTAATTGGCTGTGAAGCGCTTTGGGGCGTCCTGAGGCTGAGAAAGGTATTATAAATGCAAGTTCTTTCTTTGTTTCTTTTTGTGCTAATCTTGTTGACAGATACCTGTGTTGGAAAGTGACAATGGGTTAATAAATACTGATAGAAATGAAAAACGAATAGCACTTGATGGTGTCCAAAACACGCGATTAGTGGGAAGTATAAAATAGTATTACATTAAAATAATTGTTTTTTCTGTAATCTTCTGATGAACATGTTGATACTGCAGGTATGTAAGTTTTCCCAAAGATGTGATCTTATAAGTGTTGGCACAATCTAAGACGAGGAGGCTCTTAGTTACAGACTGTCTGTGAGTGTACTAGATCAAAGTAAGTAGAGAATTTATTCTGCAATAACAAACAGATGTGACCTCAAAACCTCACGAGTGGTTCTTCTGGGATTAATAGTGATTTATGAGTTGCTAGAATTTTAAAGTAACTGCAGTTTATTGTGTGACTGTTGTCTGATAGTTTAATTCAGTAACAAGTGGTACACTATACTGGTACTCCAGAGCACCATGCCACACAATGATGGTCATTTGGTGGTATCCACAATTCATGAGGTTTGTCATGGGTTGCACAGAATGGAATATAAGAGCTTCTCCACTGGAAGGGAAGGAAATATTGGACGGTGAGTTCTTCCAGGATGCTCTACACCACATCCCCATAACCAGATTGTTATCTGAGTGCCATCATGCACAGGCAATAGTATAGTGTGTACAGAGTGCAAGACATATAGGAGACTAAAATGGTAAGGAGCATATTTTAAATGGGAAAGAGAAGAATGGCACAGCATCAAAGCACGTTGGAACTCTGTGCCACAGAATGATAAGATAAGGGTTTGCACCAGCAATTCCCTAAATGGTGAGAACTATAAATTAATATTGTTGATATGGGAGAAGTTGAACTGAGCACAGGCATTTTGACACTGGAATGAATAGAAAATCGGACAAGGGGCAAGTCATCCTGGATGCTGTTGTAAGGATTGGAGAATAGCATTAATGAAGGATTGGGGGCAGGGAGAGAAAGCCCAACATCCTGTGTCACTGTGCCATCCACCATTTTTGCTAGTTTGTAAATGTTTACAATTGTAATTGATCACAATTCCTACAAGTCTTCTATGATCACATTGTACATGAATTGCAGTAGCTCTACAAATCACATCACTTTTACAAGTAGCAGAATATATATGGCAACTTTGTGATTCAATATTTCCCTTAAAAAGATAAGTTATTAAATCCTAATTGAAATGTTCCTTAATTGCACATTTGAATAGTAGATGAAAAAATACTGCAAAGTCATTAACAGGATTACTTTAGAGAGTCCTGCCCTTTAATAGTTCAATTGATGATTTATTGTTTGAATGTTTATGCTTAAAGCATGGGATCGGTTAACAGTGGTAAATGTCACTTCATGATAATAACAACAAAAGTAGTTTTAATACCTAAATAAGAGTCTCTCGATAAACATAAGGTGAGTCATTTGTCACAGGAAATTTTGGCCAAAGTCACTGGGCAATTGTACGTAAAATGGGGAAGTTTATGTTTCCAAGTCCTCACTTACAAAACTCCAGGACTTGAGTACATAATCTAAACTGACACGTCAGTGCAGTATTGAGTGATGATAGCATTGTTGTTATTTGGACAAGATGTTAATCCAAAGCCCTATCTGTCTGTCCAGATGGACATTAATGATGGTATGACATTTTTCGAAACGTTTCACCCAATATTTCTCCCTTAGCTAATGTCACCGATATAGATTAGCTGGTAATTCATCTCATTGCTGTCTGTGAGATCTTGCTGTGCATAAATTGGCCTACCACATTTCCCCCCATAAGAACAGTGACTGCATTTCAGCAAAGTAATTTGTGTGTAGTGCTTTAAACCGTTTCTCAGAGGCGTGATGAGGTACAACATAAATGAAAGTTACTTTCTTTAACCTGACAGGCGTGACTGACAGTTGTTTTCTCTGAGTCCAAGAATTGGAGCAACTGAAGTGCCTGCAGTGACATTGACATTTCCTTAACAAAGTTGAAGGCTGAAAAATGGAGCAGAGAAACAGCAGGTCTGCAAAAAAGAACCCGTCCAACAGATCAGTGCCAATATATCAACTGATTTGCTAATCCGCTTAAAATTCCAGCAGCTCAGCAACTCAATGTTCTTACCCTCCAGATTTTGCGCAGAAGTAGCATGATTCTTTTTAAATCCCACTATCGCTGATCAAAGTCATGATCATCACAGTAGATTGTAAAAATAGCAGGATCTGTCATGAGATCTGATATGATAGAACACCAATCTCAATTATACATAATAAGCTCTTAAGTTACTGCCTGCTATATAACTACATTGTTTCTAAGCTTGGAATCGCTTATCTGTCTGTTCCGAGTGCTGCATTCTCAAATTAATTGAAACTGGAACATAATGCTCATAAAATAGAATTAGCAAAGGAATATTCCTAGTGTTCTGTCATCCCCACAGATAACCTTCATAATTCACTCACACCTCTGTCACTGTGAGTTGCAATTTTACACTTGTGAAAGCACAGCAGTAATGCCCCAGTAATAACACCTTCTGTCTTTTGCTTTGTAATAGTTCAGTCAGTTGGATTGTTTAATTTTGTTTTCAACTTCAGGAATTGGGCCAGATTCTGATTTTTAAAGTTTCTGATTATTTTTGCAATTTGTCAGGTACGATAGTCACATATCTGGTATTTTTAAATATATATAAAAAGGGGTATTCAGACCTGCACCAAATCCATCAGAAAAGGCATGAAAACGAGCCACTGTAAGAGATTGCAATAAATTGGGAAGAAAGCAAATGTCTGAAGGATATTTTCTGTGGCAGTAGTAGGTCAGCTTCTCTGAGGAAGAAACAGCATTCGATGGAAATGGCCCCCAGACACGTAGCACAATTAAATTCATTCCACACATGTATCAAAATCAATGGGTCTGTTTCAACAAACTCTTTTTAAGCTAGAAATAAGGGTAATGATGTCATACAACCTCAGGTGATGTCCTTCCTCAGCATTAGTTAGTGGAAATTAATTAGTTTATTTTGTTATTGCCCGCACAAAAATTTGGTATAAATGTAGTCACCAACTTTTAAAGAATCTCACTCATGACATCAGGAATACCGTTTGAGATTGTTGATGTGTCTTTCATTGGCACTCACTGTAGTGGGGAGGGGGGAGGAATCCCTGTAGTTAATTATATAGCATGCATCATACACTGAAATGCATGTGCTATGTGAGAAAATGTCCTCAGTATGCTATTTCAACTAAAATCTTAAATGCATGTAAAAAGAACATGTTTATAATTTTGCTATGAGTAATGCCAAAGGAACACAGTGACATGTATGTATTTAACAATGAGTCATGTCTATAATATAAAATATTAAGTCCTGTCTACAAAGTCTTACTTATGTTTTTGTCACACTTTTGTGTCAACTTTCCCCATTATAACTGGCTATGTCCATATTTAGAATGGAAACTGCCTATGTAAACTTGTTGCACTAAGAGTACATCCTTCCACCAGTGGTGGCACTGTAGTGCCTTAGTTTTATGTCCCCCAATTTTTCAGCTTGTACTGCAGAGAAACTCTATGTTCTAACCAACTCTACTTTTCTGCTTCCCAATTGCCATAGATTTTTCTATTTAACTGTGAATAATAGTATCAAATTAAAATATTCTATAAAAATAAGTACACAATGTTTGTCTTTGAAATGGGGACTGAATTATGTTTGAGTGCTCTGATCCAATTATCCCTCGCCCTCTAACTCTACTTCACCTGACTACTACACTTGGTCTTGACTTTCCTGTGCAAGAGGGAAGGTCGAGCAGTATATTGAAAATGTGCATACACTAATTGGCGAGATTGCATTTGCACTGCATAATGAAATTTATTATCATGCTGCCCTAACATACAAACATAATGAAAAATTCACCATATTCTGCATTTTTCTGAGAAGGATGAAATTTTAATTACTGATTGAGATTTTATTTACTTTGGCAATAATTCCACCTCAACCCCCCCCCCCCAAATGTATCTTATGAAAAGCATTTTTCCTCTCATTACAAAAAAAGATGTGCAGAATGAATCATCTGTGCCCACATTTATTTATTTAGTAACAATTTGCAAGGATTGACTGTACAAGGCAGTAAGTGTCCAGTGTTGTGGAGGTACTTTTCACCTATGACTCAGTATTGTGCACCACACAGTCAACCAGTGATTATTCAGATATTATTTTTAGCACAGAAAAGATGGTTGTAGAAGGGACAGCTGTCATTTGAATTAATGTTTTATGTCGTATAGCACAGGATACAGTAACATACATACCTTTCTATAATTTACTTTTGATTATACATAAAAGACTTGCAAAACAAAATTCAATTCTGTGAATGGAAATCAAATCTTAATTCTTGCAAAACTGCTTTTGATAAAATAAGCAACCTATCTGGCAGGAGTTGAACTTTCAGTCCTGTGCTCAGTACACTTATAATATTCATTTAGCTTACTGAATCACCTTGGCAACAATGATATAGGCCTCTTCCTTAGTGGTTTTATCCCAAATTCTCTGTGATTCCCAATCAGGAGAACCCATTATTTGAAATTTAGAGCATAAATGCTTTGGGATGTTGAGATTTAAAGATCTTATTTTTTCCTTACTTCCAGTACTGGTTTCATGATAATATTTCTCATTACATTTTGAACATGTACTTATTACATTGCTGTAATAAGTACACACTTTCAGTACGTGATGTCTGTGTTTCACTATATAATGTGTATATGTCACCCTATAGCGAATGTATTTCAGTGACATAGACACTTAAACAGTCTATGTGGTTTCACTTTATGATGCATGTGTCCTCAGACTTTGAATTATAAAAGCCCCTAATGAATCTTCATAATATTCTCTAAATTGGCAGCTGATATACATCATTTATAGGTGATTTAGAAGTGAAACAATTACAAGCCATTTTAGCTGAATCTGAAAAGAGCACATGGGAGGATAGATATGAATAATTAACGACTAAACACTCCAGGTTTGGGGCGGGAGTGAAGAATTTTTCTTTCTGAAATTATGACTGAAAGCACCGAATGATCATATTGTAATGCAAATGGCATTTGTGGAACTTATAGAAATTGCAAATGTCCATGTAGAATCACAACCCTTTAGAAATATGGCCACAGGATTCTTAGTGATATGTGAGGTAATCTTAGTTTAATGTCACAGGGTTTAATAGAAACATATGCAGCAAATATTTTTATTTGTACATGTCATGTTGCTGGATTTTTTGACCATTTTTCCATCGAAAGGAGTTGGGCAAAAATAGTAAAGGGGTGAATTTCCACAGGGGTTCTCCCTATCATCTACTGTAACCTCACTGGTAGAGCCGTGGAAATCCTGGAAAAACAGCGGATAAGCAGGAAAATCCCAGCAGAAATTCAGCCCCATACTTTTAATACTAGGTTTTTAAAAGCAATATGTGGTCTCAAGAGTTTTTTTAAAAAGAGGCACCTAGACAAAAGGTAATTAATATGCTAATGGACGTTGCTTCTCCCAAAGAATAAACAATAAGTAATTTGTTAGTTTGCCTAGTTATTTGGAAAGACATCTCTCACTATTGTGCTGAAAAACATTTCGATCTCTGTCAATCTGTGAGTGACAGGATTTTTGACACAAAGTGAGAGATTTTTAAGAACAGAACAGGGACAACGAAGAAGGCAGTCAGGCTTTGCAAACAGGATGCTGCACTGGCAGGCAGCAACAAGTTGCAAAAGAAAAGAGACTGGAGGGACAGTGGCTATGCCTTGGGCTGTAGAAGAAGATGTAGTGAGATTATTCTATTTAAGTTAAGTAAGACGACCCACTGAAGTGGGGATATTGTTGCGTGTTCTCTATTTTGTATCATGATGCAAATATAAGTTGCACTGATTGACCTAAGCAATTCTGGTCATACCTGTTTCTCTGTATACTTCACCATATTACAGAAGAAGCCATTTCTATTGCAAAGCACTTTCTACACCAGTAAGTTCTAGCTGCTTTGAGGCAGCTAGAAATTGAAGTGTGCTATTTTTCATTAGTATTTGAGGTCTTCATCAGGGTGACCCTCCAAGCCAGAATGGTCTGTCTTTGAAACAGATGACGATGGTTACCAGTTCCAAGTTGTCATTTGAAGGGGCTGAGAGAGCAGAGGGGATATCTAATCACGGACAAAGTAACATTAATAGTGTCTTTGACCCAAATTGTCCCTAAATGCAGCTGCACAAGGTGTATGGTGACAAGTGAACTGTAGGAGGAAGGAGAGTGATAAGAATTTAGCCTTTTGAGGACAAAATATTTCTACAGCGAAAGTGATGCAGGATTAGAATGGACAAATTAAATATGAAAATAAATGGATACAAATGGGACTCTTCAAATTAAGTTAGACCCCATCTCTTTAAATAAAATGTCTGCAGGTGTAGTTTACAGTCCTCTTAAAAGAAGCCCACTATCCAAACTTGCAAGAGAAAAGATCCATCTGTATATCCATGGTTAACAGCTTACCTTCTTGAATAGCAACTTTGGCTGAAGCCAATGAAAAATAAATAGATACAATTTAAAATAAAATATTCACAATTTTTTCTGATTCCTGTTGTGAAGAGGAAGGTATGAATGCGAATTTCTTATAATCTAATGCATTTGGGGACTCCAAATTTCACATCATTCAAATCCAAAGGCTGAATTTATTTGAAGATTGAAGTTGCTTAATTTATTTCAAGTACTATGAAATTAAGAAAATTCCTTTACCTCTGTGTGTTACCTTAGTTCTACATTATGGTACTCATCATTAGAAATAATCAGAAAAGCACCCCTCAATGGATCAGTTTTTATTATTCATTCTCGGGATATGGGTGGCACTGGCAAGACCATCATTGATTGCCTATCCCTAGTTGCCCTTGAGAAGGTGGTGGTTGGCCACCTTCTTGAACCACTGCAGACCATGTGGTGAAGGTATTCCCACAATGCTGTTAGATAGGGCGTTCCATGATTTTGACCCAGCGATAATGAAAGAACGGTGATATATGTCCAAGTCAGAATGGTGTGGGACTTGGAGGTGATGGTGTTCCCATGAACCCGCTGCCCTTGTCTTTCTAGATGGTGGAGGTCTCAGGTTTGGGAGGTGTTTTTGGTTGGTGTCATACTGACCAGGAAGGTACCAGCTTTGACCCCTAGTCTGTGCTGCAGTATTCATCTGGGTGGTGGTGGGATCACTGCAATGGGCATTAGAATTCTTGCGCTACGGAGGACAAATTCAGCCAGGGCTCCTACTCCTGATCAGTTTCCAGTGAGTAAGGACAGGATTGGACTCTGTTGTGATGTTGACAGTAGTAGAATGTCCTATTAATGCTCACTGTCTAGACTTGCGCACGAGGAATGGCCACTTAAGTGAGGAATGTGGTGTCTGCTGCCACTCAGAGGATCATGTTTGGAGGACAAGTTCATGGAATACATCCAAGACAGTTTGCTAGAAAAAATATATCAAAGAACCAACCAGGGAACAAACTATTTTAGATCTAGTATTGTGTAATGAGACAGGATTAATTAATAATCTTATAATAAAGGATCCTCTAGGGAAGAGTGATCATAATATGATAGAATTGCATATTGAGTTTGAGAGTGATGTAGTTAAGTCCAAAACTAGGGTCTTAAATTTAAACAAGGCCAATTATGTAGGTACGAGGGGCGAGTTGGCTAAGGTAGATTGGCAAAATAGATTAGACCATATGACGGTAGATAAGCAATAGCGAACAATTAAAGAAATAATTCATAATTCCCAGCAAATATACATACCCTTGAGCAATAAAAACTCCACAGGAAAAGTGAACCAACCGTGGCTAACTAGAGAAGTTAAGGATAGTAATAGATTAAAAGAAGAGGCTTAAATGTTGCCAAAAAGAGTAGTAAGCCTGAGAATCGGGGGGTGGGGAGGGGTTTATAAATCAGCAAAGGATAACCAAGAAATAGATAAAGAGGGAGAAAATTGAACATGAGAGTAAACTAGCAAGAAATATAAAATCAGATTGTAAGAGCTTCTACAAGTATATAAAAAGGAAAGGAATAGCAAAAGTAAATGTGGGTCCCTTAGAGGCAGAGACAGGAGAAATTATAATGGGGAATAAGGAAATTGCAGAGACATTAAACAAATATTTTATACCTGTCTACACAGTAGAAGACACAAAAAACATACCAGAGATAGTGGGGAACCAAGGGTCTAATGAGAGGGAGGAACTTAAAGTAATTAAGATTAGTAAAGAAAAAGTTTTAGAAAAATTAATGGGATTAAAAGCCGACAAATCCCCTGGACCTGATGGCCTGCATCCTAGGGTTTTAAAAGAAATGACTGCAGATATAGTGGATACATTGGTTTTGATCTTCCAGGATTCCCTAGATTCTAGAACGGTCCCCGTGGATTGGAAGGTAGCAAATGTAACCCTGCTATTCAACAAAGGAGGGCGAGATAAAGCAGGGAGCTACAGGCCAGCTAGCCTGACATCAGTAGTAGGGAAAATGCTAGAATCTATTATTAAGGGCGTAGTAACAGGGCACTTAGAAAATCATAATATGATTAGGCAGAGTCAACATGGTGTTATGAAAGGGAAATCGTGTTTGACAAATCTATTAGAGTTTTTTGAGGGTGTAACTAGCAGGGTAGATAAAGGAGAACCAGTGGATGTAGTATGTTTGGATTTTCAAAAGGCATTCGGTATAGTGCCAAACAAGAGGTTGTTACACAAGATTAGGACTTATGGGATTGGGGGTAATGTATTAGCATGAATTGAGGATTGGTTAACGAACAGAAAACAGAGAGTAGGAATAAACAGGTCATTTTCAGGTTGGCAGGTTGTAACTAGTGGGTGCTGCAGGGATTGGTGCTTGGGCCTCAGCTATTTACAATCTATATCAATGACTTAGATGAAGGGACCGAGTGTATTGTATCCAAGTTTGCTGATGATACAAAGCTAGGTGGGAAAGTAAGCTGTGAGGAGGATGCAAAGAGTCTGCAAAGGGATATCGACAGGTTAAGTGAGTGGGCAAGAAGGTGGCAGATGGAGTATAATGTGGGGAAATGTGAGGTTATTCGCTTTGGTAGGAAAAATAGAAAAATTGAATATTTTTTAAATGGTGATATACTATTAAATGTTGGTGTTCAGAGGAATTTGGGTGTCCTTGTACACGCAACACAAAAAAGTTAACATGCAGATACAGCAAGCAATTAGGAAGGCAAATGATATGTTGGCTGGTATGTTAACCTTTATTGCAAGCGGGTTAGAGTACAAGAGTAAGGAAGTCTTGCTGCAATTGTACAGAGCTTTGGTGAGACCTCACCTGGAATACTGTGTGCAGTTTTGGTCTCCTTACCTAAGGAAGGATATACTTGCCTTAGAGGAGGTGCAACGAAGGTTCACTAGATTGAATCCTGGGATGAGAGGGTTGTCCTATGAGGAAAGATTGAGTGAAATGGCCTATACTCTCTGGAGTTTAGAAGAATGAGAGGTGATCTCATTGAAACAAATAAGATTCTAAGAGGGCTTGACAGGGTAGATGCTGAGAGGATGTTTCCCCTGGCTGGTGAGTCTAGAAGTAGGGGGCATAGTCTCAGAATAAGGGGTTGGACATTGAGAACTGAGATGAGGAGGAATTTCTTCACTCAGAGGGTCCTGAATATTTGCAATTCTCTACCCCAGAGGGCTGTGGATGCTCAGTCATTGAGTACATTAAAGACTGAGATCGATAGATTTTTGGACTCTAAGGGAATCAAGGAATATGGGGATCGGGCTGGAAAGTGGAGTTGAGGTTGAAGATCAGCCATGATCTTATTAAATGTCAGAGCAGGCTTACTCCTGCTCCTACTTCTTATGTTCTTATGTGTGTCACTACCTTTGGTAAACATGGGAGTAAAAATAATGAACATTTCTTTTCCAGATGTTGTGAAACAAGATAGTTGGATACTAACAATAACAATTTAGATTTATATAGCGCCTGTAACATATAAGGGGCCCCATGTACTTTACAAAAAATAATTAGGGGAACAGATGCTGAGCCAAAGGAGAGAGGGTAGAGGCGCTGATTAAACACTGGGCCAAAAGGATGGAATTAGTAGTAAGATGGTGGAGTTTACAGCAGGAACTGTAAAAAGAGTGGCTTCAGTATTCCTGATGTTCAGCTGAAGGAAGTTATGGACTTATCAAAGACTTGGGGCATAATTTTAGCCCAGGGGCCGGGGGGATTGGAATTCCTGTTGGGAAACCCGGAAGTCCAATTTTGACATAAGGATGATTTTTTTTTCTGGTTTCCTGTCCGACAGGCCGGCCTGATTGACAGGCTGGCTCTCAGTTGAATGGGAGAAGAGCCAGGAAGAGGATGGGTTCAATTAAGTGTTAGATTGGGGGGGGGGGGTCGATGGTCATCAGGTGGGGGGGGGTTGGTTATCAGGAAGGTCAGTCATCGGGGGGCTGTCAGTCACCGGGGGGGGTATCGGGGGTCAATCATTGGGGGAGGGTCGGCAATTATTGGGGGGTCGCGATTGTTGGAGGGTGTCGGTGACCATTGAGGGGAGTGGTGGTTGCTGCAGGTCGGTTTGTTGGGCCTGGGGGAAGCATCCTGCTCCTCTGGGCTCACAAGCTGTTCCATAAAGGCACTTACCTGCAGTTTTGGGCCTTCTCGCCTCCTCTCACACGGTGTGAAGGAGACGGCCTGGGAATCCTGGCCCTCAGAGGCTAAAATCAAAAAAGCTTTGAAAATGGGGGCCCACAGACTCCTCAACAGCTTATAATGCCCGCACCGCCTCCTGAGAGCGGGTTGGTTGCCCGGTCCTCGTCCTGCCCCCATGAAAACCGGAAATGGGCGGATTGGAGGCAGGTTGGGGGCGGGTTTTAGATTTTTGCAGTTTTTACTGCCCCTCTCCACCCCCCCACCCACCCGTTTTCCCAGGCTAAAATCATGCCCTTGATGTTTGACAAGCAGCCCAACAGCATGAAAGTGGTCATGGGGGTCGAGAAGTCCTGGAGTGATGGAGGCACATGTCCTCAGCATACATGTTTAAGTTGACCACATGCTGGCGGATGATGCTGCCAAGGGGCAGCATATAGATAAGGAAGAGGAGGCAGCCAAGGACAGTTCCTTGAGGTGACTGTGTCAGGGAAAGATGAGAAGCCGTTGCTGGAGATGCACTGGCTTTGTCCAGACAGGTAGAATGGAACCACGCAAGGGCAGTTCTGCAGACCTGGGCAACGAAGGATAGCTGATGGAGAAGGATGGCATGATCAATTGTGTCAAACACTACAGAGAAGCCAAGGAGGGATAATGCACCATCATCACTATCACAGAGGCTTGAATTAATTTGGTAATGTAAGATAGATGGAAACTAGGCTAGAGGGATTTGAATACTGGGTTGCAAGAGAGATTAGCACCAGTATATATGAGGTTTGACTCTGAAGGTTCTGTATTTCTGTCCCTTCTTGTAATTCCATATGACTGCAGTTTCTACATTTTAAAGTTGAGTCATAAAGAAAAAAAATCCTCTCTCAAACACAATCAAATTATCAACATCAACAGATGCTGCTATTATCACACCACTACGATAATATTTTACATGGAATTTTAACTAGTTTTAAATATGTCAGAGTAACCTTTGCAGGGCACTTCAGCTTTAATCTGCCTTGAGAAATAGATTGTATTTATTCTGCAAATGTTGATTTACATTTCCCCTCTCTTTCTGTTTCTAGTTAAGGACTGATTCGTACTCCATAGACAGCACATAAAGAAATGTCATAATAAGAGTTCCAAATGTATTACAGTATCCATGCCAAAATTCTATTAAAACTATTCTGACTTTTGAAAGACATCAAAACTCTTGCTAAATATAAACATCACTGTTACAATACATGCTTTCCCCCAACACTTGTTCGTGTTCACAGTTAGATGGCAGTTTCCATAAGCAAATCAAATACCTTTTCAACCAAAACCTGGGTCTTTCCCACTGAGTGCAGGTTAGCTTGCCCATGTTTAACAATTAACTCCTAATATTTGTATATCACTCATTGGAGAATACGTGGAATGCCTATCACAGTCTCCTATCACTATCAAAGGTGATACAGGCTAAAACAATGTGGTCAAATTTATTTACAGGTGAAATAATATACAAAAAGAAAAAGACACAGCAAGCTACTAAAACAGCCCAGCATTTAGAATCAGTCTACTGATGTTAATTTATCCTTTTCAGCAAGGTTTTTTTTTACAATCTCTTTTGGATGAAATAGTTGAGTTAGTCTCTTTCATAGACATTGAAGAGGAGATCTTGTACATGGATGATATGAATTCCAGTTCACCCAGCAGGAACATTTAAAATTGACCGCTTAGAGTTTGTGGTTTTATGCCATCGAGCTTCTTTCATTTTACAACCACTTTGCTTGAAATAAACACAGAGATGTTAACAGTCTTTACCAGTTTGGAGGTATGGTGTTAATGCCTAAAAATTATATTTTCCTTCATATATTTCCCTCCAAACTGTGTTTCAACCTTGTAATCGATTTTTCTAATGGCTCAGAAATCAGAGTTGTCTCTGTCAATTCATGTTAAGGTGTAAGCCAGCAGACTTGTTCCCCAGCCATCTATCAAAATCTGTTTTCCTGCTGACTGCCATTTTAGAATTTAGTGATAATCAGCCGTTTAGACTTAGCTATTTAAAAAACGTATGAAATAAAGACATAACTTCACGTTTCTGAGGCAATCACATTCTCTCTTGACTTATGCTTTTTCAGAAAACTCTTAAGAAATGATCCTCACTACATTAAACAGTAAATGGGTGCTATACTATATATCAAAAGTTGTGAAGTGGGCATGATAACATTTTACAGCAAATTTGTTTGAATTAGAGATTACAAACAAGTTAAGCAATCTTTTTTTAATCTTTTCAAAGATCTGATATGGAAGAAGACATCTTTAATTCAGTCGAGGAAGATCTCGCAGAAGCAATACAAGAATTAACACCACAAGGAGAGCCCCTGCTAAATCAAGGTGTATTAAAGTCAAAATACTGTATAACCACACTTTGCAGCAACAGCTTAAAGGGGTTTTGTTTCTCTGACTGGAATGTCATTTAGAATCATGGCCAGGTATCCGGTTGATAGCAATGGTGATTGGAAGACACTTTATCGATTTAGTTGCATCTGTTTTGGAGATTTTCTATCTCAGAGCGTAGACCTGCATTTGTATCAGTGCCACTCTTGATTCAGGCAGATTTGAGGGTGAACATAGGAACAGAAGTAGGCCATTCAATTCCTCGAGCTTGTTCCACCTTTCAATGAGATCATAGCTAATCTGTATCCTAACTCCATCCACCCACCTTGGCTCTATATCCCTTAATACCCTTGGCTAGCAAAAATCTATCGATCTCAGATTTAAAATTATTAATTGAGCTAGCATCTACTGCTTTTTTGTGGGAGAGAATTCCACACTTCTACCACCCTTTGCATGAAGAAGTGTTTCCTAACTTCTCTCCTGAATGTCTTGGCTCTGATTTTAAGGTTATGTCCCCTTGTCCTAGACTCCCCCACCAACGGAAAAAGTTTCTCTCTATCTACCCTATTCTTTCAAAATCCTAAAAACCTCAATCAAATTACCCCTTCACCTTCCATATTCAAGGGAATACAAGCCTAGTTTATGTAATCTCTCCTCATGATCTAACCTTTAGAGCCCTGGTAACATTCTGGTGAATCTGCGCTGCACTCATTCCTAGGCAAATCTATCATTCCTAAGGTGCAGTGCCCAGAACTGTACAGAGTCCTCCCGATGTGGTCTAACCAGGGTTTTGTATAGCTGTAGCAAAACTTCCTCCCCTTTATATTCTAGCCTTCTAGATATAAAGGCCAACATTCCATTAGCCTTTTTGATTATTTTTTGTACCTGACTATTTTAGTGATCTGTGAACGTGGACCCCTAAATCTCTTTGGACCTCTGCTTTCCTAGCTTTTCACCATTTAAAAAAATACTCTGATCTGTCCTTTTTTGGTCCAAATGGATGACCCCACACTTACCTGCGTTGAAACCTATCTGCCACAGTTTTGCCCACTCACTTAATCTATCAATGTCTATCAAAGTCTCTTTGTAATTTTATGCTCCCATCTACACTACTTACTATGCCACCAATCTTTGTGTCATCAACAAACTTGGATAAATGGTTCTTTATTGTGTGGTGGCTGGGAGTAACATTCCCACCAATGATTCCCTCCCTTTCTGTGGAGAAGCACCTGCCTTCACTCCGCATCTCCCACTGTTGACATGGTTGAGATTGAGAGCTTGCTGTGTGAGTAATTGTATATGCGAAGCTGTGCTCTTCATAGAAAATTTCATCATAGAAAATTTACGACACAGAAGGAGGCCATTCAGCCCATTGTGTCCGCACCGTCTGAGAAACGAGCCATCCAGCCTAATCCCACATTCCCGCATTTTATCCGTAGCCCTGCAGGTCACGGCTCTTCAGGTGCACATCCAGGGATTTTTTTAATGAGTTGAGGGTTTCTGCCTCTACCACCCTCTCAGGCAGTGACTTCCAGACCCCCATCACCCTCTGGGTGAAAACATTTTTCCTCATTTCCACTCTAATCCTTCTACCAATCACTTTAAATCTATGCCCTCTGGTTATTGACCCCTCCGCTAAGGGAAATAGGTCCTTCCTATCCACTCTATCTGGGCCCCTCATAATTTTGTACACTTCTTCCACTTGTTGGTGCATTGGTGTGCTTCACCGTAGCATTTTTCTTATCCATTCTTGTTCTTTCATGTTCTCCTTCAACATTCTTCTTTATTTACTAGTCATTTATAGTTACTAGTCAAAGTCCCACGGCATTGCACACTGAGAGTCAAGACCAAGCCTAGTCTTCAGATGGAGCAGGGTTAGATGGCAGGGGAACAATTGGATCGGTGGGGGGGGGGCACATTCATAACTCAATGAAATTATTTTTATATAATGTTTGATTTTATATTATTATTTAGAGTTAAGTACCAAAATAAGGCTATTTGGGAGACTGGGAAATGGAGTTGGTTGGAACATAGGTGTTTTACTGCAGTACAGGCTGAGAAAGTGGAAGATACAAAACTGAAGCACTATAGCACCACCACTGGCAAACGGGTGTAATTACAGCATGACAAGTTTGCCCCGGTAGTTTTGATTATAAATATGGGCATAGGAATTTATAATTTATATACATTTTTACTACATTGCCACTCATTTTCTAGTTGTTTATCTTCCTTTTCTCACATTAATTTCTTCTTATATTCTTCCATTTTCCTTTTCCACAAATACTCAGAACTTTACCATGGTCCAAGTGAATAACAGTTACAATTACAATGCTGTAGATTCTCACAAAGGAAAGGCTCAGCACTGAGCTACCTTGGAATTATGTAACAGTTCATTCTTTCACTACAGATGTTCCTATTTTGAAGAAAAGTAAAAAGATCAGTGAAAAATCAGATGTAAGTGACCATCTTTTTATTTGGTACACTGAATTATACCAATGGACACATGATCAAAATGGATATAAGGATGTGTATTAGATTTCTGTTGAAAATGGAACTTAATCCAAAAGTCTGTTGTAATGGTCTTCCTCATGAATGTAACAAACACATTCAACAGAAAATATTTTGGGGTAAGGTCAGATGCCCTTTTGTACCTTGTCCAAATGATCATTACTAACATGTGGGCCTTGAGAATGAGTGTCAGAAGGTTAATCAACCGAAGGGCATAACAGCTGAACCTAATCCTGGCATCACCGAATGTCCACACACATTCAATTCCGGCAGGAATCACTACATAGTGATCATGAGCAGGAATTCAGGCTGATTCTCTCTTCCCTACTCCAGGGACGCACCTACTGTCAGCTAACTCAGCACAGACTGGGGATTGACTCTGGGGCCTTCCTGTTCTGCATGGCTCAACTACTCAGTGGAGGAACTGGCTAATATTTCTAAATATAGAAATAATGTCACAGTAAGAATTCTCAACCTACAGTCATTCCTCATATTAATTATTTAAGTATCGGTCTGTCTGTAAACATAAAATAAAAATGCAACTTTATTTCTGATTTGATAAAACAAATTAATTGCTTTATAAAGGATACACTGAAGACTAGCTCAGGTGTTTCTAGGGCTTAGATCCAAATGCTATCAGGACTTTAGATTTAGTGAGGTACTTGTATTTCAAATAGAAAGCGTATTTATTAAACTTATATAGATAAGTTATTTTTATTGAATTAGAACTATAGAGAGATTGCTAGCAAGATAGGGATGAAAAGAGCTATTAAGGAATTTTGAATGAAATACTCCTCTCAAAGAACTAAGTGATACCTATTGTTAATATAATAACAGCAAACTGATTTAAAAAGGGTATGAGGGTAATTTTAACTTAACTTGCAGGGTGGGTTTAGGACCGGCAATTGTTTTACATCTCACCCAATTTTACTCCATTGAAGTCAACGGAGAGTAAAATCAGGCGGGGTGCAATGTGGGTGTCCAGCCTGATCCCATCAGTTTCCCGCCAGCAGATTAGGTTAAAATTACCTCCAACGTTTATTGGAAGAGGGACCTAACACCAATAATAAAAATTAAATCAGATAAATGTTAAATTGGAATTGATTCAAGGGATATAATAGAAATGTATACATTAATTACGTTGATGTAGTGGTAGTAAAGAAATGAACTTGTTGGGTCAAAAGCCATTTCTGCTTTATTATGTCACTAACACTACTCCCTCACATTTTCCACTTTTTTTTGGATAGAATGGTTTAATATCCCATACCTCCCAGGTTAGCAGGGGAGAAATGAGCAAGTATAGTGAATGCAGCATTGTTCTCTGATATGCAGCACATTTTTTGAATCTGTTAGCATTAAAGTGTCAGCCCAGACTACATGTTCAAGTCTCTGGAGTGGGGTTTGAACCCACAACTTTCTACCTCTGAGATGAAAGTGCTACTACTGAGCCAAGACTGATACCTGCAGCTCAAGTCAGACTGACATCGCTCATCCCCTCTCCCTCAATGTCATGGTGGTGGTAAACCTCTCCCACAGGAGAACTTTTACATGTAATAAAATGTCTGTACTCATAATAAATTCTTCTATGGGTCTTGCCCATTGATGTTTTATGATACATTTCTGTACTTTGTACAGGACACAGAGAAGGAGAAAGATGAGTTACAAGTTGATGAAGTTAAGGCAGAAAAATCCAAAGATGCAAGTGATAGAGAAAAGGCTCAGAAGAAATTAAGTACTGAAGCACCAAAGGATAAAAAACAGAGCAGTAAGAAGACTGAGGAAGGTACTGCAAAGAAGGGCTATCATATGATTCACAGTTAAAGTCAAAAGTGAAAAATTATTGCAGAAAAAACTGATATATGCAGAAATTAAGCACAAATTGAACTCCAAGTTTGAAATGACTTGAATTGTGCCAGTTCAGATTAAGATCCAGTTGGAATCTGATTTGGATCATTTTGGTCCCTTCCAAAACAATGGCAGCCTGTCAGTGCATAGGGATAGAATTGACTGGCAGTCTGGGAAAGCTCATAAATGAGTCTTTGGTAATTAGAGTGGGCCCTGAACCTTGATTAAAATTTGAATGCTTATTCCTACTACATGATGATCTTGCTAACTGAGTAGCCAGATTTATATCAAAGATGACAACAAACAGATTAAGATCATCACAATTATTATATCATGTATAATTTGAATCAGCTGGAGAGGATACATCTTCTAAATCAAAATATTAACATAATTATCTTGCCTTTGACATTTGAAATTAAGTTTAATAGTGCAACAGTACCTGCTGACATCTATGATTTTGTAAATATACATTTCTGGTTTGCAAGCCTGAAATTTCTGATACCATTATGCCTTTATCTAGCGAATATATTGCACAAATGTAAAGACTTTTAATTAAGTACTTGTTATGGAATTCTCAAGCAATCAGTAGCAAATTATTTCCATGTAGCTTGGTGATAATGATGTCTTAATCCTTCAGTGTGAAAGCCCTCTGGGCTTAATAACTTGAAGCACACTGATAATTGAGCAGCTGCACTTAGTGGTTTTGGCTCAAAAACAAATCCAAAATAACAAAGTGAACTGTACATTCTAAAATTATAACATAACCTGGAGTATGTTCAGGCCAGTCATCTCATCCCAGAGTTCAGCTGACAGTAACAAATGGCTGCAACGTCCCTTTTGTGAATTATTACACTATTTGAACTTCTCAATTAGACTCAATCTTGTAATCACTACCTGAACGGGGACAAAGGAAGTGAAAAAGAAAAGAAAGACTTGCATTCATATAGTGCTTTTCATGACCTCAGGATGTTCCAAAGTGCTTTACAGCCAACAGTGGACTTAAGAGTACAATTAACCATTGTTCCTCTGGCAATGCTAGCCCAATGGTGCATGTTTTTATTTCTGCTGCCACTAATACTGTGAAAGAAAGTAATAAGAAAAGGCAGTGAACAAAAGCAATGGAGAAAAAGCTACTTTTTCTGTCTTTCCTTTGTCAGTGAAGTTGCAAAAAGTGGCTGTTGAAAAAATTCAAGCAAAGCATGTTGCTGAAGAGGACCCCTGGGCATGTATCACCTTGAATAGATGCATTATAGTTGCTGCAGTGATCGTGGTTTTCAGCATGGGTGTCCAGCTGATTGTAGGTAAGCACTACTACTGGATGAAGCCTTTAGAATTTTGAAGCCTCCAGGTAGATGTAGCAAGTTCAACCACTTTCCGTTAAACACGGGGTTACATTGACATGGATGCAATGACATAAAAGGGATAGCAAAAGTAACATTGGGAAAATAATTTCTGATATGCTAGTGCAGCAGGGCATGAAGGCACAGGTCCAGGGTTATAAAAGGCAAATTTGGGATAGATGTCACAAAGTATTTCTTTACACAGAGGGTGATCAATAGATGGAACAGGTTGTAAGATTGGTGGTTTAGGCCAGGTCACTGATTAGTTTAAGAAACAGTGGGATTCTGTAATGGGAGCCAGTAGGGTTGCTATTCTGGAAGGACCTAACCAAAAAGCCTCCTTTATCAAAACTTATCTTATGATGTAACAATGTCATGATAAAAGACATGAAAGTAGAATCTTTAAAGAGAAAATAAAGGTTAAAGTGGTGGAAATGACCATCCTGTGGGCTGAGTGTTGAATGTAGACCTCAGTATATAGTTTATATTATATTTATATAGTTTGCATATAGCACGGTTGTCTCATACTGACTATTTTTACAGGTATTTTTGAAGTAGATGATGAACCTGTGTTGGTGTATTCTGACAGCGGACTTCTTGATGATGAAGATTTGAAATTGGTAAGAAGGTTCCTTTAAATTGTTATTATACTCTTTTTAGAAGAATCTTCTAAGATTCTATAACATTCTACAGTTTTCCTAAAAAGATGGAAGCTTATGTTTTAATTGTTTTAAGCTCGTTAACAAATATGCCAACCAGACAGTCCAATATTTTTATTGATTGATATATTGTATTTGATTGTATTTTTAATAGAAAATCCTGACTGTATGAAAAGCATAGTGACTCTTTTTGTATGAAGTTGATATTAATTTCTCTGTCAACAACTCTGGATCTGGTCATTAAATTGTAACCATCAATAGTCTCAGCCCATTTATATGTGATTATAAGATTTGCCAGCATCTGTTAGTAACTTTCAGAATATTGATTAATTCTGGAATTTTTTGATATCTGTTAATTAAACCAGAAAACATAATCATTGACCCCTGTTATGAACAGAAACAAATTTTGTTGATTAATTTATTGATTAGTTTTCTGAATTTACTGACAAATTCCCTAATCTTGGTAATAAAGTAGTTATTAAAACCTTCCTCTGCCATCACATAATCCAGTGAACTAATCTTTAATGTATCAAATTTGTCACTATCAATGATTTCTTGCATTAGGGTCTGGTCTGTATGTTGTGATTTATGAACATTGGGCTTCAAAGTTTTAATGTTCTTTACAATAAATTGACATAGCATTAAAGATGTTATTACATTTCTTAATAAGTTGAATTGGGGTCTGGAAGTGAAAACTATGCTATGATCTATTCAGCAGCTAGCAAAGGTATAAAATTAGGATGGATAGGGAACAAGATGAGCTGAGTAAGAAGAAAAGACTTTAGGCTAAGGGGAAAAAACAAATACTGGTAAGGACAAAGACAGAGGCTGATAGAGAGAAAGGTAAGGATTGTAGGTGGGAAACCCAGGCAGAAAAATATTAAACAAGAGTGGAATTGGTAGAGGATCATTTATAGTTGGCCAAAGAGCAAATCCAGAACTATTTCACTCAGTAACACTCGAGGTTATAGGAAATGAGATTGATGCTGGTGGGGAGAAAAGATTGAACAGGTAAAGGAATAAGTCTGCAAGGACCAATAAAAGGGCCAATTTTAACCTCATCACGCCTGGTGGGAACTGTGCAGTTGGGAGGGTTAAGATGGCCTTTCATATGTCGAAGCTGTGCAGGGCACAGCAGGCTACATACAACTATTCATGATGCAAAAATGAAGCATACTGCAAAGCTCCTCCCTCCTACCTCAGCAGCAAAATCGGCCTTTTAAGTCCCTGATGGTCCTCTCAATGACCACTTCTGTAGAGGCATGTGCCTCTTGGCTGTCCTCTGCTGCTATTTGGGCCAGTCTTGATGAGATCATTATCCATGGGAGCAGGAGGTAGGCTTTGTCATCTACATGCCATCCATTGACATGATTTTCTTCACTAAAGTGGTCAGTGAGTATAAATGCATCATGACAACTTCCAGTATATTTGGTGTTGAAGTAGGATCCTTTACACATTGTCACACACAATCTGTACATTCAGGGAGTGGAATACCTCCCTGTTGAGGAAGCTGAGGGGGAGTCAAGACCAAGAATAATCTTCAGGTGAAATGGGGTTAGAGGGTGGGAGATAATTAGAACATAGCACACAGACAGAATTTAGTCTCCATTTCAATGTCCTTATTTTTATGTAAAACTTTGATTTTACATTACTATTTGTGGTTAAGTAGCAAAACTTACCACAATTTGGGAAACAGAGAAGTATAGTTGGCTGGTGCAAAGGAGTTTCTCTACATTACAAGCTGGAAAACACAAACAGAAGCACCAGAGTATAAACACTGGCGAGGTTGCAATTATAGTGTAACAGATTTACATAGATAGTTTCCATTAAAAATATGGACATAGCAATTAATAATGGCACAAAGTTGACACAAGAATGTGACAACAGGAAGTAAGGTTTTGTAGAGGAAGTGTGTGCACACATAAGGGCCTAAATTTTTACTCAGAGCCAGGAAAATGGCAGTGGGAGGGACTTCCTGACGGGAAACCCATACTTCTGGGTTTCCCGGACGTCCTTACGATTTTGACGTAAGGGCGTCTTTTTTTTTGTCAGTTTCCCGCCCGACAGGCCAGCCTGATTGACAGGTGGACGGGAGAAAAGGAAGCGAATGAGAGAAGGTAAGTCTTAGATTGGGGGGTAGGGGCCGGTCATTGGGGTGGGGTCGGGAGTCATCAGGGGGGTCAGGGCCGGGGGCCATCAAAGGGTTGGGGTTGGGGGTCATCGGATGGTTAGGAGTCATCAGGATCGGGGTCGGGAGTCATCGGGGTAGGGAGTCATCGGGAGTCGTTGGGGGTTATCGGGCGGTCGGGAGTCATTGGGAGTCACGGGGGGGTCATAGATCGTGGGGAGAGTCAGAGATCGTGGGGGGTTCGGAGATCATGGAGGGGTCAGAAATCATCAGGTGGGGGGGTTGGAGATCATGGGGTTGGGTTCGTGGATCGTTGGGGGGGGTTCACTGCAGGTAGGCTTGTTGGGCCTGGAGGAAACACTCCTGCTCCTCCGGGCCCACAAGCAGTGCAATTAAGGCACTCACCTTCTGATTCAGGCCTTCTCCCCTCCTCTCACGTGGCGTGAAGTAGAAGGCCTGGGAATCCCGGCCCCCAGGAGTTAAAAATAAAAAAGCTGTAAAAATGGAAGCCCGCAGCCTCCTTGAAAGCTTTTAGTGACCGACCCTCCTCCTGAGAGCAGTTTGGTCGCTCACCTCTCGTCCCGCCTCCGTTAAAACCGGAAATTGGTGGGTTGGGGGTGGGTTTTAGACTTCTAACATTTTTACTGCCCCTGCCCCCAACCCACCCATTTTTCCGAGGTAAAATTTTGGCCAAGATTTCTAATGTAAGGTAACAGATTTTTTGACTTCAGTTATTTTTAAACTCTGGAAGTGTTGGTCTCTAGCTGCTGCAGTATCCATGAGTTACTATAAAATGATAATTACCAAGTGACTGTTACTCAAGGCAAATATTCTAAATGATTGTTTTCAATATAAAATGTAGTAATATAGTGTCTGCAAGTGCTTGTATATTGTACTTTTCTCAAATGTAGATGTCACACCCAAGTGAAGTAGATAATTTTTACTAATATATAAGTATACTGAACTTCCATGGTCACAAGTGTTATTTTGTAAAAGAAAAATACAGTCATAGATAGACAGATACACCATATATTATTTTGAGATCAGGCTGTTATTAACATGAAAACCATCCAAAGATTTACTCTAACCCTTTTTTCTTTCAGTGTATTTACAACTGTACACTTATCTGTATTAAATTTTACCTTTCATAGTTCTGCCTACTTGCAAATATTACCTAGGAGTTTCTGTAATTCCTTAACTACTTTATTAGTTTCTACTAACCCTCCACCGCCCCCCACCCCCTCCCCCAGTTTAGTATCAATTGCGAAGTTGACCAACTTACATTATGTTTTTGACTCCAGAGCATTTATTTAGATCAGAAATGTCACGGGCTCCAGTACTAATCCCTGGGACACTCCATTCAGTATATCTCCACAACCCAGTATCACTCCCTTAAATAGAACCTGCCGCTTCGTCTCGTAGAGCCGATTCCCTATCCATCTCCAAGTTTTACCTAGGATTCCCACTGCCTTGTGGAGCAGCCTTTCATGTGAATCTTTATCAAACACTTTCTAGAAGTTTAGGTATATTATATCATAGGGCTTCCAATATACACGTGGAACGTTAGTTCTTCAAAAAAAATCAAGGAAGTTAGTCAGGAGGATCTGCCCTTTTTCAGTCCCATTCAGTGTACAATGTAGAATTTGATACATGATATAAACTGTTACATTTTCTCTTAGTAAAACATGCCGTTCTGGAAATGAATAATATGACCCTACAGGAATAGATGCATAGTAGTAACAATTTTGCTTCTATATTCTGTGACATGTCTATGGATGGTAGTCCGTGTACCCAAAGCAATTAAATATCTTCGAAGACAACTTTTGGAAAATTGTAATGATACACAACCTTAATTATTTAATCTTTATGACTGTAGTCTCTGAAAGCTACACATATTGCAATAAGTATTGCTGATGTATTCACCATGACAAGATCCATGATTAATGAAAAGTTTATTTGCCATTTAAAAAATAGAAAAGAAAATTCCATTACGTGTTCCCTTTCTTGACAATCTATTTAATTTCAAATCGAGTTTACTTAAACAGAGGTTAGTCACTCAGTTATCTTCTTTGTGTTTCTACTGTAACCAGTGCAAGAAAGGACTCATGTCATGGAGTTCTACATTAACTGAATTTTGTGAAGGGGTGTTCTCAAGGAGGTTAGTAAGGCGAGTACTTAGGAATAGATTTATAGAGCTGATTCTTTGAAATCGCACTCCCAGCAGGAAGTCTTCCCTGGAAGAAATGCATTTCGGGAACTCGCAGGTGCACTCCCATTTTAAGATACAGAGCAGCCATGGTCTAATTGAATGGCAGAACAGGCTCATGGGGGTGAATGGTCTACTCCTGTTCCCATGTTCCTTTCTTCCTAATGAATGGATGGAGAATTGTGCAGAAGATACCTGCAATTTCCTGATATGCACTCCCAGCAGGTGAGGCTACCCACTAAGGAGGGGGTTGGGAACCTGAGCAGGGAGAGAGAGGAAAGCGTAACAGGAAGGGACAGAAGGTATGGAGTAATAGGTAAAGTGTTAAAAAAGGAAAAAGCAGGAACTAAGCATCACAAAACAGATTTGAAAGTTCTTTATCTGAATGCATGTAGCATTCGTAATAAAATGGACAAGTTAACGGCACAAATAACTACGTATGGGTATGATCTTGTGGCCATTACAGAAACATGGCTGCAGGGTGACAACGACTGGGAATTAAATATGCCAGGGTATTTAACAATCAGGAAGGACAGGCAGGAAGGAAGGGGAGGTGGGGTGGCTATGTTAATAAAGGAAGGAATCACTGTAATACAGAGAAATGATATTGGGACAAAGCATCAAGATAATGAAACAGTTTGGGTGGAGATAAGGAATAATAAGGGAAAAAAAACATTAGTGGGCGTAGTATATAGGCCTCCTAATAGTTGCAACACTGCTGGAAGAAGTATTAATCAGGAGATAGTCGGGGCATGTAATAAGGGAACAGCCATAATTATGGGGGATTTTAATTATCATATTAACTGGACAAATCAAATTGGGCAGAGCAGCCTTGAGGACGAGTTCATTGAGTGCATCAGGGATGGATTTCTTGAGCAGTATGTAACTGATCCTACAAGGGGGCAGGCAACCTTGGACCTGGTCCTGTGTAATGAGTCAGGATTAATTAATAATGTCCTAGTTAAGGATCCCCTTGGAACGAGCGACCACAACATGGTTGAATTCCATATCCAATTAGAGGGTGAGAAGGTTGATTCTCAAACAAGCGTACTGAGCTTGAATAAAGGAGACTATGATGGTATGAGAGCGGAATTGATTAAAGTGGACTGGGAAAATAGATTAAAGGGTAAGACGGTACATGAGCAGTGGTGTTCATTTAGGGAGTTATTTTACAACTTTCAAAATAAATATATTCCACTGAGGAAAAAAGGGTGTAAAAGAAATGACAGCCATCTGTGGCTAAGTAAAGAAATCAAGGATAGTATCCGACTAAAAACAAGGACATATAAGGTAGCCAAACTTAGTGGGAGGATAGAAGATTGGGAATTCTTCAAAAGACAGCAAAAAGTAACTAAAGGATTGATTAAGAAAGGGAAGTTAGATTATGAAAAGAAATTAGCAAAAAATATAAAAACAGATAGCAAGAGTTTCTACAGTTATATAAAAAGAAAAAGGGTGGCTAAGGCAAACATAGGTCCCTTAGAGGATGAGACCGGGAAATTAATGGTGGGAAACATGGAGATGGCAAAAATGCTGAACAAATATTTTGTTTCAGTCTTTACAGTAGAGGACACTAAGAATATCCCAACACTGGACAAACAGGGGACTCTCGGGGGGGAGGAGCTAAATACGATTAAAATCACTCAGGAGATGGTACTCAGTAAAATAATGGGACTCAAGGCGGATAAATCCCCTGGACCTGATGGCTTCCATCCTAGGGTCTTGAGGGAAGTGGCAGTAGGGATTGTGGATGCTTTGGTGATAGTTTTCCAAAATTCCCTGGACTCAGGAGAGGTCCCGGCAGATTGGAAAACTGCTAATGTAACACCGTTATTTAAAAAGGGTAGTAGGCAGAAGGCTGGAAATTATAGGCCAGTTAGCTTAACATCTGTGGTGGGTAAAATTTTGGAGTCTATTATTAAGGAGACAGTAACGGAACATTTAGATAAGCATAATTTAATAGGACAAAGTCAGCATGGCTTTATGAAGGGGAAGTCATGTCTGACAAATTTGCTTGAGTTCTTCGAGGATATAACGTATAGGGTGGATAAAGGGGAACCAGTGGACGTAGTGTATTTAGACTTCCAGAAGGCATTCGACAAGGTGCCACATAAAAGATTATTACTTAAGATAAAAAATCACGGGATTGGGGGTAATATTCTGGCATGGGTGGAGGATTGGTTATCGAACAGGAAGCAGAGAGTTGGGATAAATGGTTCATTTTCGGACTGGCAACCAGTAACCAGTGGTGTTCCACAGAGGTCGGTGCTGGGTCCCCAACTCTTTACAATCTATATTAACAATTTGGAGGAGGGGACCGAGTGCAACATATCAAAATTTGCAGATGATACAAAGATGGGAGGGAAAGTAGAGAGTGAGGAGGACATAAAAAACCTGCAAGGGGATATAGACAGGCTGGGTGAGTGGGCGGAGATTTGGCAGATGCAATATAATATTGGAAAATGTGAGGTTATGCACTTTGGCAGGAAAAATCAGAGAGCAAGTTATTTTCTTAATGGCGAGAGACTGGAAAGTACTGCAGTACAAAGGGATCTGGGGGTCCTAGTGCAAGAAAATCAAAAAGTTGGTATGCAGGTGCAGCAGGTGATCAAGAAAGCCAACGGAATGTTGGCTTTTATTGCTAGGGGGATAGAATATAAAAACAAGGAGGTATTGCTGCAGTTATATAAGGTATTGGTGAGACCGCACCTGGAATACTGCATACAGTTTTGGTCTCCATACTTAAGAAAAGACATACTTGCTCTCGAGGCAGTACAAAGAAGATTCACTCGGTTAATCCCGGGGATGAGGGGGCGGACATATGAGGAGAGGTTGAGTAGATTGGGACTCTACTCATTGGAGTTCAGAAGAATGAGAGGCGATCTTATTGAAACATATAAGATTGTGAAGGGTCTTGATCGGGTGGATGCAGTAAGGATGTTCCCAAAGATGGGTGAAACTAGAACTAGGGGGCATAATCTTAGAATAAGGGGCTGCTCTTTCAAAACTGAGATGAGGAGAAACTTCTTCACTCAGAGGGTGGTAGGTCTGTGGAATTTGCTGCCCCAGGAAGCTGTGGAAGCTACATCATTAGATAAATTTAAAACAGAAATAGACAGTTTCCTAGAAGTAAAGGGAATTAGGGGTTATGGGGAGCGGGCAGGAAATTGGACGTGAAGCTGAGTTCGGATCGGTCAATGCCCTGTGGGTGGCGGAGAGGGCCCAGGGGCTGTGTGGCCGGGTCCTGCTCCTACTTCTTGTGTTCTTTAGATTTGTGGTTGGGATCAGATCAGCCATGATCTTATTGAATGGCGGAGCAGGCTCGAGGGGCCGATTGGCCTACTCCTGCTCCAATTTCTTATGTTCTTATGTTCTAACATTGATATTCAGGCCCACCTATCCCACTTTCCCAACTGACAATACTTCGCTCCAAACCAAGACAGGTTCGTGGATGCACAGTTTACGAAATATAGAACTAGTATTGTGGATAATGCCCTGCCATATAAACAAGGCAGGAGTTGGCATTGCAGGACCATTTTCTGAAGTCTTTTTACAAAATAACTGCAGTATTTAGACTAAACTGAGTGAAAGAAGTATGGAAGAAGTTCAGAGCCAAAGTGAAACTGTGGCTGTGTTACTGGTTTTACAATAATTCTCCTCCAATTAGTACTTTTTCCCTTCAGCCTACCTGTAATCTAATGCTGAATGGTAAACACAATTTCTTTCAGAACATATAATATTTTGGTTTTCTTTTACCAGGCAGAAAGGACAATGCTAAAGGATCAGGTACTGATTTCAGAAACTGAGAAAGCCATCACTGAACTTGAGAAAAAGCTTCCTCCTCAAACTCCTGTCAGTGCAGATTTGAAAAAGCCGTGTATCATGGTCAAGGGAAAGCCAGGAGGCTGCAAGGTTGAGACAGCTGATAAAAAGCAGATCCCTGCACATATTAAAGAGATCAAAAGCATTAAAAGTGGTCATAAGCCAAGAGATAAAGACTCAGAACCCAGGTTCAGTAAGGATAAGAAAGATCACAAGACTGAATTTGAAAAGAAAGTTGATAAGTACTTCAAAAAAGAGCACAAGGAGGAAAAACACAGAGGCCACCAAGGCTACCAAGAGCAGCATTTCAAAGAAGGAGATGGCAAGAAGCTTTCCAAGGGCAAAGAAGAGGGATGTGATAAGGAGAGTAAATTTAATCAGCACAGTTTTCCAAGAAGACATGAGAAAAATGCTAAACAAGAAACATACAGAAAACACCAAGGCCATCATAAAGACTTTGAGAAGCATAAGTATTTCGTTAAGCAAGATGACAACAAAAAACATGATTACAAAGTGCATAAAGAATATAATAAATATAGAGTGATCAAACGGAGTAAACATTATGGAGGTGAAAAAATTTATAAGAAGGGTGGCATGGGAAAGCATTTTGCCAAAAATAAATTCAAAGAAAGTAAAAAACACGACTAATTAGGTTCAAGTTCCAAGTTACATGCATTCACTACTAGCTGCAGTGACTAGAAAATATTTCCACCATACATGAAAAATCTAAACAGAAATGTTAGTTTATATCCGTGAAGCGTGATGTTTCTAAATAAAAGTACAGTTATTGTTGCACCAAATAAAAATCTCCTCATGGCAAATAAGGTTATTTACTGGTATGTGAAGTAAACACTTTTTAATACAACTGCTGCCTCTGAGGTGTTTTAATTATTTGAAGCAAATACAATTGAATAATGAGGCAACAATGTGTGGTTCTGTAATATCCACACTGGAGTAAGGAATGAGTAAAAGGGGAAGTGGAATGCTTTATTCTATTTGAGATCCCTGTTTGCTGAATCACATACTATATAGTATAGTATACTATATGTATTTGTGCTCTGATATTCTGTCAGTGGATCATACTATAGTAAATATTCTGGGTAAAACTATCTTTATTCCTTTTCCTCTATGAGTAGATCTCTCTGTCTGTACCAGTGTAAAGGAAGCAAAACAAGAATAACCTGGTAGCTCTAGCATTATAGCACTGTACATCCAACCAGAGGCTCAAAGTCAGAATCCCAGCCCCAACCTTCAATTTTTTTTTTGGCAGCAGTAAATATATATTGTATGTTTCTACTTACTGCATGTTTCACATCACAGGGAGGAGCAGGATAATAAATGCAAGAGTTTGTTTACTATTATTATATTAGAGTCTGCTGCAGCTGTTTTTGTGCTCTGATATTCTCTCTCGATGGATTATATAGTTTCACCTCTCTGTGTTCTCTTTGTCTTTTTTGGTGTAGACTTTTCTGCAAATGTGTTGCATGAGACATCATTGCATTCAGGGCGATAACTGAGTCATCGGACTGTTACCAGTAGGGAAAATGAGAAATCAATTGCTACTGCATGTTACAAAGCTTTCAAAAAAGATTAATGTATTGTATATAAAAATGATTTACAAGCACCTTTTAATCTTTATAATCTAGATATCAGGGCTCAGCGATCTGACACCTGGCTGGGATTGCTGATGGATACTCCAAGTGTTGTCAGCCCTAACTCATCTCATTGTTTCTGTCCCTCCTACCCTCCCCTTTCTGGCCTGTCCACAGTTAACTCCATGTTTTCACACTTACCCTCCCTTACTGCCTCAGTCCTTCTCTTTCCCTGTTGTCTCCATGTTTTTTCTTTATTATAATAATAATTAATATTCATGTTTGTAACCTGTTACAGGGCTAGCTTCTTATTCTATATGTAGCCTGTTATATGATCCTGTAATGAATAGTAATTACTGTCTGCAATGGTAACATATGAACACATAAAGATGCTAATACTTCTGTTAAAATAGACAAATTGGATAAGAGCACACTAAGTGTTTGTATAATAACATTTGCCTACAATAATGTCCACTTTGTTATATGTGGTCCTATGTCACTGCCACCTCACTATCACCTGAATCCAAATTGCTTTGAATGGTGTGAATTCTAAAGTATCCAAATCCAAGCAAGTGAGAATTAACTCCATTTGGATCAATTCCAAAATGGACCAACAATCCTAACCACTGAAACTGATGAGTCAGTTACTGATGTGAAAATGTTCTAATGCTTTTGTCAGGCTTATTGTTAGGTTTCCTGTCCATGTATTCATGTGAAATATCCCCTCATGCTCCAACTTACTGTTAAGACTGTCACAAACATACATTTTTGCACAGCATAAAGCCAAGGCACCAGGAGCATCACGCCATGGCAACCTGAGTCATGCTCTAGATTCCTATTATAAATTTCTATTATTACCTGACTTGAGGCCACTGTCTCAACTTTAAATTGCTGTATTTTATTGAAAAGTTGCAAGATATTTTCCATGGTAATGCTGCACAGTATCAAGGACTATGCAATGTGCTGAAAACATGGTGAGATGTGTATTAGTTAAGGATAAAGCAATGATTTAATCATATTAAAAGTTGAAGATATTAAAGTAACAATTTAATAGTTTAAAATGTGTTACTGTGCCAAGTTTATGTTAATTTTAACAGAAATATTTGCTTATCAATCATTCATTACAGTCAATAGGATTGACTATATTCACCTGACATCCATATTCCAAATGACTCCAAAGACCATTGTCATATATATATATATATATATATATAAGCAAAATTTTATTGTTAAATGTTAGGATAATAATGTAAAATACAAAACAGAGATCTAATAACAAAGAATTGGTGACTTTCCAGTCTAATTAGAAAAAATAGCAATAATTGTATTTTTCCATGAAATTCAAAAAAAACCTTTCTCCACTTTAAAGTATTATTGTCTTCCTCCCTTGAGTGATCCCATGACCTGCTCCCATTACTGGTCCTGAGATAATTACGAGAAGGTTTGAAAGAGCAACATGAACTCACCCACTTTCCCTCTTGATGGGAAGTGCCCAGATTCTGCTTGCCATCTTCCTTTAAAGGCACAGACAATATTAGAAATTTCCTTTATAATTTTCCACCTTATTTCCATTTCATGCACACCATCACCACGTTCAACAGCAAAGCATAGAATTGAAAGCATATTCATGCAGGAGTTTGTTAAAATAGGATACACAGGTGATTATTGGAAAATAAAGTCAATTAAGATGAATGCTTAATTTAAAGGAAAACCTTTAAGGATACCACAGAACTTCCATATCAGCCACGTGCATACACCAGAAATTTCACAGAGGTTACACAATATACAAGTAAATAAAATGGGGTAGCCCACTGCTTAATGTTAATCTTTGTGCTCAGTTCTGGAATCATCATTATTTTGATTAGATGCCAGTATCTTTTGTTACTTCTACATGGAATGCACCCAGGACTGCGTCCACTGCAGCTTCATATGCACGAAAGCAAACAAGTGAGTTCAGTTCAACTGTATGGCAATTTCCTTCACTTTGATTTACAATCCATCACAGACACAAGCAAAGTTCTCCTTACACTTGTAAGGGTCTCCAACATAGCAGTCGTCATATTATGCAGAGATGGGTATTCTATTAAGAACTATTGTGTGTAATTTAAGTACACCTATATATGTATACACACAGATCTCCAGCAAACTTTCCATGGAATTGAGATTTTTAAACTGCTACTGGTAATTTATTTTTCTGTCTTTCAGCAAACAGGAATGGATAGATTGATTCTCATTGGTTTTGAGGAACTGTTGTGAGATTCAGATTAGCATTCAGTTAGCTTGATTGTGAATATCTGACTTCATTTCCACTGGTTAGTTGCATAAAGTAAGTTGTTGTGGCCCATTTTCTAAGGAGAATACAGGTATAAATAGAAAAAGTCAAATGAGATGCAGCTATTCTCATTTCAAAATCAGTGTGAACAATTTGCATCAATGGGGATGTGTGAAATATTTAGATTTTCCATTTCTGACTGATGAGCAATTCATGATCCAAACTGGATTAATATAAAACATGATCTGGGTTCCAGAATTAATATAAACTGTAAGAAAATACACAACTTGGTTGAGACCCATGTGCTGAGGATGGCATATGAAAGGGAGGGTCCAATGTTACCAAATTATACGTTGGTCTGTTTAGTCAATATTTGACTCATGAAATGTGCCAAAATGCCTGGGTCATCTACACTTACATTCCTCTGCCACCATATTCTTGTACACAGTAATCATGCTGCTATCACCATTCACAACAGCCAGGAGCAGTTCGGAATACTCTACTGGGACGCAGCATGGCTCTCGTTTTGTGGGAAGCCCTTGCTCCTGCATTTTAATAAGTAAGAAAACATGATTAGTTATATTTCCTGTTAAAGGAATCCTGCAGGATCCAACGCAATTATGAATATTGTACAATTTTGGAAGCAAAATCCATTTATATGACAAACGCTCAAAGTCAATACTGAGCTCCTCCAGTTTGCAGATTGACCGGTTGGTTGCACTCCTGTTTTGCCTAAAAAGTTTTTGCCTCTTATCCCAAAATGTCTTCACTGTTTGTAATGTCTTCAGTAACAAAAATGTATAATATGTCTTTTGTCTGCGGTTTCGTTTCTTTTGGCTGTCCTGTGGTGAGACACTGACCGGAGGGAACTCGGAGAGTGGAAAGGGATAGTCACACTCATTCAGTAGATGCATCAGCTTTTTTAAAACCTTCTCATTCTGAAAAATGGGAATTTCCAATACTCTGCTGATTGTGTTCTGCAGCTTAGTGAGGAAAAGTTGCTGCATCTTTTCCTCAGTTTCCCCAATATTTTCGTCTTCTGTTATTCGCTCCAAAAAGTTCTCAGCGTTCTCTGGCAATAAAAATACCAAGGGCTCTTCTGACTGCGCCAACAACTCTAAGACGTAGGCATTTGAAATATTCAGTGACTGGTGGGGAAGACTCTCAATGGTTTCCTTGTCGAGACGAAGCACAGATCTGGAATCAGTGGAGTAATCTAACACCATGTTCAAAAATCTACTGAGATGTCGTAGGAACTCACGTGGAGACCCATGTGCTGAGGACGGCGTATGAAAGGGAGGGTCCAATGTTTCCAAATAATCACTCTCTGCTCTTTTAACTGCTTTGGAAGCTTCTCTAAAAGTAGAATTGACCGGATTAGGCTTTATGTATTCAAAATCACATTTATATACATTCTAGTTAATCCCCTTTGCATTGCTCATAAACAAAGGTAAGAAAAATGTATCTTCGTACAACTGTCTCTGATTGTCACCCACTCTCACATTCTTTCTGCCTCCCTCTATCCTTCTGTTCGTCTACCTCCTTTTTTCTCCGGGCGGCTCTCACACTTTCCAATTTTAGTTTATCTCTGACTCTTTCTCATTCTTTCTCACGGTTTAAAAAAATCCTTTAATGCTAAATCTTCACAACCTTGCTGCGATCCCATTAGGGTTCTGACTTTGTTACAAATGTTTTTTTTCACCAAATAGGTACACATATCCACAAATGTTACTTTATCTGATCTAATTGCTGGATATTTACTTTATAATCATGGGGTGTTTATTTTGCTATCTGATAAACAGTAGTAACAGGTATTTACTGCAAGTAAGTCTCAGCTCACATGCATTCTACAAAATTATAATCTATGCTTATTGGTGGGATTGGGCTCAGTCCTGGAGCAGGGGTCACTAATCACAACTTCACACTTCCTCTCACTACACTCCCTCTCACAGAATCATAGAATTGTAGAATGCTTACAGCACGGAAGCAGGCCATTCGGCCCACCGAGTCTGTGCCGCCTCTCTGCAAGAGTAATCCAGCTAGTCCCACTCCCCCGCCCTATCCCTGCAGCCTTGCAAATTTGTTCCCTTCAAGCACTTATCCAATTCCCTTTTGAAAGCTACGGTTGACTCTGCCTCCACCGCCCCCTCAGGAAGTGCATTCCAGATCGTGACCACTCGCTGTGTAAAAAAGTTTTTTCTCATGTCGCCTTTTTGCCAATCATCTTATATCTATGTCCTCTGGTTCTTGACCCCTCCGCCAATGGGAACAGTTTCTCTCGATCTACTCTGTCCAGATCCCCCATGATTTTGAATACCTCTATCAAATCTCCTCTCAACTTTCTCTGCTTTAAGGAGAACAACCCCCTCAGCAACTATCAGCAGTTAACTGCACTGCTGCTACAAATAACGTTAATGTTGTACCCATTTTAGAGATACAGTGGCCTGAGACTAGAACTTTATAACCCAGCTGCTTTCCTTTTCTGCTATATTTTGTATTTGAAAAAAAGACTATCATTTAGAAAAGTATAGTTGTCTCAAAGTTTTTACTTGCCATTCAATATGTCAAACATATCTAGCAATTCAGCCTAATTAGGTTACACCTTCAGCCCTCTAACTGCCTCACTGTCCAGAGCTCTCTGGCGATGCTTACTCATACATGGGTTGCTGAGGCTGTGAGTCCTGTCCAGTGCTGCAGGATGGCTGCATCAGTTTGTTCTTCAACTTTGTGATGAGAAAGAATAAGACTGGGGTCATCCTTGTGAAGCGTTTTTCATCAAAGCCAAACAGCAACTGTTGGAGCTTTTCTTTCTCCATTGGAGCACCTGCTTAACTCATTAAATGAGAGCAAATAGATTTGAATATCAGTATGGATAATTATTATTATTGAACATAATTCTGAATGAGCAAGCCGGTGTGTAAAATATTCTAAACCAAACCATTGGTTACCTACAGGGGAAATATACAGAGCTAAAAGCAGTTGTCTGACTTGTATAAATGCTGGAGGACTGGAGGATTGCTAATGTTATACCGTTGTTTAAAAAGGGAGAAAGGAATAGACGAAATAATTACAGGCCAGTCGGCCTAACCTCAGTGGTGGGCAAATTATTGGAAAAAATTTTGAGGGACTGTATTAATTGTCATTTAGAAAGGCACGGATTAATCAAGGACAGTTAACTTGATTGAGTTTTTTGAGGCGGTAACAAGGAGGATCGATGAGGGTAGCGCGTTTGATGTAGTCTACATGGATTTTAGCAAGGCTTTTGACAAGTTCCCACATAGCAGATTAGTTAGAAAAGTAAAAGCCCATGGGATCCAAGGGAAAGTGGCTAGTTGGATCCAAAATTAGCTCTTTGGCAGGAAGCAAAGGGTAATGGTCAATGGGTGTTTTTGTGACTGGAAGGCTGCTTCCGTAGTGCTCAGTACTAGGTCCCTTCTTTTTTGTGGTATATATCAATGATTTAGACTTAAATGTAGGGGACATGATTAAGGAGTTTGCAGATGGTACAAAAATTGGCTGTGTGGTTGATAGTGAGGAAGAAAGATGTAGACTGCAGGAAGATATCAATGGACTGGTCAGGTGGGCAGAAAAGTGGCAAATGGAATTCAATCCGGAGAAGTGTGAGGTAATGCATTTGGAGGGGGCAAACATGGGAATACACAATAAATGGTAGGATACTGAGAAGTGTAGAGGAACAGAGGGACCATGGAGTGCATGTCCACAGACCCCTGAAGGTAGCAGGACAGGTAGATAAGGTGGTTAAGAAGGCACACGGGATACTTTCCTTTATTAGACGAGGCATAGAATATAAGAGCAGGGAACTTATGCTAGAACTTTATAAAACACTAGTTTGGCCACAGCTAGAGGACTGCATAGTTCTGGTCACCACATTACAGGAAGGATGTGATTGTACTAGAGAGGGTACAGAGGAGATTTACAAGGATATTGCCAGGACTGGAGAATTTTAGCTATGAGGAAAGATTGGATAGGCTGGGGTTGTTTTCTTTGGAACAGAGGAGGCTGAGGGGAGATTTAATTAAGGTGTATAAAATTATGAGGGGCCTAGATAGAGTGGATAGGAAGGACCTATTTCCCTTAGCAGAGAGGTCAATAACCAGGGGGCATAGATTTAAAGTAATTGGTAGAATGTTTAGAGGGGAGTTGAGGAGAAATTTTTTCACGCAGAGGGTGGTGGGGGTCTGGAACTCACTGCCTGAAAGGGTGGTAGAGGCAGAAACCCTCATCGCATTTAAAAAGCACTTGGATATGCACTTGAAGTGCCGTAACCTACAAGGCTACAGACCAAGAGCTGGAAAATGGGATTACGCTGGATGGCTCTTCTTCGGCCGGCACAGACATGTTGGGCCGAATGGCCTCCTTCAGTGCTATAAATTTCTATGATTCTATAAACTGTATGATGTATGTTGCCCAAATGTGATTTTATATTTTGCAAAGCTTCTTCTGTCTGTGTGTGTAGTTGAGAATGAGAACAGCCATATTGCCTACATGGAGAGAACTTGATGAGCTGGTATGCAAATGCAAACAAAAACTACACTTCAAACTTCGCAGAACTGTGATACTCCTCCCATGGCTTAGTGCGCTGCCCATACAGACCAGCAAGGTTCTAGGTTTGATCCCAAGTCTGTATTGCATTTATGGGCTCAGCCATTGTAGTGGTTGGGGTTCTATAATTGGTCTCAGCATCCCTAAGCTAAGAAGAGGAACAAGTCAGCCAATTTTCCAATTCCAATTTCCATCACCCTGCTGGATGAATGAAGAACTTATGGACATCAGGTGAGAACAGGATCAGGCTCAGCTGTGATGCTTTCCACTGCTGAATGCCCTAGTGATGTTTACCATCTAGGCTCACATGAGGATTGCCCACTAGGATGAGGTACCAGATGGCTGATAATATCTGTGGTATTCAGTACCTTCAACACAGGTAGGAAGAAAACTGGAGAAACAAAGATGCCAAAGAATTTTAATCTTTGGAGCAATAAAAAAATATCATTTTCAGGCATTAGTCAGTACCTTGCCTGCTCATCATAGATATAACATTGTCATAGCAATTGGAGTGGCCAATTATTACATTAAGAGCTTAACAACATGCCTCACTAGTAATATCTATTAATTGCTTACAAAAGTAGATGCTATCCAATTTGCACAAATTATACAAATTCTAGAACTTAGATGGTTATTATCTCCCAATATCTTGTTTGTATCGGGCCGGAAAGTGCGCTGAGTGACGAACACACGTCGCCCACCGCTGGTAAGTAACTAACTCACCCACAAACATTTTGTGGGTTTCTGGGCACCAACGTGCTTTAATTGAGACCTGCAAGAAGGGCAGCAGTCGTTCCCGGGCTCTGAGCTGTGAGAGGAGGAAAGGATCGCTCTGTCCCCTCCACCAATCTGCTTGAAGCAAGCCACGCTGAGAACCAGGAAGTGAATCTCAGTAAGAACCAGGAAGCGTCAGATAAGATTAATAAATGCACTATAAAATCAAATAGAGAAAATGAAATAAAGAGAGGGTAAGAGTAAAAGACTGAGATAAAAGAGACAGAAAGAAAAAGTAAAAAAAAATCAACAATTTTAATTTTTAATTTAAAGCATTTTTTTTAAACATCCAAAAACTATGAGATTTCACATTTTAAAAAGTTAATTTTCAGTGCTATAGAGGTTGCTTGGCAGTCATTAATACTTACCACACAGTTAAAAAGAACATAAGAATAGGAGCAGGAGCAGGCCATACCGCCCCTCGAGCCAGCTCCGCCATTCAATAAGATCATACATACATACATACAAAATAGGAGCAAGAATAGGCCATTCGGCCCTTCGGGCCTGCTCCGCCATTCAAAATGATCATGGCTGATCGTCTAACTCAGTACCCTGTTCCCGCTTTTCCCCCAATCCCCCCCCCCCCCATCATGACTGACTCCCCCAGTGACTGACCTCCGCTGATGGACCTCCCCCTCCGCCCCCTGATGACTGACTCCCCCCCATGATCCCCATCCCCCCCCGGTGCCCCCATGCCCCTGTGCCCACCCATGCCCCAGTGCCTACCTGTGACCCCATGCCCACATGCCCACCCATGACCCCCCCACCATGGCCCCCCAACCATACAATCTAAGACTTACCTTTTCACATCCTCTTCCTTGCTCTGCTCCCGTCCGACTGAGACCAGCCTGTCAATCAGGCCGACCCATCGGACGGCAAACCGACAGAAAAAATAAAAGACGTCCTTACGTCAAAATCATACTTCCGGGTTTCCCACACACGATTCAACCCCCCTGCCCCTTCCCGGCTCTGAGTCAAAATCCTGGCCTTTATGTTAATGGCAGCATAAAAGATTTAAAATGAGTAAGTAGTAGCAAATGACTCACCGTTGGAAAGGCGTCTGATTTTTAAAGATACCTCAATACACAGTTCCCCATCTGCACATTTTCCAGGGATTCCTTGAATACTCAGAATGACATACTTTGTCTCTTCATTAAAGCAAACAGTCTGAACAGAAGAATTCAATGTTATGACTTAACAGAAAACATTGGCAAATTCCACCAAATATCCTCCCCGACTGTCATTACTTCAAATAGTTCTATTTACTCCGTACCAGTTTTGGACAGCCATTGGAAACAATGAAGGAATAGAACAAAGCTGAAGGAAACCTTCAGAAAGAACACAAAATAAACAAGTAAAAATATCCTGTAAGTGTTCATCCTTGCTCTGTGGTTTGTCCAGCGTTAACGGAGATTATGCTGAAATCTTTATTATGAGCTATCACAGCTGGGTTAAGAATTAAATATATTTAATATTGAAAATCAGTGGGGTTGGAGTGTGTGACAAAGCTGCCAGTCAAGAGGTGCAGGCCACAACCACAGGGAGAGCAAAGCTTGAGAAGTTTCCAAACTCCATCTGAAATCAAAAATTGTCATAACTGTTAACTCATTCTAACACAACTGGTGTACTTACACAACTTACACATATGATGTGTAAGGCTGTTACTTTTACAAACTAAAGTGGATGATTCAGGGTTGAACTCTGCTATTGTCTGCCATTACAATCTTCTAAGATGGGAACAGAAGATGCCAAGTAAAAGGATAAGAGATACAATGGTAGCTAATCTCAAGTTCTATCACATAACGTGGCAGAAAAGATTGGTGATACAGGAAAATTTTTGCTGCTGTTATACTGGAAAATAGAGCGAAACAGATAGCTAGGAGTGCATTGCTAGGTTTTAATGCACGTGTGGGATTAGGATGGCGTTATAATTTATTTTGGTATTTCTTTTTTTAAATCCATATTTTCTATTTTTAATCACTTCTGAAGTTTTCTGTTCAAATTGTGTCGTTCAAATTAATAATTTCCTTTATCAGGTACATCATCAAACATACAGCATCAAATTTTGCCATGTGCCTTTGTATCATGCAACAGAGAGAGGAAGGTTACAAGATTTAAATTTTTAACAGGTTGTGTTCTCCTGGTAGGAAGAGATGATTTTACTAAATAATTATCTATTTTGTCTATGAATATACTTAAGTCTTCCCAAAGATATAGGCTCTGAAATTCCAAAGTTTTTTCGATGCAAAAATGGTGTAGAGTACGAGAGTTTGGGGCATAAATTAACAACACCAAAGTACACCCATTCTAAAATATACCCTAAATTCCTGTAGAATTTACATCTGGCCCCCAAAGTGAGGCATGTATATAAATGATAGGATAATGAGAGCAAAATCCAATATCCCAGAAATTCCACAATTTACACCCCAATTACACTTGGCTTCAGTTAAGCCTGTAGAAAAAGAGAGGTTAGTTGCCTACTTGTCAAACCAGTAAGTGGTTGAGTCCACCAACTTTATCTCAGTCAGATTTGACTGAATTGATTAGAAAAATATTTTCTTAGCTGATTAATGAAGAAAGGATTCTGCAATTTGCCTTTCAGCAATTTCAGGCAGGGAAATCTATTGCATTCCACCCTTCTGCCATGGGGCCCTTACAATTAGGCCCACTAAGGGCATTTCATATATGTCCTTATAATGTGGGGAAAGCATTAACAGAAAGAAGAGGAAATGACAAAAGCATGCAGGATAAGGCTACACCATTAAATTATTGTAAATACTGCTTTAGCAATCAAACAGATACTTTTCCATCACATAATGCTTGTCTAAATGTTTTGCTGTAAATGTCTAGTGCTACCAAATAAAGCAAGAATTAACTATTACACATTTTGTTTCCCTGTTTCTCCCGTCAGGATGGCAAGAGCCTGAATGACACTTATCAAAGCCAGTCCATAATCTGTCAGCTGGAGGTGTGACTCAAACTGGGATATTCAGTCAGGTTGTTCACAGAGGTGAGCTACCCAATGAAACATACAGCTGAGAATTGAAACAAGGAAGGTAAAGCTTGAGTTCAAAATCATTTTTCAATTAGGAACTGTGGGCGCTAAATTGGGCTGTGTAGCGCCCACTGTTTTGGCGCTACGCAGCCTCTCTGACAGCCAAGATGGCGTCTTGGATGCGCACGCACGTTTCCAGCGTGACGTGCGCCGGATGCCATTTTGGTGTAGGAGATAGCACAGGTGCAGATAACAAACGCTGGAATCATGTAAAGTAGAGAGAAAATGGCTTCAATCAGTGTGCAACGCTGATTTAAAGTGATAGCCACCATTTTGGGACTTAACGCTCAGTTCACGCACAATCTTAATCCCAACCATCTGAATGTGTCTTAGAGTGCCTGGGGGACCCCCTCCGGGGCTATTTAAAGGGACCATGCAGGATTTATAGGTTGGTGGCTGGATTATTGCTTCTGGCTGCCGAGACATTTGTAACTGTTTTTGGAGGTCTCCTACACTTGAATACTGGGACACGGGGACATAGCCTAACATTTAGAGCCAGGACGTGCAGGAGTGAAGTTAGGAAATGCTTCTACACGCAAAGGGTGGGAGAAGTTTGGAACACTCTTCTGCAGATGGCAGTTGATGCTAGCTCACTTGTGAAAGTTAAACCTGAGATTGATAGATTTCTGTGAACCAAGGGTATTAAGGGATATGGGGCTAAGGCGGGTATATGGAGTTAGGTCACAGGTCCAGCATGATCTCATTGAATGGCAGAATAAGCTCGAGGGGCTAAAGGTCACTGCCACTTGCTGCCTCCTGATATGCGCCACCTTCTCCTGCAAGAAAGCGGGACGTGTGTCTGGGTGATGTGCCTGTCATGGTTGAATAGCTGCCAGTGTGTGTGGCCTGTGAGTTGTGATTCAGCAGCTTGCAACAGTGGTAATGTGTAAGGGTGAGAAGAAGCATCTGGTTGGAAGAGTTGAGTACTGATGGAAAGAGTTTGTTGCTATGTGGGTGATGGGGGTTGTGGTGCATGGTGCAGTTGGTAGGAGACTAGGAGACGCCGCTTGACAGTTGACCTCACTCACCTTGACCACTCAAGTCAAAGCATTGAACTTCTTCCTGCACTGCATCCATGTTCATGATGCTGTGCGCCTGGCATTGACTTCGTCCCCGCTGCCTCCCACTGCCTTTTGGATATATGTCTGGAGGGCCTCTTGTTCCCCCCCACCCGAACCCCGCCGCCACCTCCACCCCCCCGCGGATATAGGATGTCCTTCTTTCTGTCCACCTCTTGCACCAAGGTCTCTAGTGCATCAGCAGAGAACCTTGGTGCATGCAGTCTCGCAGGCCTGGTACCAACTCAGATCGGTAGATTGGTGAGGTTTGGCATGCAGATTGAAGGATGTGGGATTTAGTAGTCTACAACCTTTATTCAATGTTTTAACATAACTCATCAGTGTTTAAACATAGGGATGGGACCTGCATCTGTGTTTTAGGTGTGCAATGTCTGATCTCCGTTCAGACTCCGTGCAGACAGTAGACAATTATTTTCAGCAAATAACAGGTACCAGCTACCTTTAAGAGATTTCTAAGAAACAGCTTCCCTTTAAGAGATTGAGCACCCCCTGGTGGTGGAAAGTGCGAATTGCATTGATTCCACGTGCAAGGCCTGGACTGGAATGTTGATTGCAGATGAGTCCTTGGGCGGGCCGAAACTTGCATCCTGGCTGCGCAGGGGTCATTGGACACGGGGTAATAGCGCATCATGCTACCGACAGCCAAAAACGGCCCTTATCTAATTTTTCCGCTCAAGTATCCATTCAATTAGTGGGCTGCTTTATACCATACACCATTCATAGTGTTCTCTGTATTGAACTGTAATCCCGTTCTTATATTTATGTAGTGGAGAGGAATGGCATTGTAGTCCTCAAAGGGTGAACTTGAAAGAAAAGCGGGAACATGAACCTGGAGTATGTGAGCAGTTCTGGGCACCGCACCTTTGGAAGGACATATTGGCCTTGGAGGGAGTTCAGCGTAGGTTTACTAGAATGATACCTGGACTTCAAGGGTTAAGTTACGAGGAGAGATTACACAAATTGGGGTTGTATTCTCTAGAGTTTCGAAGGTTAAGGGGTGATCTGATCGAAGTTTATAAGATATTAAGGGGAACAGATAGGGTGGATAGAGAGAAACTATTTCCGCTGGTTGGGGATTCTAGGAGTAGGGGGCACAGTCTAAAAGTTAGAGCCAGACCTTTCAGGAGTGAGATTAGAAAACATTTCTACACACAAAGGGTAGTAGAAGTTTGGAACTCTCTTCCGCAAACGGCAATTGATACTAGCTCAATTGCTAAATTTAAATGTGAGATAGATAGCTTTTTGGCAACCAAAGGTATTAAGTGATATGAGCCAAAGGCAGGTATATGGAGTTAGATCACAGATCAGCCATGATCTTGTCAAATGGCGGAGCAGGCACGAGGGGCTGAATGGCCTACTCCTGTTCCTATGTTCCTATGATGTGGGATGACAGTGATGCAAAATGTGGGTCTCTCTCTCCCTCGCCCTCTCAGTCTGTTGAAAACTAACAGAGATTTGAGACACATGGTTTATTTCTGATCAAAGTTTCAGCTTCACAGCTTAGTATAATAAAGCCCATAGGATTTGAGACTTCATTACCCCTGCAACAAAAGGGTATTCAAATTTGGATCAAGTGCAAATGAACTAAATGAGATTTTAAAATAAAATCATGAGGGAGAACTACACTCTAAATGCAGGCTGCCTACTAGCCTAGATATGAGCTAAAAATAACTCCAAGCCAGCTGCTTCATAAGAACATAAGAACATAAGAAATAGGAGCAGGAGTAGGCCATCCAGCCCCTCGAGCCTGCTCCGCCATTCAATCAGATCATGGCTGATCTTCGACCTCAACTCCACTTTCCCACCCAATCTACATATCCCTTGTTTTCCCTAGAGTCCAAAAATCTATTCATCTCAGCCTTGAATATATTCAATGACTCAGCATCCACAGCCCCTGGGGTGGAGAATTCCAAAGATTCACAACCCTCTGCGTGAAGAAGTTCCTCCTCGTCTCAGTCTTGAATGGCCGACCCCATATCCTGCGATTATGCCCCCCTAGTTCTAGACCCTCTAGCCAGGGGAAACAACCTCTCAGCATCTACCCTGTCAAGCCCCCTCATAATCTTATATGTTTCAATGAGATCACCTCTCATTCTTCTGAACTCCAGGGAGTATAGGCCCTTCCTAATGTTACAGTAGATGGGAAGAAAGTAGCAAGAGCAATTGATATAAATGTCTCAAAGAACAGCAAGAGGCTAAAAAGATTCAGGCTTAAAGGGGGTCAGTAACGGTTGGCTGAATGTGACTATTTGCACTTGTGCCTGTGGAAGGCCCATAACAGGCTCCATTAATTTTATTTTAAATTCACAAGCTTTCGGAGGCTTCCTCCTTCGTCAGGTGAACGATGTGAAAATGAAATCCTCGAAAATTTTTCAAGGATTTCATTTTCACATCGTTCACCTGACGAAGGAGGAAGCCTCCGAAAGCTTGTGAATTTAAAATAAAATTGCTGGACTATAACTTGGTGTTGTAAAATTGTTTACAATTGTCAACCCCAGTCCATCACCGGCATCTCCACATCAAGGCTTCATTAAGGATTTGATTGGTGTCACTTCTTCTCACAAATAATGTAATCAGGTCAATATGAACATACAATAAATCACATTGTACAGAAATAAAGAAATTACACCATAAAATTAATATTCATCATTTGTGGGTTAAGTAAGCTCACCTGATGTTCCTCCAAATGAAGTTCATTGAATTTTAATCCTCCTTCATTTTCAAAGAAGTGGCCTTGGCTTTGTCCAAGATAAAACACCAGCAAAGACATTTCTGAGTCCTCCATCAGCTGATGCAAATCCCTTTCATATGCCATCTTAAATTGAAGTTGTAGGTTGTACTCTTTCCAGTTCACTGTTTAGAAAAGGAAACAGGGGATTATGAGACTATGAACATCTTTCAAGTTTTGTGTGTTTATGAAAGAAACATATAACATAGATGTGACAAAAGCTCAGAGAACACCATTGATATATTATGTGATTCAAAACCATGAAAATTATACCATGTCTTTTTCTGTGTTGTCATTGAAAAACTCAATAATCATGATGGAGTCACAAAAAAAAATTGTACAAGAAATAAGCCTTACAGCTCGGACAAAATGAGTTAATTTTCAAAAACAAAAGACAACATTTATTGGATTTTATGGTATTGTGATAACTGATGCCCTGTGGGAACAGAGGTGAGATAGAGGAAGCGGTCCCACAGACCACTAGTCCTGTCCAAAAGGTACAATGCACTTGATACCTATGAGAATAAGGACAAAGACTGTGGGAAGAACAGCCAGAATGCTGATCAAGGCACCCTGGAGCAGGAGGATGTCCAAGGGGAGGAAATGCCCTTCGATAATTAGAGGGTTAAGTAGGATTCTTTGCAGTCAGGATCAAGAGTCCCGAAGGGTGTGTTGCCTAACTGGTACCAGGATAATGGACATCTCAAAACAGCTGGAAAAGAATCTGGAAAGGAAGGGGGGAGAGTCCAGTTGTTGTGATCCACGTTGGAACCAACCACATAGGAAAGAATTGGGAGGAGGTTCTGCTAAGGGAGTATTGGGAATTAGGAACTAAATTGAAAAGTAGGACCTTCAGGGTAGTAATCTCAGGATTATTACCTGAGCCACATGCAGATTGGTATAGGGACAAACAGATCAGGGGAGTAAACATGTGGCTGAAGGATTGGTGTGGGAAAGAGGGGTTCTTTTTCATTGGACACTGGCACCAGTATTGGGATAGGAAGGAGCTGTACTGTTGGGAGAGGATGCACCTGAACCAAGCTGGGGCCAATGTCCTAGCGGGAAGAATAAATAGAGTGGATAATAAGACTTTAAGCTGATAAGGGGGGGGGGGGTGTTCAGGCAAAAATATTAGTAAAAAAGATAAAACAAGAGTAAGAAAAAGAGACCACAGTACAGTCCAGGCCAATGTTGTAGAAACCATAAATACTCCAGGTCTGGGAAACAATAAAATAACTGAAATAAACACAATGGGAGTGATAAATAAGAAAAATGATAAGGTAAAAAGTGTAAAAATAAAAGAAACAACTATTAAAGACAATTTAAACTGCCTGTACAGCAATGTACACAGTATCCAAAATAAAACGGGGGAACTGGAGGCAATAACCCGAAGCGTGGAACCAGATGTAGTAGGAATAACTGAAACATCGTTACATAAAGAACAGGACTGGCAACTAAATATTGCAGGTTATAACTTAATCAGAAAGGATAGGGAAGGAAGAAGTGTGTGTGGTGGGGGGGGGGAGGGCGGGGGGGTGGTGGAGTAGCTGTACTAATTAGAGATAAAATAGTGGCAGTAGAAAAAAGGGACTTAACTAACAGAAGGATAGAAACAGAATCCTTATGGATTGAAATAAAAGATAAGAAGGAATCGATCACATTAATAGGGGTATACTACAAATCACCTAATAGTGGAAAGGAGATAGAGGAAGAAATATGTAAGCAAATATGTGAAATGAGTAAAAGGTCAGAATAATAATCATGCGAGATTTTAACTACCTCCAAATAAACTGGCAAGAAAAGGTAGATAAAGGGGTACAGGAAATGGAGTTTTTACAATGTGTGCCGAGGACTCATTTCTCACTCAGTATGTAAAAAGCCCAACAAGAGAGGAAGCACTGCTGGATCTAGTAATGGGAAATGAACCAGAACAGATAAGAGAAGTAAGTATAGGGCAACATCTAGGCAATAGCGATCACAACTTTATAAGGTTTAATATAAAGATTGAGACGGACATAAGTCAGACAAAGATCAAAGTCATAAATTGCAAAAACGCTGATTTTGTGGGGATGAGAAAGGAACTAGGAAAAATAAACTGGAAAAATTTACTGACAAACAAAGAAATAGCAGTGGGACACATTTAAAATGGTGATCAATAGGATCTTGGTGAAATATATCCCACTAAAAATCAAGAACAAACTCGCTAGTAATGACACACCATGGATGAATAAAGAAATAAGGGTAAAATTGAAACTGAAGAAAAAGGCATACACTAAATACGTAGACAGTGAGGAGAGGGTGACAAAAGGGAATATGAAAAGATTAGGAAGAAAGTCAAAAAAACAATTAGGAAGACAAAAAGAAATCACAAAATTAAATTATCAAGGAATATTAAAAAAAAGTAAAATATTCTACAGACACATAAATAACAAAAGAAAAATCAGGATAGAGATAGGGCAACAAAGGGATACACATGATAAACTCACAAGCAATTACAGCGAAATGGCAGAAATATTAAATAATCACTTTGCTTCAGTATTTACCAGGGAGACTAATGTGATGGGCATGACATTAGAAGAAGAGATCAAAAAAGATGTAAAGACATTTAAGATAGAAAGGGGGGAGATAATTATTAAACTAAGAGAGGATTGCATGGATTGCAATCCCCATGGATTGCATCCGCATATACTGAAAGAAGTTAGGGAGGAGATAGCTGAGGCACTATTACATATATATAAAAATTCATTAGAAAAGGGAATAGTGCCAGCGGACTGGCGGACAGCTAATGTGATTCCTATATTTAAAAAGGTAGATAGAACAAATCCAGGGAACTATAAACCAATTAGCTTAATGTCGGTGGTAGGAAAGATAATGGAATTCATACTCAGAGATGTAATAGAGAAACATCTGGAAACCAAAAATATAATAAAGAATAGTCAACATGGATTTCAAAAGAGAAGGTCATGCTTGACCGACCTTATTGAATTCTTTGAAGACGTAACAGAAAGTGTAAACAAGGGCAATGGAGTAGATGTAATATATTTTGATTTTCAAAAGGCCTTCGATAAGGTACCACATAGTAGGCTTATGACTAAAGTCAAAGCATGTGGAGTCAGGGGACAAGTAATAGAATGGATAGCAAGCTGGCTACAAAACAGAAAACAGAGAGTAGGTGTTAAAGGTAGTTACTCAAACTGGCAAAAGATGGGAAGTGGTGTTCCACAAGGATCGGTGCTGGGACCACTGTTGTTCGCCATATATATAAACCATTTGGACTCAGGAATCGGAAGTACAATTTCAAAATTTGCAGAGGACACCAAATTGGGGGGTATAGTTAATATTGAGGAGGACTGAGACAAAATACTTGCAGAATGGGCGTGTAATTGGCAAATTAATTTCAATATAGGTAAGTTTGAGGTGGTACATTTTGGTAGGAATAATAAGGATGCCATATACTCCTTGGAAAATAAGAGTTTAAACGGGGTAGAGGAGCAGAGGGATTTAGGGGTACAGATACACAAATCATTAATTAATAAGACCATAAAAAAAGCAAACCAAGCACTGGGGTTCATTTCTAGAAGGATAGAATTGAAAAGCAGAGAAGTTATGTTAAACTTGTACAGAACCTTCGTTAAACCACACTTGGAGAACTGCGAACAGTTCTGGTCTCCACACTATAAAAAGAATATAGAGGCACTGGCGAAGGTGCAAAAAAGATTCACAAGGATGATACCAGAAATGGGAGGTTATATACCTATCAGGAAAGATTGAATAGGCTGGGGCTCTTTTCTCTAGGAAAGAGAAGACTGAGGAGTGACCTGATAGAGGTCTTTAAGATTATGAAAGGGTAGACGTAGGGAAGATGTTTCCACTTGCGGGGGAGACCAGAACTAGGGGCCATAAATATAAGACAGTCACTAACAAATCCAATAGGGAATTCAGGAGAAGCTTTTTCACCCAGAGAGTAGTAAGGATGTGAAACTCGCTACCATAAGGGGTAGTTGAGGCGACTAGCATAGATGCATTTAAGGGGAAGCTAGATAAATGCATGATGGAGAAGGGAATAGAAGGATATGTTGATAGGGTTAGATGAAGAAGGGTGGGAGGAGGCTCATGCATAGCCTAAACACTGACATGGACCTGTTGGGCCGAATGGCCTGTTTTTGTGCTGTACATTCTTTGTAATTCTTTCTATGTGATCGATTGCTTATTGGAAAATCATACCACGATGTTGCTGAGTACATCAGCCAATTGTATATAAGTGTATCAGCATAACCTTGGAAGAGTCTGAACAAACAAAAGGATAACTCATGTTCAGTATTAAAATAAAGTTGAAATGTCTCCATACTGTCTACAATACAGGGCAAAGCAGGTTTGGATTGAGGGCTAAACACAATGGTGATACAGACAAAAACAATTTATTGAGACACAAGAAAAGCAGATTATCACTCAGTTACAGCCCTGTCCATATACTGCTAACCACTCAGATACATTATAGTGGATACAGCCTAATTTCAGTGGACTCCACTTTGTATACAAGGTACAGTAATTTATATCAACTAAATGCTTCACAGTAACTTTCATGGCTAACTTCAACTCACTTAGAGAATGCTTGCAGGCAACCATTATGGAGGAGTTCCACAACCTAACAGATGTCCACTGTACTATGCTCAAAAATAAGTGGGTATTACGAGGAAATGCTTTACAGCATGTGATGCACAGTATTGCATAGCAGTAACTGGTTAGCACTCTTGCCAGTGGCAGTGACATTAAGTGATGCTTTTGAAAGCAATAAGCCCACAGCAACTGATAGGGTCAGTGCAAATATTGGTGGAAGGCTTTCTATATTCTCTGCAACGCACCAGTTGGCTATACAGACATCCATCAGTGCTACCCCTTTAATTAGAGGAGAATTTAGTAGTGTGGCAACAGACAATCAACATGTTCACAATACACAAGGGGTAAACACAGCAGCAAAACACATCAAGCATGTAGCCACTTACTACTGCACAACTAATAACATTAAATCACTTTTCATTCTTTCATTGTGTAAAAGTTCAAAAGCCAAACAAAGTGGGTGACTCCTGTCAATGCCCAGCAGGTCCTTTTGACATAAACATTGAGGACAATAATGCCCTTCACTATGACTGGCAGAGCTGACTGTCCCTGCAAGTCTTTGTGGAACAGGTGCCATAGCTCAGTAACAGCCTCCCAGATGAGCCTGACCCTCCTCGTGCATTGTTTATCCATCTGACCAGGTAGTTGCCTCTGTTGTGATACACTGTACCTGAGGTAGCACCTGCTGCGAGTCATGTGTCTTCTACACCCTCTGAGCTCCTGATCTGCCCTTTCCTCCTCCTCATCCAATGTGATGTACCCACCTGTAGCCACTACACTCGTGCCCTTGAACAGAAAATTATTTTTTACCATTTACTTCTGTCACTGCTGTGGTGACATTTCAAAATCCTCCCCTCATTAAGATCTGGACTGGAGTAAAATATTCACTTTTCTATTTTACAATGTAGCTAAGGAACGCTGCACAAATCCTTCTTAATGACTTTAGCAAGGCTTAAAAGTAAATATTAGACTTTTTACTTATGCCTACTTTCTTGCTCAAAATTAATGAAGAGGAATGTCTAAAAAAAAGCTTTATAAAAAATGATAATTATGGTTCATTAGATACAATAAATATATCTTTTTGATAGATCTCAACCAACCTACCCATTTTCTTCCTACAACCATTATTCCCTTCTCACTCCACAAATGCATCTAATTGTCTCTTGAACCCATTTATATTATCCTTCTGCTAATGTAACCCAACAAAAATGGACAGAGCAAAACAAATGGTTGTTAATAATAATTCATTGTTAAGGTTTGATTTTTAATAGGGATCCTAATTCTGATTATATCATTTGACAAAAGAATAGAACTAAGGCCCAATTTTAGCCCAGAGCAGTAATCAGGCTGGAAGAGGCGAGGCAATCGCCAAGACCCAACGAACTCGGCAGTGTGAGGCCCGGGCTATTTTAACTCCTGGGCCTCAGCTGCATGTCCCCAGTCAATTGCTCACTTGAAGACAGTCAGGAAGCAGCAGCTGGCTGGCAGGCGGGAGTGTAATTTTAGGTGGGAGGAAACCGCTGCCCTGTACTAAAGGAACAGTCTCCGACACTCAAGTAAGTCACAGGAAGGGGGGTTTGGGAGAGTCTAAGAATCAGGAAGGAGTGGGGTGGTGGGGGGGCGGGAGCCCGGGGCAGGGGAGGCCTAAACTTTCCTTGTGGGGCCCGGAGGGGGATTCCTGGCCCCACAAGGAAGGTTTTTTTTAAAAAAACTTACCTGTTTGGGCCTCTTCTGGTCTCAGATCTTCGTCCTACTATTTTCTCAGGCTACTGGTTAAAACAGCGGTCAGAGCCCAGTGACATCATCAGACCCCGGTCTGCATATTTAAAGAAGGACCTTGCAGGCTTCAGGTGGGCGACTTTGCCGCCTGCTCAGGAGAGCACGTTAACACAGAAGACAGTGGCAACTGAGCGGGATGTCATGGGTAAGTCTCCCGGCCGATTTTAACTGCCTGCCCGCCCACCTGCTGGGAGAGCAGGGTTAAAATCACCCCTCTAGTTTCTGATTTCTTTAAATTTTAATGCAACTTAGAATTTTGTAAATGATCTACAAAGATAAGACAACCTTATCTGGTCAGTGTTAAGTTTATGTAGCTATTGTCTGCATTCCTTTTGTGTGGTGTTTCTTTAATCAAAAGTCATAAAAAGTGGCTATTGCACACATGCAGCATCACTGTCCCCTAAAATCTACATCATGGTGGCAGGAACCTAGAGCCACAATAACAAAGGTATGTTCTGTATATACACACACACACACACATATGTATATACATATGCACACAGATGGGTCCTGTTGATTCCAATTCATGGCATTCTGAGATGAAAGTAACTACAATCTGAAGTCGGAACATAACCACATACCAATGCCTTTCAGTGACTCACCTTATTCAAATGAGGTACGGCTGGGTATAAGTGATACTATATACGAGAACTAATCTCCAGCAATATTTCAAAGAGATGGATTCGAATTACAGAATCCACAGTTCATTTTTTGAAAACTTACTTGAACAGGAAATTCAAAGTATTAACATTTTCAAATTGATTCATACAACAGTATAATTCAGACCTGCGGTGCTTCCAGTTGCATTGGAACCAATTCACGAAGGAATTAGTGAACCATGAAACTCTTTTTTTTTTACCTCTGCCTAATTTTATTTTACATTTAGTATTAACGAATTGCATTATAAAGATCTTGGATTATAAATCTGATTCATCTTCTTTTGTGTCCTTTATACCCAGAATTTTTTGATTGGAATATTTGTCCATTAGCTAATGTTAGTATTGATTAAAAAGACCAATCCGACTAGCATTAGTCACATATCTATCTTCTACTGTTTAATAAAAAAATTCTTTTCTCCTTACCTTCAGAAAGATGCAGCGCCATCAGTCGTACTATTTCTGCACCAGCTTTTAGACGAAGTGCCAAATTTCTAAGAAAGAGCAATGCACTATGTTTTTTTTTTGAACCAGAACAAATGCCAAACTTGACCATATGGCTGTCACTGTACAAAACCACATCTTCAATGAAACTGCGTTCATATCCAGTAATGGCACCAATCGCCTCAAGAAGATTGATGCTTTGTTCATCACTTTGTAGCCTACAGACTGGTTCTTTAAAACCATGCGGATTGTTCTGATTAGAGAATGTGTCCAATTCTTGACTTCTGTTTGCAATTGAAGGTTCCCCTTGTGCCTCCTTACGGGAGGGCATACTCATGGCAATCTTATCACCTTCATTTGATGTTTGTAACAGATTGGGTCCTGTTCCTTGTGCAGAAAGTAATTTTCTTTTACACACAGATTCACTGTCAGCAGAGCAATTTTCTCGTGCTTCAGCTGAATGGAGATCAGGAAAATCACTTGGCTGGCTGATGGTTGATTCTTCCACATTTTCATATTCTTTCCTGAAGTTCTGTTCTACGGGAAGTGCGCGAATTAGTAAAATGAATAAGTGAGAAAGCACAAAAATTGAAACAGCTTCCATGATTGATCTGGCTTTGTTGAAGACTGAAGGAATGTAGAGCAAGAGTTGGCTTTGTCTTTGTAGAGATAAGCTTTGTTGATTGTGTTCATTAAAGCTAGTGAGGAGTTTTTAGTAGCTATATTTAGAACAAAAGCAGACCTTGTATTGCTTTCACAGATATCATACAATGGCAAATGTGCCAAAAAGCTCTGGATCAACATTCCTTTTATGCTACAATATTAGTTATAGTGGAATCCTATTATATTGAAAGGGTGGGATGAACAAGGAAACTTATAACTAGATTTGTATACAATATGCTTGACTAAGGAGCAAACCTGAGACTTGGTAACTTTCATGTTAAGACACTGCTAGAAACATGTTTATATCAAGACTATATGTATGTGTGGATTAGCTAGACATACAAGTTTTAGGTTTCTATCCTGCATTGTGATCAGAACTAAGTTTACCAGAATCACATTGTAACACTTAGAAGACAGTAGCTTTGATGATGTTATCAGCTGTCACCATCTGAATCAAATATTTTCCAACAAAGACTAGAAAGCAGAAAAATAAAAACGAAGGGGAGGATGGTGGTGGTGTATTGTTTGCACAGATATACAGTGGCAAACGTGCTTATTAGAGCATTCAGTTTCCACAAGAGTCTCATTCTGTTTGCTGATAACATAGCAAAATGTAGTCGACATAATTAAGGACCTTATTGTCAATCAATAACTATAAATTCCTCCTATGAACCCAAACTAAATGAGACTTTATGTATATTCATTGCATATTGTATATTCATGCAACATACATTTTGACAATTTAATCTTTCTGCCTTTCCCCCTGATGGTCCAGCTCATTGATAATTGCAGGTTTAAATCCACAACCACTGTTCCATGCCTTTTTGGTAGAATGCAATACTTGTGTTTTTTTACAAAAAAAGTTCCCTCACCAGTTGCATGAGAGTCAACTTAAACTCATACACCGGATGTACAGCACCCGACATAGGATTCACAGATTTCACCCCTCCTTGTTGAATGAATGCAACTCTGGCCCCCTTTAAGTCCCCCCCGCCCACTCCATCTTTAGTGGCAAAGTGTTCAGCGATTTACTGACTGTAGGAATTTACAAGCAGCTACAATTGCCAGGATTCCCACAAGGAGCACTGGAGCAGGAGCCTTAAAGGGCCAGGCCTAGTTAGCAGCTAAACATCACACCATGCTGGAGATCCTAGACAAAATGTGAGCAATGCCACAGGAGATCCACTCATTTATTTTTGAAAAGAAAAAGACTGTATATTGGTTTCTATATTGGTGTACTTGTAGTACATTTTCTTAACCTGGCAATTACCAGAGGGTACACTGACAGCATAGATTTGCATTTTTGTACAATAATTTTACATCTATTAGACAACTATGGAGAGGAATAGTCAGTGATGGATGTACGGTGCTTCCTCACTCTTTCTAGGGACACTATTGGGTACACCTGGAAGAAGATGCTAGTGTGCTTTCAATTAATGCAGCAGTGGGGGGTTAGGTAAGGGCAGAGGTGGGTGATGTTGCAGAAGTGGAAATATGTGGTCTTGGCGATGGCTAAGATGTTTGAAGCTCTCTCAGGGTCAAACAAGACATCAAGGTTGCGCACCATTGGGCTCAGTCTGTCCAAGAAGCCAGGAGTTGGAAAGGAATTAGAAGGTGGGGAAATTTTGGTGGGAAGTGAACAGGATAGACTAGCCAATGTTAAGTTGGAGAAAGAGCTTGCTTGCCATGATTTGATGTCAGATAAGCAGACAGCACAGTGGTGATGGAGGTAGAGATGGGGGCAATCAATGGAAGCTGATCCCATGCCTACAGTTGATGTTACCAACGGGCGGCATGTAGACAGGGAGGGGAGCAAAGATGGAGCCTTAGAATACTTCAGAGGTGACTGTGCGGGGATGAGAGGAGAAGCAATTGCAAAACATATGTTGGAACGAATAGGAGTGGAACCAAATGAAGGCAGTGTCATGGAGATGAAACAGAGAGAGATTGTGAAGGGACATGGTGTAGTCATCTATGTTGAATGCTGTGGAGATGTCAAGGAGGGATAGCTTACCAGTCACAGTCAGAAAGATTTTGTTGGTAACTTTGACCTCAGTGATCTTGGTGCTGTGGGCAGGGTGGAAACTAGCTGAAGGAATTCCAACAGGGAGTGAAGTGGACAAAGTGTTGATGACATGATTGAGGACCTTACAAAGGAAAGGGAGGTTACAATAGAATGATAGTTGGAGAGGACGGAGAGGTCAAAGGGAGCTTTTAAGGGGTGGTGGTAGTTTTATAACAATGAACCCAAACTCCACAGGATGGCATGGGAAAAGATCTTTAAGAATCTGCTATTTCACCTGAGCAGTGACTGCAGCAAAGTGAATTATAGGGTCATAGATTTAATTGGAAAGATTCCGAACACAATTTTGTTGACAGACCACATTTTTTCTAGAAATAAGTTACAATTTTAATTGTGCCTCAAGCATGCAGTTTAACTTCTGTGACGTATGCAATTACAGATGCAAACCTCAAATTCTTACAAAACATTTTAATTATAAAAATCAGAAGACATCACAATTGCCAACATGTTGGATCCCCCCCCTCCCCTCAAAAATTAAGCTTTGATGTTGCAAAATGGTGCAGTTCCTTCACTCTGGTTAACATCTGCCAAATCCATATGTAAAGCAAGCCAGTCTAATTGTTATTTATAGTAGCAATGCTGCTTAAGCTAAATTTACCAGGTTTAAAGAATATTAGTAATTACAACAATAAAGTTTAATTATTAATGAAAAATGAAACATTTATCCATTTCAAGTGTTTTTTTTAATTCATTCATGGGCGTTGCTGGCAAGGCGAGCGTGTATTGCCCATCCCTAATTGCCCTTAGAAGGTGGTGGTGAGCCGCTGCCTTGAACCGCTGCAGTCCGTGTGGTGAAGGTTCTCCCACAGTGCTGTTAGGAAGTTCCAGGATTTTGACCCAGCGACGATGAAGGAATGGCGATATATTTCCAAGACGGGATGGTGAGTGACTTGGAGGGGAACTGCAGGTGGTGTTGTTCCCATGTGCCTGCTGGCCTTGTCCTTCTAGATGTTAGAGGTCATCGGTTTGGGAGGTGCTGTCGAAGAAGCTTTGGCGAGTTGCTGCAGTGCATCCAGTAGATGGTAAACACTCCAGCCACTGTGCGCCGGTGGTGAAGGGAATGAATGTTTAGGGTGGTGGATGGGGTGCCAATCAAGCAGGTTGCCAATGGATGGTGTTGAGCTTCTTGAGTGTTGTTGGAGCTGCATTCATCCAGGCAAGTAGAGTATTCCATCACACTCCTGACTTGTGCCTTGTAGATGCTGGAAAGGCTTTGGGGAGTCAGGAGGTGAGTCACTCACCACAGAATAACCAGCCTCTGACATGCTCCTATAGCCACAGTATTTATATGGCTGGTCTAGTTAAGTTTCTGGTCAATGGTGACCCCCAGGATGTTGATGGTGGGGGATTTGGCGATGGTAATGCTGTTGAATGTCAAGGGGAGGTGGTTGGACTCTCTCTTGTTGGAGATGGTCATTGCCTGACACTTATCTGGCACAAATGTTACTTGCCACTTATGAGCCCAAGCCTGGATGTTATCCAGGTCTTGCTGCATGCAGGCATGGACTGCTTCATTATCTGTGGGGTTGCGAATGGAACTGAACACTGGAATCATCAGCAAACATCCCCATTTCTGACCTTATGATGAAGGGAAGGTCATTGATGAAGCAGCTAAAGATGATTGGGCCTAGGACACTGCCCTGAGGAACTCCTGCAGCACTGTCCTGGGGCTGAGAAGATTGGCCTCCAACAACCACTACCATCATCCTTTGTGCTAGTTAAGACTCTAGCCACTGGAGAGTTTTGCCCGATTCCCATTGACTTCAATTTTACTAGGGCTCCTTGGTGCCACACTCGGTCAAATGCTGCCTTGATGTCAAAGGCAGTCACTCTCACCTCTGGAATTCAGCTCTTTTGTCCATGTTTGGAGCAAGGCTTTAATGAGGTCTGGAGCCCAGTGGAACCCAAACTGAGCATCGGAGAGCGGGTTATTGGTAAGTGCCGCTTTATAGCACTGTCGACAACCCCTTCCATTACTTTGCTGATGATTGAGAGTAGACTGATGGGGCGGTAATTGGCCGGATTGGATTTGTCCTGCTTTTTATGGACAGGACATACCTGGGCAATTTTCCACAGTGTTGTAGTTGTACTGGAACAGTTTGGCTAGAGGCACAGCTAGTTCTGGAGCACAAGTCTTCAGCACTACAGCCAGGATGTTGTCAGGGCCCATAGCCTTTGTTATATCCAATGCACTCAGCCGTTTCTTGATATTACGTGGAGTGCATCGAATTGGCTGAAGACTGGCTTCTGTGATGGTGGGGATATCGGGAGGAGGTCAAGATGGATTATCCACTCAGCCCTTTTGGCTGAAGATGGTTGCAGACGCTTCAGCCTTGTCTTTTGCACTCACGTGCTGGACTCTAATAGAATAGAACCTATGCAATCCAATTCAACATCACACTTTTAGATCAACCAGACCTGGAATTTGAACACAATTACTGAAAGACAATGTATTGTATCTCATGGATTTCTTTTCAAATACAATATTCTGGCTGAGTAACAAAGATCAGACACACTTATTGAACATTTTAATAATTCGAATAGTTGAACTTGTAGAATACAAACAAGCTAAGGTAGAAAACAGGCACACACTTAAAGATGTTGGAAAATGTCTTTAATGAAGATGAAGTACTGCAAAGTACTGTACATTTGAAAGCAACATGGTTACTACCAAAATAACAAATTGAAGACCAATCTACAAAAGTTACATTATGTCAAAACACATAAAATTCTTAAAAAACACATAAGTCAGTTAGCAGGAGGAGGAGGAGGAACACCTGGTGGTGGAAGAGGTGTAGGGGGTGCAGATATTGGTGCAGAATCACTGGGCAATGGAGGCCTAATCATTGGAGGAACTGGTGCAGGGGGTGGACCCTGTGGAGCTGGAGGCAGTTGTGGTGGACCAGGAGGCACTGGGCCACCTGGCGGCATCGGTGGCATGGGCATGCCTCCTGGTCGTGGAGGTGGCATAGCATCTGGAGGCATGGGGCCCCTTGGTGGCATGCCATTCATGAGTGGTGGCGGTGGTGGTCTGTTCTTTATTCCAGGTGGTCCAATAGGTAGGCTCTGTGGTTGCATAGGTTTTTCCATCTTGAAATGGAACTGAAGGAAAAACTAGGAGAAAAAAAAAATCAACAAAAGATCAAACTAACCCGCTGACATTAACTTCATACAAAGAACCTGAAGATCGATTTTGAAAGTGATAAAAAATGTGTATATAATCACCATGAATATGTAAATGCAACATCTTTAGACTCATTTTCCATAGAATGATGACAACATTGTAACAGCCTACACTAAACCAATGGGATTTTTGGGGGGTTGAGAGAAAGAGAATGGGACGACACTGCATGACACAGAGAAATCATCAGCATATAACTGAAGATATAACAAAAAAGAGAAAATAGATTCTGAAAAAAATGTGTAGATATGGGGAGAACAATTCTATATCCTTCCAGTCAGTTTTTATTTAAATCTCACAACCAGGACAAAGGCAAGGTATTGCACGTTGAAAGAAAGAATGTAATCATAGAATGATACAGCACACAGGAGGCCATACGGCCCATTGTGTCTGTGCCGGCTCTTTGAAAGAGCTATCCAACTAGTCCCACTCCCCTGCTCTTTCCTCATAGCCTTGCAATTTTTTCCCCTTCAAGTATTCATCCAATTCCCTTTTGAAAGTTACTACTGATTCTGCTTCCACCGCCCTTTCAGGCAGTGCATTCCAGATCATAACAACTCCCTGTGGAAATGTTTTCATGCCCCATCTGGTTCTTTTGCCAGTTACCTTAAATCTGTATCCTCTGGAGACACACTGGAAATGATTCTTGTCTCCATTAAGCCCCATGTGTTGTAGCTTATGGGATGTAATGGAGTGAGAAATTCAGCAAGATCTATTCCACCAGATCTCTGCCAACTTTGTACTCTGTGTCTATTTCCAGTTGAAATGCATAGGAGCCTCATTGTAATATTAAAAGTAACGCATAATGTCATTTTGGGGTACATCCAAGTTATCAACATGCATTACACACAGTGCTCGTCATGTCCATATATAATGTGCATCCAAGGTTGCTTAGCGCTCAGCTGCATATGGAAGTTAAAAAGGGCCTAGTAAGAAAATTCAGTGTACAATTTTCAGCTCATTTCTGCACCATTTTTTTCCGTTGCCACTTAGGTTTTCGGGAGCCATTGTAGCAAATGTTCTCTGGACTTGCTTAAAAACTGTTAAATCTCTAACTTCTTCCCGTTCTGACGATAGGGCATCGACCTGAAATGTTAACTCTGTTTCCCTCTCCACAGATGCTGCCTGACCTGCTGACTGTTTACAGCATTTTCTGTTTTTATTTCAGATTTCCAGCATCCTCAGAATTTTGCTTTTGTGGGAATTGTTCTGCAGCTTTCCCCCCTTCTCCTGGAACAGCTTCAATAATGCCATCAATAGTCTTCCCAACGGGAATCCTCATATCTGGAAGAGGAGAAGGATGACCAATGAAGGGATGCCAGACAGGTCAGGCTGCATGAGGTGTCTGCGCTCACCCGCCACTATCCTCACACCCACATATACTGAGAGAGGTGCATCTACCTCATTTTGTCAGGGGATTAGTGCCTGCAGAGGTTCCAAGGTGCAAGAGAGGCTGTAGCAGCAGGATCCGTAGCATAAGTATGATATTTAATGGCACGACTAACCATAATGTTGGATGGTTCTTCGGAAGAATCTCATGGGATCAAAAGCCAGGATGGCCAGAGTGGCCAGACCCACCAAATGCCACCAATCATATATGAAGGTCCTGGCACACCTACCTGGTAATTACCATGGAGAACAGTTTTCAGAGAATCCAGGTCAGCAGACAGCCAGTGATAGTAATAGTCAACTGCAGCCTCAGATCTGTCTCTACCTCCTTCCAGGCATACTGTAATGCTGTCCTACAGGGCTAGTGTCATGGAATGGCAAAAAGATCCATTGTCCTTGCAACCTCATAACACCACCTCAGTTTCAGCAGCCATTGAACAGGATCAGATGCTGGGCTGTTCTATAATTTGCCTATAGACTCACACCTCTACATTGGGTTTTCTTTCCCTTCATTTTTGTCCATCACTTTTTAGCCCTCCGCCCCTTCAGCCTTGGCAAGATTGCCATAGGGTTGAAATGCCTTTTGAACCTTTCAAGATACTGCAAGGATTTTTGTCCCTCTATCCTGCCATTTTCCTTTAAGTCCAGAGTCCTTTAAATTTCACCCTCAATGTTCCAGTCCCACACTAGGCTGCCTCCCTGCATGTATTCAAATCTGCACTTGGAGCTGTGAATAATTATATAAATGAGCAGACTCCAGTAAATTGTGTGCTCTTTGCATTGTGTCTACAACTGAACTAGTTCTTAAACATTGACAGAATTACACCAGTAACTGAAAAATCAGTCCCATGTATTCCACAGGTACATTAGACCGTTCCGAGACAGAAACTGTAGGAGACCTTGGATGTGGCTGCTCACCATATCCAACAATGTGAACTGGCAATAAACAAAACAACAGGATGCTCAATTATATTGTTAAATCAGTGGAGTTCAAATTCCCATAAGTTATACTAAAGCTGTACGGTGCTCTGATCAGACTGCACCTGGAGTACTCCAATCAGTTCTGGTCACCACAGAATAAGGGGCACCAGAATTCAGGCCCTTCAGATGGTGCAGAGGGATCAGCTATAATGAATGACTAGATAAGGTGGGGCTTTTAAGCCTCAGAGATATATCTCAGAGGACATCTTGTTGAGGTATACAAGATACCTACCAGGACAGACAAATGGTACTTTCAGATATGTCAGTGCTGCAGGGTCCAGGTTGTGAAGGAACTATTTCTTTACACAGAGAGTGATTAACAGCTGGAATTGATTGCCAGAAATAACTTACAAGATTAGGGAGCTGGACTTATTTAGGAAACAGCTATATGCTGGAATTGCGAGGTGTTACAATTGGGTATTCTGGGAAAATTAAATCAAATGACCGAATGGCCTTCTTCATCTAAACTTATGTTTTGAGGTATAACGAGGGATCTGCAGTGTTGCCATGTAACCTTTGGCAGAGACTATAATGGATATTATAACCGGAGATCTTAAAAAATACTGTGCATCGCTGAAAAGGAGTTAGTCATAATCAAAGAATACAGACATAGCTCACTTTGTGTTGGATTGATCTGGAATGATAATGTAAAAAATTGCAAGAATACCTGTTTTGTTTCTCTGTTCCAGTGGGTCCAAAATTTCCCCTCAACTTTATCAATTTCTCTACTTGGTACCTAAGTGCAATTAAAGATGTGTTAAGGTATCTGGTTTGCCAAGTACAGTCCTCTATGATGGATATTTCAGTGTTCCCTGCAAACTCCCACCCCATCTCCAACCTGCCTTTCCTCTCTCAAGTCCTTGAATGAGTTGTCGCCTCCCAAGTCCGTGCCCATCTTTCCCGCAACTCCATGAACCCCTCCAATCAGGTTTCCACCCCTGCCGTAGCACTGAAATGGCCCTTATCAAAGTCACAAATGACATCCTGTGACTGTGATAAACTATCCCTCTTTATCCTTCTCGACCTGTCTGTAGCCTTTGACACTGTTGACCACACCATCCTCCTCTGTCGTCCAGCTGGGTGGGACTGCCCTCGCCTGGTTCCATTCTTATCTATCCAGTCGTAGCCAGAGAATCACCTGCAATGGCTTCTCTTCCTGCTCCATTACCTCTGAAGTTCCCCAACGATCTATCCTTGGCCCCCTCCTATTTCTGATCTACTTGCTGCCCCTCAGCGACATCATCCGAAAACACAACATCAGGTTTCACATGTACACTGACGCCACCCGGCTGGGAAGACAGAAGCCATTCTCTTCAGTCCCCGCCACAAATTCTGTTCCCTAGCCTCCGACTCCATCCCTCTACCTGGCCACTGTCTGAGGCTGAACCAGACCGTTTGCAACCTGTGTCCCCTATTTGACCCAGAGATGAGCTACCAGCCACATATCTGCTCCATCACAAAGACCGCCTACATCCACCTCTGTAACTGCACCCGTCTCCACCCCTGCCTCAGCTCATCTGCAGCTGAAACCCCCATCTATACCTTTGTTATCTCAAGACTGGACTATTCTAATGCTCTCCTGGCCGGCCTTCTATCTTCCACCCTCCATAACTTGAGCTCATCCATAACTCTGTTGCCCGTATCCTAACTCGCACCAAGTCCCATTCATCCATCACCCCTGTGCTTGATGACCTACATTGGTTCCCGGTCCAGCAACGCCTCAACTTTAAAATTCTCATCCTTGTTTTCAAATCCCTCTACAGCCTCGCCCTCTCTATCTCTGTAACCTCCTCCAGCCCTCTAACCCTCCAAGATCTTTGCACTGTTCCAATGCTGGCCTCTTGCGCATCCCCGATTTTAACTGTTCCACCATTGGCTGCCGTGCCTTCAGCTGCCTAGGTCTCAAGCTCTGGAATTCCCTCCGCAAACCTCTCTGCATCTCTACCTCTCTCTCCTCCTTTATGTTGCTCTTTAAAACCTACCTCTTTGACCAAGCTTTTAGTCACCTGTCCTAATCTCACGTGGCTTGGTGTCAAATTTTGTTTGATAACGGTCTTGCGAAGCGCCTTGTGACGTTTTACTACGTTAAAAGCGCTATATAAATACAAGTGTTGTTATATCTATTTCTTTCAATAATCTAAACTAAATATGCACAATAGGGAAGACAGTACAGGTTTTGAACAAAAGTTTGACATGAAAAACTGACATTTACTTAGTGCAACATTCACTTAAAGCATTTTTTTCTTTCACAACAAAATAAAATGCAAGAACTTGGCCCAAGCACTATTCCATAATCGGGTCCATCTGTTTAAACTCCATATATTTACTGTTTTTCCCCCATCTTCCTCTTTCCAATTTGCAAACGTTTTCCATCTATATTTTTAAAAAAAACACATCCCCTATATTTGTTTTCTTTTTTTCTGACTGTCCATCTCTGATCATCACCATGATTTCTAGCTCAGGGTAACCTCATCAATGCTAGCATATTCAAGTGATCGCTGTTACTCTGCACAGAACAACACTTTATTCAATGATGCTATAAGTGACCAAGAACAAGCAAAATCAGTACCAGCTCTGTTTTCAATTAAGTTCTTTACATAAAATTACATCAAAATGTTAAAGACAGTGATAGGCAGATTAGTGGGACTACGGTCTACTCCTCTTAATTCAAAGCCACTTAATTCAAATTATCTAATATTCAATTTTTTTAGCCCTAAATTTCCACTGTGTTTTTTTTAATTGTTTAATCAAATTATTGGATAATTCATTTTTTTAGTGCAAGAAAATAACTTTGAATTATCAGGAATCCCATGTAATATTGGTAAATTGCTTTTGTGTGTGAAAAAAAATCAACTTATTTTGCCCCCCACAGCATTCGAGTTAATTTGTCTCTCAGAGTGCCCACAAATCTATGAGAGTACAATACCTTGAAAGAAATGGTTTCATATGGCTCTGCCGCAAACAACAGGTACTGCCAGCGCCTGTCAGGTGGCTCAATCCGCTGCTCATATGCAGACATAAACCGATGGCGTGGGATTACACCTTCTGCAATTTCAGGATAATCAATCTAGAAGATAAAATTGAAGTGTTTACAATTAAACCACTGTTGAATATAAACATTCAGCTAGCATACATATATATTTTGATGTGAAAAGTAAAGTTTGCTACGTAACCTGGTATATGTTTAAGATTAGCACTAATACCCTAGCAACAAGCTGTGGCAAAAATGAAGCATTTTTGTCTATAATGGATTATTTATTGGATTCGTTATTGCTGGTCATAGCACACACAAGGTTTAAATTGATTACGGTTAGCTACTTCTGCAGGCTGCACAGAATACACATGCCAGATCAGTTGATATGTGTGGATTGATTGCTGTCATTGTACTTGAATGGGCACCTGGCTCAGATCATTCAAAGTGTTTGGGACTGATCCATGGGACAAGTTACATTCAATTACAAGCATCCTGTGGGGCTGACAGTCTAAGGTAGCTAAGAGATATACAGTTTTAAAATTCCTTTTGTTCTGGGATATCTTCAGATAAGTTTGGAATGACATCTTGGCCAGCAATGCAACCAAACAGCAGTCAGTCTGGAACTATCAGGGCTACATGGTGAGTCAGAGGTCTCCATGCTGGCGGATAGCTACTTGACCACGTTTCAACAGTCAACATAGGAAAAGTTGCTTTTGACATTGAGGAGATTGGTAAAGTTTGCAATTACTGCAAATATACGGTTTGTTTTGAGTACTATTCAATTACCTGTTTAATGTTCAATAAATTTGTCTAGTGGTTTATAGTCAAAGCCACAATCCAAGAGGGTACATTCTTCTACCTAACGAAGACCAAAAAATCACTTGGCGGCATATCACATATTCCAGTAACCTGGTGTACAGTGACAAAGGTTCCCTGTTTGACCCCTGAATCTGGTTACATTTATTAAGAAATTGGGACAGTAAAGGTACATTCTGGTTCGTAAGGAAACCAAGGAGTGGCAGTGATGCTGAGCCCAAGGAAATATCTAGTGTTAAAATCCAAAACGTGAAGCAAAGATCTGCCCAAATACTTTGTGTAGTTTACATTTTAATACCAAAATAAAATACAGAATACAATGGCTGGTTTATTAAGCTCAAATTAATTAATTGTTTCAATCTGTCAGCAGTGCTTTATAAGAGATCTGCAAGAGTGGTCTATGGTGACTAGGCTGCTATTTCCTCCCTCTCCTGTTTTACAACCCTCCGAGAACTCAACGTTCCTCCGACACTGACCTCTTGTGCATTCCCTACTTCCTTCACTCCACCAACGTGCCTTCAGCCATCTAGGCCCTAAGCTCTGTAATGTCCTCCATAAATCTCGCACCCTCTCCACCTCTCTCTCTTCCTTTAAGATGCTCCTTAAAATCTACCTTTTAGTCACCTATCCTAGTATCACCTTCTTTGGGTTGTTATCAATTTTTTTTTCTGATTACGCTCCTTGGGACGTTTTAGTATGTTAAAGGCGCTATAGAAATGCAAGTTGTTGTATAGGGAAGCACATATCCAATTAGGTGTTTCTGCAACAGACACGCCCAAAGATAGAAAATTTATCAAGTGGAGTATAGCGAGTGTGAATTTGTATCATGCCATTTCAGATCACGATGTTCTCACAGTCCATCCCTATGCTAACTATTTAAACTTAAAGATTTTTCCCATTTTTACATTGGGAGTTACATTCATGGTTTGTTTGGAACAGAAATATTGCAGAGATAAGAATATTGTGCCAATAAAATCCTGAAATAAAAGGTATTAGCTTATTGATCACAACAACAATAGGTATAATATGTAAATTATGAATCTCAAAGCAACAAAATAAGAATTTATAACAATTTAAATTATCCATAATATTCTAAACAAGTAAAATTGACGTGTTCAAACTGGAAAAAGGGAACTGATCAGCACTACAATATTACAGGGTACATAGACACTCAAGGGAAATAGCTGAAATGTCTATGTGACCACAAAGAAGAAACCTCTCCCATTCTCCCTTGAATATGTGCCCAATGTCCCTGATCGGTCAGCAAGTTTATCCAGTGAGTAACTGAGTCATACAGCCCAGGTTCAATTCGCTGAGTTAGCTGATATTTGCTGTACAGTACTACAATTGACTTTGGAGCCTTTGGGAGAGGGTTTCCTTTCACATCAGTACCCAGTGACCCTGCTGGAAGTGCGTGGAGAAGATTGGGAATGGTTATGATGGCCTGCTCGATTGACTGGTCAGCTGATACATGGTACCAGAGGACAACCAGAATCCATGGGTCCATGCTCCAATCAGAAGTGAATGCCTTTGGAAATGGAGGGCAGAAAATTGACAGAAGGAAGGGGGGAAAAAAAAATTCAGAATGGAGCCCTTTACAATCAACATGCAGACTACATAATGGTATATTACCTGAAAAAGAAGACTTTGTTGTCCCACTTCTGCATCCCTCTGCTTGGTCACTACAAAAAAGAATTTTAAATCTTGATGTATTTAAGTTAGTCTATTTGAAATAAAATCCTCATCCAATGCAGAGCATTAGTACTCTATCCTCCTCTTGCTGGGACAGATAGTGAGGTAATTTCAATTGTAGCCTTATCCATGAGCTTTAATTACCAAATTAAGTTTAGGTGCAGCATGAGATATCTGTGACGAATCCCACAAAATTTCTAAACTTATCAGACATAGCAGGATTTACAGCCTGAATACTGCGATTTTGTGCAAAGAGTCTTGCAGATAATGAAAATGGCAGTTTCTCAGTAAATCCCTTCCTAAAGCCTTGATCAACCAGCAGGAGGCATAATTCAAATGCAATGAGGCACACTGGCTTTGATTTTCCCTCTGTCACCAACTCAAGTTATTAAATGTCAAGTGATAATTCCCAGCTCTATTATTCTTTAATGTTTTACACTGACACTTGTGTTAAGTATTAAAAAATTTCAAGAAACATTTTCCACACTTCATATTCCTAAACCATGAACTGTTTAACAAAATACACAAGTTTTCAATTAAGTGAAAATGAAACCTATTTTTTTTGTCAAAATAAGAATCAATTGGCACAATAGCCCATTGTGACACAACACAAGGTTTGAAAAATACCTTTGTAACCTGGCCGACCAATTTTCACAAACTTCTTCACCTCCACTTTAACCTTCTCTGGGGCAGGCTGTGCTGGTGCTTCCTTTGCCTCTTTTGCTGCTCGTCGTGCCCTGCATTCAAAACACAAAATGGATCATTTGGCAGGAAATTTCAATATTTGCTGTGCAGACTCTGTTAGAATCAGGATCTACTCCCTCCCTCAATTGTCAAGAGGCATTTCCTGAGATAACAGACATGTGACCAATCCCTAGGTTTTTAACCAACATTCTGTAACTGCTACTCAAGTGCAGCACTGATTGGCTCATCCTCACGTTAAGTGTCTCACCCCAAATCTGTACCTCTCGTGAGTATCTGCCTAAACTGAAAACTCATCAACGATTAAGTACGTACCTGTCTCACTGTCCATTGAGCTGTATCCACTGGTCTCCCAGATTTGCCATTTTCAACAAAAATTTAGTTTTTGTGTATCCATAAATTATTTTATTATATATTTCATTTAATCATAGATTTAAGGGTACTTTGCCTGCTAAAAACGACATCAACAACAACTTGCATTTATATTGCGCCTTTAACGTAGTAAAACATCCCAAGGTGCTTCACAGAATTGTTATCAAACAAAATTTGATACTGAGCCACATGAGGAGATATTCGGACAGGTGACCAAAAGCTTGGACAAAGAGGTAGGTTTTAAGGAGCGTCTTAAAGGAGGAGAGGTAGAGGCGGAGAGGTTAAGGGAGGGAATTCGAGAGCTTAGGGCCAATGCAGGTGAAGGCACGACTGCCAATGGTGGTGCGATTAAAATCGGGATACGCAAGAGCCCAGAAATGGAGAAGCGCAGAGACCTCAGAGGGTTGTAGAGCTGGATGAGGTTACAGAGATAGGGAGGGGTGAGGCCATGGAGGGATTTGAAAACAAGGATGAGAATTTTAAAAATCAAGGTGTTCCTGGATCGGGAGCCAATGTACGTCAGCGAGCACAGGGGTGATGGGTGAACGGGACTTGGTGCGAATTAGGATACGGGCAGCAGAGATTATTACCTTGGTTGCATCAGTCCATTGAAAAATAAACTATGCATTTGGATCCTCAACTTATGGAAATAGGTGCATTCAATAGAGACTTCTATACAATGAATTGTAAAGATACATTAGTTGCTTCTGGGTATGTCACTACAGTATCCAGTGGACAAAATCCTAAGTTACAATTTTTTATTTCACCTCAAAAAGGTAATTGTGGCCTCTCATAAAGCAAGTATGGAGATGGATGATAACATAGCAGCACAGTGCATTAGTATCCTGGGATACAGGCTCATTCCCATGATTCCTCACACGGAAAGATCTCGATGTTAACTACATTGTCACAGGAAGTGCCTAGTAGAGGCCCGGCACTGTTCCACAGGGAGGGAGGAGAGCTGGAGGCTACGCAAGCAGACCTGAAACTGGGGAGGGTGATGCAGAAGGGTGCACTGTCTATCTAGGGGCCAAAAGCTCTTTTTTTTTAAACCTTGTTTTCATATGTAAGGCTTTACCACAGTCAGAGAATTTGTAAGAGGCTGAGAATTGTTATTTTTAAGCTCACCTGGGCTGCTGAATAGCATGTGGAGACTTTGACTGGGGGGAGGGGCAAGGCAAGAATAAGAAAAGAAACATGCTTTCCTAACAAACCCTGAAATCTTTCATGTATCTGACACCAGCATGTGTTACATAACCACTGTTTCTTAGTCTATGGTACACATCTCACTAAATTCCTTCAACAGGGTCTGTTGGGAACGACGTAATGAAAAGAAAACTAGTCTTTATTCGCTGAGAATTTTACATTCAAAACTGTCACAGAATGGGAAATTCCCTTCGCCATTACAGCAGTATTCAAGCACAGGAAGAGTCGTAATGCAGGGCAACTGTCGCAATGTAAACAGCAAATCTCAATAGCACTGAACTGCATTTTGTAGACAAGTTATATCTCAATTTTACTTTGCTCTAATGAGCAAAGTGTGCCTATTTAAAACACCTCAAAAGGCTGAGCAATGAATAACTGCAAAAACAATGTAATTTTACACTTACAGATTAGTCTGATGTTTTTTCCCTTGTGTGTGTGCCAAATAACTCCCCTGTAGAAAAATAATCAAATCAAATTAAAACAGTACCCTAACTATCCCTAATTTTAAATACAGTTAAGAAATAGGTAACTTAACTAAATTAACTGAATGGGGTGGAAAACCAGATGACATAGTGGATTAAAACACTGCTTTCGCCTCTGAAAACTGGGTCTTAATCTAGTCCAGATGGATGAGTGAAAATCTCTCTATCTTATATCTAAAGTTGAGGTGGAAATTTGAGTAATTTCAACGCTATTTCCATAAGTCACCAGTTCATACATAATACTGTCCATAAATCAGTACTAAATTTGGAGTCTCACACAGACTAGTAACAACAGTTAGTGTGGCAAATAGAAGTGTCCCACAGGTACATGTAGGTGATCTTCCGAGTCTGGGATGCAGCAGAGGGAACTTTATTATGCATCAAACGCATTCAATATCTAACCTGTTTGACGCTGGTGTTTGGGTGGGAAAATGTACTATTCTCAGTACTGCTTTTATCTTAATTAAAAACAAATTCAGCCCAACTCCCCCAAAAAATGAGTAAGGAGACTCTACAAAAAGCACTGAGATAGATACTAGTGACAAAAGATTTATATTTGCAAACTCAAGCAATTTAAATACTATTACACAAATTACAAAAATAGGTAGCACCTGAAGTAATGCCCTATCATACCAATATCTGAAAAAATGAATCACAACAGTTAAGAACATAAGAACATAAGAAATTGGAGCAGGAGTAGGCCAATCGGCCCCTCGAGCCTGCTCCGCCATTCAATAAGATCATGGCTGATCTGATCCCAACCACAAATCTAAAGAACACAAGAAGTCGGAGCAGGACCCGGCCACATAGCCCCTGGGCCCTCTCCGCCACCCACAGGGCATTGACCGATCCGAACTCAGCTTCATGTCCAATTTCCTGCCCGCTCCCTATAACCCCTAATTCCCTTTACTTCTAGGAAAAAATTTTTTTTCCATGTGGATTCTGTTTCTATCCTTCTGTTAGTTATGTCCCTTTTTTCCACTGCCACTATGTTATCTCTAATTAATACAGATACTCCACCTCCCCTTCTTCCCTCCCTATCCTTTCTGATTATGTTCAAAGATAACACCTTAACCTAAAAATACAACATTAGGTTTGAGGTTAATTCATCCAGCTAATGTTTTACTGTTGAAAGCTTGAAGTACAAGATGACTTTAGTGCTATGTTCAACCAAAATAATCATGGAAACATTTCTAAGTGAATAAAATACAATGTCAGATAGACAACTGCACTAAAAACTATTTTACAATGTTATCTTGTATTTGAGCCCCAGGTACTTCAATTGGTTGAGTGCCGTCCTGGGAGCTAAAGGGCCCAGGGCTCCCTCAGCATTTCATTCTTCCCATGTGCATAAAGTGAGTGTCACATCTCAGGATACGGAGAGGGGGGAGGACAAGAGCAGGAGGCTGCAGGAACCGTTTGCAGTGTTTTTCACACTCATGGCTGTTGGCAATGGAAACAAAGATCTGTACCGCCTCATACTACCATATGAAGATGAGAGAAAACTCCCTTTCTCGGCACATATTCCAGTTTCACGTCATGACAGGACTCTCCAAAGCTTTCAAACTTACCTCATTGTTGTGAAGTGTCAAGCAAAGTTTACATTCATAGGAACCCAAGTGATTTTTCATAAAATAGGGATCCTACAAAGATAGAAAGAGAACAAAAATTAAAATGAAGTATAGTGAAACATTACAAGGAATTTAAGTAAACAAATCATAAGAATCAAAACTTAACCTTATTTATGTCAATGGTTTCCAAAGCTAACTGTCTCAGCCGTTCTCTTCGATCTCGATTGCTTTCAGAAGAGGAAGCAACCCCTCCACTCCCTGTTTTCCCTCCCGGTCGATGTTGGAAATCCATAGTTATTTGATGAACTGTACCTTAATACAAAATCTGAAAGAATTTAAAAACAAACAGACATATTAGCCCAGAATGCTTTACATCCTACACAGAAACTTCTCATTTGTTTCATAAAATGGCATCTTATCAGAAATGTTTTAAAATCATTCCATGAAGGGTAATTTCACGATCTAGGGGTCTCAGCAGGGAGGGGCACTTTCAGGGAGCACATCTTAGAAAATCACAGGCTGGGTGCCCTTGATTCCTGAGATGCACTCTATGTGAGCATCGCTTCAGGAATGCCATATTGTGGAACAACCCCTATTATTTTTTTTCTTTTTCAAAAAAAAAATACCAGCTTGGTACAGTCTCAAAGATTTCAATTTGAGTTCTTGAGATTATCCCATTAACACTGAAACAATGCCATCATAACCCAGGTACATGTACTGATGAGAGAATTCAACTTCATAAAAGGAACAAAATGTTTGTCAAAGATTTCATACTTACATATTTTGGTGAATACTAGTGTAGTGAGTTAGACATTAACTTTCCATTTTTGGGAGCTGGTTTCAAAACCAGCCCAAGCTGATGAGATGAAAGCCTGTTCTATATGTTGATGTCTACCTGCTGACTATTAGGGAATGTGAAATGGGTTTGGTGAGCTTCAACCCAGTTCTTAGTGCTCATGGGTCCAGAACACAAAACTGCACTCATTTTGGCATTAATTTGAAATGTCACTCAGAGGTCAATCAATGGCTGGTGTGGGAAATAGAGAATCTTACACTGGTGCAGTAAAACTCTTGGGAGCTTGTCGCTAAGGTATATTGTTTGGGAAGAGTTGAGGGAGCTTTACTGTGCCTGGAATTATGTTATACCTAACCTGAGAGTGCATGATGCTGACACTAGTCCCCTGAAATGAAAACTGTTCCATTTTCCAGCATCAATATCCCTCATTCAGTGCCAAAACTCACAAAATGCCAGTACTAATATTTAATTTTGGCAGATCTGAGAATTACAAAATGTCTTTGGTCTACACATTTACATATCAGTTACACTATAAATATTAATTCTGTTCACCAACAATAAGCAGCACCAGATGGGGCACCAGTTTGGGAATATAGTAGGGTCAGAAGCTCCTTTCTAGCTTCGAAACATAGAAAATAGGAGCAAGAGTAAGCCATTCGGCCCTTCAGGCCTACTCCGCCATTTAAAATGATCATGGCTGATCGTCTAACTCAGTACCCTGTTCCCGCTTTTTCCCCATATCCCTTGATCCCTTTAGCATTAAGAAAAATATCTATCTCCTTGAATACATCTAATGACTTGACCTCCACTGTCTTCTGTGGTAGAGAATTCCACAGGTTCACCACCCTCTGAGTGAAGAAATTTCTCCTCATCAGTTCTAAATGGCATACCCCGTATCCTGAGACTGTGACCCATGGTTCTGGACTCCCCAGTCATCGGGAACATCCTCCCTGCATCTATGTTTTGATGAGAACACCTCTCATTCTTCTAAACTTAGTGAATATAGGCCTAGTCGACCCAATCTCTCCTCATACATCAGTCCTGCCAGTCTGGTAAACCTTCTAAAGTACATTAATGCCAAGTGACTATGTTAAACATATCCAAGGCCAAGTTGCAGTAGGAACACCACAAATATTCAAACAATGCAGGTTGGGGAGGGAGGTGTGGTAAAAGAGACCGGCAGTGATGTTGGGGTTCAACACACAATAAGCGGGTGCTTTCTGCATTTCATGCACTGGGTGCCTGGCCACTTCTGCACTTTCAGGGCTCCCAATTAATGCTAGTCTGCCAGATAGATACTGCTAAATTTTGCAAAAGACCAGTGAATGTTAATGCATAGCCTCATTCCACTCTGGGAAATCTTCTGCCGCCCCACACTCCAACCCTTACCATCCAATCGTTCAACTCTGGATTTCTGCTCTCTCCTCACACCATCTGCTCCACCAGAGGCTAATTCTTTGGCCCATTTACCGTTTCAAATTCTCCTTTGCTTTGTTACTCATCTTCCTGCCTCCCAAAGCCTCTTAAAAACCAACCTCTTCAACCGTTCCTCTGGTCATCCTTCCACCCACCAAATTTCTCCCCCGTGTAAACTGCTCTGAGATGTTCACCTATGTGCGCAGCATATACTTACTTATTAATGTAAGCAGTAGGTGTTGTTGTTGAAACAAATGCGACAAAGTACTGCTGTAATTTCAGTCACAATGACTCTAGAAAGGGGATGCCATTTTGGTGTGAAATTGCCATTCTTTCCAATAGCTTCTTTCCTGATGATCACACGTCAAGGTACCATAATCATAACTAACTAGTAGAAAAATACGTTGCAATGGACAAAAAGGCTTTTTACCTGTTTGAATTCTAGGAAATAGTATGGAATAAAATATTAGCATAGCGCGCATTAAGTTTTTTTTTTAAATGAGGTTTTCAATAGCTTAAATGCAGGTAGATAATTCTTTGGAGCTTTGTACACCACGACTGATATGGGTTTGTGGACTTTATCATGGTTGTACATGGCCTGGATGCAGTGCATTTTGACACTTGGAGCCTTTTGTTTGTTTTTGATCGCCAGGATTTGCCTGGCTTGTGAGGACAATGAGTCCGATTTACTTTAGCTACTAGTTGGGGTTCCAGTCTTTGGCTTATTCCCGTTCTGCATTAGTCTGTTCTTCCTTCTTTGAAGTCCATCAGACTGCCTACTTTCATCTCTACAACATCACCAGTCCCCCTAAAATCCTCATCCCTGCCTTTGTCACCTGCAGGCTCAACATCTCCTCATTGACCTCCCAAGCTCTATATAAACTGCAACTTGTCCAAAGGTCTGCCACCCACATCCTGTCCACAGTCAATCCCGCAGGCCCATCACACCTACCCTCACCAATCTCCACTGTCTTCCTGTCCCTCAATGGATTGAATTCAAAATCCTTGTTCACACAACTCTTCACTGTTTCGTTCCACCCAACCCCCACAACCTCATCCAGCCCTACATCCCAGCTCATCGTCTGCACTTCTGACCATAGCCTCCTGTGTATTCGTTGTCTTCTTTCCGCTCCATCTGTGGCACAGCCTTTAGCCATCTCAGCTCAACTTTCGTCATTAACCCCTCTACCTGGCTACTTTACTCACCACCTTCAAAAGCCTCCTCTCAGCCAATCTTTGGACAGGTTTCAATTATCTGCCCTAATTATCCTACTAGTGATGGGTACCTGCTTCTCCGCTAGGACCTTTACTGCATTAAAGGCGCTACAAAAATAGGAGTTGTTTGGTAGGAAAGTGGGGGGATGTGAAAGAGAGGGCTTTGTGTCAAGTGTGCTTTCAGTAAGTGTTCCAGATTACCTGGTACTTCAGCTCCAAGCAGAGGCCAAACATCACTTGCTCCAACTGGTATATGTCCCATAGAAGTTTGAACAATGAAATTTAAGTAGTCCCCTTAACATTCAAAAGCACTTCAGAGTAGTAAAAATGGATACCAAGCATCAGTGGGGAAAGTTAGGCGAAAGAAAGAACTTGCATTTATATAACACCTTTCACATCCTCAGGACATCTCAAAGTGCTTCACAGCCAATGAATTACTTTTGAAGTGAAGTCAGTGTTATTTTATAGGCAAACATAGCAGCCAACATGTACATAGTAAGGTCCTATAAATAGCAAATAAGATAAATGACCAATTAATCTGTATTGGTGGTGTTAACTGAAGGACGTGATATCAAGAAACGGCTGAGTGCACTGGACACAGCAAAGGCTATGGGCCCTGACAACATCCCGGCTGTAGTGCTGAAGTCTTGTGCTCCAGAACTAGCTGTGCCTCTAGCCAAGCTGTTCCAATACAGCTACAACACTGGCATCTACCTGACAATGTGGAAAATTGCCCAGGTATGTCCTGTCCACAAAAAGCAGGACAAATCCAATCCAGCCAACTACTCTCAATCATCAGCAAAGTGATGGAAGCTATCGTCGACAGTGCTATCAAGCGGCACTTACTCACCAATAACCTGCTCACCGATGCTCAGTTTGGGTTCCGCCAGGACCACTCGGCTCCAGACCTCATTACAGCCTTGGTCCAAACATGGACAAAAGAGCTGAATTCCAGAGGTGAGGTGAGAGTGACTGCCCTTGACATCAAGGCAGCATTTGACCGAGTGTGGCACCAAGGAGCCCTAGTAAAATTGAAGTCAATGGGAATCAGGGGGAAAACTCACCAGTGGCTGGAGTCATACCTAGCGCAAAGGAAGATGGTAGTGGATGTTGGAGGCCAATCATCTCACTGCTGCAGGAGTTCCTCGGGGCAGTGTCCTAGGCCCAACCATCTTCAGCTGCTTCATCAATGACCTTCCCTCCATCATAAGGTCAGAAATAGAGATGTTCGCTGATGATTGCAGTGTTCAGTTCCATTTGCAACCCCTCAGATAATGAAGCAGTCCGAGCCCGCATGCAGCAAGACCTGGACAACATCCAGGCTTGGGCTCATAAGTGGCAAGTAACATTCGCACCAGACAAGTGCCAGGCAATGACCATCTCCAACAATAGAGGGTCTAACCACCTCCCCATGACATTCAACGGCATTACCATCGCCAAATCCCCCACCTGGGGTCATCAGTGACCAGAAACTTAACTGGACCAGCCATATAAATACTCTGGCTACAAGAGCAGGTCAGAGGCTGGGTATTCTGTGGCGAATGACTCACCTCCTGACTCCCCAAAGCCTTTCCACCATCTACAAGGCACAAGTCAGGAGTGTGATGGAATACTCTCCACTTGCCTGGATGAGCGCAGCTCCAACAACACTCAAGAAGCTCAACACCATCCAGGACAAAGCAGCCCGCTTGATTGGCACCCCATCCACCACCCTAAACATTCACTCCCTTCACCACTGGCGCACTGTGGCTGCAGTGTGTACCATCCACAGGATGCACTGCAGCAACTCGCCAAGGCTTCTTCGACAGCACCTCCCAAACCTGCAACCTCTACCACCTAGAAGGACAAGAGCAGCAGGCACATGGGAACAACACCACCTGCGCATTCCCCCTCCAAGTCACACACCATCCCGACTTGGAAATATATCGCCTTTCCTTCATCGTCGCTGGATCAAAATCCTGGAACTCCCTTCCTAACAGCACTGTGGGAGAACCTTCACCACACGGACTGCAGCGGTTCAAGAAGGCGGCTCATCACCACCTTCTCAAGGGCAATTAGGGATGGGCAATAAATGCCGGCCTCGCCAGCGAAGCTCACATCCCATGAACGAATAAAAAAACACACCAGGAGAGCTCCCTGTTCTTCAAATAGTATCTTTTACATCCACCTGACCAGACCTCATCTTAACATTTCATCCAAAGGATGACATCTCTGACAATGCAGCACACTCAATAATGCAATTAAGTGTCAACTTGGATTATGTGCTCAGGTCCTGGAGCGTGGCTTAAATCCACAACCTTCTGACTTAGAGGCAAGTGCTACTATTGAGCCAAACTGATGCTATAGGAGTGGAGGCCAAACATGCTAGAATAATTTCGATAAGGGGTTTTAAGGCAGAGAGGGAGTTCTAGAAAGTAGGTACAGTAAGGTTAAAAGCTCTGCCACCAATGGTAGAATTGAGGGAAGTTGGGGAGAAACTAAAGCGTTGATATGGCACAAAGATGGAGAAAGTCACAGAAGTAGGGCGCAGCGTGGCTACAAAGGGATTTATCGATAAGGATGAGGATTTCAAAATCAATGCATTTAGGATAGAAAGCCAGTGTAGGTTAGCAAGGATTGGTGTGATGGGCAAGTGGGACTTAATGCAATAGGATATATGATGTGGAGATGCCGGTGATGGACTGGGGTGGACAAATGTACGGAGTCGTACAACACCAGGTTATAGTCCAACAGCTTTATCTGAAATCACAAGCTTTCGGAGCTTTGCTCCTTCGTCAGGTGACGAAGGAGCAAAGCTCCGAAAGCTTGTGATTTCAAATAAAGCTGTTGGACTATAACCTGGTGTTGTACGACTCCGTACATTAGGATACAGGCAGTACAATTGTGGACGAGTTACAGTTTATGGAGATTGAAGCTGTGGGTGTGAGATAGACAGGGAGGCAGGGAAAGTAAGCAGTCTTGGTGGTGGTCATAATACAGGGTATGAACTCAGCTCTGAATCAAGCAGCAAACCAAGGTTGCATACAGTAGAGCCTAAGCGAACAATTGGGGAGGGAGATGGAGTTAGCAGCAAGGGTATATAGAATTTTTAGCAGGGGCAGAAATTAATTGCTGCGGTATTTCCAATGTTCAATTAGAGGAAATTTGGCCTCATCCACATCAGATAATCAATCCGACAACACAGATGGTGGTTCAGTCAAGGAAAATGGCAGCGAGGCAGCGTTGGGCATTGTCTACCTACTTATGTAGACTGACCCAAACCTATGTATGATGTTGCTGAGAGGCAACATGTATATTAAGAAAACAGGGCTGAAGATGGAACTTTGGTGTGCACTAGAGGTGATGGTATGGGGGCAAAAGAAGCAATTGCTGGAGATACATTAGGTGTGTTGACACAAGGAGTTGAACCAAGGAAGGACATTACCATGAAGCTGGACCATATAGCAGAGGCAGTTGAGGAGGATGGTGTGATCAATCGCATGGAATGTAATGGAGAGGTGAAGCAGCATTCGTGGTCTTAAGCACAGGTGGCATTGGTGACTTTGACCAGAGCACACTCGGTGCTGTGGGTGGATGGAAACCAGATTGAAGGGATTCAAACAAGGAGTTGTGGGAGAGGTCTCTCCACTATATGTATACACACACACACACACATTTATATATCCACTCCTGGTTTATTCACCGTTCAAGTAAACATGCAGCACAAACATTTCACACCATCTTTACACTCACAGAATAGCCCGGTATCAGACGAACCAGGCACATTACTCATTAAGCTCGCTCTCACCAAAGTTGCCCCAATTACTGTAAGTTTACAATGCAGTAAAAAGTCCGGTGAAAATCCGACCAGCGCAATAAACACCCGGGGATCACAGGCCTCCCTCAGGCAACCTGCACAGCCGAGAACCGCGCGCACCGACCGGGTGTAACAACCAGGACCCGGGGTCAGCCTCAGAACCCCGGCCTCCCGGACCCTCCGAGCCGGTATCCGAGTCCGTCCCTCTAACCCAGTACCTGAAACCGTCTCCAGGCTCCGCGCCGCGCGGCCTCTCAAACTAAACCGGAAGGTAGTCAGCGTACCGGAAGTGAATCGTTTCAACAACTTTATTAACACCGACAAACCCCCTCCCCAAACATCAAGGACGGGCCTGAAGTGAGTAACGGTTGGTACGAGTGCTGCCTTTAATGTTAGTCATTCGCAGCCGTTGGCCACGAGTGTGGGGAGAGACAGCCCTCCAGTTTAACGCCAAATTCTACTGCGCCCTTGTGGTTGTGGTTTAAAACCTCGGGTCGCTCGGGTGTTTCCGGCTCTTTCCGTATTTACCGATCTTTAAACGGATAGCGGGGCCCGACTTCATTTCACTTTTATATAAAACAGCGACCACGACCACCCTTTCCTTCCTGAAACAGTGAATTCGGATCGGATCGGGCAGCCCGGGGGCCGGAGGGAGAAGCCGCTTAAACCCTTTCAAGGGGGTTTGGGCTGAGATCGCCTTAAGGCTGCGGGCACTTTACCGGCTGCCATGAGATACAATGAGCGGGAGCTGCTGTGCCTCTCCAAGCAACCGGCCGAGAAAGCGGCCGAGCTCACCATGAGGGGTCCGAAGCGCAACGACGGTAAGGACATCAAGGGCTTAGAATAAATCAACCTTCAGCCAGTTGCTCGAAGGGTGTTAACGGAACGCAAACTGGCAAGGGAGGGGAGAAACACCCTGGGTGTTATTTATATTGCAACCAATGTGTCTGTTGATGTGTGACCTGATGGTGACAACTGATGTGTGTAATGTGCAAGAGTTGTCTCCCTCTTTGAGTCAAACCCGTGGAAAAAAAATACACCAGGTTGCCCCAGTGCCTAAAACCATCGAAGGTTGCACCCCAACATTTTTTTTGACACACTCAATCATACAAATTAAACCAAAATGCGATTGTCCTCATCGACTATGTATTCCAGTCCCTGTGGTGCCCACCGGTTGTTGAAAAACTCAAGCCTGCTGGCATACACAGCATGCTCCCTATCCAGGGCCACGCAAGAGTTATCTCTAGTCTTCTCACTTCTCTTTTCATTTAAAGTTATAATTAGCAGTTACCCTTTTTATAAGGCTGTCTGTTTTCAATTGCAAAAAGTAAATAAGCTGGAAATCTGAAACAAAAAAAAACAGAAAATACTGGCAATACACAGCAACAATAACTTTCATTTATATAGCTTTTAATGTAACAAAATATCGCAGGGCACTTTCGATGCTGAACCAAAGGAGGAGTTATGAGGGTGACCAAAGCTTGGTGAAATAAGTGGGTTTTAAGTAGGGCCTTAAAGGAGATGAGGGAGTTGGAGAGACAGAGGGTTTAAGTGTGGAGCCTAGTAGCTGAAAACAAGCTCATCAATAATGGGGCAACGGAGAGATGCACAAGAGGCTGAAATCAGAGAAACAGTGTTGAGGGAGTGTTGCAGGGCTGGAGGGGGTACATAGATGGGGATTAGACTTATGGAGAGATTAGAAGATAAAGATTTTAAATTTGAGGCGTTGGGATCTGTGAGCTAATGTAGGTCAGCAAGGACAAAGGTGATGTTCGAACAGGACTTGGTGCTTAATAGGATACGAACAGCGGAGATTTACGTGAGCTGAAGTTTAATGAGGGTGAAGGATGGATGGCCGGCCAGGAGAGCATTTGAATAGTTGAGTCTGGAGATGGCGAAAGTATGAATGAGAGTTTCAGTGGTCAAGGTGAGAGTGGAGGCAGGCGATTTTACGGAGGTGAAAGGAGGTGGTTTTTGTAATGGAGAGGATATGATCAGAAATTCAGCTTGGGGTTGAGCGAGATGTTGAGGGTGCAAACTGTCTGGTTCAACCTAAGACACTGGCCAGGCATGGGGCCAGCAGGTCTGTCAGCAACTGTAAAGGGAAAAAGATGGGCTAACATTTTGGGTTTAGACCTTTTTGTCAGAACCCTAAGTTCTGATGAAGGGTTCTGTCTGAAATATTAACCAGTCCTTTTCTCTACTAAGGCTGCATATAATCCAGCATTGTGTTAAAAAAAAATTGTGTTGTTGCTAATCACCCTACTTATTGTTCAGGCTTGTTTATTTTCCTTCCCTGCTTGTACTTGCCAGTGTTCAACTATTAGACATCATGCCTTCAGGCCAACTTACATTGCAGCAATAACCCCTCCCCAGAACAGCCATTTGCTGTTCTCTTTGCATTTCATATTTCCTTAGTGTCTCAATAATATGGAAATTATGTCAGCAAATAATTTCATTAGAAAATTCTATAATTATTCCAGCTGCAGTAGCAATCAATCTAGTATAGGAAATTGACATTAAATACAAAATAATTTAGTGTTCTCACTAGAATTCAAGTAAAGCATAAGGACAGAGAAAATATAAACAATAATGACCCAATCCATCTATTGGTTGAGCAGAAGAGTAAAAAAAAATCAAAAGGTTTGTGAGTACTGCCATTTGAAACTTTGATATGTCTACCCTTAAATGAGTGATGCTAATTCTATATGGATCTACTAGTTGTGTTGTCAAAGCCATTCTTGACTGAAGAATGAACCCATCAGCCAATAGCCAAGCAGTGTTGATAGTAATCGAGGGGAAGTCTGTAAATCAGCCTTTTACCTTTATCGTGCCTTTTACCGAAAATAGCATTGTTTGTTGGACGGGACAGTGAGGGGAAAACTAGAATACTGTGTGTGTGGGGGGGGGGTAGATGGGGACCAGGTCTGTTGTGCATATAATCCCCAATTTTTGTCTTGTCAATTTGTCCCTGTCCTAGGCTACTCTTGCTCATCAGTTTCTTGGTTTGTGACCAAGTTCTGAAGATCACTTTACCACATTATAATCTAGTTTAAATAAGATTAATTGAACCAAATGGCTCTAGTTTCTTGTGGAACAAAACCTTTTCTCGTTTTGAGCCTTGTGGTCGTCTAATGTGGGCAGTTTTGACTAACAGTATTGTTGATGTCCTTTAGGGGTTTCTGTGGCTCCCTAGCCTCTGGTATTATTGGTGCCTGCCAAAACACTATAACTTTGGCAACTGTGCATGTTGTTGAATTGTTTTAAGCCAAGTACCTCAAATGTAGTAGTGAAACTTCTTGAAGCAGACACTGAAGAGACCAGCATTGTACTATCTGTGCAGAGTCGTAGATGCCCCCTCGTAAGCACAAGGCTAGGAGGCACTCCTAATAACATTCTTCTCAGGAAAGGTTAAATAGACTCTGTCAAACTAAATCAAATTCCAGAGACCGGTTTCAATGATATCCCTGGGTGACGCCTGTTTGTCAAACAACTGTGCCATATGAAGAAGGAAACAGTACTGAGAAACAGCCTCAAAATATCAAAAATAATTTTCCTCAATCCTCAATATAAAATTGATCCTTGAAACACAATTGCTCACTTATGTGACAAAACATTACCAAGGAGCCTCTGACTAGCCCGGTATCTCTGCTGGCTCCAGAATGTCTCCTGACTGGGAGAAAGTCAACCTTGGGTATACTTTACAAAATCCTTTGACTATATACTGAAACAAAGGTCATTTTAAAAACTGTATCTCATTACTATATTAGCTGGTCAGTCATTTACACGTCGTTAACAATGCAGGATGTTTGACTTAACCACTTGAATGACCCAGTCCAGGCCGTATGGACAAGTGGCACTTGCCTCATAATCTTCTGTGGGACAGGATCCTGCCCTAAACTTGTTTTTGAGATCTGCTATCTCAGATTTTCTACTTCAGATATTACTTTGTGCATTGTGTCTAGGGATGTGGGATGTTAATCCTGGTAAAGTTCCTCAGTCCATTCAGGACTATCCCTTTCATTTGTCTCTATCATTTTCCAGGTTCAATTGTAGCATGGAAAAAAGGTCCAAATATTTGAAATGTTGGGGAAGGAAGTAATATTCCCAAAATAGCCACCGGATGAAACATAGCACTCAACGTCATGGAGACAGTTTTGTTTGGACAATTTGCCATAGATAAAAGGCCTAACCTAGCATCTCTCTGGATGAACATTTTGATGCTGATCTATACCAACAATGCACACTGAAAACTCATAATATGACTGCAAGGTCTGCTGCCCAAGATATCTAAGTGTGCAGACACATTTGGCTTTGAATTTCAGGACTGGCGATATGCAATTTTTTTCAAATTTCCTTTCAACAGAAAACTGTTGTTTGACTTGCAATTCAAGAGAACACAATCTTTATAAAAAGGCAGCAGCACATGTTCGTGGACAGCCTCGGGCTCCTCGCGGACCTTTTGAGGGTTCTTGAACGTATCGGTATGAAAATACAGTTTTGGCAGATACATTGTTGGTAGAAACATAGTTGTCTGCATTCTTGTGTTATAGAAGAGATTGCTATATGCCAGAAAGCACTTCACAAAAAGGGTAGTAGAAATATGGAACTTGCTTCTCCTAAAAGCTATTGAGACTAGGTTAATTGAAAATTTCAAAACTGAGATTGATAGATTTTTGTTAGGCAAGGGTTACGGAACCAACGCGGGTAGATGGAGTTAAGATACAGATCAGCCATATTCTAATTGAATGGCAGAGGAGGCTCGAGGGGCTGAATGGCCTACTCGTGTTCATATGTTTGTAAAAAGAAGATAGGGTTCTAGTTCAGTTATTTTACGGTCTCCAAAAGAATGGGAGGATTCAGGCCCATTCCAGACCTCGTGGAATTGAATAATTTCTTAAAGAAGAAAAAGTTCAAATTGGTGAAGCGTCCTCATATATAATTCAGGTGGTGCATCTAAGTGGTTGGTTAGCCACCACAGATCCTAAAAATTTATATCTCTACAACATCACCAGAATTAACTGAGGTTCATTGTCAACCTACTAATACAGCTGTTACCCTTAAAATGAACATCAGTGTTGTAATAATGCTGTGGCTGTGACACATCCTGTCTACTTACCAAGACAACTGGCTTATGACTGTCAAATCTCAAGTGCAATATTTCAACATGTATTTCAGGAGTTGGTTTGCACAATAAACTGGAAACCATATTTACTAGAGTCTGTTTGGTGTCAGAGCTTGTGTCATTGCTAAGTGTTCATGGGGTTTGTCTCCCTTCTTCCAAACTGCATGTAGCAGTTGTTCAGGTGCAGAAAGGATGCAGGGTGCTCAAAATTGATGGAGCAGACCTTAAACATGCTTAGCGCCTTATTCCTTTTGTCTGTAATTTTCTGTCCAGCTTCATTTTATGCGCTTACACATTTTGTGTCCTCACCTCATTAAGGCCCCAGACTGCATGCAAAAATATTTAAATGAGTACCCGTTGCAATTTTGCATCCGTCTTTCCATATAAAACCTGTCTGACGTGTCTGTAATTTTTTTGCAATGTTTATCGTACCTTTTGGTACTGTTTTTATTAGATTTTCAGTATTTATAATATTTACTCATGAATTTATGGAATGAGAACAATTTTTATTTCCTTGCTACAGCAAGTTGGGTTTTAAATGTCCGCCAGACAATTGTCTATTATTGCCTGCTAAGTCACTGCAATGCAGACTATAAGTGAATCGTTTATAGCACTTCAGAACATGAAGGGGTGCAAAAGGAGAACACTGTGACAAAAATGAAGCATTTTTTCTTTGGTGTATTTTATTGTTTGCTTCTTCCTTCCTTTTATTACAATATGTACAAAGTTAAATTCAGATTCAGTTTAAGAAGTTACCTGGCTGATACCCACCATTATAGGAACAGTCTGTAGATCACTTCTCTGAAACAAAAGGGTGGTTTCAATATTCTAATGCATGTTTACTGACCAAGTGTTACTGTTGTTCTGTCAAGAAGTGTTGGTGATATCAATCTGTATAGTTGTTGTCGCCTGCATCACAGATGTGAATGTCAGAGGGTGCAAGAGGTTATTCTGACCAGCAAATAAGTCTTTAGATTTGACATCCTCATGCAACCATGCGAGATACACATTTGATGTCCAGTGTTCTGGGTAAATTTCAAACTAATTGTGAAGTATATCTTAGGCAGGCTTACTCCAATTCAGCAATCCTTCCGAAATCCAGAGACCAAGAAAGTTAGCGATGAACCCCCACGTAGTTGTGATCAGGGATTTTATTTCAAATCCAATTCTACATTGAGCTTTGGTGCAGGAGAGGTGACTGTTTTATTATTTTCAGTATTTCAAGGCAGAATAGTTTTGTTCTATTTGCTACTGTAAATGTGCAATTTGATTTTGCTACTCCATTATTAGCCACAGTCTTTGCTTCCTGCCTCGGTGTTGATTGTGCCAGCCACTGGGTATTGCTAGCTACATTTTTTGTTGTTATCCCAAACAGCCTTTGGAAAGATTGAAATATGTATTACAAATACTTGCAGCATTTTTAAAGGCTGGAACAATTTTTGCCATCAAATATGGTCACTTTTTTTTAAGTGTCTGAAAACCTTTAAAGTTTCCTGTTATCCTTTTAAGAGCTGTGGACGCATGATTTCTCTGCTCCTTCCCCTCCCAGCCCCCCCCCTCCCCACCTTGAGCTTCCAGCACCAGACCCCCCCCAGATGATTCGGGAGCTCAGCACTTTATTAAAATGAGACCATCCCCCAAATCCTGGCTGGATTAACACTCATCCAGTCAGGTGCCTAGTCCTGCCTCCCACTGGGTCTGTGCCTTGACAGGAAAATCGGTGCTATATACAATTTAGGACTTTAGACTCTTCTGTTTAGCTGACCAGTGCACGTCTCTAAATGAATGAACTATCAATCCTACATAAGCAGGTTGGAACTGCAAGTTATTTAGCCTTGCAGATCTTTCAGTACAATTACAGACGGACAATATAATTGTGGCAAAGTTTATATACAAACAAGTGGCTACTTGTCCTGTTCTTTCCCAAAATAATTAAAAGTGAAAGTGTATGTGGGGGGTTGGCATTGTGGTGTTTCCCCCCCCCCCCCCAAAAAAAAAAATAACAGTAACTGTGTCTTCTAACTACAGCTATGGTGCATGTAAATTGGGAATATTTGTGTCAATAGTGTTTCAGATTAATGTTTTTGGAACTAAGATATGCATTGAGTATTAAGAATTTTTCTGTAATATATGCACGTTTCTTTTCAGCTGCAAAAAATCGTCTTGTGAAGCTAGTTGTCAACTTTCTTTTCTACTTCAGGATTGATGAAGAGGAGGTAAGACTGCTTCAAAGCTTATTTGGTATGCAAATCACTTGACACATTCATCTATATGACTGGCAAAAATTGATTATTTTTGCCAATCATTTGCCATACTTTACTCTAAGACACTTATTTAGATGCACTAGCATCCTTGTCATAACACGAGTCAATTTAGGCAAGGTAATGCAAGATTATATGCTGTGGCTTGAAATCTAAATGTCTGTCTATGTATCTACAATATATATTACACACTTTTTAGAAAGGTTGTCACGGCCTTGGAGAAGGTGCAGAGGCGATTTACCAGAATAGTACCAGGGATGAGGGAATTCAGTTGTGGAGAGATTAGAGAAGCTGGGATTGTTCTCCTTAGAGCAACTTAGGTTAAGGGGAGATTTAATAGAGGTATTCAAAATTATGAGGGGTTTTGATAGAGTGGATAGGGAGAAACTGTTTCCACTGGCAGGAGGGTCGGTGACCAGAGAACACAGATTTAAGATAATTGGCAAAAAACCCAGGGGGGAGATGAGAAATTGTTTTACTCAGCAAGTTATGATCTGGAATAAATTGCCTGAAGGGGCAGTGGAAACAGATTCAATAGTAACTTTCAAAAGGGAATTGAATATATACTTAAAAGAGAAATTTGCAGGGCAAAGGAGGGAAAGAGCAGAGGAATAGGACTAATTGGTAGCTCTTTCAGAGAGCTGGGCAGGCATGATGGGTCGAATGGCCTTCTTCTGAACTGTATGATTCTATAGTAAGTTTGCTGTTTAGGTTGTGCATTCCTTATTTGGGGATCATCGTTCTGTGATACACAGTTATGCCTGTACACCTACCACTAGATGGAGCTTCATAAGCTCTGGAAGCTTCAGGTCCCCATGCCTATACCTACAGCATCATTACTGTACTCTGAAGGAAATTTACTTTGCCCTGACTTTACATGGGAGATGCACTAATATATATTAAAAGTCTTGCTTTGAGCATGCATAGACCTTAAACATTGTTCATTACACTCATGGTTTTGCATCATAAATATTGATCACATTTAAATTGTTTGCAGTGTTGTTCTGATTTGTTTTAACCATTTGTTGCATTAACCACGTCAATTTGCTCAAATATACATTTGTCACTGGACAATCTACTACTGTTGAGTGAAGCTGGTGCTACTGGAGGAAACATAGAAAACAAGAGCAGGAGTAGGCCATTAGGCCCTTCGAGCCTGCTCCGCCATTCAATATGATCATGGCTGATCCTCGCTCTCTCCCCATACCCCTTGATGCTTTTTGTGTCTAGAAATCTATCTAGCGCCTTCTTAAATATATTCAGTGACTTGGCCGCCACAGCCTCCTGTGGTAGAGAATTCCACAGGTTCACCACCCTCTAAGTGAAGAAATTTCTCCCCATCTCAGTCCTAAATATCCTACCCCGTATCCTGAGACTGTGACTCCTCGTTCTGGACCCCCCCCCAGCCAGGGGAAACATCCTCCCTGCATCCAGTCTGTCTAGCCCTGTCAGAATTTTATATGTTCAATGAGATCCCCTCTTATTCTTCTAAACTTGAGTGAATAAAGGCCGAGTCTACTCAATCTCTCTTCATACGACAGTCCGACCATCCCAGGAATCAGTCTGGTGAACCTTCGCTGCACTCCCTCTATGGCAAGTATATCCTTTCTTCGGTAAGGAGACCACAATACTGCACACAATACTCCAGGTTTGGTCTCACCAAGGCCCTGTATAACTGCAGTAAGACATCCTTGCTCCTGTACTCTCATCCTCTTGCAATGAAGGCCAACATACCATTTGCCTTCCTAACTGCTTGCTGCACCTGCATGTTTGCTTTCAGTGACTAGTGTACAAGGACACCCAGGTCCCTTTGTACATCAACATTTCCCAATCTATCACCATTTAAATAATATGCTGCCTTTCTGTTTTTCCTTCCGAAGTGGATAACTTCACGTTTATCCACATTATACTGCATCTGCCATGTATTTGCCCACTCACTCAACTTGTCTAAATCGCCTTGAAGCCTCTTTGCATCCTCCTCACAACTCACGATCCCACCTAGTTTTAGAAGGATTAGGAGAGATAACCGTCTTTGCTGCAGCTGTTGCCTGGGCCTCAGCTACTGGGACTGATGGTGTTTGAGCGATGATGCTGTTGCCAAGAGGCAGCAGGACATTTTTGCTGGTGAATCCTGTATCTATGGTGGCTCCACTGTAGGCTGATTCCTGTCTGAAACTTAGGGATTCTGTTCGTGATTTTTTTTTTAAGTTCACTCTCCTGGTATAGTGTTGCTGACACCCAGCTGTTTTGCCTGCTCCGGCCCCTGTCTTCACTCACTCGTCAGGGTACTCCTGACGCTGTGGCCAGCCAACTGTGACCCCAATGATTCCGTCATTTACTGAAAGCCTTCTCGTGAACAGGATGATGCCTGTAGGTGCTGCAGGATCATCTGGACTTCTATATTATAAATAAAAATAGAAATTTCCCATACCTCCACCCTCCCAACTCCAGTCTGTCTCATCCTCCCAGCACTAGTCCACCTGAACTCTTCGTAGCCCCAACACTGCCCTTGCTTCTATACTGTACACCCTCCCCGCTACCACACCACAGCCCACACATGTATTTCCACCTCCCCCTACCACCTCTTCAACAATGTAACCTCTCATTCACTGGAGCACATCATGGAAGATCTGCTAGTCCTCTTGAAATTTTGAATGTGTTAAATACCAGATATCAATTATGTACATACAGTAATATGCAGATGATAGAAATATAGGACAGTTCTGGTGAATTAATGAGTCAATGCAACATTGAGGTTCTAATGCTTACTTCACTCCTTAAGTTCAAGTACTAATGATTGCCATTTGGATATCCATTACATGTGTAATGTATTTTGCCAGTTCATGGCCTGGTTGCTGGCTGTCGATAATTTGCAGGAAAGAAAATGTATGTGTCCATAAAAACTTCCCTGCTCGACCTTGTCCTCCATTTCAATTTAGGTCAAACTTCCATTGGTATTCAAAGTCATAAAGTAGCAGATGACTTGTTTGCCTGCTGACCTCTCCAATGGAATGGAGATAGACACAGTGTCTTATTTTAATAAGGAAGTAATAATAAAGATACAATAATTTTGGAAACTAAGTCAGTATTGGGAAATATGTTTGATATAAATCATGGAAGATTTTTTAAAATCATTTGTTATTTTTTTAATAGCCTGTTGGTGCCTTGTTACTTGAACAATGTAGAATCCAAAAGGAAGATGACACTGGTTTCTCACTAGGTAATTTCACTTTTACTTGTATTGCATTTTGTGTCCGCGATGATGACACTCAGCTGAATTTGAATACTATTTCAAGTTCTCTTTTTGAGATGTAATGTGGCAATTAAATGATGCTATATCCATATATTTAGACAATTAATGTAAATGTGCACACTGAGGTACTAAAAGTTGCTGCATCAAGTTTTTTTTTGTGACATGATGAATTTTTTGGTCATTAAGATGTGATGTCAGCACTGGAGATTGTCAAGTGAAAATATGTTCCAATGTCTAACCCTGTCAGGTCAGACAGCTTGTTCACTTGTAAAATAAAGCTTCCCCTACTTTACCTAAAATGTGTCTTAACCCCATCATCAATAGAACATCCCCTACTGAATTGTTCTGTTTCCCACTCGAGCCTTCTTTGTGGCCTTTGAGTGAGATTGCCACTGTAGGCCTGCAATCAATAGGATTATGGATTAAGACAATCCAAACTCATTTCACATGTTGCTCACAATTAACAAAGAAATTAGACTTTCTTCCATCAGGGTAGGCTGGATTCACAACCATGTCCCAACAATGTCCTCCTAATGTCCTAACAAAACGTTCTAAAAATGTTATTGTGCCGTTAAATTTTTTTTCTCTGTTTTGGAGGAAAAAAAGACTTCTGTCATTTTAAAAAATGTGTTCTTTTTACTTGTAGCTGTCCTTGTGTTGATAACTTATCATTTCAGCTGCCGCCTGTTTTCAAGAAATCTATCATTATGTGGAAAAAGAATGTACAGAACCTCTGTACAAGTACTAATGTTCAAGGCTACATCTTTGTTTACTTGGTTTATATCAGTGCCACAGGTTTCTTTATAATTTTGCTCATTCTGTGCTTTGTTATCATCATGCTCATTTAAGGAAAGTCCATGATATGCAATAAGGAGTGAGGTTTGCTGGTATATTCTATTGCCACAGTTGCATCTTGAGATGAAATATTTTTTTAAAAACCGCATTGAGACAGCAACTCGAAATAAGGGGAAATGTATGCTCTTTTTCACAGTCTACTAAATTTCTGTCAAAAACAAGGCTTCTATTTTTTTTTAAATGTATTTATCTGCAATATACCTCAATGACATATTCCTATTATGTCCACTATCCTAACTTACTCCAGATTATTGGGCCATTTACTGCTTTTTCAAGATATAAAATTAGGACGAATTCAGCCTGTGCAAACCTGCTCTTTAAATGGCCAAATAAAGTAACATTCTTTGGGATGAAAGTTTTCACAGTTCTGTATTTTTTGTGCAGGTTAATCCCTTTCCATTGAGGAAAAGGATAACATACATTGACAGGGGTGTCCAATTTCTTTCTCTTTATGGACCACCCAGATGCTTATTATCGAGTCCATAGGCTGTGCATAAAAAGCTCTTATAGTATTACTGCCACTACCATCATTGGGATGGTCCAGATTTTTTTTAAAATCCTTTTTCACCACCTTTTGATGTTTTGCAATTTTCTTCTCCCTCTTCGCCCTTCCCCGGTTCAAGGTAGCACTCATCTCTCCTCCCTCCTCTCCCAGTTCAAACTGGCATATTTTTCTCCCTTCCCCCATTTCATGCTGGCACTCTACTGTACCCATCTCTACTTCAAGCTGCCTCCTTTCTACCTCTCTCCCAGTTTATGCTGCCTTTCTACTCTTCCCACTTTCTGAACCATTCTCCCTTAGTTCAAACTAGCACTTTTATCCCCCTCCCCAGTTCAAGGTGGTACTCTCCTCCCCTCCCTCCAGTTTTATGCTGGTACCACCTACTGCTCAACATCAGCCTGGAGGACTAAAACAACCCAAGGCTCCTTTTCTTCATGACTAGCTGCTTCCTGAAACCCCTTTCCCTGTTACTCCACCATCATCTCTAATAGCAAATGCAAAAGGCACTTAGTATTCTTCATCTCCAAGATTGAGTCTATTCATGCAGTTTTCTCTGCTTCTACTCTCCTTTCTCTTCCCGCATGCCTGAGCTCCCCTCAGTTTCCTATCTACTGTAGTCCCAATCCCTGGACACTGTGTAGGTTCTTTCATATTTCCCCTCTTGCCCTCTCTTCTGTGAAACCCATCTCCTGCTCTCTTGACCCCATCCTGGTCTCCATGCTAACTGATATTGTTAATGGCTCCCTTTCCTCAGGTGCTGTACTGTTCCCTTTCAAAACCACTGTCATCACCCCCCCCCCCCATCCCAAAAAGCCTACCCTCAACCCTCTGTCCTCTCCAAATGCCATCCCATCTCTAACCTCTCTTTCCTCTCTGTGGTTCCTGTACATGATATTCCCTTCCAGCTTCATGCCACTCTCTGCCGAAACTCCTAGTTTGAAACTGCCCTTGTATGTTTCCACTCCTACCTATCCAAACACAGCCAGTGCATTCTCCAACAGTGGCGTTTTTTCTCGACTCTGCATTGTCACTGCAGAGTCCGGCAAGGGTCTGTGCGTAGCTCCCTCCTCTTCCTCATCTACATACCACCTTTTGGTGACATCATTGCAAGCATGGAGTCAACTTTCACATGTATCTTCAATACAACCAACTTCACCTCTACACCACTTCGCTCAATCCTGTGACCACCTTCATTTGTCAGGCTGCTTGCCCATCATCAAGTCATGGGGAGTCAAACCTTCCTCCAGTTAAACATCAGGAAGACCAAAGTCTTTGTTTCAGTCCCTGCCATTAATTCTGCTTCCTTGCTGCTGATTCCATTCCCCTTGTTGGCTACTCGTTCAGGCACAACCAGATCATGCAAACATTGATGTCCTGTTTGACCTAGAGCTGAGTTTCGAAACCCATATCCTATTCATCAGCAAGGCTACTTGTTTTCTTCTCTGTGCCATTGTCCACCTCTGCTTCTACCTTAGGTCCTCCACTGAAACCTTTATCCGTGGCTGTGTCACTGCTAGACTAGATTTTTCTAATATCCTCCTTGCTGGCCTCCATCCTTTATAACCTCTAGCTTGTCTAATATTCAGCTGCTCATAATGTGTCCCACCCTAAGTCCTGCTCGCCTATTTATCCCTTCCTGAAGAACCTACATTGACTCCTGGTCCCCCAACACATTAAATTTAAAATCCTTGTCCTCATCTTCCGACCCCTTTACAAGCTCACCCTCTCTTATCTCTGCAACTCCCTTCAGCCCTATATCCCCTCCTACACCCTAAGGTTCTCTGACTCTGGCATTCCCCCCCTTCCCCTTGCCCTCCATTCCACCAACTGTGATAGAACCTTCAGGTATCCTGTCCCTGTGATCAAAAAATGGCAGAGGTATTTAATAAGTACTTCACATTGCTCTTTACTAAAGAGAAGGATATCAGAGGAGGTGAATCCTGAAGTGATTGAGAGTGAAATGATAGATAAAAAGAAAATGTTAGATAAGTAGTTAGGCTAAAGGAAGACAAAGAACCAAGGCCTGACAGGTTACATCCTAGGATCTTGAGGGAGAAATTGCTGGGGCCCTAGAAATTATATTTCAGGCCTCTATTTGGTGTGGAATGGTGCTGGAGGAGTGGAGAGTAGCCACCCATTTTTCACATTAATGGACAGTTCTGCCTTGGAAGGAAAAATCCAATGAGGCACAAAGCACACCTCGTGTCAAACAATAGAGCAAAAATGATTGTGATAGGTTGGATTGGGCCACACACTATTGTCTCAGGTAGAGAGGAATACAGTTGAAACAGGACAACTGGAGGAAAATAAAATGTTCAAGGAATGCTGGAATTGCCCCATTCAGCAGGAAAACAGGCCCAAAAATGGACAAAAGTCAATCTGTGGTATTTGCTACAGCCAGTATTTCCAGCTAACATATTAGAACTAATGTGCCTTGATCAACTGAGGGAAAATCTGAATTAAGCAGCAATTTTTAGTACTTCATTAAGAATTTGATTTTTCTGCAGTTCCAATACGTAATGTTTGGAAGGGTAATGAATATATCCAAAGAAACTACATATTTTAATTTAATCCCACTGTATAGTTGATTTTTGAAATTTGATTGCAGCATTTGTGGATGAACCAGAAAGAAAATACTCATTTGTGTGTGAAAATAAAGATGAATGTGAAGAGTGGATTGATGCCTTGACAAAAGCCAGGTATGTGAACATAGTCATCATCAGTTTGCTGTCACTTTTTCTGTACTCACTAGGTGAAGTCATTGTAGTGCTGGAGAACTGGGCATTTATGTATTTTTATTAATATAACCCACAAGTCTTCTTACAAAAGGTGGTCCACACACAATCTAAATTCATTCTGTGTTTGTGGAGGCTGGTTAATTTTAAATGTGCTAAAATTAAACTTATCAAGCCGGTGCTTCTGCCTGTTGTGGAACTGATCCACGTGGAAGGTACTAAGTTTAATCTCATATAGCGAACCCCAGTAAGGTCTGTGAACAAGGGAGGAGAAAGTCAGCTAGGCTTTGCTCTTCTGAATACTGTAGATGGGGAAAAAGTTGGGGTGGATAAAAGGTTCTTTTAAAAATAAAAATTCAGTGGGTATTATATATTTCAATAGCAATAAAATATTGCTATATTTAAGAAAAAGTTATGTGACTTAGAGAATTATGATTTTCTTAACAGCAATCTATTAGCAATCAGTTCCATTTTTTGACAGTGAAAATAATGCTTTGGGAATAGAACATGGAATAGGAGTTGATCTGCTTCAATCTCAATTTTTTTGCTTTTGTAGATTTTAATTGTTTTGTTTTTCAGCTACGAGTACATGCGGAAAAGTTTAATTTTTTACCGACTCGAGATTAAAAAAATAACTGGAAAAGTAAGTTTTTTTGTTTAGCTTTCAAAATGTATGATTCATAACACTGAAAACTCCTATCTAGAGTATCTAAGTGAGGAAGCTTTTATATTCTGCTTACTATGACCCTTCCCCTTTTACTGTTCACCTGGCTGAACTGCAGAATTTAAGTATTCACTAGTTCACTGATTTTCCACTGTCTGCGAGCACCAGCAATTTGGCCCACAAAACCTAGGCAACGATTTTATTGGCACCTACATTTCTTGTTCTGTATGAATTTAATGGAGCTGGAGGTTTGGATAGGGTTGTTCATAGCAATATTGCCTCATAGATGAATAAATCCTAAATCAGGACAGCAAAATCTCAGTATCTGCAGCTTGAACTACAGAACCTTTTCCCATACTTGTCTTGTGAATGCCCTCTTCCTAGTCAGTGTGTTGGGGTCAGACTGCCACTGTTCAAGCCTCATCCACATACATGATGGATCTGTAGCCTCATCCCACACCTATTAGTCCGCCCCGCCACAAGGTCTGAATCCTGTACCTAGTTGTCCACTGAGAAAAGTGTAGAACTATTAATGTCCTTTTAGCAAGGTGTCTCTCTGTTTTACTCCACTCTTCAAAACTCTCCCAAAATAACTTGTCTGGTTAGCTCAGCTTCAAAAACTGACAAATACTATTTCTTTATCCATACCTTTTGTCTTCTCAATGTCTCCTTTCCAGATCTGTCCCTTCTAAAGTTCTGAGACACATTGACAAGCTGTAAAAATTGAAATTTCTTCTTAATCAGTCACATTAGAAATATGTTTGTATAGTGAAATATGCAGCTGTGTAGTTATTTTACCCTGGCAGAAAATGCCAGCAATACTTGGGTAAAGAGCTCCTCCAATGAATTTGTTGGTAAAATTGTTCCCAAGTGTGGAATTGAGCTATATAGACCAGGAAGGTCCCAGTCTGGATCCTTGATCATTGCTGACTTAACTGATCTCAGCCAGATAAGAGTAGGGGTGCCACAATTGGCCTTGATGCTCCTGGGTTAGGGAGACTAAAAATAAGCCAGCTTCCCTAATCTCAGTTGCAATCCAGTGATCCCCTACTGGGAAGTCAGCACATGTAGATTTCAAATGAGAACAAGATCAGACTTGGCTTTGATTTTCCCTTTGCAACAGTTGAATAGCCTTCTGACTGTCAATGTCTAGAAGAACATGAAGAATGGCCATTTGGCAAGGGATCAGGGGGCTGGTGCCTGTGGTGCTGTACCTCAGCACAAGACAGTGCTATCAAGAGAGGGAAAAATTATGTTTCTTAAAAAAAAAAACACTCTGGATATAATTCAATATGCTTCCTGCACAGTAATCAACAAGAGTGTTTTAAAGGTGTCAGCAATAAAGAAAAGCTAGAAAATGAACAACCTGTATTAAATATCCTGCAACCCCACTGCTCTCACCCCACATAAAAGTAAAACATTCCGTGCAGGAGTATATTCTGAAAAGTTAAGATACTGCAATGAAACACCTTAATATGATAGTTCCTCCTTTTAGAGTAATGCTTGTTCCTGTACCTTGTCTGCAGGATCCACTGGAGCAGTATGGAATTTCAGAAGAAACTAGATTTCAAACCAGATCACAGAGGCTGTAGATAAAAAGGTGTAGTGTATTCTGGCAGGTAACTGCAGTTATTTTTATCAGCTTTCCTGGACTTTTTAATAGGTCTGTGGTGAAAGCTACAGAAATGTTGAAGCTACATTGCAGCAATAGTCATAAGGAAAGGTAGCAAGTGGCACCACTTCTGTCCCCTTTGTGAATTATTGTTAAGTTGAAAACACAATATAAGGTACCTTTGTGAACCATACAAAACCCACATTGTAGGGAAGGGTGCATTACATAACATGTGTTTTATATGTAATCTGTTGACATGTCTTAAGTCATTATCATTTTCACTCACCTATTAAACATGCTGAAGCCACCACTGATGTAGCACATGATTGTTTTTGAAACTGACCATTTTTTACTTGTGTGGAATGGATCAATTGTGGCAGTCCAACCTCTATCCACTGTAGACCAGTCACCATCTAACCAGCAGTTGTATAGCTATTGACTTTTGACACCATGATCTCTTTCTGGCATGTTCAGGCAGTATAAGTTTCTGAAACTAATTCTGTCGATCAAACATTTCTTACATTTGTGTAATTCTTAAGCTAATAAATCAGTGCACAAAATAAAATTCTTGTTCAGCAACGCATGAATGGTTGCTACACAAGCTTAACGCAATGGTGAAACCTAGATGTGGAAAATAAATTAACTGAAAGAGAGCAAACTAGATCCTTTTGAGGGGAGTGATGTCTAACTGAGGCAATACTCTGAATGGAGTGTCCCAGGAATCAGCGTTTGGATTCCTTCAGTTACGAATCTACATAAACAACCTGGATTCAGAAATGCAAAGCAATTCAATCAAATTTGCCAATACTAAGCTTGGGGCTGCTGTTGAAACCGGTGAGGCAGCCGAGGTACTAGAGAAGAACCCAGACAAAATTTACAAGCAGGTAGAACTGTGGCAGATGAAATTCAATGTGGACAAGTATTACATGTTGAAAGGAAAACTGAGACACATACTCAATAAATAGTTAAACTATCTAGGGCGGATGGTAAAAGAGCTGGGAGTAATAGGATACTCAACACTTGGCATGTCCCATCAGCAGTTAATAAAGTTCACAGCGCTGAGATATATCACTGAATCAGCAGAGCATGGAGTAGATTTTCACCTGGGCGTGTTTTCGAGCCCAGACTCGGCGCTGCAAGAGCAGCGTACGCCTGAACCGAGAGGCCTGAGAATCGCCAGGAATTGGTCCTCATCTACATATTGGGGAGTTAGCTGCCGGTGCCCATCGCGCATCCACAGGCAGCTTGCCCAATGGGAAAAATCTATTTTGAGCTTCCTGCCTCACCAGCTGCAGACCTCTGGTTAGTCCCAGGATGGGGGTTGGAGTGGGCTCAGGGGGTGGCGGGAAGCGCACTGATCGCAACGCCTGTGGAGTCGGGAGCACTACTGACATAGGAACAGGAGTAGGCCATTCAGCCCCTCGTGCCTGCTCCGCCATTCGATAAGATCATGGCTGATCTGTGATCTAACTCCATATACCTGCCTTTGGCCCATATCCCTTAATACCTTTGGTTGCCAAAAGGCTATCTATCTCAGATTTAAATTTAGCAATTGAGCTAGTGTCAATTGCTGTTTGCAGAAGAAAGTTCAAACTTCTACCACCCTTTGTGTGTAGAAATGTTTTTTAATCTCGCTCCTGAAAGGTCTGGTTCTAATTTTTAGACTGTGCCCCCTACTCCTAGAATCCCCAACCAGTGGAAATAGTTTCTCTCTATCCACCCTATCTGTTCCCCTTAATATCTTATAAACTTCGATCAGATCACCCCTTAACCTTCGAAACTCTAGAGAATACAACCCCAATTTGTGTAATCTCTCCTCGTAACTTAACCCTTGAAGTCCGGGTATCATTCTAGTAAACCTACGCTGCACTCCCTCCAAGGCCAGTATGTCCTTCCGAAGGTGCGGTGCCCAGAACTGCTCACAGTACTTCAGGTGCGGTCTAACCAGGGATTTGTATAGCTGCAGCATAACTTCTGCCCCCTTGTACTCCAGTCCTCTAGATATAAAGGCCAGCATTCCATTTGCCGCCTTGATTATTTTCTGCACCTGTTCATGACACTTCAATGATCTATGTACCTGAACCCCCAAGTCCCTTTGGACATCCACTGTTTTTAACTTTTTACCATTTAGAAAGTACCCTGCTCTATCCTTTTTCGATCCAAAGTGGATGACCTCACATTTGTCTACATTGAATTCCATTTGCCACAGTTTTGCCCATTCACCTAATCTATCAATATCGCTTTGTAATTTTATGTTTTCATCTACACTGCTTACAATGCCACCAATCTTTGTGTCATCGGCAAACTTAGATATGAGACTTTCTATGCCTTCATCTAAGTCGTTAACAAATATTGTGGATAATTGAGGCCCCAAGACAGATCCCTGTGGGACTCCACTAGTCACATCCTGCCAATGTGAGTACCTACCCATTATCCCTACTCTCTGTCGCCTTTCGCTCAGCCAGCTCGACGGGAAGGTGTTTTTTTTTCAAAAAAGGATTTGGAAAAAAATCTATCTTTTTGTTGACTGCTGCAGGGACCACTGAAGAATTCTGAGTGGGGCAGGCCTGACACTTGCTCTGCTCGTCGTAAATTATTTTCAGCAAAGGGTCCTTCAACAGGGGTTAGGCACCTCGTTACATATGCAAGGGGCCTAACACCTTTTTTAGGCAGCAAAAAAATGGGCCTGACTAATTTAGCTGTCGGCTGAGTGCATGTGCAGATTGGGCACTGCCAAATTGGTGTGTGTTATGCCTGTTTTACACCCAAAAAACAGGCACGATGCATACCAATTTTTATCCCTACAGTCATGTGGAAACTATGTAGTGCACTGGTCAGCCAGCACTTTGAGTATTGTGTTCAAGTCTGGTCATCAACATTCATGGGAAACACCCAGGAGCTGGAAGATGATTCCACTCTCAGGGGACTTGAATACTAGGACCCGGGAACATAGCCTAACGTTTCGAGCCAGGACGTGCTTCTACACGCAAAGGGTGGGAAACGTTTGGAACACTCTTCTGCAGACGGCAGTTGTGCTAGCTCACTTGTGAATGTTTTAAATCTGAGATTGATAGATTTCTGTGAACCAAGGGTATTAAGGGATATGGGGCTAAGACGGGTAAATGGAGTTAGGTCACAGGTCCACCATGATCTCATTGGTGGAACAGGCTCAAGGGGCTAAATGCCAATGCCACTGCCACTTGCTACCTCCTGATATGCGCCACCTTCTCCTGCAAGAAAGTGGGACATGTGTCTGGGTGATGTGCGTGTCATGGTTGAATAGCTGCAGTGTGTGTGGCCCATGAGTTGTGGATGGGCGGCTTGCAACAGTGATAATGTGTATGGGTGAGAAGAAGCATCTGGTTGGAAGAGCTGAGTACTGATGGAAAGAGTTTGTTGGTGTGTGGGTGATGGGGGGTGTAGTGCGTGGTGCAGTTGGTAGGTGACGCCACTTGACAGTTGACCTCACTCACCTTGATCACTCATGTCAAAGCATTGAACTTCTTCCTGCACTGCATCCATGTTCATGATGCTGTGTGCCTGGCATTGAATTTTGTCCCCCGCTGCCTCTTGGATATATGTCTGGAGGGCCTCTCATCCCTTGCTCCCCCTGCGGATATAGGATGACCCTCCTTCTGTCCACCTCTTGCACCAAGGTCTCTAGTGCATCAGCAGAGAACCTTGGTCCATGCAGTCTCGCAGGCCTGGTACCAACTCAGATTGGAGGATGTGGAATTTAGTAGTCCGCAACCTTTATTCAATGTTTTAACATAACTCATCAGTGTTTAAACATAGGGATGGGACCTGCGTCTGTATTTTATGTGTGCAATGTCTGATCTCCGTGCAGACAGTGGACTGTTATTTTCAGCAAATAACAGGTAGCAGCTACCTTTTTTTAAAAAGAGATTTCTCGGAAACATCCTCCCTTTAAGAGATTGAGCTCCCCCTGGTGGTGGAAAATGCAAATTGCATTGATTCCACGTGCAAGGCCTGGAATGGAACACTGATTGCAGGCGCGCCCTCTGGTGGGCCGAAACTTGTCTTGCCTGCGCAGGGGTAATAGCGTATTACACTACCTACGCCCAAAACCACCCCTATCCAATTTTTCCCCCTTGACTTCTGCTTGGGGGTTGGGGGGGGGGGGGTTGTATAGATGTATGTGAAACACCTAAGTAGAACATAAAAGTTTAATTCAAGCGCTCTAAGTTGAACCTTGAGTACTGGAAAAGGGGATATAGGTACAAATTTGTTAAAAAGTAAGTACTTCTTCATACAGATTGTCATAAATATCAGAATGCCCTACTGGTTAGGGTAGTGGAGGCAAAAACTCTAAAATTATTCCAGAAGTAATTACATACCGCAATAGGGGAACCTGGGCTTGTATGGAAGGATGAACTAGAATGGTCCGAATGTCTTCGCTGATCCCTACTGTTCTTTGTAATTAATTGACAATTGTTGTAAAACTGAAGTACATTCCTACAGAGCATAAAATAAATGAGTTCTGACTAAGGACCCAAAACATTAACCTGTGTTTTGTCTCTTTACAGATTCTGACGGACCTGCTGTGTTTTTCCAGTATTTTCTGTTTTCATTTCAGATATCTAGCATTTGTAGTTTGTGGTTTTTTTAAAATAGATATGAAATGTGGTATACTTATTCATGGGGGTCTGAGTGAATGTAATGCAGTGTTTTAGCAAAAAAAATGAATGACTTGAATTGGGTGCTATTTATGTTTTCGTACTTGTTTTAGAAAATAATGTTTTGATGCTTGTAGGCAAGTGCTGTTTGGTTTCTCCTGAAATTGCATGCAACAGCTACTGGACTCTGCCTGTGAACTTCAGTTTTACTAAGCATCTTGGCTGGAATAAAGCATCACTGGTTGTCTAAATATTTCATTTTAAGTGACCATTTAGTTACACAATAGAAAAAGAATTATTACTGATTGAAGATGCTTTTAATAATTGCAAGGATGGTTTAAGTACAGCAATACTACATACTCAAACTTAGACTGTAACTTCACCAGGAAAATGGAACCTTCCTTTGTAGCTAACTGTGACTATGACTGTAAATTTAAATTTGCATGTACATTAAAGTTTTGTGAACTTTGAACCTCACTTGTACATTTGTGCACTGTACTGCCATAAAGTAGAAACTTTTGTTGAAATGAAATTGAATTCCAACATTGTAAAATAAAGCAACAAGCTTAGGTATGAACATTTTTCCATGAAAAAGACTGGAATGTGAATCCCACCCTAAGAATGTATGTGGCACCAATAACCTTCAGTCAACTGTCACTAAAATCAGCTTTTGCTAAATAAAACTTTAAGAATCATCAGTTAAAATACCCAAATATAAAGGTACTGGCAAGAGGGCACAGCTCACTATTGAACAAGCTGAATTAGCCATTGCTGAATGGAAATTAAAAACTGGGGGAATGCCATAGTATATGTTTTGCCATTTACACAACACCTGCAGGCATAATGAGTAAGGGTCTATTTCAAATGCCACCGAGAAAATAGCCAGTCCAACCAGAATGGGAATCCTCCTCTGGACCCATCTTTTGTTTATTTACTTGTCCCATTATCACCCCCTTTTTCCTTGCACCATCATCCTATTTGTCATTTAATCATTCCAGCCCTCCACCCTATCACAGACCTTTCCCTTTTCTTTCCTTGCCACTCGCCCCTCCTCCTCTTTCCCCTGGCTCTGCAATTGCTTAAAAGCTGTTCATCTCTAACATCTTCCAGTTCTGATGAAAGATCATTTACCTGAAACGTTAACAATGTTTCTCTCTTCACAGATGCTGCCTGACTTGCTGAGTGTTTCCAGCATTTTCTGTTTTTATTTCAGATTTCCAGCATCTGCAGTATTTTGCTTTTGTCAGAATGAGAATCTATCTAATTCTAGAGGCTGATGAACCCACACACAATTGCCTTTCCGTGTGTTGGGGTGTGGATAGAACATCAGTTAAAATAGAAGCATTTTCTTAAGACACAGTAACAGCAGCACCCACTCTACATAAAGCAGCAGCAGCAAAAAGGTTAAATTAATTAAAACTGAAATAGACAATTACTAAATTTCATAAACAGTAGCATTCGCAGGTAATAGCATCAAATAAGTTCTGTGTTTTGCATTCAATAACCTACACAGCTCAAGCATTTTTTTTTTTTTTACAGTGCACATCATTACAGCTGATTTTTTAAAAAAAATACCTCCAGTGCCAGGGAGAGAGAGAATGAGTTTATGATTGGGAAATCAAGTAAAGGGGGGGGAAGGAAAAAGATTATTTAAGTATCTACTTTTATACTTCATGCTGTACTGAAAACCTGTCAGTCCAAATCTACCAGGAAAATCCTCAATGGCTTCCCTCACCATAATCCATTGTGCATCAGTAATAAGTCTGTAATGGCTTTGTTGTGAGCTGCAGAGCTTAGGCTTTTGTCCAATGTAACTACCTCATACACTTTTTTTCCCTACTCTTCCTATATTCTGGGTACTCTGTCTCAAAATGTTAACCTATCTTTTCTATTTAAGATGCTGATAGACCTCTTGTGACTTTCAAACAATGTTTTTGTTTCTTACATAGATGACTGGGTTAAGGAACATCTGTTTGAGATTAGTAGGGATAGTTGATACCTAGTCCCAAAGATTAACTTCAAAATAGGCTTTGGCTATTTTGAAAGTGTTTGGGCTTGAAACTCCAGTGTTTGCTAGTATTGGTGAAGAAGTAGGCATGGTTAAAAACCACCCACTGTTAATTAGATTTGCCCTTGTCCGTTTAATTTCCATGAGATTTTGCACTGTAAGTTGCTGGAAGTTCGAGATGGAAATGGCACGGTGCCCTCTACAGGGCATCTAGAATCTGAGTAAACAGGGCAAGCAACTATGTATTTCCTTAACCAATCAGATTGAAGGATTGTTAAATGATCAGCACGGGGACTGAACAAGGAAGCGTAAATTAGAATAATGAATTCAATGTCAAATCAGGTACAGAAAGAAAAATAAAGATTGGATTAAGAGAAAAAAGACAAAGTAAAAAAAATTAATTAAAAAAAATCTCCAACAATTAAAACCCAAAGGAATGAGACTCCACACTTGTAATAGTTAATTTTCAATGCCAGAGGGGTTAACGCAGTAATTAACAATTATCACACCATTAAAAAGGGTACTTAGACTGAAATGGACAAGCTTTAACTTTGTGGCGAGTTTAGTTCGTATCTACCATGAAGGAACAGGAATTTCACGCCGTTCAATGCATTTGAATGGCGAGTCAGACAGCGAGATGCCACTTTCGCGAAGCTAACAGTGGAGCAGCGCCTCTCTGACAGCAACTTTCGAATTTTCACGTTTAACTGCGCATCTGCCCTCGCTTGAAGTTGCTGTGCGATTTGTGTATAAATAAAGGTGAGTGTCGTTAGCCCCACCATTATTTTGACAGCAAATTCTGGGCCATTAATTTTGAATATGCTGATGTTTTAATTATGGCTCTTTTTTCTTCTGTATATTATTTCACCTGTAAATAAATTTGACCAAGTAGTTTAGCCTATATGTATTGGTCTAGTGACATATTATTTTCCATGTTGGGATCCCACGCCTCTCCAGCAAGCACTTTACTGCATTTGGGGATTCATTGTGAAAGCTGGATATGTTAATGCACATCAGTTTATTAGAAACTGACACCTAGTGTGAACAAGTGTTTTGAAAAACCTGAAGTGTAACAATTGCTAACTTGTCTACTTCTTCCTGACTGGTGGAATTACCCTAGTTTGCTCAATCTAGTAATAATTATCTATAATCTAATGCCTCCCGCAAAGCACCACTAGCCAATTTACTGCCAAAGAACTCATTACTGGTCGTTTTTTTAAAAAAAGGTAATTACCTAGAAAACACAACTTCACATCTTTTTCCATAAGTTTCCAATCCACATGCCTATACCTATTTTTGAGTGCCTTCGACTCACATCTATCACTGGCCCATCTGCTCCTTATACGAATTCATTGACTCTCCTCAATGTCTTTAATCTTTACTCATTGCAGACAAATTACCATCCTGTTAGCTTTGTCTTTAAAGCAGAACTGTCCCCAACAAATCTTTTGCCACCATTAACTCTCTTCTTCTTTATTCCCCTATGTGACACGGTCTTCTCATGAACACATTCAGAGTTATCCAGTACCTGGGGCTGTATGGAAATTTCTATTTGCTCCATTATTCCACTGATCTCTTTACTGTTAGCAACCCAGTGACCCCTCTCCATGCTTCTCCCATATCGTTTCCCTCAGTCACTACACTAGTCTGCTCCTTCATCTGTCTCCTGTAGAGTCTGATACTAGCCGCATATAAATGAACTATTCTTACACACTGATCTCCCTGCACACATCACTCCTGACCTCCAACACAACTGTGCATTACCTTCATAATCTTAATTAGCAAATAAACTTGAAAAAAAATCCTGTCTGGCTTCTACAGCACTGATTTCAGTAAATGTACTACAACATACAATTATGGAACTCATTTCACATGTCTCCCAAAGCTCTTGAAGCTCCAATTTAAATAGTCAGTTCCAATGACAACTAGCTTTGTCAACTTGCAGATTGTTATGGGTTTTAATAAAAAAATTACTTACTGGTCTTCATCTTGTCCTTGAGGTGACTCATGTAAAATGATGTTGTAAGTACTTATGCAAATTCATTACGAAGGAGTGTTGGGTAAATACCAGCATTAAATCCACTCCTCTGGGTGTTAATTAATGCACCACGACAAGCTGAAGCCCCAGTATCATACAAAGCTAGACTACCTCTGAGTATTCCTTAAAGATGGTTCTTCTCTCCCCCACCCAACGCCTGAAGGATATGCCTCAATCAGTAGACATTAAGGGGTTGACATTCCATTTAACTGTTTTTACTCAATCTCCATAAAGCTTGGATTCAGCCACATCTTGGGAAGAGACTTTGGTACCAGCCTTGACCAGCTCTACTTCACATTCTGTACTTCAGCCTACATACTTAAAGGTCTCAAGGATCTTGCTGACAATTTGAGTTTTCTGACACCTCCTGGGCAAGATTAGTGCCTACTTGCATTGATCTTGTGTTTACTGCTTCCCTGAAGTATCAGGTCATTATGCAGTCACAAATCTACTGGAATTACACATCTCCCTGACTTTCTGTTTTCACTTCATGTATTTATTGAAAACTTTTGTCTCAAGCATGGAATCATTTGATCAAAAATTAGTCAAAATAAAGATTCTCTTTGGGGGTGGGGAAGCAGGCTGTTTGAGTGCAAATGAAAATCTTTAAGGTGTCGACAGCTAGCCCATTAACAGTCTTACAGTAAGTTGCTGTAATTTGTTGTAAAAAGTGATTTCAACTATGTACAAGCTTTGTCCATATAACATGGTGATTTTAATTGCTGAAAAATGTAAGTGTGTGATTGTTAGGTTGTAAAGTAGTTTGATGTTGTTACAGGAAAACTGCAGGTGGCAACTGCCAATCCCAAGCAATTATCCCATTGCATACAAAGATGTTATGACAGCAAGATTCTGTTTGTGTTTCAACCTTGAAAATATCTGCTCAACTTCAAAAGCAATTTAAAACAAGAATCTTTTGAGTGGTCAGCATTTCAGTCACAATACCAGTATACAATTGGGTGCAATCTACTACAGCAAGAGTGTCATTTCAAGATGTTACCTGATGACTTGTAATTACCTACATACAGCTAGGCTGACAACAAAAACTTGCATTTATATGGCGCCTTTAACATAGTAAAACGTCCCACAGTGCTTCATAGGAGCGTTAAACAAAATTTAACACCGAGCCACATAAGGAGATATTAGGATAGGTGACCAAAAGCTTAGCCAAAGAGGGAGGTTTTAAGGAGTATCTTAAAGGAGGAAGTAGAGAGACGGAGAGGTTTAGGGAGGGAATTCCAGAGCTTAGGACCTAGGCAGCTGAAGACATGACTGCCAATGGTGGAGCGATTAAGATCAAGGATGCGCAAGAGGCCAGAATTGGAGAAGTGCAGAGATCTTGGAGGGTTGTAGGTATGGAGGAGGTCATAGAGATAGGGAGGGGTGAGACCATGGAGGAATGAGAAATTTAAAACTGAGGCGTTGCTGGACTGGGAGCCAATGCAGGTCGGCGAGCACAGACGTGATAGGTGAATGGGACTTGGTGTGAGTTAGGAAATGGGCAGCACAGTTTTGGAGGAGCTCAAGTTTATGGAGGGTGGAAGATGGAAGGCTGGCCAGGAGAGCATTGCAAGTGTCAAGTCTAGAGGTAACAAAGGCATAGATGAGGGTTTCAGCAAATGGGTTGAGGCAGGGGCAGAGACGGGCAATGTTACGGAGGTGGAAGTAGGCAGTCTTGGTGACAGAGAATATGTGGTCAGAAGCTTATCTCAAGGTCAAATAGGATACCAAGGTTGCAAACAGTCTGGTACAACCTCAGAGTGGCCAGGAAAAGGGATGGAGTCAGTAGCTAGGAAACAGAGTTTGTGGTGGGGACCAAACACAACGACTTCAGTCTTCCACAATATTTAGTTAGAGGAAATTTCTGCTCAACCAGTACTGGATGTTGGATAAACAATGTAACAAACCAGAGGCAGTGGAGGGGTCAAGAGAGGTGGTGACGAGGTCGAGCTAGGTATCCTCAGTGTACATGTGGAAGCTGATGTCGTGTTTGCGGATGATGTCGCCGAGGGGCAGTGTGTAGATGAAAAATAGGGGGGGGGGTGCAAGGATAGATCCTTGGGGCACTCTAGAGACAATGGTGCAGAAGCCGTAAGAGAAGCCATTGCAGGTGATTATCCAGTTGTAGACGTACAGATAAGAATAGAACCAGGCAAGGACAGTCCCACCCAGCTGGACAACGGAGGACAGGCATAGGAGGAGGTCAACAGTGTAAAAGGTTGCAGACAGGTTGAGAAGGATAGTTTACCACAGTCACATAGGATGTCATGTAGCTTTGATAAGGGCCGCTTCAGTAGGGGTGGAGACCTGATTGGAGTGATTCAAACATGGTATATCTAGAGCTTTGCTTCTGCGAATGATTCATATTGTAAATAAATCTGGTCAGCAATTTAAACCTATATTAAATGGTCTAGTGTTCATATTTTTCACCGAGATTAACAGAAGACAAAGTACAAATCCTACATACTATCTCAGTAAACAATTTACAGTTTTCAGGGTTAAACACTGGTGTTAGACCCAAACAACTCCAAGTCACTACAGCAGTGAAAGATACAGGTCTCAGTTTGAGATGTGGCCTATTTATGGAAAAGAATTATCAAGCCATTTGAAGAACTTGCATTTATATAGCACTTGACACCTCAGGACGTCCCAAAGCATTTCCAATGTATTTTTGACATATAGTCACTGTCGTAATGTATGGAAACGTGGCATCCAATTTGCACACAGCAAGGTCCCACAAACAGCAGAGGTAATGACCAGAAAATCTGTTTGTGATGTTGGTTGAGGCATAAACATCGGCCACAATAACTCCCCTGCTCTTTGAAGTGTCATAGGATCTTTTAAATCCACCTGCGGGGGCAGACGTAGTTTCTAAAAGACAGCACTTCTGACCGTGCAGCACATCCTACAAAGTGTAGCAAAAATAAAGCCCAAAGGGTTTCTATCAATTTTTCATAGCCCCGGCTTGGATATGCAACCTCGAGAGTACTGGAAGGCATCGCAGAATCACTATTTCCTTCATTACAAATTCTTCAATGGTATTCCAAGTACAAAGCCCAGGAAAGAATTCAAGAAATTAGACACTTCCTGCAAGAGGGTAGACTGTTCGAGGCCATTATCTGCAGCAATGTCTGCATATCCAATGCACTTTAAAATTTATTACAGGCAACTGGTAAAAACCAACAGTGGCAACTCACTACAGTGAGTTCTTTTCCAGGCATACAACCAGGATTCCTTCGAGTGTTGCTTGTAAGGGAAACAGTAAGTAATACGCATGTCCTTGGTCACCACCCATTATCACTGCTCATCTTGGACAGCAGTGCATGGGTGGGAGGAAGGGTTCTCGGGCTATCCTGGAATTCCTTCTGGTCATCCTCATCATTGCTTCCTTTGAGTTTCATATTGTAGGACAGGCCTTGAAGTGCTTAGGCCTTGAAGTGCTTACATGATGTTGTAAAGTAATCCTATTGATCACAGATGAAATATGTAAGTATGACAATTGGTACTTCAATTGTATATTTTGCCTAAAGTCTAACATTTTAATTCCACTTCCTGGGTTCTTCAGCTACAGCCACCAGCTTATGCCAGTCCTACCACAGGAGTTTATCAACGCAAGATTGCATGCAGTAAGAACTTGTAGTTATATAAAGCACCTTTGACATCCTTAGGACATCCCAAAGCATTTCACAGCAATTAATTACTTTTGAAGTGTAATCATTTACACAGGCAGCCAATTTGTACACAATGCAATAAATATAGTTAATCTGTTTTGTGATATTGGTGAGTGATGGATGTTGGCCAGGACACACAGAATGCCTCCGTTTCTCTTGGAATTGGGCTATGGGATCTTTGTCATCCAACCAAGCAGGGGGACAGAAAAATGGCACTTCTGACCTCTCAGCACTTCCTACAATGGCACGGAAGTGCTCGAGTTCTGCTCCCATTGAGCCCATTTGACACATACTCCATGAATGGTGTTGAAATAGCTAAGTTAAAAGTTAAAAGATCTATGGATGTTAAAACTTGGCACACAACATATCCAGTCACTCTGTAGCAGTAATCAACAAAACAAAGAATGCTAAACTATATTGCTAAATCAGTAGAGTACAAATAGAGGGGACCATGTTGAAACTGTAGTGCTCTGGTCAGACCACACAATTGAGTAATGTGTCCAGTCTTGGTCACTGAATCACAAGGGAGAAATTCAAACCCTGGAAGTGGTGCAGAGAAGAGCTACAAACCTGATCGCCAGTGTCACATGACTGATGAGTTATGAGGAAAGATTGGAGACTCTTGGGCTCTTAAGATACAAACAGAGGCAAGAGCAGGCCTCAGGTACACCAAAAAGTAAATCGTATGGAAATGATTGAAACTGGAACACCACAATTTAAACCATGACAGGACAAGAGGTCACGAGTTCAAATGAGTGAAAGGCAAATTTAAGACAAATAACGAAGTTCGGCACACGAAATGATCAACACTTGGCATAAACTTCCGGGTAGGGTAATGAAGGTAGAAACCTTGGAATCATTTAACAGTTGAGTGCTATGATTTTGGGGGGGGGGGAGGGGGGGGAGATGGAAAGAAGGGCGAAGAGGAGAAAGAGGTCTGTTGTTTTTTTTCTGGATGGCCCAAGTGACCTCTTTCATCTGTATTTACATTGTAATCATTCACCCAATGACTGTAGAGGAATCCTGTGCGGGAAGCTCCCATTAATACCTCTCCTATCAAAGTATTTTTGTTCACCATCTTTTTACTGTAAAGATGAAGAACACATTCAGAAATGATCAAATTGTACTGCACAGAATTACTACAAATGATACTACTGCAACTGTGGCACAATTGCATCTACAAAGAGTAAAATAGGCAATGAAAATAATTAGGAATCGAGCCGATAAGTTGCATATTTGACAGTGAAGCTGTGAAATACCACTTGCAACTGAGATTTAAAAACAGCTGTGTTTGGAGTTCAAATTTTCTACCAGTTTTGTAGTTCTTAAAAATATATTTTTGCAATAATTAATACACATTATATATTTAGAAATACACAATTTTATTAAAAAGCAAAAAAAAACATAAAAGCATAATTTCTTGGCAAAGCAAACACCAGAGACAAAATTCAAGAATAACTTGGGGGTAAAATGTAAAAACTGCCAGGTCGAAGAAAATGTATTCCTCCAAAAAAAAAACATTTTAGTAGTAGTTGCAACTTAACTGGATTTACAGTACTTTACAATCCTAGAAAAGGGTGGAATGGCAAAAAAAAGAGAAGTTCCATTATAACATTACATACAAAGAAAAACACGAGATCTTTAGAATGCCTGCCATTTAACCTTCACAAATTTCACGAAATTTAATAAGCACTAGGCAATTGTAATCACAAAAACATCCTTTTCCCTACCACACAGTATATGCACCAAGTCTACATTATGAAAAATTTGGAAAACCAACTGAACTGACTGTCGATATGAATATCTAGTTATATTTCAAATTCTACAGCCACGTCAAAATAGTCACAAGCCAATTCCTGAGCGACATCAGCTTCTCATCTGTACATATTGAATGACTTGTGTATATTCACTGAGTTTTTAAATAACCACAGATTTTATTTCTTTAACATTGTGTTTATTTAGGACAGCTTTTTTTCTTCCACACCAAGCAGCATTGTACAATATAAGCTATAGCCACAAAAAGATAGACTGTATGGTATAAATACAAGGAATATCTGATTCATCCTCCACTTGTGTATTTAAAGGTAATGTCCATCTTATACAGAATATATGTAGCCTTCTGATCCAATACTCCAAACTGATGAAAACCTGTGTCCAAGATGCCAAAAGCTTATATGGAGTTTAAAATAGCAGGAGTCTTGAGGCAAAATATTTACAAAGTTCAGATTATTACACCTCACAACTGAGATATTTTGTTTTCAATTCAAGAAATTTGCAATTAATAGTCCTAACTCCTGTTTGTAAACATTTTGGGGATAATATGTGCCTGAAATAACCAGGAGTCTTAACACTATATTGTAATCCCCTTTATCATATTCCACAATCACAGCACACTTCATATTTATGGAATTTACTGCATTTTCATTTGTATTAACTGTGTGGTTAATTTCAAATAAGCATAACACCCATGTAATCTCAACTGAAACAGGCTACTTGATGCACCATTTACATGAAGTTGTAACATTTTATAACTTATGAATGTAGATATTTACATATGCATTGTTTTAAATGCTCATTCAGGATGCAGTGCAAAGAGGATTAAAATATACTTGTATCTCAAATGTTTTTCCCAACATAAACATTTTTAAAATGTAAAACTATGTTCAAATACCATTAAGTGCATGTGGGGAAGTGAAAAATATGTAAAATACAATTAACATCTAAAATCCAGCATATGATGGACATTACCTTTCAGTGCTGAAAAATGTCATCTGTGCCTGGTGAAGGTTCACAGAAATACTTGGAAAGGGTTAGTTTCCTTTTTCAGAACTAGTAAATGTACGATTCTGTTACAAACAGAAAAAATGTCCTCCAATGCATTTGGGTGTACTAAAGAAAATTAGGTAATAGTTTCTAATATATGATATCTCAGGCATTTTGGTAATATATATTAAAATAATAGGTATTACTTTGTACAGAAGTTTTTCCTTACAGTAAACTGAACTTGATAAATAGTGTACAGATCACAATAGATGTTTAATTCTTAAGGGGCAATCTCATTTACAGTTTCTGCATGATAGAGGCACCCCTGATGGATTGTACAAACTGATTTTGACTGCTTATGAAAAGCAGTTTGTTTTATTACTATAAACCAACATAAAATGATATAAATGCACCTTTTTTCTATTAAGTTATATGGCTCAGTTTTCACAGCATGTAATTACACCTCAATATACCTACAAATTTAAGGCTACTTATAAGAACATCCTGCCACTGTATTGATGTTTTATAGTTACTGGTTAGCTAGTTATCTACCAAGTACTAGTGTGAATTTTGTCACATTGTACAAACATGAAGTCAAATTTATAAATGACCCATCACCTTCCTATATGTGCTTCAATGAAATTACTGGGTAGACCGTACTATCCAAATAATCCATTAGCAGTCAACAGTCAACATCACTGGACTCTACAAAGTAGGTTCTATGAAATTGAAATCTAACCAAATACCATATTCTTGGATAATTCAGATTTCTTACTGTTTTAGTGTCTATTTCAATAGAACAGTACTCTGGATTTTATTTCATTTGACTTGTTGCACCTCAACAGCTGAGTTTATAATACCTGATAACTATTGCATCTGTACCAGTAACAGACTAAAGGTCTAATTTTAGTCAACTATTTCCTAGTTCAATTACCCTCTTCTTACCTATTTCAAAAAGGAAGAAAACAAAAGATTGCATTCCAGTAATCTTTGTTCTTCCCAAGAAAGATCTCATGACACATTTCATGGGGTCTTGCCCAGGAATACATCAGAACAAAGGGAAGTAAAACTCTACAGTACTACGTTATGGTATTTTAAACTTGAATAAATATTAGTTTCAAGTAAAAAGTCAAAACATTAACATGACTAAGCACTGAAGCTGGTAACCAGTCAGTGGAAGGTGTCCAATCAGTGTTTGCACTTGAACACTTACTACTTTAACAATAATGTGCATAATGCAGCACTGAACATGTACCTGTAGGACATGTGTCACTGTTTTAGTGCTAGTCATGCATCAAGGTGCATGCACATTGGAGGACCATCAAACTCATCTTCTCTAAGCAATAACCAGGATTCCCCCATACTGCAAAAAGCTAACATTTCTGCTCACACTTTTACAAGCTTTCACTTTTATTACAATTACTCAGTCACAAGCCCATATCCCCACATAGCCACCACTAAAACTAAAACAACCTTCTGAACATTCCCAAAGCAAAAAGAGTTAATTCCCTCAGGTAAAATACAACAGTTTTTAAACTGCAATGTGGTTTCAAAACAGTCAGCAGAACTCAAAAATAAGACCCCCCTCCCTATAGGTTTAATATTTACTTAACATGCTGGATAATGTTTTAAAAAAGATACATGGACTCCTGTGTGCTGCACTGTAATACATACAGGACACGTGAATCGGCTCCACCTGGAGACAGACAGCACAACTCTGCTGGCCTAAAAGCCTTTAAGTCACCCTCAGTTACAAATTCCAATCATTTTATTATACTTACAAAAATGCTTGGCATTGGTCTTACTGCAGTTTAGTTAGTGAATATAATTACATTAAAAAAAATTACTGCAAATTTTTTGCTTCAGACCTTTTTAAAAAAAATAGCTTTTTAAATAATTTGATAAAAGAAAAAACATTTAGCTTCAAGCTCAATCCAATGTTGAATTCTTTAACCAGAAAGTTTAACTTTTGTAAGGATATTAAAAAATTTGAGGTACTTTTTAAAACTGCATTAGTAAAGATGTCCCACCTTGAATGTATAAAACATTGTGAAAAAGAAATTTTTAAAATGACCTACAGTATGAAATCCCACTGCATTTTAAATTTCAGTTTTCTTTTTCACATTTTGCTCTCTTGGGTTGTTTATACATAATACATATTTCTTGAACAAAATGTGTAGAAAATGGTCAAATTTACACTTCATTTTATACTATGTTTACCAGAAAACCAACGTGCTATTGCTTACAATTAAAATTACACACAGCAATAATTCAAATGTATAATAAATCTTTATCTAATGGTATTAGATTACATTGTTCCAACTGCAATTTACAATGCTATAAAACACCATTAAATTAATGATAAAGGATCAGTGATGACAGTATTTTTCTGTGTTATCATGAACTATCACTTAACATACAAAAGACCAGAGACAATCAGAGGAAGAGAAGAGCAGGATCGTACTTGTATAAAATAAACTGAAGGCGGCTGAGCAACATTTGCATCAAGTACCAAACTGTTAACAAGTGATGCAAAATATTACAGGATATCACCTGTTGCTGAGAAGCTTAAGTCTCAGCTAACAATTCAGTTTTCAACCTTTCAGAATAATAAGCACCAGGGATCAGAACCCACAGAGGCACAGTTCGTGATGGTTAAAATAGCACCAACAGCAGGCTAACAAATGAATGCTGGTGTGTGCTGCACTTCACACTTCAAAGCCTCTACTGGCTTGCTGGAACAATGACTAGTCCCAATCACTTGGAAAAAAGATAAATAGTTTCTAAAATACTATACAACAGGAGCCATTTTTTTTTGCAGCAACACTAAAACCAATTCACAGTAGAATGTATTTGCTTTTATTTTCCAGTAGTAAAGAAGCAAAACAATGTTTGCAGGCCACTCAAGCACCTTTTGTTTGATGGAAGTGGATGAAGTTGGTCCACATTGTCCTTGCATAGGTCACATTGTTTTGAGGTAGAATTCCTAATTACCTAGAGATAGAAGGGAAAAAAGTACATTATCTACCTTCCGTTAATAACGGCACCATATTTCAGATTTAAAAATGAATAATGGAATAATTAGGGGAGGGGAAAGAAATCCCCCATTCACCTTTAAGCAATAGCAGCAGCAACTCTACTCAACAGATTGATACAGATTAACAACAGCAATTAAGTTCAGAGATTCACACACTCCAGGCTTAAATTTAATACTAGCTGAACAGCCAAATGTTAATGAAATTTTAATGAGAAAATTTCCACTAAAAGGCATCAATATGTCAAGATAGGTCTTCAACCGATCATATGAAACTCAAATGACTAATGTCAAATGGCAATACTCAATTTTAAATGCCATGACAATTAATATAAAGCCAGTACATTACTGTTGCAACTTTGTTTAGTCTTGAAAAGCAGTTCTTTTTATTCATGGCAGTATCTATATCCGCATTTCTGATTTTAAGCACATGCACACACTATACCAAGAAACACAGAACATTCCTAAACCATAAATGAGATTCTAGATATGTCTTAATTTTACAAAATTAGTCAGGTTTTACACTGCTAGAGTTTGCATTTCATCAAGATATCTCAAACATAGCTGTACACATTGATAAATTGTTTTAACCTTGCACATTTTCTAACCTTACCTTATAAGACTGATAAAGTACGCAAGTTCTTATCGAGGCTTAACCCCAGAGAAATGTGAAGCATAAGGAGGCTGCATGCCAAGTGTGACCCACATTGCAGATGTACTTGTGCTGGACTGAGGGATGAGCGGTGCTGACTGAGCAAGCGCTGTACGTGGCAAAGGTGGGTGATGCACAGTGAAGGAAGGGTGCGAAGCTTTGGGCTGCAAAGATGCAAGCTTCATGGCTAATGCAGTGTTAGCAGATTGAAGCGAAGCAGTTGAAGAGGAGGAGCAAGAAATGGATGAAGGCAAGTATCCATCGTTAACAGAGGACATATTCCGGAAAAGGGAAGGATCAGAACTGTTTGAATTTAGCAATGGAGGGGGTGGTGGTAAGGAAATATTGGGGGGAGGTGTGTTAAGCACAGACTGTGTAGGTGCCCGGGTAAGGTAGGGGGCCACTCTGCTCTCAGTGGAAGATAATGTACTGGAAGAGACAGAAAGAAATGAATGGGAAGTAGTAGGAACAGTCTGTAGTGGGTTAAAGTTTAACATCGTGCTACTAGATACTGGAACATTGCTGAAATTGGCTCCAAACTGATGAGAAGAGACTGAAGGCACCACATGGTTAAAAATACCTGAAATAGGAGAGAAAAAAACAGCTCAAAGGTTTTTGTCTAGCAGGAAGCAAAGCATCAATATAGCAGCTAAGCCCAAAATTGTAGCTTTTTTTTTAAGCAAGCACAGTAAAGCAACAAAAGAAAATAGATTTATAAAAAAAGCAAAACAATTCAGGTTACCCAAAGCATAGCAACTCTCCTTTTCAGTGAATGTCTACTACATCTAAGGGAAAAAAAAAATCTACATTTCTTATATAAAAATACTGTGTGCCATAAAGACTTTAAAACAGGATGGTACTATTTGAACCAACCACACACACTAAAGGTTACTTGCCATGGTTTTCCTCCCTCACCCACCAAATTTTCCTCCTGTTCTGAATGAGTCAAATACTTGCATTACTAACATTTTGTCGATGTGTCCATTCTTAATGTGTGCACCTAGATAATGACTGTTGGTAGACAATTCAACCATGGAGGACAACACAGTGAGACAGATCCCTGTTCTCACAAGATGCCCACATGTATAGTCAAGAAAGGGGTCACTGGATGGCATTCAGAAACAGGAACCCCGACTGAAGAATTTACCCCCTCACTAACGGAGGCCCATTGCAGCACTCCAAGTTATTGGCAAAACTGAGTCAGCTAATTCAACACGGATACATAATCAACCGGAGAAGCTCAATCCAGCACACTACTTGATGTTAAACTACAGCTTGCAGGACAAGGGGACATAGGTACAAACTGGTCAAAGACAAATGCTGACTAATATGCTTCAAGCAAAGAGTGATCAATACCTGGAACTGTCTACGGTAGGGTAGTGAAAGCAAAAACTTGAATCAAGGGACAGTTAGATGGTGTAATGGGAAGTCTAGGTTTCTATGCAAGGATGAGCTAGATGGTCTCCCTCATTTGTACTTATTTGTGTGCAGCTTAGTGCTACCCTGGATGTTGCCTTTACCCCCCAAGCTCATTGGAAGAGCATCTGGACTGCACCTTGTGTCCCAAACACAAAAAAATGGAGTTCAAATTTAATACTGTTCATAAAAAAACAAATAATTTCAACACAACCAACTAAAGCAAAACCAATTAACTGCAGGCAACTGATGTAGAATTAAGTGGAGACTGAATACGTAAATATAAAGTCTCTCTGGTTTTCACTATACCCCACCCACAAAACATTTATTTTTTTCATCCAATCCAACCTTTAATTCTTCTGTGGACTTCCACATGGTCAATTGAATAATCTAAAAAGACAACTAAATACTACATGGAAAGTGGTTCAATTTTACTATTGTAACATTTAGACCACATCATTCCACTTCAAAGTAAGTGATTCTGTGAAGCGCTTTTAGGTGATTTGATATAATAAAGTGCACTATATCTCTAAATGTTTACAATATAACATTTTAGGTAGGATTGAAATCACTGGAATGCAGAAGATGACTGAAAGTGATTCAGGACTGAACCACAAGGACAAAAAGGCTTTTTAAGTTCAAGAAAAAGCTACACCACAGCTAGGCAAACATTATGGGCGTCAACAGATTAGCTCTTTTATGCATGGAATCTCAGAAACTGTTGTAGATGAAAAGCCATGTGGAAGTACGTGCCATGTCAAAGGCAGCCAGCTGGTCTGTTGAGCAGAGACAATTTTGAACTTTAAGCGCATTCAACCAATTCTCTCAAATACGAGTTGGAATTGTGAGTTTGAGCATCAGAAAGTAGTGGAAATGAAATCCTGATCAGAGTGTATATCCACTTTTGAGATCACACAAAAAGTGTCCACTGCATAGGTAGAATGCTTCACAGTTTGAGTGAACTGAACTGAGAAGGCATTGAACCGCAACAGACATTTTCCTCATCCCCAGAATCTGAGATATTCCATTAATCCAGTTTTATGTCACTCCCTTATCCTGCATTTTGCAATTTGCAGAGGGATAGGCTTCGAACAGAAGCAGAGGCAAGTTTTATTCCACCTTCTCCTCTGTTGTTGGTTCAGCACGACGAAATGGGTTTTTTTTCCAACCTAAGGAGACAATCCAAGAATGATCTTTATAGTAGAGCTCACCAGACAAACCTTCCATGTCCCATATTAAGGGATCACAATGGAGAAGTCCAAGAGGGATGTAACACTAGAAATGAGTTGACATCTCTAACACTCCTATTCCCCTATTTGAACGAAAGCCCTTTCAGGCAGCAACATCAACGCGAATTGGGAAAATATTTTATAGGAAACAGAGAGCGGGCTAAGAATGGAAGATCCTCTAGACCCAACTCTAGAACTCAAAAGATCCCAATACTTAAAACACCAATAGTAATGGCTGGGGTCAATGAAAAATAAACTGTAGCGAAGGGCATCGATGCAATTCACTTGGTAGAGGTCAAGTCTGTATCACTCAATAATGATGTTTGATTTGCAACAGGGCAGCATTGATGCCAATAATGACTGCTGCTCACACTCAGTAATCACACAATGGCTGCTCCCAACTCTTAACATCAATCAGTGCCAAAAAAACGATGGAATTCTGGCACCACTGCTGGCTGCACTAGTGTTCAAATCTACCTCTGGGTGGGGCTGTTGATACCAGAGATGGGACTGCAATGCTGGAAAAACATTTGATGCTAGTGGATCTTAAAAGGCCAGAATCAATGGAATGAGGTGGCATGGAACCTGTCTTAGCTGAGGGCATAACTAGGGTCAATTTGAACTGTTCTGGCCTTTTAAAAGGAATTTGATCTGCTGTGCAGTGTTGAAGTGTGATCAAGGCTATTTAGGTGGGAATTTCAAATTACTTTCCAAGCAATATGGAGGATGTGGATGGAGAAAAATTCTTGAAGTTAGGACTGTTAGGGAGTAGAACTCAAAAAACATTCTGACATTCCCTGATCCCACCCCATCAGTTTTTGGACTTGAGAGGTTAGTGGGTTCTGGTCCCTACATCAGTCCTGTTGCTAGTCCTGGTCCAACTCAGACAATCAATCCCACCACCACCTTGTGGAGTTTTTGATGTGACCCATGGGCAAGTTCTTGCTTGTAGTTGTGGCTTTTAACCAAAAGTTAGTAAGGACTCCTGCCTTACCCAATAGTAGGGGAAAGAAAATGATGAACTATGATCGATGATGTCAGAATTAGAAACCACTCGTGCCATGGATCCGTAGGTGTTCCATGATCTATTGGGGTCATAGAATTGCATTCACCATTTCCTACACTTAATTGCTGACCTTAAGTGAACTATCACGACGTGGAGAGCAAGTACAGGGAGGGGAAGAGAAGGACACTTCCAGAGGAATGGGGAGGGGTTGGAAGGAAAACAAATAAATCACTCAGGTTTCCTTTGCACAACTCCAGACAGCCAGCTCCAAAACCTAGGAGTAAGTCTGTGTGGTGCAGGGAAACCCAAGAAAAGAGTTAAGAGTTAAAACATTTCAAGCTATTTTCTGGAGGCCTCAAACCTTTTATACTGACCACTGACTGTACCGAAACCTACAAGAGCACACAGTTTGCCTAACTGGTCGAGGTCTCCAGTTCAGCTTTGTTTTAACAATCATTGCATCTTAACTACCTCCTTTTGGAGTGTTTCACCAGTTCTCAAGCTGGGCCACAAGGTGCACCTTGCACTGAGAGAATAGCACTACTACTACTACTACAACAACTTGCATTTATATAGTGCCTTTAACATAGTAAAGCCTCCCAAGGCCCTACACAGGAGTATAATTAAACAAAATTTGACACCAAGCCACATAGAGATATTAGGACAAGTGACCAAAAGCTTGGCCAAAGAGGCAGGTTTTAAGGAGCTTCTTGAAGGAGGAGAGAGGTGTAGAGGTTTAGGGAGGGAATTCTAGAGCTTAGGGCCTTGGCAACTGAAGGTGGAGTGATGAAACTTGGGGAAACACAAGAGGCAAGAATTGGAGGAGCGCAGCGATCTTGGAGGGTTGTACGGCTGGAGAAGGTTATAGAGATAGCAAGGAGCTAGGCCATGGAGAGATTTGAAAACAAGGATGAGAACTTTAAAATCAAGGCATTGTCCGACCAGGAGCCAATGTAGGTCAGCGAGCACAGGGGTGATGGGTGAACAGTACTTGGTGCAAGTTAGGATACAGGCAGCAGAGTTTTGGATGTGCTCAAGTTAATGGAGGGTGGAAGGTGGGAGGCTGGCCAAGAGAGCATTGGAGTAGTTAAGTCTAGAGGTAACAAAGGCATGGATGAGGGCTTCAGCAACAGATGAGCTGAGGCAGGGGCAGAGATGAGCGATGTTATGGAGGTGGAAGGAGGCGGTCTTGGTGATGGAGCGGATATGGGGTCGGAAGTTCATCTCAGGGTCAAATAGAATGCCAAGGTTGTGAACGGTTTGGTTCAGCCTCAGACAGCCACCTCACGAATCATGCCTCACATCACCAATAGCAAGTAGTATTAAAAGGTTGAACGACATTCTCATGACCTTGGCATTATTGTCCACACCTTTTAAAAAAATATATGGTTTTGGTATGGAGAAATATTTACCAGTGTAAGCCACAGAAGCAAGTCAGTAAAAATGTCAAAAAATCCAGCATTATTCCAGGAAACCCATAATGAGGAACTGCTACTTTACATTTCACAAGATGTTTCTGGATGGAGGCCTTTTGGCCTATTGATTTCATCCTTCCAAAAAAAAACCTATTGACTCTTCATTACAGCTTCTCCAGCCCCTGACTCATTCTTGCCTTTTGTGGAAGTCACTACATACACATCCCAAATGTTTTATAAACAGACAGCCTCTGAAAGAGAGCCGAAAACTCAAAATTATTGTTTCTCTCCTTACCCACAAAATATCAGCTTGTACCAAATAATGATTTCCCTTCCGAACCACAAGATGGTGTGGACAAACTGATCCCAGAGCTCTATCAATGCTGCTCTCGGACTACCCACACAGCTGTTCAAGGGCTTCAGTGTAACTCATTCAACAACTTCTAACTTTTTAAACAAAGTCCCTACTTGGTGATGAACACTCTTTTCCTCCCACCCAACAGGCATGCCCTTAGGACACCTGTCGTAAACAGCCAAAATATTAGAATTATTTTTATTCTTAAGTATTCAGAAACACCCAAGGAACTAAAAAACTCAACTCAGATTAACTGTGACAAATCAACCATTCATCACATAAAAAAGGAATGATAATCTCTTTTGCACCCAATACTTTTTCCCCCCATTTGAATGTTTATCTATGTTTGCAGCTAGGAAAATTAATGAGATTATTTTGTATGTAGGCTCCTATATGAAAGTATGCATTGATAATTTTTGGCACTGATGTTTCACTAAAAGAACTACATGCCTACATGTAATAGAGATACAATCTCAAGCAACAATCACAAAACCTCCTGCATTTGTGAAAGACAAAATAGCATCATAGTTGTTGCAACTCATCACCTTGGGATAGACAAAGTACAAATATACTCATCAAAATAAATTGCCAAAAGGGTACAAATGTTGCAATATATTGTGTCAATGTGAGATAAATACCAACTGTAGCCCACTTGGAACAATAATTTGAGTATCATCTGGCAATCACTCAAGGTATTTCTTAAATGAATCTGCCAGACCACGATACACCGCTAGTCATTCAGAAAACAAAGTAACAGGAGACAGAGTTAGAGAAATGGAGATACAATATTTACAGGCATGTGGTCCAAGATATTGTTCATAACATAAGAAATAGGAGCAGGCCATTCGGCCCCTCAAGCCTGCTCCGCCATTCAATAAGATCATGGCTGATCTTCGACCTCAACTCCAATTTCCCACCCTATCCCCACATCCCTTGATTCCAAAAATCTATCGATCTCAGTCTTGAATATACTCTTATTTTAAAATCACAAGCTTTCGGAGATTATCCCCTTCGTCAGGTGACGAAGGGGATAATCTCCGAAAGCTTGTGATTTTAAAATAAAATTGTTGGACTATAACCTGGTGTTGTACGATTCCTTACATTTGTCCACCCCAGTCCATCACCGGCATCTCCACATCTTGAATATACTCAACCACTGAGCATCTACAGCCCTCAGGGGTAGAGAATTCCAAAGATTCACACCCCTCTGAGTGAAGACATTCCTCCTCATCTCAGTCTGAAATGTACGACCTCTTATCCTGAGACTAGGCCCCCTAGTTCTAGACTCTCCAGCCAGAGGAAACAGCCTCTCAGCATCTACCCTATCAAGCCCTCTGAGAATCTTATATGTTGCAATGAGATCACCTCTCATTCTTCTAAACTCCAGAGAACATAGGCACATCCTACTCAGTCTCTCCTCATAGGACAACCCTCTCATCCCAGGAATCAATCTAGTGAACCTTCATTGCACCCCCTCGAAGGCAAGTATATCCTTCCTTAGCACAACCATTTTCAATAGTAATCAGAATAAATTATGCACAAATGCCAATATCAGGTCTCTGCCCTGATCGCACCAGTAATGAGATGTATAACTACAGCCACATTATGAAAATCTTGCACATATGCACATTTCCTGCCTATAAAACCTAAATTCCAATTTCTTTTGCCACATTTGGTATAAATTTTGTGTCCCCCCCCCCCACTATAAATTCCAAAGTCCACATTTATAAATGAAATTAACCTATGTAAACTGGTCATGCTGTGATTACACTCTCCCGCCACTGATCGCAACTCAGTTTTACAACTCCCAGCTTCTTGGCCTGTACCGCTGTGAAAATCCTTTGCTCCAATCAACTCTATGTCTCTACTTCCCAAACTTCCCTATGTTTGGCTATTTAACTATAAAATTATAAAAAATAAAAATGTTATACAAAATAAGGACAGATTGTATAACAAAAATGGGGACTAAATTACATCTCTGCAAAGAATTCACTCAATAATCTCTCTTCAGTATGTTCTATGGTGTGTGGAAAATGCTTAAAATGAAGTAGTAGCAACTCAGGAGGATAGAACCAACAGAGCAACCCTAACACTAGCTTCCAGGAGCAATATGTCAAAAACATTAATGCGGGCATCCGTCAAATCTAGACTTACGCTCACACTTGCAAGTACTACCAATCAGAACCCAACTACGGTGTGTCTAGGAAGCAGGCTTGGCACATGTGCAGCGACTTTCAACCTACCCTGTAGGCTTTGCCCGTTAAATATCAGTTCAGAATGTAGTAAGTGGCCTGAGCATCTACATAATGAAAACACTGTTCCATTCTGATTGGTGTGACTGTAAGCAAAACATGGGACAATTTCTTTTACAAATGAAATCAGAAAGCAACTTGGATTAAGTTCTAAGGACCACTTGGTCATAATAGCAAATCAAATATGGTTTTGTAACCACTAATTCAACAAGCCAAAATGAACAGTGCAACTTTTCAAGTGAGAAAAATGTACAAAAAAGTTCAAATGGTCCATACATTAACTTGGAGAAATTGGTTAAGATCCCAATCAGGAATCCACGAAGACCTGTCGAACCACAATTTCCTAATAGCTTGCAGAAAACAGAGGACCCAACTAGGTCGTGAAAGGCTAAAACAGCCACATGAGCTTAATAGAAGCGGATTTAAAACCAACTTTTAATCAATGCTGGAGAGCTCATGAACACGAAGGACATCACAAGATGTGGCTAGCCAACTCCATATACCACTGCACAAAATTAGTAGATCCCCGCTAAGAACTAACCAAAGTCCCTTAAAACAGGGAATTGCATCATATGTCAAATCAAAAGGCAATATTTGTGTTTGAAATCCTGGTTATCACTTGAAAATTGATCAGTGCAGCAGCCAATCTTGCTAGAATATACAAACCTCACCAAGAAAATGCTATTGCAGGGAACCAATTAAGAGACAAATTATTATTTTTGTACAAATATATTTAGTTACAGAACTCATTAAGTGTAATGTACCTCAATTAGAGTCCACTTAACAGATGCTTGTTTTGATGTGTTATTGATCAAATGGGTCAAAAGGAGTTTTGTAAGTATGTAAAAAATGGATGTACGTCCAATACTTAGTACAGTTGCATTTAGTGTTTACGATTGGGTGCTTTTAAACTTAGGAGAAACCACATGATCTCTCTCAGTAGAAGGTCATGCCAAAAATGATGCAATGCAATTAAAACAGGTTGAACCTGAGCATTTTTGCAACTGTGCAGCAGCAGGTAAAGCAAATCTTTATCGCCCTCCCCACACCCAATACAGATCTGACTATCCAATCATTCAACCTGGTCAGTAAAGCGGGGAGCAGGAAGGAAATATGTACATAGAGAATTCCTTCAATTAATTAGGAGCACGCTAATGCAGGAGCCATTTTATCTATCATATTCTACATATCATGCACAGTCTGTACCACATTAATGGTTCCTAGAGGAAGGATCAGACTGTCCTGCAGCAAAAGTGACAGTATTAGTTCTGCTGGTATGCTTTTATAGTAACGTTTGGTCTAGTAATGTGTTACGGATTTTACAAGGACCTCACTCCCTGCCAACAGGAGCTGTGCATTCCACCAACCAGTGTGAAAATCAGTGACTGCAGAATGGCAGAACCCAATGTTCTAGCCCTTTAAGAAACAAAGTACTAAGGACTCCAACAAAGAAAAGAGCTAATTGCAGTTGCACCGTAGCAAAAACCTTGAAATCAACAATAACCAGGGATTCACTAGACGACTATCAGCTTACGGCATCTTAAAATATATGATTATGTACACTGGGTATTGATGTTGGTTACACTGGCCTTTCAGCTCTGGGATACTGGTTCAAATACAGCCTATAACAATGCATTGAAAGTTTCCTCTGCCTGCTAACGTCCTACAGGAAATGGACAGTCTCAACCCACGTGGGCATGGGGCTATACTACGAAACTGCCCCTAATTGTGCACTAGATCATATAAAGTTGGTTAATAAAGGGAAATGATCACAACTGTGTCTAATCGAGCACTCATAGCTTACCAGGACAGTAGATGGTGCTCTTCTGAGATTGGCATCATGGCAGACTGTCAAGTCAGAGGGAAGGGAATGTTTATGGAGTAGGGGAATAATGCTTTGAATTGAAAGTACCTCCCTGCCAACCCACTGTATGTTTAAATAGATTAGATTTATCAAAAATACATTAATATTCCAACAATAAATCTTTTAAGAGCTTCTCCTTCAAAATCTATGAATTTCATTAAAGTGTAAAGACTAATATGTTCTAGATGCTAATCTAACCCTTTTAATTACATTACACTCTGAAGTACCCACCTCCTGCTGTCCCACCAGCAATACCAGTAGTGGAGAAATTACCAACAGTGCAAGAATTAGTCAACCCAGCTCCAGCAGCTGTAACAGGAACCATGCTTGCAGTAACTGGTGCTGATCCAAAGAAAGACTGCAATACTGATGGCCCCATCATGGAGTTTGACTTGCCCTGCAATGATGTGGATCCCATAGGGTACTGTGATCCTGCGGTAAGCTGACCAGGAATAGAACCTGCAACAGAATGGTGTGATTGTGACTGAATTGAACATAGTGCATGGTTAGCTATGGGGTGGCTGCTGTCTGAAACAGCAGCTGGCATGTTTTTACCACCCAGTATTCCTCCGGATGGGACTGTGGTCACTGGAATAAAGAGATTTTGGCTAGTTTTAATTTCCCACTCTCTTTCACGTGATTTGTTCACCTTTATATTATGTAGCATTGCATTTTTCTCCACATGGCTTCCCAAGCAACTTAATCCCTCTGCATTTTCTTTACCTTTGACCCCTGACTTGCTCAGCTCATCTCCCATTGCACCAGTCAACACATCTGGTTGCTTCTTGTTTGAAGAGAGATTTGAGTCAATATTGGAGTCGGTTTTGTTCCTGGACAGCTGGTACAGTGCACTGGAATTCAGCCCCACCATCTCTGAAGTCTTACGAGCTAAACAAGCACCTTCATTATAATTATGTAAACTGATATCGGCAGATCGTCCAGAATTGTAATTAAAAGCGATGGGCGAGGCTGCATGATGACCATTTTCCTCCACTGAGACTGGGGTGGTGATGTGCTTCCTCTGATGAGACCCCATTTTAGCATCACTGACTGAAAGGTCACCTGTCATCGGCCTGGTGCCAAAAGGGGAAGCTTGACATAAAGCAGATGCTGACTGGGATGCGCTGTCAGAGTTCTTGGTCAAATTGATATCAGATATTGGAGAAAAAGTGGATTTCCATTTACTGCTGTTGTCCGTACTATTGGAAGAGAGTCCTTGTTTCCGTATTGGCAAACTTCCACCTACAAAGATTTAAAAACAAAAACATGGTCAGTACAAGAAGAAACTGGGTTGGTGGGGGGGGGGGGGGGGGGGCGGGGAAGAAAGAAGCAAGAAATTATTCACATATTTATCTTCACTTTCAAAATAGGCTTGATTCCGTAATACAACTGAAGGACTCCACAGAAGAATTTGGGGGTGCTTTGGAACTGTACTATAATAAAACCAGAGCATAACTCAATGCACAAGTCATATTTATAACATTAAACAGACTTGAGGCTGAAACAAGCTTTCAAAAAAAAAACTAAGATGTGCAACAGGTATGGATGTAATATTGACAGAGCAGGTTTTGCAGAGCCAGAAAGCAGTAAGGATAAATAAAAACAGTAGATCACAAGATAAATAATGGTAAGGTGAAGCCAGTTGGCATATTTGAGCTCATCCATTTCAGGAGAAAAAAATGTTGCCTCTTTCCTCCTCCATGCACCCCCTGCCCCTACCTCCCCAATCTGCCTCTTCAATAAATCTATGGTTTTCACTTCCATCACCATACCAGGAAGACCATTCTTAGAGTTGATCACTCTTTGTTTGAAGCTCTTCATGACAATGATGTTAAGTTGCCCTTTCACCAGTTTTGGCCTATTCTAATTTAGTATTGGTCCAGTGTCTCAGTTTATCCTGAAGTACTGCTCCAGATTTACCTGATCTATTACGATTTAATATTGCGTAAATTTATATAAAATCCCTTCTCAGTCAGCTTCTATCAAGGCTAAAGAGCCCCAGTTTCTCCAGACTTGCCTTGCAACTTAATCCTTTAACCTTAGTGATCAGCCTCATGCCTCTGCTCTGCCCAGCCTCCATGGCTTGAATGGTTCTCCTATCTTTTTAAAAAACTGAACACTCAAGGTACAGACATTGTACATTATCCAACTTATACCTTGCTGATCGAGTAATGCATTACACCATTATATGTTGTTGCTCCATAAGTCTCAAATCTACAAACACCCTCAGATCCCTTTCAACTTTATCTTTAGCTTTAAAAATAAAACTATGCCATGTGTACACCCGACACTCATTTCTCCTTCCAACATGTATTGGTTTCACTTGTCTGTATTTAATGTCATCTGGCACTGTTTCACCCAGTTATAGGTTTTATCAAACTCCTTTTTCTAGGTCCTAATCTACACCCTCCAACTCAAAACTCTTTTGGTTTGGTATTCGCAAATTTCACCAGTTTTTGGTGGATTTCTGAATCCAAGTCATAATCGTGGATTAGAAACAGTAGGATCACGAGCACCAATCCTTGCCTTTCTCAACTCTTACCCCCACTGACATCACTCCTCTCTCTCTTTCCCCAACCAAGTACCCACTGCTTCCTTTCTTTCAGCCAATTTGTTACCCACACTCAAATTTTACTGTGAATTTCCTCTGCTTTAGCAACCTTTTGAGAAACTTTATCAAAGGCTTTTTGAAAATCTAAGTACCCAACATTCATTGATTTTCCACTGTTCACTCGGGATGTTAGTTGTTCAAAAAAAAGTCAAGGCGATTGTCAGGCAGGACCCTCCCTTTCTCACAATGCATTGTCTGTTATTTACTAGATTGTGAAGATAGATTTGCTCGTGCTCAGATTAGATTGATCTTTTTTGAATATACATTACCTAGTTTCCAGTGACTCCTTCATTGCGATTGTGAAGTGCTGGCAAATTTCATCACTAGTCTTTCTTAGTATCTGAGATAGATACATGGATCCCTGGGGATTTGTTCATTTTGAGCCCTCTATGGATGTCTAGAACCTCTGATGCCAAAGTCTGTAAATCTGCTTGGATCATCACACTTAATAAAGGACATGTTACTATAGTCTTCTCTAGTGAAGAACTGAAGGAAGGAATTGTCAAGTATATTAAATATTCTCGGCTCATTCTCAGTTTCATCTCCACTGGCATCCTTTAAAGTTCGCATTTCTTTCTGGACTGTACTCTTGCTATAAAAGCAGTAATAAACGATTTTGCTCTTCAGTTTGCATTCTGCATTTAATCATTTCCAGGTTCTTCGCCACCCCTTTGATTACCGTTTTGATGTACTTCTGAAGTTTCCTGTATTCTTCCCACTGCATTCCCTGGTCTGTCTTCTTGCGACCTTTATGAAGCTTCTCTTCCCCACCCACCCTCCCCCCTCCATTTGACCCGATTGTCCTGTTAATCCACTTAGGGTCATGTTTATTGAGCCTGTGGTTGCTAATCTTAGACATGCATGTATCCATCCCGCATGCTCTTCAGTATATCCTTGAAGGTACTCCATTTGTCCTCAATTGAGATGTTAAACAATTTCCTCCAGCTAATCTTGCAGGTCTTCTGTCATACACACATTTGGTCCTTGTACACCCTGGGCTGGCCCTTGGCAGTGTTCAATCCCAAATTCACATAGAACATTAGTAAGGTTATAGTTACAATCACTGTGGTGCCATGGCTTTTATTTCCTGTATATAGTCAGATCACTTACCATTACCAAATCAAGTTGAGAACTGTGTTTCATGGCTTCCCTGACGAAATGCGTCATGAAGCAATCAATCATTTACCATTTCTGACTTTTAAACCCCTCAAGCATTTCCAATTTGTATCACCAGAAAATGCTGGAAATACTCACCAAGTCAAGCAGCATCTGTAGAAAGGGAAACAGAGTTAACGGTTTCAGGTCGATAACCTTTCATCAGAACTGGTCATCGACCTGAAACCGTTAAGTCTTTCTCTCCACAGATGCTGCTTGACCTGCTAAGTATTTCCAGCATTTTCTGTTTTTATTTCAGATTTCCAGCATTCGCAGAATTTTGCTTTTGTCCCAATTTGTATTAGTTTGGTTGAAACCCCTCACTAATACAGCCTTCCTGTTTTCATATAACCTGTTCATCTCTTCAGAAAAAAATACTGTCATTATCTGTGTTGTTCAGATGCAAACCTGACTCAGTCTTATCATTCAAAAATAAGTTGTGCTCTGTATACATCACAGCCTAGTTAGCTGTAGAACATAGGGGATTGCTAACAAACACATTTTTGAAACATTAAGAAAAAGTTCAGGCTCACTTCATCTTGTTTGCACAACCTCAATTTACTTACCTTGGTCACCTTCTCCACAAACGGTTGGAATTTCTTTACTTTCGATTGATACAGTGCACTGATTTTGAGTCATTTTTCTTTCAATCCTTAAAACAAAAAAGTGCATGTTTACAAATACAGAAATTAATGAGTGCTCTATTGACTGCTGGCACCTCAAAGAATGGTAAGGTATGGATTTGGGCCTGTAATTCTCCCTATAGACCATTCATCTCAGATTGAAAAAGGACGAGTCAAGTCAACCTCAGCAGCTGAGATGAAACTCAGAGCAAGAAGCTGCACTGCAACATAAGAGCAGTGAATATTGATTCAGGAATTTAAACAATAGCTGCAGAAAACTTGCCTTGAAAAGAGGGACATTTTATACCATATTTGTCATTATTGGGAACCCTCCCCATCCAGTTTCTAATGTGCAATGTGGCCACTTCGCTAAATTGGCATGGTATTTAAACATTTCATAACTTTCTTTTTTTTTAAAAACTAACAGCTGTTTTCTCTGTCTAAAATAGTTTAAAAATTAGCTCAGGCTACAACATTTTTAACTAGCATGAGGTCAATGTTTGGGCATGAAATACATACACTATTTTTCTTTGCAGCAACAAACTACTAATTTTAAGTTTGTTAACCTAGCCCTAGGCAGTCTAAAGCAGATAACCAGGGTACTATGGGTAGATAGGTGGGGCTATTTTCTCTCAAATAAGCTAAAAATCTTCACATTAAGAGACAACATTAGATAGTCTACTGCATTCCTCATTTTTTGAAAAAACTCCAGCCTCTACACTCATTTTAGAGAATCAAAGAAAGTTATAGCACAGGAGGAGACTATTCTACCAATTGTGTCTATGCCAGCCCTTTACTAGAGCAATCGGAAACCAATCCCAATGCCCAGTCTCTGTCCATAGCCTTGCATCTTTCTCTGCATTAAATATTTCTTGAATATTCCCTTAAAAGATGCAATGATCTCTACTTCAACCACTATGTAGCAAAGCATTCCATGCTCCAACAACCCTCCATGTGAAGACATTTCTCCCAACCCCCCTCCTTACTAAGTGAGGATTTTCTATTGAGGCTCCTCGGCATTGACTGTTTCATTATTCACTATCAAAAGTTACCATAATTTCAAAAACCTTAATTAGAATTCCTCTTAGCCTTCTTTGCTCCAGTGCAATTCCAGTTTCTCAAGTCTTTCCTCATAACTGTAGTTTCTCATCCCTGGCTTCATTCTATTGCCCTTTATGGCTTTACCTACCTGCATACTCGTTTTTAGGGAATTATGTAGTGGAACCTTTAGATCTCTGTTCATCTACACCCTACAAATGTCCATTATGAGGTAATACATTTCCTTCCAAAATGTATTACTTCATACTCATCCACATTAAGTTGCATCTGCCACCTGTTTGACCATTCCATTAACCTGTGTATCTTCCTGAAGTCTGCTAACTGTTTGCCAAACCACCTACTTTTGAGGCTAACAAATTTAAAGATGGTGTTCCCTATGCCAAGTCCACATCAACTATATAAGTGGACCCAGCACTGACCTGCTGGGGTACAATACTTCCAACCTTTCTCTAGTCCAATCTATGTACAGGCAGGAGGCAAAATTCTATCCAGGCTGCTACATTTCTTCTTATTGCATATGCCTGCTTTCATCCCACTGGGATTTTTGGAGAAAGGGAGGAGATTTGATAGGTGTTCAAAATTAAGGGTTTTGATAAAGGTTAAAAAGTGAGAAAAACTATTTCTGCTGGTCGGTGAGATCTGCTAACTAGAGGATAGAAATTTAAGATCATCACCAAAACAAATGAAAAGGTGAGTTTTTTTTTTAAAAACTTAAGATTGTACGGTCATTGAATTCCCTAGCAGAAACAGTGGTGGAAGCAAAATACATGAGCTTTTAAAAGGGAAGTGGATAAATATTTGAAAAAGAAAATTGCTAAAAGGGTATAGGAAAAGGGCAGAAAGAATGGGACTGGGGGGGGGGGCATAGGCACAATGGGCCAAATGGCCTCCTAGTGTGCTATAAATTATCCGACTATTAAACAAAAGGGCAGCATCAAGGCCTCAAGAATAAATAACAGCAATGTAACATGTACACAATTCCAAGCCAAAAAAAAGTGGCAGGCTGGCTGGGAGCTATGTAGAAGTTGAAACTTCTTTCAAAGATAGAATAAGACTATAGATACTGCAAAAAAAATCCTTGTTCATTCAGACTTGACACATAAGTAGGACTGTACTGAAGTTGAGCAGAAATTAGCAGTTGAACTCAACATCAAAATTTGCAGGGAAGCTTAAAGTATTGTGTTGAACTACTAATGTTCCTGTCAGTTCAACATAAAAGTTCTTCAGGTAAAGATGCAAATTGTCTCTTTGTAACTGCCTTACAGGTAACTTTCAGAAGAATCCTCTGGAATTAGTCTAAGATATGGCAACTATACCAATAGAATGGGCTCTAACTTTCCTTGATTGGTCCTTCCTTGCCTTAGAACAGAAAATAATTAATTCTACTATTTACTCTAGTAATCTCCAATTTGTAATGTGTAACGTTTTGTTACCACAAGAAAAAACTGTAAACTTTTGGTTCCAATAATGTTGAAAAATGAAGGGCTTTGAGCGATAATGGACTGAAAGAATCTGGAGTTGGTAGAAAAACTTTAGCACGGATTTTCTGCAACAGGGAAAACCTAACTTATGACAAGTGCACATGGAGAGTGCACTCCTTCACTTCGATCCAAAGATCTCATGGTCCAACAGACTTCATGCCTATTAAGAGCAACTGAACTAATAGTTTTCAGCAAAAGATACTTTCACACAAATTCACTGGTTCAAATGATGGATATCAGTTTGCTCAGCACCAGATTCAGTTTCTAGCTGAGATTTACCTCCTGAATAAACAACCCAGTTTCCAAAACAAAGCCTGCTTCCCTTTGCTAGATGTTCCATGAATCAAACATTGTATCTGTTGGGTTGCACTCATTATAGAATGACTCCCATCTTTGGTAGTCAAGTTTCCATTCGATTACTAAAAATAACACTTCTATGGAGCAGGGACAAGTCCAAGAAGCTCTTTTGAAGGTCAAGATGAAAATTTGAGATCCATGTGTGCGCACACATATAGGATAATGGTTTAAACCACTCTCCCAACTCATTTATATCAAGTACTCCCATAGGCAACCTCTGCATCAGCTGTCTAAATGTTAACAATGTTTTCCTATACTATGAACTGTATGAATAGTTGCAGCATGAATTTGGGAAGTTTGTGGACAAACCATCTAGTAACCCCAATAAAATCTCAGTATCCTACAATTTCTGAGGTGAAGTGTGTCTTTGAGGAGTAATTTCTCTATTAGCTCACACTTCAAAAATTTATAGGGTGAACAGACTGGGTAAATATTCTTCAATCACCATGGGAAACCAGTCCACCTACTAGGCTAAAGGCCACTGGTGCTTTTTAACTCAGGTTCTTCCAATTTTCTCTGAGGAGGAGGGAGCTTGAACAATGTATATGGCTGGTAGACACAATTATCAGATCCATAACTGTACCCTTACCAGCAAGAGATCTTCCATTTCCAAATGGTCACTATACTCAAAAGAAATTGAGCACTCAGCACTTACAAATACTGTCATAATATTCCATTACTGTGGAAGCCTATGGACGGCATATTCTTTCCTCTACACCACCACTTGTTAGTCCAGTTGAAGTCCACTGGACCTCAAACAAGGTGGATGCTGCCACCAGGCCAAAGCATGCACAGCTGCCACTGGCATTTGTGCTGGGACTAGTGTCACAGCTGGAGAAGACACTGGCTGCAATCTTAAAGCAAGCCATATGCCACAAAATACTCTCTGGCTAAAAACATTGTATTGAGAGAATCCTTCAAAAAGTCTTGAGTAGGGAGCAGAGGGGTACTTCAACAGATACTTGACTTATTTTTTCCCGAGCCAGGCATCTATGGGAAGGTTCAACAACTCTGGCCACTTCTTCCCATCATGCATCAGTGTTAGTATCCAATAGAGATCATCAAACTTCACAATGGCACTGTTAAAATTAAATCAGTGGAAAACCTAGTTCCAGTAAATCACTCGAACCGATGACAGGCAGCTAACTGCAGAATCCTATGGGTGAGCAGCCTTGTGACTAATAAAAAGAGTTCCATTAGCCCTAGAGCACGTCAGTGCTCAGCCCTCATTCGTACAAATTTACATGGAACACTTCTCAGCTATTGCATCTTTCCTGGAACAAATGTATAATAACAAGATCCATGACAATCAATAGAAAAATCAGAACCTTGCAATGGTTCGAGGCCAAGCAATGCACAACTAGAACCAAACTGAGGTAAGGCTTTGGTGGGCCAATAGTAAGGCAAAGAAGGTAAAACAGCCAATTTCCAAGCAAAAGTCAAACGCCATAAACATTTCAAAAAGTGAAAAGGTTCCATACAGAACTAGGCTTTAACAAACTATACTGGTTTAAAACAAAATAATGTTTTTTTAAAATTCAGGTGTTTATAAAACAATCAAGATTGCTGCTGACAGGAGAAAAAGAATCAGTGCTTTACTTTAGACCAAGGCCTTACAACACAGGAGTATCATCAAAATAATTAAGCAAAGACAAAGTTCTGGAAGGGACAGTATTCTCAAATGATTCTTCCCTCTTTCTTGCCCTACCTTGTGATAGGATGACAGCCTAACCTCGGTGGTAGGCAAATTATTGGAAAAAATTCTGAGGGACAGCATTAATCATTATTTAGAAAGGCATGGATTAATCAAGGACAGTCAGCATGGATTTGTTAAGGAAAGGTCGTGTCCGACTAACTTGATTGAATTTTTTTGAGGAGGTAATAAGGAGGGTCGGATGAGGGTAGCCAGTTTGATGTAGTCTACATGGATTTTAGCAAGGCTTTTGACTGGTCAGAAAAGTAAAAGCCCATGGGATCCAAGGGAAATTGGCTAGTTGGATCCAAAATTGGCTCAGTGGCAGGAAGCAAAGTGTAATGGTCGCCAGGTGCTTTTGTGATTGGAAGGCTGTTTCCAGTGGGGTTCCGCGAGGCTCAGTATTAGGTCCCTTGCTTTTTGTGGTATATATCAATGATTTAGACTTAAATGTAGGGGGCATGATCAAGATGGTACAAAAATTGGCCGAGTGGTTGATAGTGAAGAAGAAAGCTGTAGTCTGCAGGAAGATATCAATGGACTAGTCAGGTGAGCGGACAAGTGGCAAATTGAATTCAATCTGGAGAAGTGTGAGGTATTGCATTTGGGGAGGGCAAACAAGGCAAGGGAATACACAATAAATGGAATGATACTGAGAAGTGTAGAGGAACAGAGGGACCTTGGACAGCATGTCCACAGATCCCTGAAGGTAGGACAGGTAGATAAGGTGGTTAAGGAGGTAGACAAGATACTTTCCTTTATTAGCCGAGGCCTAGAATATAAGAGCAGGGAGGTTATGCCAGAACTGTATAAAACACCAGTAAGGCCACAGCTAGAGTACTGTGTACAGTTCTGGTCACATTACAGGAAAGATGCGATTGCACTAGAGAGGGCACAGAGGAGATTTACGAGGACGTTGCCAGGACTGGAGAATTTTAGCTACGAGGAAAGATTGGATAGGCTGTGGTTGTTTTCTTTGGAACAGAGGAGGCTGAGGAGAGATTTAATTGAGGTATATAAAATTATGAGGGGCCTAGATAGAGTGGATACGAAGGACCGATTTCCCTTAGCAGAGGGGTCAATAACCAGGGGGCATAGATTTAAAGTGATTGGTAGAAGGATTAGAGGGGAGTTGCGAGAAATATTTTCACCCAGAGGGTGGTGGGGGGTCTGGAACTGCCCGGAAGGGTGGCAGAGGCAGACACCCTCACTACATTTAAAGGGTACTTGGATGTGCACTTGAGGTACCGTAACCTACAAGGCTACGGACTAAGAGCTGGAAAGCGAGATTTGGCTGGATAGCTCTTTTATCGGCCGGCACAGACACAATGGGCCGAATGGCCTCCTTCTGTGCGGTAAATTTCTATGAACACTTGCTATTCAAATAAAGACTGAACAAATGAGGAAGAACTTAGTTAAATTAAGACAAGCCTCTAAGCGTCACTATACTTGATCAAAGCAATTTAGATTGCTTTTCAGGCTCAAATATTACTGATAAAACAATGCTTTGGTGTCTTAAGGATTTCATGTAACACACTTAATATTTCAGCAATCTCTCAGATATAGAAAACTTCAGCTACAAGGAGTAGCCTACTATCTGAATAACTATCTACCAAGTGCTGAAATAGTCACACCTCACCACAAAGGTCAGGTAGTATGTATGTACGGACACACGCAGCAGCACATTGTGTGTTTTTGTTATTTTCAAACTTCTCTAGTGTAGTTACCACCCTTATTCCAAACTGCTTATTTAAAATCAAAATTCAAGCAACTAAAATCCAACTGATTTTTTTTTAATTCCATAAATGTTGAACCAATCCCACTTTGCCATTTGCTGCAACAAAACTTTAAAATAGGATAACTCAGCTGGTGCAGTGCTCTAACCAGAAGACCAATAGTTACAGTAAATGCAGAACAGTTGCACAGGAGAACAATTGAGGCTTATTTCACAAAAATAAGGTTCATAAAATTCCCAGTGAGAACTGATGGGTACTAAATTATGAAGTATTTCCATTAGTTCTCACGTTCCTTCATTGGCAACAAAATTGATTGCATGTTTTGAGGTTCAAAGAATATACAATGAGATAGTTGTGTAATTTTAATTGTACTGCATTTCAAATGAATATTTCTTAGCTTCAGTCACATGAATTATCCAATGTCAAATTCTAAATCTTTCGAAGTCATAAGGAAGTGTGTGAACCTCTCTGTTTGCAAGATCCCCACCTTCCATTAATCTGTTCAGTTTCCTCCTCTTGTTCTTCATCAGATGTAAGTGGCGAATAATGAACGCCATTGGTTGCAAACATCTTTTCCCTTTTCAGATTTGGAGGTCCTTCATTATCCTGATGGGGAACAGGAGAGCTCTTCACTGAAGTTTCTGGTGATGAAATTGCTGTTATTTCCAAAGGCTGATTGATGTTATTGACCTAAAGAACAATAAATTTAAGACATACCATGATTTTGCAATATTTCTATATTTGGATTCAGTCCCAGTACTGCGTGCTGGGAACACTTTGTATGCTAAGAAGCTTGGTGAGGAAGGTGGGTGTAATTAATTATAATGGCAGTCAAATCATCAAAGAGGAGAACTATAGTGAGCCACTGCTTTGATTCAAAAATGGTGACCCTATCACTTATTTATTCACAGATCCATCAAAACAATTCAGCCATGGTCTGCCATTTCACCGTAAATGACTGGCATTTTTATATGTATTATATATATGTTCGAATATTTATGATATTCAATATGATTAGGTTTGTGGCAATCATATTCAAGTTAGATTGAATTTTGTTGATCAGACTCTATAAATATGAACTTAAAAAGTATGACTGTTTCAATCATAATAATTATATATTCATTTTAAGCTTAGCATGCCATCCATCAGCAGCCCCTTATTTTGACAAAAAAATGTATCAGATTGAACTTGTCATATCTGAAACAAACGACATAACCAAAACAGTAGAATGAAAATTAGAGGAAGTCATGATCAAACTGTACAGTGCTCTGGTCAGACCACACTTCCAGTATGGTCGCGAAGAAACAAAGGAGAGTGTCAAGTGCAGGAGGCAGTGCAAAGAGCCACGAGACTGATCCCTAGTATCAGGTATTCGAGTTATGAGGAAAGCCTGGACAGACAGGGTTTTTCACTGGTTGAGAGGTGATTTTAATGGTATATAGGATAGAAAAGGTTAATCTGGAGACCATTATAAATTAAACTGTGGGAGTAGTACCAGGGTTCACAAGTCCAAACTAGTAAAAGGTAAATTTAGGACTGATATCAAAGTTGTTCACAAAGAGTGATCAACACTACAAACTTCCAGAGTAGAAGAGGTGAAAACTCTTGAATTATTTAAGAAATAATTAGCATCAACAATGGGGGGTGTATAGGGTTGTTCTGGATGGATAAAAGAAAATGGGCCGAGTGGCCTTCCTCATCTGCAACTATGTTGGAAACATGACTATTGTGGCATTTAATTGGCTTCAAAAACCTCAGCTGCTTTCAGCCAAGCAAAATAGGATTGATTTCAAATGTCATTCCAAGTTCCAATTTGACAGTGGAAGCCTGAAAGAACAAGACAGGAAAAGACTTAAGGTTAGCTTTAATATAAAAGCTTGAAAATATAGATTAAGTAGAAAAGAATAAAAATTGCTTCCCAAACATGAACTCCTAAACAATCTTGGTCACAGTTAACATTTGGTGACCAAATGAAAACCCACAAAGCTTTCACTGGAAGCTGTATTCTCCAGATTTAGGTACAGCATTCCAATGTGCTGAGTCAGCACTGCATCTGTACTGCATTCCACCCCTAGGTTTGAGGGCCTTCCTAAAATTAGCTTTCCTCCTCATCCTCCTCAGAAGTAGGGGACATAAGTTTGTCTTTCAGCAATAAAGCCACACACATTAGGCAATTTGACCAGGCATTGGTACTTCTGCACTGGGTGATGCTGAAGCTCCCCCTATAGCAATTGATAGTTGTACCCAAAACAAGATTCAAGTCCTTGGGATAACATGCTTTCAAAAATGAAATGAGGAATCAAGATTTAGCCAATTGTTACTCAGAACCACGTATTTCAAACAAATTTTGAAACTAAACTCTGGTGCCAATCAACACCCACAGGGCTTGACTCAATTGAGGTAGGTGTGCCTGATGAAGGATGGGGTCCACCGAATTGTGTGCACACTGGTTTCAAACCTAAACTAAATCCAAGAAAGTGACTTTTTAAAAAAAAAAGGAAACTCCTTCAGTTGCCAAGTAACAGAAGAAAATTTAGCAACTAGCAAAAACATGAACATATGAACTTTCTTTAGAGTGACAGATAAAGGTATGATGCAGCATATTAAAAGGAAGATTGCATTTGCCTATGGCACAAATTTTCTTAGAATGGGCTGTGTTCCAAGATAACTTTAAAAACAGATCAATTGGCTCATCTGCACAGCCTTACTTTTACAGAAACACCCATTTGTTAAGGCAGCCTATTTGAATATAAATGATGGCATTCTTACTGAAGTACAATGTCTATGGATATTCAGAAAGGCTTTGACGTCAAAAGCAAGTTTCCCCTTCCAAAATAGTCAGTAAGATAGGAATAAATCAAATCACTTACCATGGAACTTATATTCAAAGGAGATCCCGAAGAAAGCCCTAGTGCAGCAAGCAGGGATTTCCGCTTAGGAGAGCTACCTGCATTTAAATTGGATGTCACAGAAGAACGTTTTCTTCTGCCCTTCTTTTTTCCTTCTTGAGACGTGGTCTGTCCAGATTCTAACTTGATGGCTGAAGCCATAGGAGTCTGTTTATTTGAAGTAGGCTGCTTTACATTTCCACCATTTGCAGTGGAAAATATTATTCTCCGTTTGGATTCATTCTCCTGTTCCGAGGCACCTTGGTCTGACTGTAAATCTTTTTTGATTACCTCTGAGAAAGCCTTTTGTGTGTCTGCATACTGTAAAACCCCACCCATGCTTGGAGAACTGGCTGCTGGATTTTGAGAGTTGGAAAGCCTAGGGCTGGCTGAATGCTGCGTCACTGGGGAGTTTTGTTCAGAATTCCGAGATTGCGTCAGGTGCATTGTTGGATGCTGTGGGTTTATGCTCTGTAAGACAGAACTGTTGGCAAGGATACCTACAGTGGTGGAATCAGAATCTTCTAATAATGTCTTGTCATGACTATTGAGCGCTGACTGGATGGGAGAACCAGAATGGACTCCATTGACTGCCACAGAGCCAGCTGAGCAACAAAAACCTGCAAAACGATAAAGTATCACACTGCAACGACCCCAGCTTTGATAAACACAACTACCATCCACCTTTTGTTATTGCTTGGTATGTATGTATTTAATAAAGGAAAAAATAACTTAAAACCAGAATACCAACATGAATTGATTTCTTCTCATCTACATAGTATACCCAAATAGATACCCAAAATATAATTCTAGATTTCCACAGATTTTGTACTTTATATTCCAATACAATTAATTTTAAGTGCTTGTAAATTGCAGGCATTATATAAACACATCAAACAGAAGTTTTGAAAGGGTTAAATTCAAATTTTAATGTTACTAAGTTCCTCCCTGTCACTACCAACAATTTATTTCATGCTGAGAGGTACGAGGAAAGCACCATAACAAACAAAATGGACTAAAGAGTCAAGATACATCAAAAAATATAATATTCACATTACTATTAGGATGAATTAGAAATTCAGGTCTGACTAACTTATTAAATATATTCCAATTGTGACTTATCAAATGCAAATGTAAACTGCTACATGTTAATTCTAACTCAAATGGAAAAAAATAAACAAGTACCTGAGGTAGCCAAAGACTGTGGCTTATTTCCAGCCGCATTTCCATAGTTAGCACCATATTGTTTGTCAAGCATTGATAAATCACGATTTGAAACTTGAATAGGACTAGGTGTGCTTCTCTGTAAAAGAAATCAAATTAAACTGATATTTGTTTCAAGCAGCAAATGCCTGAAAAATAATATACAAGAAAACTATCTTCTGCAATTGCCTCCTGCTGGAAATTGAAGCAATCTGCATCTAAATCAAGAACTATAAAATGCAAAAAGAACTGCATATTCTCTACTGAAGAGCATCAGAGGGCTTTAATCACTATCAAATGAGTAATTTAAAAGCATTATTTGTCTGCAGTCTTTAAACCTAGCTCCCATGCTATTCCATGCAGTCAAGCGGGTGGTGGAGTTCAGTCTGAATGTTACCGATACCATGTTTTGGTTAACAGTTTAGAACAGTGGTTCCCAAACAATTTTTTTGCTAAGCCTCCCTTTCATTAAGTCTACAGCACAGAAACAGGTCATTCGGTCCAACTGGTCTATGCCGGCATTTATGCTCCACTTGAGCCTCCTCCCTTCCTTGCTTCATCTATCCCTATCAGCATCGATTCCTTTCTCCTTCGTGTGCTTATCTAGCTTCCCCTCAAATGCAACTGTGCTATTTGCCTCAACTACTCCTTGTGGTAGCATGTTCCACATTCTTACCATTCTCTGGGTAATGAAGTTTTTCCTGAATTCTCTAGTGGATTTATTAGTGACTATCTTATATTGATGACCTCTAATTTTGAACTCCCCCATAAGTGGAAACATTTTCTCACCGTCTACCCGAGCAAACCTATGAATTATCTTAAAGACCTCTATCAGGTCACCCCTCAGCCTTCTCTTTTCTATAGAAAAGAGCCCCAGCCTGTTCATTCTTTCCTGATAATGATATCCTCTCAGTTCTGGCATCGTCCTTGTGAATCTTTTTTGCACCTTTCCCAATGCCTCCATATCCTTTTTATAATATGGAGACCAGAACTGTGCACACTACTACAAGTGTGGTCCAACCAAGATTGTATACAAGTTTAACATAACTTCTCTGCTTTTCAATTCTGTCCCTCCAGAAAACCAAGTGCTTGGTTTGCCTTTTTTAGGGCCTTATTAACCTGCATTGCTATTTTTAGTGATATGTATCTGTACCTCAAGATCCCTTTGCTCCTTTACCCCATTTAGACTCTTATCCAAGCAATATGTGGCCTTCTTATTCTTCCTACCAAAATACACCTCAGTTATCTATATTGAAATTAATTTGCCAATTACATGTCCATTCTGCAAGTTTATTAATGCCTTCTTTCATTTTAACGCATTCTTTGTATTAACACCTCCCAATTTCGTGTCGTCCGCAAATTTTGAAATTGTACGTCCTACTCCTGAGTCCAAATCATTGTTGTAAATTGTGAACGGTGGTCCCAGCATCATTTCCTGTGGAACACCATTTCCAACCTTTTGCCAGTCTGAGTAGCTACCCTTAACCCCTACCCTCTGTTTTCTGTTTTGTAGCCAGCTTGCTATTGTTACTGCTACTTGTCTCTGACTCCACTTTAGTCATGTGTCTACAATGCTGTAGCTTATCGAAGGCTTTTTGAAAATCCAAATATTACATCTACTCCATTAACCTTGTCTACTCTGTTACCTCAAAAGAATTCAATAAGGTTGGTCAAGTATGACTTTCCCTTCTGAAATCCATGCTGACTACTCTATTATATTTTCATTTTCTAGATGTTTTTCTATTACATCTTCGAGTACAGATTCCATTATCTTTCTTACCACTGATAAGCTAACTAGTCTATAGTGCCCTGGACTTGTTCTATCTCCCTTTTTAAGTATAGGATTAACATTTATTGTCCATGTTATTAGCTGTCCGCCAGTCCTCTAGCACTATTCCCTTTTCTAATGAATTTTTATATATTTTTTTTTATTCGTTCACGGGATGTGGGCGTCGCTGGCAAGGCCGGCATTTATTGCCCATCCCTAATTGCCCTCGAGAAGGTGGTGGTGAGCCGCCTTCTTGAACCGCTGCAGTCCGTGTGGTGACGGTTCTCCCACAGTGCTGTTAGGAAGGGAGTAATATAGTGCCTCTGCTATCTCTTCCCTAACTTGTTTTAATGTGTGCGGTTGCCATCCATCTAAACCAGGAGTTTTAGCCTCTCCAAGTTTGATTAGTTCATCTGTTATCTCCCCCCTATCTATCTTAAATGTCTTCATACCTTTTTTGATCTCCTCTTATGTCATACCCACCTTGTTAGTCTCCCTGGTAAATACGGAGGCAAAGTAACTATTAAATATTTCTGCCATTTCACTGTCATTATCTGTGAGTTTATCTTGTGCGTCCCTTAGTGGCCCTTATCCCTATCCTAATTTTTCTTTTGTTATTTGTTATTTATGATGCCGAGAGAATACTTCACTATTTCTTTTTATATTCTTTGAAAAAGTAGTTTCTCTCTGCTTTCCTAATTGTTTTTTTGACATCCTTCCTAACCTCTTCGTATTCCCTTTTGTCATCCTCTCCTTCATCGTCTATGTACTTAGAGTATGCCTTTTTTTTTTAAGTTTCAATTTTACCCTTATCGCTTTATTCATCCATGGTGTTTCATTATGGGCTCGTTTGTTCTTGGCTTTTAGAGGAATAGATTTCTCCTGAACTCGACTGATCACTTTTAAATATTTCCCACTGCTGTTCTATCTGTCAACATTTTTTTTTCCAGTTCACCTTACCAAGCTCCATTCTCATCCCCTCAAAATTAGCATTTTTTCCCAATCTTTTACTTGGTCTTCATCTCTCTCAATCATTATTTTAACCCGTATTATCTTATGATCTTAATTGCCTCGATGTTCCCCTTCGCTTATTTCTCTGATCTGCTCTGGTTCATTTCCCATTACTAGGTTCGGCAGTGATTCTTCTCTTGTTGGGGTTCTGACATATTGGGTAAGAAAGGAGTCATGTACACAATAAAAACTCCATTCCCCTTTCCCTACCTCTTCGTTCCAATTTATTTGGGGGTAGTTGAAATCTCCCATGATTATTATTCAATGTGTTTTACTCATGTCATAGATTAGATAATTGTTCCCCTCACTTTACTTTTTAAACACTTCTATTTTTGTACTCATGTTCTATAACTGTACTTGTTCCCTGATCATTTGATGCCCTTGTTCCTTATCTTGGTCTGACCTTTACTCTCATCTATTTCTTTCATCTTCAGACTTCTGTTATTTTCACCAGATTCCTTCCCCGTCTTACTAATTTAAAGTCCTATTGACAGCCCTTTGGAGATTCAAGTCCCATTCTCACCCCCCTCTTTCTAAGAAACAGTATTTTTGCACAATTAATAGTTGATATAGATATAGCTGGCAACTCAGAATAATTCGGCAATTTTGTCACAGTAGCTAATTTAATTCTCCTCCCTCATATTTTTGACTTTTAAGGTGAGGTCCAATCATATTATTAGAACTCACTAGCATGGAAATTCCTAGGACCTGCTCCCACATCACGAGCATTACTTTGCCGAAAATGTGGTGGGAACCCTCTTTACGCATATAAAGGGGTTTTCCACTGCACTTCACGCAAAGCGTGAGCAAATCCAAGGAATTTCCTATAACAAGTGACAATTTCCACTATGATAGTGTAAGCAACTTCACAAAGGAAAACTGTGGGTTTCTCCTCTCTTCAGGTTGAGGATGTGAGCCGTTTGGAGGATGAGCTGTCCTCTGCAGACGGAACTATTTGTCTGTGGTCACATTGTTTGGGGATGGAACAGGGAGTAATGAATCGTTGGGTTGCTTTGGAGGGGGCAAAATGTAAGTTTAATATTTTTTCTGCAAACATCAAGGACCCATGAGTGCAGATGCCATTATTAATTTATTTCTCATTTTAAGATGATGCCAAGCAAGCAGCAACAGCAATTCCAAACAGGACAAAATAAACTTTCCAGAAAGGTGCTGAGCACGGGGCAATAAAGTAATTTTTGAGGCCCAGAAAAGTTATTAAAGGAGGGCTCTAAACATCACTAGGACCCAGGGGTTCATGAGAACTTTAACACAGGGGCAATATAAAAGTTGACGCCACACAGATATGCAGAACTCAGGCAAAGAACCTTGAAACAGATTTTTGAAGCAGAATCAGGGGGACTCCGCCATTTCTCTATGGCAGCGGGGACACCAAACCTCAAGCTCTTCCAAAAAGAAATTTATGTTGTACAGGGGTACAGACCAGAAGGCAAACAACTTTTTTTTTAAACTGAAAGAAACACATTTAAACTGAGGAGCATTCAAAATACCTGCCAGCTGAAACTGTTTGCAGGGGATGCCCGAGTTTGAGAGAATAGTGTCGGGAGTCAGCCGGAGAGAGTTGAGGGGAGTGCTACTGCGCCACCAATAGAGAAAATATGTATTGAGGGCATTATCTGTTAGTGAGTTATAGCTAGCTCTTTGCACCCCTGATAAGGGCATGCCCCACAATTTGGGAACCTCAGGTCTATAAAATGCATTTGGTTCATCGGGAAGCAACACTTGCAAATTCTCACTTTGCTCCAATATAACCTAGCCAGGACAGGCAAACTTCAGTCCTTGAGGCATGGCTGAGGAAGAATGTTTATAATAAAGACACATATAACTTGGGTCGACAACAATTTGCATTTAGATATGTTTGTTTACATAGAATGTCACCCCAGAGTGTTTAACAAGGGGAAAAGGAGGCGCTGAACACCAGAGGGTAAAGGATTGGAAGAGTGCATGAAGAACCAAAGGAATGGTCAAATAGATAAGTTGCAATGAGCTTTTATAATAGAGACACACACAAGGGAAAGTGGTTTTGGATCAGCCTTCAATGTTGGGACATATGCACGGGGAAAATTGCTGGGGTAAAGTGGAATGAAACCACACAGGGATATGAAAATGAGGATGAGGACTTTAAAATCAATATTGGCAGAAGCCAGTGGAGTTGGGCATGATTTAAGCGGTGGACATGCAGGACTTTAGCAGAAGGAGGAACTTCTCTCAGAGTTCTGGAATAACTGACATTTGTGATAGGTGAAAGATAGAAAATCATGAGGAGCATTTGAAAGTTAAATCCTTCAGCCAATAGTATGAATTAGAATTTTAGCAGCCAAGGGAGAAGTAGGACAGGTGCAGGCATTGTCAGAGATGGTAAAATGCAATCTGGATGCAAGGTAAAGAACAGCTCAGAGTCAAGCAGAACACCAATACTGCACATCTTTTGGTGCAATTAAAAGCAGACCAGAAGTTGATGAGAAGTGGTGCCAGAGACAACGATGTACTGGTGTGAAGCAAAGCATTGCTTTGGTTTTGCTAACATTCAGGTGAAGGAAAGTTTGTCTCAAACAGAATTTGGTGTCAGCCAGGCAGTCAGGAAGGAGGGCAATAGCATTGGGGTCAATAGTGATGGAGGTGAGGTAGAGTTGTGCGTCGTCAACGGAACAAATGAAAACCAACTACATGCTTGGAGTTGATACCATCAAGAGGAGAAAGAACATAATGAGGAGGAGTGGGCCATATGGCCCCTCAAGCCTGCTGCACCATTCAAGGTCATGGACGATCTTCAACCTCAACTCCACTTTCCCACCCAATCCCCATATCCCTCTATTCCCCTAGACCCCAAAAAAGATACACAACTCAGCATCCACAGTCCTCTGGGGTATAGAACTCCAAAGATTCACAACCCTCTGAGTGAAGAAATTCCTCCTCATCTCAGTTTTAAATGGCCGACCCCTTATCCTGAGACTAGGCCCCCTAGTTCTCGACTCTCCAGCCAGGGGAAACAACCTCTCAGCATCTATCCTGTCAAGCCCCCTCAGAATCTTGTATGTTTCAATGAGATCACCTCTCATTCTTCTAAACTCCAGAGAGTATAGGCTCATTCTATTCAAACTCTCATCAGAGGACAACCCTCTCATCCCAGGAATCAATCTAGTGAGCCTTCGTTGGACCGCCTTTAAGGCAAGTATATACTTCCTTAGTTAAGGAGACCAAAACTGTGCACAGTACTCTGGGTGTGGTCTCACCAAAGCCCTCTACATTTGTAACAAGACTTCTTTACTCTTGTACTTCAACCCCCTTGCAATAAAGGCCAACATTCCATTTGACTTCCTAATTGCTTGCTGTACCTGCATGCTATCTTTGTGTTTCTTGTACGAGGACACCCAGATCTCTCTGGACACCAAAATTTAATAGTTTCTCACCATTTAAAAAATATTCTGTTTTTCTATTCTTCCTACCAAAGTGAATAACCTCACATTTCCCCACATTATACTCCATCTGCCACTTTCTTACCCATTCGCTTAACCTGTCTATATCCCTTTGCAGACTCAGTCCTCCTCACAGCTTACTTTCCCACCTAGCTTTGTAGAGTCAGCAAACTTAGAGACATTACTCGGTCCCTTCATCTAAGTCATTAATATAGATTGTAAATAGCTTAGGCCCAAGCACTGATCCTTATGGCACCCCACTAGTTACAGCCCGCCAATCTGAAAATGACCTATTTATCCCTACTCTCTGTTTTCTGTCCATTAACCAATCCTCTATCCATGCTAATATATTGCCCCCAAACCCATCTTGTGTAATAACCTTTCATGTGGCACCTTACCGAATGCCTTTTGGAAATCCAAATATACTACATCCACTGGTTCTCCTTCATCTACCCTGCTAGTTACACCCTCAAAGAGCTCGAATAAATTTGTCATACCCGATTTCCCTTTCATAAAACCATGTTGACTCTGCCTAATCATATTATGATTTTCTAAGTGCTCTGTTACCACCTCCTTAATAATAAATTCCAGCATTTTCCCAACAACTGATGTCAGAGCGAGCGAGTGAGAAAAAGGGTGGAAGCAAAGGAAAATATAAATTCACCTGATATTTCAGGTGGAAAAGGTAAATGTCAGGACTGGCAAATGGAGCAGCATGGATGGCTGCTCCGACCCAGCAATCCATGCCATGGTGAGCACATCTCAGGATGTTCAAGTCACAGCAGAGGGAAGCCATGGGTCTGCATAGGGCATACAAGAACCTGTGGCAGTTTAAGTGGGCATTATGCAATGCAGTGGGTAGGTGAAAATGAGAGGCGAGACCAGGTGGCTGAGTGATGGTGCTTCAGCTACTGGAATCACAACTCCTTTTTAAAATTAAACATGACGTTGAATTAGTAAGATAAGATTAGACTGGACATGGAGATGTTATTTTAGTTATCCAATGAGTGTCACAAAATTGAAATTTCTTCATTCTTTTACTTGTAATACAACAAATTGAGTCAAATGTTACTTACCACTTTCTCAGCACGATTCGGCAGAACTACACTGGCCAAAGGAATGCTGACAGGCAATTTGTTTGGTTGAACAGTGCTAAGTGGAATACTGATTGGTAGGCTGGTTATGGTTTCAGAATTATTAACTGGACTTTTGCTGAAATCTTTAGAAAGCTGCAGGAAAAAAATGCAATATTCACAGAATGGACAGACAATTACAAAGAAATCACAATGCAGCCTTTCATAAAACTGCTATTAGTTGATAATACTGACCCATTTGAAGCATAGAAGTGAATAGCGCACGAATTAGATTTGGCAGAACAATTCGCATATTTGAAGTGGTTGTAGTTTTGATGTTTAGACATGACATCGTGTGTACTTTGGATGTGTGAGGCATCAAATCAATACAATACACTTTGGATACTTGTAAAATTAGAACCATCTCACTATGACTTATGAGAATACAGCAACTCTGACATCTGTCATACCAGTAGCCGTATACAGGGCTCTAATTAAGAGGTGCAAGCCCGTGGATCCGAGCTGGATTGTAGAGGCAAGAGTACTCGAAGATTCTACATTAAAATTGTCCATCAGTCTTGCCTCACTTTTCCATTAAAGCACAAAATGTAGGATGAGGGAGGTCAATTTAGTTTAGCACAAATGCAACTTCAATACATAAGCGAGTGGTGAAGCAGCAGGCATGGTGACACTGGGAACTGTAACTATAACTGTAGACATGCACATCGGAATTCTGGGAGTCCTGTCACTTGTTTTTGGATGCTTGTGACAGGACAGCCTTATTTAAGGCTTGCACTGTTCATTCAACATGGGGAGTGGCTAGTAATGACATATTGAACATTATCAGCCTCACAACTAATAGCGGTTGGTAAACTACCCATTCCACTGTGGCCGTAAAATAAATTCTCCTTTCAACAAGGGCCATGGTCAGACTATGAATGATAATCATCAACAGCAGGCAGAACAAGTTACACCTTTCAACATCCAGACCACACAAAAGAACTGCATATCTTCACGCAAGAACCACTGAAAACTCAATAAATATCACATGAAATACCAAAACAGTCAACATCAGGAAAAGGTTAGAGATCAGCGAGAGTGGCACTTACTGTATAACCATTTAATAGATGCAACTGTGTTGGTTCATTTTTTTTAAAAATGGTGCACTTATTTTGATTTTAAAATGTATCACTTTCGAAGTCTGGAAATACATGCTTAACTGAAACATACCTAATATCTATCCAAACTATACATTAACAAACTGGAAAAAAAAACAAAGAGCAAGATCAAATTATGCAATGTAGAACTTTTTTTCAAAAAAAGTTTAAGTAGCCTACCAATACTAGCACATTGAGAACCATTTCGTTATCAATCATAGGTATGGTATTTTTTTTTGCTAAACTCCAGGTTAGGATCATCAGAATTATTAATCATCTTCATACAAGGAGCAAGGGAATCATCTAGAGATACTATTCCTGTCGCAATTTCAGGCTATACTCGTCAGAGGACTCCACCTCATTCAGCATAAGGGCCTCAGATCTGGCAACTTCCCCAGTTCTTCAACAGAGGCACTGAAGCAGTGAACACATACCACACACAACTAAACTTGTATTTTTCATCCCAGATAGCTGTACCATCACCAATTATCAGTGAGTTGAGAAGCTGATGAGAGCTTTGTGGCTGGAAACTAAACTTATATTTAAAGAGTGAAGTACATAGGGAAATGGCCGTAGCAAGGATTCAGCCATTTCTACGCTGATTGTGTTACTGGACTTGACGTTTACCCTGGAGTGTTGAAAGAATGGGGAGATGCATTATGCGATCCACACATCTTTGTTAGCTTTTAGAGGTTTAGGAGCCTCATTTGGAGTAGTGTCCAGTTTTGATTTCCACACTTGGTGGGATACACTGAAGCTCCGGAGAAGGTACTGAGAGGTCGACCAAAATGATGTCTCCGGAGCAGCTACCTCTTGGAGCTCTTAGCTATCAAGATAGGCTCCAGAAGTTGAGGCTATTCTCATTAGCCAAATGCAGTCTTAGAAGAGTTATGCTTTAAGTATTTAAATTGATGAAGGGAATAGATTCTGTCCTGTTGGATAGGCTATTTGAGATGGATAGGGATGAGAGAACTAGGAAGCATGGTTATAAAATATGTAAGTGAAGAGTTAGGTTGGATAATAAGCATTGCTTTTCAGAGTCATCACCCTCTGCAACAGATTACCAAAGATTCAGTGAGCTTGGAATCCCAGCAATCTTTCAAAAAAGCAGATGAACATGTTCCTGAGAGAGGAGGGGACTTCAAGTTACAAAAAAGGTAGGCTGTGGGGTACTAGGGATTAAGGGGGCTCTTGAGTTAGTGTGGACTTCTGGAGCTTGCTTTATTGTCATCAGGTACCAGGCAGAAATTTTCTTAGTGATTTTTCCTAAACTGCCAGAGATTTTATTTTGCTTCTCCCGGGAGGTTGAGAGACAGGGGCCAGGGGGAAAACCGTGATACACAAGGCTGTACCATGCCAGGATGGAGCAGGCTTGATGTACATGATCTTTTCCCATCCTTTTTTGTATGTTCCCATAACATGAGTACAGGCCCTACTTCTGCTCAATTCCTTTTCCTGATATTGCAGCTCAAAAGTGTTTCCTATTACAAGAACTCCTCTTTTTTGTTTAGAGATAAGCTATTTGCACCTGAAAGATTGCCTTTCTGACTTGTGCTGAGCTGCACACCAAACCAATAATGTGCTTTCCAGTAACCGAGCTGCTCAAGATCAATTTGAAGCAGGTCGATCCAAAATGGCATCTCTATTAAAAATGAATGGAACTCCTTCAGGATGCCGGCAACTGCTCCTAATGATGATGGTACAGTGGCTTTAGAGAGGAGCCCACACTTAATTCTCTATCAGACCAGGATTAGACAAGTATCTTGGTTTTGAGATGTGGTCAACACTGTCTTCCAGTGGATGAAAGAGTCATGCCAGGCCTTTTGCTCCGTTGAGAACAGATCAAGAACTTATCCTATCGCCTAGCAGGCCCTCATATTAGAGGAAAAGATGATGTGACTATTCAAGAAGCAATGCCTGATGATTTCCCTCCTCTTTTCATCTTAAGTGGCATGCCTTTATATGTAGCAACATATTCCGTAATTGAGGACAGGTTGAATTTGCTACCGCACTTTTACGATTTAACTCAAACTCACCAGGGAATTAGCCACCCATGAAAGGATAGTTTAAATCCTAATATATGCAAAAGTTGAAAGAATAAGGAAGTATGAATATGCAACAATGCAGAAGCAGATGAGTGAATGAAATACAAGCACCTAAAAACAGAGTTAATTGCAAAAAATTCAGAGAACATGAATCACACCACACTGCATATGCTTTATAAACAAGCGACAGAAAAACAAAATTAGCAGCACTATTAATACCTTCTCTATACTTTTCTCACATGCCATCTGCTGGGCTGTTGGGGACGAGGGTTGCTGCTGTTCACCTGAACCGTGCTGAACACCATTTGGAACTCCTGGAGTCTGATGTGGGAGGCCAGTTTCTTTTAGATTTTCAATCCTGTAATGCATCAGGCAATTTCACTTTGATATAACAGAGTTGAATCTGATCGTATAAATATACACTTAAAAGAAATTGAGTAAGTTATATTAGGTATCTGTGGTTAAATCTTCATAACCAAGACTGGTGTACGAAGCACAGAAAAGTTTTCCTGCTGCTGATGCATTCCAAAGCCTGGTCTTGTCATAAAGCACGTTGCCAGGAGTGTTATCTTGGAGCCTAACAAGATGGTCACTAGTTTGTATGTATTTCCACTCTATTATGCAGATTTAGATTCCTTCTGTTCCTGGGTGACATATTACAAAAAACCATTTTTTTTGTCGACTGGCCAAGTGAATCAAATATTTTAACTATAGACTGGACAGTCTACAGACAAGACTGTCACCAACATAACTGAACACTAAATGACACTAGTCTTCTGAAGTCCAGACCTCCTGGGTGCAGTAAAATTTTTCCAGTTTATCTTAAGAGTTTGCCTACTTCTCATCCTTTTTTGTTTGATGAACTTGTATTTGGATTTTTTTTGTTCGTATTGTTAGAACTGTGCAATAAAAGTTTAATTTAAAAATGTTCCATACAAGTACCAGTTTTGGATCAGGTCAAACAAATCAAAAAGGTACTTGATAAATTAGATAACCAGAACATTCACTCAATGAACATTATATTAGCCCATTCAATTTCATGCAACAACAAAGGTTTCTTTAATAACCAGATAAGCAATTCTTGCTCCTCGCTTGTTGGGAGCAGTTTAAACAAAACATTTCATTGCCGCATTACTTCACTTTTTCATTCAGAAACAGTATCTGTCACTGACCTCTGGGCACAGGCCAGTTGTACTTCATGTGCCAGTTTTCCGCCTCCAGTATGATCCTGGTTCAAATGTCGACGAAGTGCTATTTTGGCTGGAGAAAATCTGGTGTAGTCAGGAAGAGAGTGACTTGGTAATCTGTCTGCTTTGTGTTTACTCATAAGGTTTGGGATGCACAGCCCATTCTCCTGGTCTGGAAACACAGTGCTGTATACATTCTGCGATTTGGAAGGAGGCCGGTTTAAAGAACTGTGAATTTCAAATGGTGTTGCACTTCCATTAATAGAGAGTTCAGGGCTCAGACCATTCATACTTGCCATTGGAATTTTAGGACATTCAATTTCAAGTTGGAATCTGTTTCTTTCTGTCTCCATCTCATAGTTTTTGTTTTTGTTGTGCAGCTGGAGAGATACATCATCTGATGGCATGTATGACTTAAGCTGTATTAGCTCTTGCTGTCGCTGACTCTTCTCCAACTCCACAATGCTTATCTAACGGTATGGGGAGGGAAGAAAGAAAAAATTAGGGGAAAACAGCAATATTCTTAATCCCATTTCACCAAACTCAAATTACCAACACATAGTCTCATCTCTAAAGTCTGTGCAAATACATGGAAAGTTTCCTTTTCTGAAAAAAATTAATTGGATGACAATAATCTAAATCACATCAGCTCCTGGACAGTGTCGGCAGCATTGTATGGAGACCATATCACCAGACCAATAACCTTCCTCTTTAGATGTGAACTGAAAAAAAAATGCAATTTGAATTTCATTTTCAAATTGTCAATCTGAAAATTATATTTCATGTGCATGCCTAAGAGAGATTACAGTGCTAATTTAAGCACTGTACAAGTCAATTATAACCTACAATAAAAGTGCTTTCACATAGAATACTGCAATGGAATAAATTATCCTTTATATATGGAAGATGGGTTTAAATCTAGTCCAGACTAAAGGAATCAAAACGTGCTTTTGTAACATCAGTGCAGCGTTTGTGCCATTAACAACTCCAGTGTAAATCTGCTGGATTTGCTTAAAGCCAACATCCAAAAGTTCCAATAAAAATGTGTGTTCCTGGACGCCAGCCTTAGTGAATCCAACTGGTTCACATTGGGGTTGCCAGCAGTAGTGCAACATCCGCAGTTCGATAACAAGTAGCGCAAACTCTCCACTGACACCAATATAAAAGTACTATATTTTACTTTGGCAGCTGCATGAATCATAAGTGAACTGAATTTCATCACCGTCCCATTAGTTTCCCTTTGGGTAGGAGTGTACAGCATAACTACACATGGTGCAGTGCTCAATAGCCAGCCTCAATTGTAAATTGGTGGTTCGCATGGAAAAGTCACACTGAGGCAGCCGAAACTATGCATTTGAAGATGTACAAGGAAATTTACTCTACATCCCAGCCAATGCGATGACTGACCTCAGAGTGCTTGATGACAAGCATGATTGAATAAAGTGTCAAATCTGCAGGACTTGCAATATCTGAGCTCATCACAGAATTTCACAAGATTTTCAGTATTTATATCTGCAATAGTGAGCAATTTACCCAAGAAGGTACTCTATATATTATAAGGATCCATTACTTCCCTGCTCAACTTAAATCAGCTTATGCATCTGTTAGGTTCTAGGTTTAATATTGTGGCCATTAAAACAGGGGAAATAGTTTCACCAGCTTTTATCAGTATGCTCAAGATTAGAGCAGTGTTAAAGGGTTCCAAACACTTTAATTACAAGACCACCAACATTAAAAAGTGAAAATAAATTATTCCCCAATCCCACGGCAACATGACCTCAAGTTAAATAAAAACAAATGTGTAAAATAGCTTAGCCAATTTCCATAAACTTTTTTTTAAAAATCAGCCCCAGTGGCTAACAAATGGGGAAAAAAAAACAATTGCCATACCTAATAATCTCCAAACCAAGCTGAGAAGTGTCTGACTAATTTGATTGAATTTTTTGAGGGGGTGACTAGGCGTGTGGATGAGGGTAACGCAGTGGATGTGGTATACATGGATTTCAGTAAGGCCTTCGATAAAGTCCCGCACAGGAGACTGGTCAAGAAGGTACGAGCCCATGGAGTCCAGGGTGCCTTGGCACTTTGGATACAAAACTGGCTTAGTGGCAGAAGGCAGAGGGTGATGGTCGAAGGTTGTTTTTGTGACTGGAAGCCTGTGGCCAGTGGGGTACCACAGGGATCGGTGCTGGGTCCCTTGCTGTTTGTGGTCTACATTAACGACTTGGATATGAATGTAAAAGGTATGATCAGTAAGTTCGCTGATGATACAAAAATTGGTAGGGTGGTAAATAGCGAGGAGGATAGCCTCAGTCTGCAGGACGATATAGATGGGTTGGTCAGATGGGCGGAACAGTGGCAAATGGAATTTAACCCGGAAAAGTGCGAGGTGATGCACTTTGGAGGGACTAACAAGGCAAGGGAATACACAATGAATGGGAAGACCCTAGGCAAGACAGAGGGTCAGAGGGATCTTGGTGTGCAAGTTCACAGATCCCTGAAGGCGGCGGAACAGGTAGATAAGGTGGTAAAGAAGGCATATGGGATACTTGCCTTTATTAGCCGAGGCATAGAATATAAGAGCAAGGAGGTTATGATGGAGCTGTATAAAACACTGGTTAGGCCACAGCTGGAGTACTGTGTGCAGTTCTGGTCGCCACACTACAGGAAGGATGTGATCGCTTTGGAGAGGGTGCAGAGGAGATTCACCAGGATGTTACCAGGGCTGGAGCCCTTCAGCTATGAAGAGAGACTGGGAAGTTTGGGTTTGTTTTCCTTGGAGCAGAGGAGGCTGAGGGGGGACATGATTGAGGTGTACAAAATTATGAGGGGCATAGATAGGATGGATACTAAGGAGCTTTTTCCCTTCGTTGAGGGTTCTATAACAAGGGGGCATAGATTCAAGGTAAAAGGCGGGAGGTTTAGAGGGGATTGGAGAAAGAACTTTTTCACCCAGAGGGTGCTGGGAGTCTGGAACTCACTGCCTGAAAGGGTTGTGGAGGCAGGAACCCTCTCAACATTCAAGAAGCATTTGGATGAGCACTTGAAATGCCATAGCATACAAGGCTACGGACCAAATGCTGGAATATGGGATTAGATTAGACTGGGCTTGATGGCCGGCGCGGACACGATGGGCCGAAGGGCCTCTATCCGTGCTGTATAACTCTATGACTCTATAAGTTCACAAAGGTAGAGTTTGTTTGCTAGATAATGGAATATGCACTCTCCCCCCTGAAGGGCACACCTCACGAAGCCCAGGGAGTTTACAAACAGGATCAGAAGAGACAAGGTTTAGGGCCCACTGGTGTGTGCAAGGGTACTGTTGGATTTAATCTAATATAAATCCACAGGACAGGGCAAGAGCAAGCTTCTCCAGCCAGACCCACCATATATGTCAGACACTACTTAAATGCATATTAGAGTTGAATGGGAAAATGTCTCAGCTCCTAGTTACAAGTCTATCCTTCCTTCCAGTCCCATTAATGAGCCAAGCTAGCTGATCATCAATGATGTCTTGGAGTAACTGCAGCTCTGTCTTTCTCATATATCTAACAATTTTGCCAAAGGGCAGACTTTGTTTCAATTTTCCATCAGGTGTGTCATTTGGATTCACCCAAAAGAGAATGTGTACACAAGGAAATCAAATTGTCAAACTTTGAACTTTTTAGAAAATTATTACAGAGTAATAGCTTGTTGCTATCCTACCTGAAGTTCTAAGCAGTGTCTTTGTTTTTCTGAGATCTGACTCTTCAAGGCTTGTTTCTCCTTCAGCAGGTTGTCCAAAGACAGAGAAGACCAATCCAAACTTAGCTCTTCACATCGTGCTTTCAGCTGCAATATTTATGATCCAAGTGAACAAACAAAAAACATTTTAACTACCCTCACCCAAAAAAGTGGTCATACTTCAAGATCCCTCATAACCCGAACAAAAATTACAGTATCTCCTAAATGTTATAACAAAGGACTATTGTCCTACTATATTACCTTCATAAGTCACTTCACCTTAAAAGTGCTGCATGCTGAAAGTAAACCTTCATTTCTATCGAGACCACTAACTTGTTTTGAGGAGCTGCGTGAGTACAGAACACAACAATTTGTTCATTTTCTCTCCATGGGGAAAAGCAGCCCATCCCTACTCAGCAGCTTCTAACAAACTGATAATCAGAACTGGACGCATATTCCATTGTACTCCCTAGAATACTACATATAAATTATTTCTAGAGAAAACCATAATCACAAGGCAAGAATGCTAATGTATTCAAGATTTTTAAAAATACTTCATAAGTGTTTGGCAATAACTTCTATTATGACACATGCCTCCTAATTACAATAGACAATAGGTCAAGCAGCTCAGCCTGCAGCAGCATCCAAAAATGTCATGTTTTTCATTACATCCCATTCCAAACCTATTAAATAATTACCAGCTGTAGACTTTGTTTCCTGAGGTCACCATTATCCTTTTCCAGCTGCTTTGTCTGTTCTTTTAGCTGCCTGTTGTGAGCAATGATCTCTTTCTGTGCTTGGAGTAAATCATTGAATGTCATGGCCTTTATACCCAACTGGGGGGGAAAAAAAGGGAGTGGAGTGGAAAAAGTGTAAATTGAAAACATTCCACAATTGAGAAGGCTATTTTCAATTCCTCATTATAGTTCATACCCAATCACATTACTGCTCTATTCAACTAGTTTTTCAAAAAAATTATTCTATTTCAAATTCTGCATGGCATTTTTAACTGGAAAATTAATTTGTTGATTTGCTGCCTTTATATTGCTTCAGATCCAAATACATGTTCAGGTAATCCACATCTTCCATAAATACTTAGTATCATTTAATTAAGGCGAAGTTTAAAATCTGCGCATATCTGATCATCAGTAAATAAGGTACACATCACCGATTTCAGTTAACAGTGAAAGCGACTAAGGCCGAAGACTAGGCAATGAAAAGTCCTGCCTCAACCAAATAGCCTCAGAACAATCTAGAATTAGTAGCCCTGATTAGGAGGCTAACGATCAGTGAACACATGTTATGGTCAATAAGACATTACAGAGTAAAAAATGATGTTGGGTGGGGAGAAAGAAGAACATTTGCTTGATAAAAATGGTTGTGTCTGGCATGATTTTTTTTAAACTCCAGGCATATCTTCGCTCTTGCTCCACTCAAATGTAAGTTAAATAAGGAAGAATGCTTTGTGCACAGCTTTCCATTTAATTATTTTATGCAAACACCACTTCATATTACAGACTGAAATTGTATTAAAATTTCTCCTTAAAAATAGTACTGCAGCCTAGATTCAGGGAATACAAGTTCCCGAGTGACAAAAAGACTTATGTCTTGACTATGTAGGACACAAGCCAATATAGTGTACTCTAATTCAAAAGTCACTTAATTCAAATTACTGGATAATTTGAAGTACTAAAAAGCCTGTGTTTTCATTTGTTGCTTAATTTGAATTATTGGATGTTATGAAATTTTTAGCACAAAAAACATTAAAGCGAGGTTGCGTGAATATAATTCAAGTAATTTAAAAGTTTTTTAAAAATTAGCTATCCCTCAGAATTCAAAACTTAGGCAAGCAAAACATTTATTAGAGGTGGGACAGGAGAAGCATAGGTAGGGACTTCCCCCCCACTTAGCCAAGTATTTCCTAACAGAAACTAGCATGGGCAGGAGAGTTTTATCTGGGGGAAGGGGGTGAAATCAATGTTTTCAACAATAAGTTACTAAGTAGCATTTCACAACAGTGCCCCAATTTTTTTTTTGAGAAGATAGAACTGTTCCCCCTCTCAACCAATGACCTAGATATCAAATGTCTACTACTGAGAATTCCCACTTACAGCTCCCCTTTATAAAGGGACAGTCGATCACAATTAAATTAAGCTTTCTTGGCATTTAGCTGTAACTACTTTTTGAGTGGGCAGAGAATAGTGTCACAAAATCCTAAACAACACAATTTACAATGTGTACAATACAAACAAAAAACTACAAATCAAACAAAAACAGAAAATGCCAGCAATAAGTTCTGCTTGAAAAGTTAACTTGTATTTTGTAATTTGCTGACAGGAAAAAAAATCCTGTATTCAGAGAAATACAGTTCTTGGTAAATTGCTTTATATTTCACGGATGTGGCCACATCATTTATACCTCTTCAAGTTTTTGCTGAAAAAGAAGGCGCACTTCTTCTTTCTGTGTCTGACAGTGTCTAAACAACTGCTGTGCTGTCCCCGTCAACTGCATGTTCTTTAACTGCAAAAGAAACAAGAATGTTACATTTCATTAATAACTACCCTACTGGCATGCATTTTCTGAAATTTGTCAAACTTAAAACAATTACATCAGGTGCTAAGTTAGGTCATGTTAAGTGTTTAATGCTGACCATCTTTAATTGCTTTTAATTTAAAACCAAAAATCTTGAAGCTAAAAGGTTTCTCTGGTGATGTCGTTAGTAAAATCCTCCATTTACTAATGCTGTAAGTTTCAAAGACTACTTAACATGTTGCATTTCAAAGATAATTTCTCGTGAACATACCAATGGAAAACAGCTTCATTGTTCATCCTACAGCCAACTACATCAATATCAAGTTCCTGATCATAAGGAGAATTGACTTTTGCAGGAAGTACCTGGAGATAGCCTAAATCATAATAGACAGTACCTTCATGGAGTTGCAGGGTCAGGCCCCAAGTACAACCAAATAAGAAATCCCAACTCCGGTAGGAGTTTGTGGGACAAATCCAAATGCTTTATTAGGACTGCTGTGGCTGGAAATTATTTCTCTGGGGAGTCACCCAATCTTCCACCGTAACTTCAGTAGAAACCTCAGAGATACGATGCAAATGGCCACTTAAAATAACAATGGGATCAGGGAACTCTGTTACCTACAATGATGTATTCAGTCATGCTAATCCAACCACTAAACTTTTAAATCTTAACCTAATCATGATCAGATTCTGGCTTGCACCTTATGCACTTCAACCAAATAAAGCTGCCTTCCTTCCCACTGCTTACAATCATGCAGCAAATAGATTAGAATAGGGAGAAATATTTGGGCAGGCCTTGAAACAAGGTTAAAAATTGATATACTTAGATTAGGAGTGAGGAAGTGAAGGTGTCAGCTGCCAAGGAATCATTACTACAAATTACACTTAAGCTCAGTTTTGCCAAGATACTATGGGGTAAGCTTCATCATTCGTGCTCCCAGTGCAGCGCTTCATGCAACAGGAACCAACATCAAAAATTTGGACATATAAGGTCAGCAAACCCAATTTACAGCCTGCACTATTTTCTGTCCATTAATTTTGACAGAATATCATGTCCTTTTAACCACGACATAAAAGTTTCACTATGATGAGAATTTAATAAGGAATGGTCTAAAAGATGTACCTTTTCCTGGTCCAATAACTGCTGTAAGTTTGTCTTGTACTGAGGTGTCTTCATATATGCCATGAACTGCAGATACTGTAACCTGATAGACTCTGGATTTGAAGATCAAACTAGTTAATGTATTTTTCTTATTTTTAAAAAATTCTAAATGAACACATTCCTGCTACCAAAAAAACATTAAACTAAAAAAGGAAAATACAGTTATGTGTACTTGAGAAATTTTCAAAACCGTAACTGTACTTTGAACTTTAGTGAACCCAGGAGTTTTGGTGATTGATTTCTTCAACAAAATACAGTTGTTAAATAAATAACATTACTATAAAGTTTCTCTTAAAGTACTTAAATGTATGCTTAAAATGAAGAATCATTGTTAAGTTAACATTCTTACAATAGTGGATAAGTACGGCAAAACTATTAGTGAAATAACAATATTTAAAATCTAGACACATTTCACAGTATTACAATAATTGAATTAAAAAGCACGCTTTTAAGAAGAGATACAGTGCAATGTGCATGGGTACACTACCATTCTATACCAGCGTGTGTAATATGACAGAGTTGCACCATATTTTCCCCACAGTAAGCTTTCAGTTTGTCCATCATGGACATGCTAAGCAAACAAACAAAAGCAAAAAAATTGGAGAATAAATCACTTTGGGCCACATTCCTACCAGTAGGATACAGCACAGCAGTCGGATACACCATAGCAGTCAAAGACCAAGGGAGCTGGTAACCTGACATTTAGCCGTGGAGTAGACGTGATTTAAAAGAACCTACTTAGCATCATCGAATTTTAACTGTAATAATTCTCGCTCACAACTCTTTCAATGCACAAAACACACTAGTCAAAGTCACAAACAGCATCCTGTGGAATTGTAACCAAGGCTCCCCATTCCTCATTTTCCTTGACCTCTCCACCTTCAACACAGACACTATTCCATCCTCCTCCAATATCTCTCTACTGCAGTCCACCTTGGACACGGACGTCCCTGGTTCCACTCTAACCAGTAAGAAAGAAAGCACGACATTGCAACTGATTACTTTTCCTCCTTTACTCGCACATCTACCTCTGGTGTACTTCACAGTACATCCTCGGCCATCTAACATTCACTATCTGCATGACACAGTCTGGAAGCAGCTTCTACATGCACAATGATTACACTTTGCTCTACCTCACTGCCTGCACCACTGACCTAAAGATTGCTGCCATACTTTCAAACTACCTATATCGAGATATGAATGAACTAAAACTCTCTGGCCAAAAGTTGGCAAAACTGAAGTAATGCTCTTTGTCTCCCATCAACGCCTCCAGCTTCAAGTCCATCAACCCACCCAGCTGTCATCTCAAGCTGTGACAAGTGCGGACCGCCGGCATCCGGCTCAACCAGTTTCTCCCACCTCTACAACATTATCCACCTGTACTCCATCTCTCCCCTTCCAATGCCAAAAAACTCTAGTCCATGCCTTCATCGCCTCAACGCTGAACTTCTCCAAAGCCCTTCTAGCTCGCCTCCCAGCACCAACCCTCCACCAGCGTTAACTCATCCCAACAACTGCATATAGTATACTCAGCCGCATCAAGTCCTGCATTTCGATGATACCCATCCTTTTCGAACTCCACTGGCTAAGTCTGCAATGCGCCCATTTCAAAATTCTAATCCTCTTTCTAATCCCTGCATGGCCTCACCCCACCCTACCTTAGTGAACCCTCCTGCCTTGCATCCATGCACGCATACCTCTGCTCCGGACACTCGACTTCTACCTGCTCCTGAATTCCTCCACTCCATCAGCAGCAGCAACTCACTGCCACCATCTGCCTGTCCTGCAGAATTGTCTACTCTGTTCCCTCTGCCTTGCCACCTTTCCCCAGACTTTCAACAATCTCCTTAAAACCTTACTTTTGGACTGTGCCTTTGGTCTCCCATCCTAGCCTCTCCATTTCATACTTCTTCAATAAAATTTAAGATGAAGAGAGAGCAACATAAAAAATTATTCAATCCTTGCCTTATTTAGTTGGATGTAATGGAGTCAAAAATAAAAGCAATTTTACCAGCAACATCCCATGTGGTTGGCCTGTACAGAAGGGGGAATACTTTTGCCTTGTAGACTGCAATCTTCAGCCAAGATCAATGAAGGTTGCTCAGCTTCAAGGGTCTATCCGCTGATTTTGCCGTAACAGAGACCTGTCACATCGTATCAGTTTCTGGTTACTAATGTGTAAGGAGTCTGATGGATTTTACATCTGCCAGCTCTTTCCACATAAATTTAAAGCAGCATGAAAGCCACAGACCCAGTTGTCTTCATCTTTGTAAATGGTATCATCTGCCAAGGAATCATTACTACAAATTACACTCAAGTTCAGTTTTGCTAAGATACCATGGGGTAAACTTTACCATTCGTGCTTCCAGTGCAGAGCTTCATGCAACAGGAACCCACATAAAAAATTTGGGCATATAGGTCGGCCTGCCCAATTTACCACCGGCGCTATTTTCAGTCCATTAATTTTGACAGTATCACATGGACTACCAATCGGGCATGCTGACCGCTGCATAATTTCAAATGGAATGTTTAATTCACTAGGTTCTCCACAATCTGCTGTCAAAGGCCATTGTTATTATTCCTTATATATGCCAGTAGCGTAAATGTTAACAGTTTAATTGGCTAGTGTGAGCATTTTTCACTTTGACAAGTATAACTGCAGCATTATTCCAACTTAGTCTTTTCAATGATAAGTGTAAATAAAATTTGAGAATTCAAGAGATATTATCCAGGTCACTAGCATTTTTTTTTACAAACAAGGATCAGAATGCACTAGCTTTTAATGTGTACCTTTGGCTTTGCCTTATTTCAAGTAATTTCCAAGTAACCAATGAGTAACTATCAAATTCAGTAATTTACAGTAGTCCTTCAAGATTTCACACACTTGCTGCACAATGACAATCGGCAAGGTTTTAATTCTACTTTGTAAACTTGCTCGGGACAATTTGTGCACAAGTATACTTGATGACCTCGTCTATGATTTTCTGTAGTTTTCAGAGTGCCCACTTCCTGTTCCATGGTTGGGCAAAGTAAGGATCCATAGTTCACTGCCCATACTCCAAACATCGGCTCCAGTGCCTTTGGAAACCCAAGCTGCATCATTAAATACCTGCAATCAGATCTGCATGCAAGGGTTCCAAGATGTCCTTTGGAAATATCCAAATGGGCTACAAGTTATAACAGGTTGACGGAATGTGACCAACATGAATGCCAATGAACAGAGACTAATCAGTTGGAGTTCTCTCACAGGTGGACAATGCAACATAAGATTGGCTTGATTATTGAATTTCCTCAGACATATCAAGTAGGAGTGTTAAACAGCAAAGCTGTTACAATAAACAAAATTCCAGGGTCACTCATGCAGGTCCATCATCCCATCATTTCAAACTTCCAAGTAGTCTATTATAGTCGAGGTACAAGATGACAGGACTTATATTCCAGCTGGATAACAGCTACCGTGTTTATAAAAATAGTAAAGAATCATTCCTTTTTTTTTAATAACACTGAATTGAAGTCTCAACAATTATCTCAGCTGCATGTCCGTATTATCATTTCAATAACTGTCAAGTAACTTAGGTATTGAATCAAGAATTGGACTAGACAGTTGCCTCAGATGAAGGCAATACTGAATAGAGCCATGGTACTTGACTTATTTTGGCAGTTCTGACTAACTTTTAAAACAATTGTTAAAATAGCAGTAAGTAGCAAATAGAAAACAATAGTAGTAAATCAAGTTAGATAGAACAATGTTGGAGACTTGATAGTTTCTTAGAGACTACAGCAGAAAGAGTCAAAATTAAATTTGCATAGAGAACATAGCAAGAATGAAATTACATACAGACAAATAGGCAAAAACCTAAAAAGGAAGCAGTACTCACCTAGCAGCTTCTGTAGTGCAGGTGGTGTAGGACCCAGTAAAAACTGATTGGGTGAATAGCGTTGCACTTTGGGAGGTAGTTGGTAAAATGGACTATGAGGTGACTTGTATGCATCTGAAAAATGAAAGCAATACACTGCAGGATTTCCCAAACTTTCAGTTTACAATTAACTCCATGTGATGTAGCTTATGGCATCACCCAGTGTCATTCAGGCTTTGAAACAAATGGTTCTCTCAACTAAATCACCCAACATTCCCAAAATTAGTTACAAAGCTAAAGAAGCACATTGATATGATGTATGCAGGCAAAGCCAAATTAGTATTGAACGCCATCTGCTGCAAATAAAAGCCCAAATTAGTACAGTTGAAACATGGATGACATAGTAATGTTAAAAGCACAAACTTTAATGGCAATTATTTCTTGTGCCAAAGCAAGTTTTTTTTTAAGAAAACATGATTCAACCAGGAGTAACAGAATTGTACAATGTTTTGATGTATCTATTGGCAACTATTATGCTTCCAGATTTGCCTTATTCCATGCCAAATTTAGATACATTGGTTATATTATTTACCAGTAACTGCGATCAACAAAGCAACAAAAAGTGATTTATCAGATATCTTTTTTTTTACAAGCAGCCAACTCAATCCACATTACTACAAGGCCTTGCAAGTGGACACTGACAGTCTGCATATATTTGTGGGTGAGGGAATGGGTATTTGAATGTGAATTTGTATAAAATAGGCACTTTCAAAACCACACAGAATAAATCAGTAGTCCAGATTAAATTTAGCTCAATGTCTATTTGATAAGTAACAGTAAGCTTCAGCTAATTAGTTTTCAAAATTTACCCATCACAAACAGACTATTTCCAAGAATTACTTGGATTAGTTGTACAATAGCTACTAAGGCAATTAGCTCAGCTTCACAGTGCACTATTTATGATGTGTTCACCCTTGGAAATTAAGAGGAACTTTCAATGACTCCACAAATGATGCGTCATATTACTGAACTCAGACCATAATAATTACCTGTAACTTGCCAATAGCGTATTACGAATTACAAATTTTTAACATATTTGGTTTGAAAGAACACCAAATTAGTACAGTAACCCCATTCTATACTTGAAACCTTTTTTGGGACAGTTTAAAATGGACAAAGCAACTGAAAATGTGCAACAAAAGACAATCGCGAGAAGCTCCTTCAACAAGAGTTTTATTTGCCCACTAATACAAAGTGCAGCTGACTGTTTAACTTACCCTGAGGTGAGGATGCCGACAGAGTCTGAGCATGTAAAAGATCCAGTGCAGATTGGCTGTTCTTTGTATTCCTTTTTGAAATTGCAGTGCTCATTTTCTTGGGGCGCCCTCTTTTTCTAACTGCAATTCTCTTGCCTTTATTAATTATCTTGCTTTTACGTGGTTTAGCAGGTGATGATGATTTTTTGATCCCGGTTACCCCAGTTTTTTCCTCTTCAGGACCAGAATCCTGCCAATGAAAGTGTTACAATTACTAGATTACAAACAAAATACAGTATATCCCTTCATTGATAACTCAAAACTAAAACCATGAAACCTTTTGTGTTTCCAAGCAGAAAACGCAGATCTCCCCTACCATATTCTACATGTTTTCTAAGATTTTTACAATGATCATCACTGGTCCAGCTGTTTAAAGAGATACTTCAGGAAAGGCTCAAATATATTGTACTTAATTTACTCTCATATGCATGAATGCCTTCACTAAAATAACTAGGCAGAGTGAGCAAGCGCCACGTAGAGAGAAAACAGGAAGAATTGGAGGACATGTAAAGGAAAAATACCAACGAGTAGTGGGAGAGAAAAATTGGTCACAAGTCATCACTAAAATCCTAAACAGTTAGAAAATGGATAGACATCTAATGATTGTCTACTATAGAGAGAAATATGTGAGAATTAAATTCAGTAAAAATTTGAAAATTAAAAAGCTAAATTCATCTGTGAACTGCAGTTAGAATCAAGTATTCAGTCAGTCATGGTATACACATCAAAAGTGGTGCTAGATATGACAGCAAAAGTATGACGCAGTTCCAGCATGAAATAATCACAAAGGGACAATTATATTCTCAATGATGAACTACAAGTTACAACGACCCAAACAGTTTTCTGCAGTGGCTCTAAGATTTGAAATGCTGCCAAAACTTATTTCGCTAAACTGAAAACTCCACAGTACCTTGGTTGGAGTTGTTGTACTACTCTTATTTTCTTTGTTTTCCTTTTGTTGTCTACGTCTAGCTGCCTCTTGTTCCTCCTGTAACAAAATATTAAACAACTTTCATTCGGAATGTATGTATGAGGGGTATGTTATCTAAAATTACAAAATTTCACATTTCTCAGATAAGCCTTCTTATTTTCAAATGAACTTAGTTTCGCAAAGGCGAAGAATCAAAATTCAGGGGAAACCTGGAGAACACGCAAGTGCCACAACAGCATTCATGGACAAAGAGAGGCAAAGCCATCTTATTTCTCCCTTACTCGGCAGGGGGGGTGGGGGGAGAAAGAGGGTTGAGAAAAAAGGATCCTGTCAACACACTGTACATACAATAAAGTTCTTAGAAAGGATAACCTGACCGAGTAGAAACCAAATGACCCCTTTCTTTGTAAAATAAGGAACTGCAAAGGGTGGACAAAAGAAATTGTGTAATATCAAAAGTTCATCCTTTTTCACATGCAGCTTTAGGGATACAAGTTCTTTTGATAGGAAGTATGAACAGTCCATGGAACTCAGTCATAATACCGTTGTGCACTTCGACAGATTTTAATATCAAGAACCACATTTGCTTAGAAGAACAAATAGATCAAGTACTCAATAATGTTTGTTTACAGTCATGCTCAGCCACTGAAAAGTTTTTCTTCCAGTTAAGGAAAATGGAAGCAATTCTTTATACCACAATTACATTACACATTTTCAGATGACTATACTTCGTGTCCAGGGGTAGAAACAAACATGTTGGTTCAAGAGTAACCTTCTTTGACCTTAAATTCATGAGCTTGCCATATTGCGGTTATAATTTTAACGAGCAAGTAAAAAAACAAACTTACCCTGAGTTTAGGATTTTTGAGACTAGAAAAGTAGTTTTCAAGCTGAAATGGAAAAAAATGTTTTACTTTCTTCTGGTTGTGCCTTGAAAACTATACATATGTTGATTGGCAATTAGATGTACTGCTAAACAAAGGTCCTGGAGCTGACTGAAGCCAAGACAGCTGTAACCATCCCTCTGGATCCAAGCATAGGTATACTCGGTCTACTCGTGGCAGAACAAAGAGCCCCTACCACACAAGCTTACTCCTGGCAGCAAAATAGTTCCCCGTTGCAGCACAATCTACACCCTAGACAACAAACATATCGTCTAAGCACATGATGGATATTTATCAGTCAGAGCAAGTAATGTACAGGCTGTGCCTGGAGCTTAACAAACATTAGGAGAAATGGGGCCCCTTCCAGTAGGCCAGCCTCAAACCCACCCAAATCTCCCACATCTAGAAAAAAAGTGTGAGAAATATAAATCCATTTAAAAAATAGCAACTTTGTTATATAGAATGTACAGCACAGAACGAGGCCAGTCAAACAGGTCCACACTGGTGTTTCTGTTCCACACAAGCCTCCTCCCTCCCTACTTCATCTAACCCTATCAGCATATCCTTCTATTCCTTTCTCCCTCATGTGTTTATCTGTCTTCCCCTTAAATGCATCTATGCAAGTCGCTTCAACTACTCCTTGTGGTAGTGAGTTCCACATTTTAACCACTCTCTGGGTAAAGAAGTTTCTCCTGAATTCCCTATTGGATTTATTAACTATCTTTTATATTTATGGCCCCTAGTTCTGGTCTCTTTTCTCCCCACCCCCTCCCACAAGTGGAAACATCTTCTCTACATCTACCCCATCAAACCCTTTCATAATCTTAAAGGCCTTTATCAGGTCACCTCTCAGTCTTCTCTTTTCTAGAGAAAAGAACCCCAGCCTGCTCAATCTTTCCTGATAGATATAACCTCTCAGTTCTGGTATCTTCCTTGTAAATCTCTTTTGCACCCTCTCCGGTACCTCTGTATCCTTTTTATGATAGGCAACCAGAACAGTTCGCAGTACTTCAAGTGTGATCTCACCAAGGTTCTATACAAGTTTGACATAATTACTGCTTTTCAATTCTATTTCCCTCTAGAAATGAATCCCAGTGCTTGGTTTGCTTTTTTTTTTAAAATGGCCTTATTAACCTTTGTTGCTACTTTTATTGATTTGTGTATCTGTACCCCAATCCTCTGCTCCTATAACCCACTTAGACTTGGATTTTCCAAGGGGTGCGTGGCCTCCTTATTCTTCCTACCAAAATGTACCACCTCACTTGCAAGCATTTCTAGAAGTAAAACACAACTTTAAGAAAATTAAAAAGTTACAGCCGCCTCCCACAGCACATTTCGCACCAACACTTCAAAAAAAATATTAAAATCAGCTACAATTCCAACTCTCATCACACAAAACCATTAAAACTATAGTGAACATTACTAATTCCACCCCCCCTCCCCCGAAGGGCAACTGAGGCACTTTCACAGTAACTGAAATGACATAACATATTACTTACTATGGTCCGATCAATTGTATGCAGGTAGTAGGAGACTGGTTTACCAGTCCATGAAACTGAGCCTCGCAGTGGTGATAACTCCACAACTCTCATGATAGTGCCAATATCTTCAAAGAGCAACATACAAGTAAAAAAAATTAGTTCGTCATAAAAGATTACAATATTACACAAATATTTTAAGAGTCTGTTTGGTTTTAACGACCAAGTTTCAAATAATGAGTGCTGACTGGAAAGCATTTCCAAAGATCAGCAGACAATTGCTCGGAATAAACAGGCTTCCCCCATGTAAAACTTTTAATAAGCTCCTCAATGCAATGAGGGGCACTTAGTGCAACAAATCCCAATTGCATTGGATCAATCAGATCCAAGATTTCCCAACAATCGGCATGGTTTCTTCAAAAGAAATACAATAGGTAAAAATTTACATCTACAACAATGTTTATAACTATTTTTTAAAAATCCAAGATCTCAAAATATCCAAAAAATGGCCTGTAGCTTCAAAGATCTGACTGCCAAAATTCTCCAAAATGTATCTTGGTTTCAAAATATTTGACTTTTCAACTTCAGTGTATAGCAGAATTTTTCCATTTAATCCCAGTTTCTGTGTTTAGAGAGGTTGGTGTTTCGGAGAGAAAAAGTTTTTTTTTAAAAAATATATTTAGAATTTAGTTTTAACACCCATTTGCTCCTACTAACAAAAAGCTATGCCAAAAACTCATGCAAAACTACATTGTCTGCTTTCTGTCCCATACCAAATCCTGCCTGCTCATAACCTCTATCCTCTCCGACCTCCACTGACTACCTGTCCCCTAATGCATGTGAATCAAAATCTTCCCTACATTAAAAGCATTACACAAATGCCTGCTGTTGCTGCCTATAATACGAAAACATAGTAGTGTTAAATGCTTCTCAAAAACTTGAGAAATTTCCTGCTCAACGTTACTTGACTTCCTGCAGCAATGCAACATCATAATGTTGGACTGACACCAGCCAAGCTGCAATGTGAGCATGCAGTTAAGAATTTCTGCTCTCACAAACTGGGGAAAGGGCTGTGCAGCTGCACATATACACGAACATGGGCACAGTGCATTTCAGTTCTAAGATCGTCTCTACTGGCCATACGAAAAAAACTACTCTACTTTCTTCAATAGAATCTATCACTTGGTCCATGATCAAATCAATGCCAGTGGCAATGGTGTCAATGTAGAATGGGACTGCACAGAAATCTCAATTAGAAGGTATAAATTTATATTCTTTTCAGGAATAGAGACCTTGAGCTGATTCAAGCACCTGGCCTAGCACAGAACCATAGAGCAGAGACAAATATCAAAATTCCTAATGCATTACCTCCAATTTAATAAAAACTTTGAGAACTAAACTTTCAAGAAATTTGTCACAAAGCATGCAATTTATCATAAATTTATATATTTTGCAACAACTGAATAAGGGGTGAGGGGTTGGGACTCTACAGCCATATTACATCAACGTCTGAAATATCCAGATCTCAAACACTGCAAGATAAGTGAAAACTTACCACTCAAGTTCCGGCTATTTATTCTGAAATTCAATGGTGCAAAGGGCTTGGAAGAGACAATTTTGCCACCTGTAACAATAATGGAGACCAACTGCAATAATGTCTCACATTTTTCAAAATGTACTGCACGGCCTTTCAAATGATTTTTTTTTAAAAATCCAACTTTTCAAGTAAAGAATCTACATGGATTGATCTTAATTTTAATACAAAACATCTGCACAGATCAAGAACAAAAAAGAATCAATGAGTAAGTTCTGCAAAATTGCACTCCTAGTATAAAGCCTCGTTTGACTGGAGTATGGGTTGCAAATTCTGACCTATACTCTTAAGTGGCCTATGACCTCACACTCCCATCAAGTAGGGCTCCATGCCACAAGTGCAGAAAAATAGTTACATATTCAGCTATTTCAACTGGAGCGGTTTTCATCAGATTAAGAGATGATTTGATAGAGTTGTGTAAATTATGAAGGGATGGGAAAGAGTAGCTAGAAACAGAGTGTTTCCAGTGATTGAGGAGTGTAGAACACAGGGATAAATATTAAATGCAAGAGATTTAGGACAGAGAGCAGGAGAAACCTTGGACAACATAACACCCCCAACCAAATGGTCGTGATCTGGCATTTCTGACATGTTCATAGTCAACCACCTAACCACTCAGCTGGAGTTCGGGAAATAACAGAGGCAAAGAAGAATGGGAAAAGGTTTAAATTTTTTTTTAAATGTGGTTTAATGCACTCCAATTTTAATTCACTGGTGACAATCTGAACAGGTTGCAAATCCACATATTGCACATGTAACACTAATTTAAGTAATCAAGTCCCACTTTGCCCAGAAAATAGCCAGTATGCAGTACTTTTAAAATTCTTTAATGGAACAGCATGTAAATTGAAAGTTCCATGGCCACCTATTGTATTATCAAAATTGGAAAATATGAATCACTAACTTCCACAATTTTTAAACTCAGGTTATTATTTGAGTAAGAGCTGTAACCTAACAATAGAACTTATATAGGGGAAAATTAATCTGATAATGTAGACTCAGTCCAAACTCAACTCAAAGATCCACTACTCTGCTAAGTCACATTTCTATCATTTTACTTTTTGAATAAGAGTAGATTTGGAACAACTGAGTTGCTGGTTTGAAGAAGTCAATTTCTGGTGCTAATGAAAGTTAAAAAAGACTTGAAATATTCTTACCTTCCTTCATGTTTGCAAATCGCTCCTTCAGCTGGTGATCCACCTCGGGACCAAAGGCAAAATTATTCACAAACACAACACTGTAAAGAAATACTGAAAATATAATCTCTCATCATCAATAATTGCATCATAAAACAGGGTGCATTTAATCATTGCACTTGTGACAACTTTTATTTTCTATTATAACTAAATGTGGATCAAAAGAACTTAAGTCAAATACTAAGAAACAAAAAGTCAGTAGAAACATTCATATTATAGGAATACATTGTACCATAAGAACAACTGCCAATTATGAAAGCAGAAATTTCACAATGCACTGGTAACCGAATGAAGTCTGAGGAAGCAAATTCAAATTATATGTAAAACCACAACAAATACTACATGGTTCCAGCAGACTTGCATGGGAAAATATAATGAACACACCCATATCACAGTACACATTACAAACTTGTTTATAGGCTTCTATTCTTATATTATGAGACTAGAAAAATACTGCTAATCCATAAAACAAAGTATTATCCACCATGCAAGGTCTTCACTTTTCAAATGATGACATCCCTCAAACCCTGTAGGAACTAGTCCAATCTTGACTGGCTCTGGGGAATCCACTTCCATCCTCCCCCATCCCTTGTGACATTATCAGGACAATCCACCTCAACTTGACCCCTGGTCCACACTGCTACAACCCAGGACTCATGTGATAGCAGATTTCTTTCAGACCTACAAGCTAAATGATATTGCCCTCCAAGTTCACTAAACATGAAATAAGCAATAACCCTAAAATGCCCTGCAACACCTACACATTGAAACCTATGATTTGCATCTAGTTGATGGGGGAAACAGATAATAATGAAGTACAATCTCCTGACCCAAATGAAACTGAGACCACCTTAGGAAGAAACCTTGAGTGGGCTCTAAGAACTCCTCTATCTTAATGCCGTATCAAATAGGGACAATCTAAAGTAAAACTTGTCTCTCACTAAGTTTGGGACTGAAAATAATGCCATTCGCAATGTTCACTTTTAAATATTTAACAAAATCACACCAACATTCAAATAATGAGTTCACCAGCTTATGAAGGATAAGTTCCTAGTCAGGAACCAGGGAATGTCTATCTACAGTGCAGGAGCAAGGGGTCAGAGAGGGGATAATCCTAATTACATTATTTTAAAAAATCCACACTGCCAAATCGAAATTGGACAAAGTCCTTTAGTGTGAGGGATGCCTGAATAACAAAGAATATACATTACACTCATAATACTGGACACATTCAATGCAATCAACAGTCCAATTAAAGATACATCCCAATAGTTTTAGCATTCAAATCGATGGCTTCTCTTCAGTCGTACATTCAAAATATATCACTATACCTATTTACACGTGCTCCATAAACAAACCAAGATGACATTACAGCACCTATGATTGAATCTGTAAGACTGGCATTTAATGTAAACAAAATAATGAGTAACTTAGTTTATAAAAATCAAAACTTGCTCAAAAACCAATGTGTGCAATTTTTAGGATCCCAATTTTCTAAGTACAGTTGATTTTCTTAGTTTTTCAAAACTGCTTTTTTTCCTGTTGTAACTAAGAAAATAGATTCAAAACAGTTGAAACTGATGCCCAAGACACCAAATTAACTTAATAATTTAATCTATACAGCCAAGTGTAGCTTCTATAAACAGAGTTGCCCTCAGCAAAAATAATCTCAATATATCCATAAAAATACATATGCCACATGCTCACATTCATACAATCTAGTTTTCCACTGCACTGTTTTGGAATATGAAATATGGTACACAGTTAATCACTACGTGAGTCAAAACCTCTAAAAAATCAACAGACAAAGCAAAGATAAATATCTACCAATACATTTGTTCTAAAAGTGTAATGTACATAAGATACCCCAGGACTCGTCAGCTTCTTAGTTTTAGAAAAAACTGCACGGAGAAGAATTTGCTAGTCTCTAAAAGTAGCTACACCAAGAGTAGCTGGTATAACGCAATAAGATTTTGCACTAAACACACTACTCTATACCTTGAAGCTCTCTTACCTCCCCCAACCCCAACGACAGAATTAAAAACCAGTGGTCATGGAGAGAAAACAGCTTTGAATTAGTGTTTAATATCTCTAAGGATCGTGCACTAAGCAACTGCTTAAATTAGGTTTCATACAAAAATTTAGCCATAGGGGTTCGGGATGTGAAGTCTCACCATAGTGGAGATTGGGGGGAGGGGGGCAGCAGGGAAGTGTTGAGAATAAGCAGAGTGATAAAAAGGGAATCAAGGAGTAAAAATGGATCAGAGTCAAGTGTGTGCGCACAAATAGGCAAAGTATTAAGAATAAAATTAGGGAACAAAGCACAATTACAATAGGGGAGTATGTCAGAGTTTCGATAGAGACTAGGCTTTAACTGCGACAGGACTGGGATGAGAACTGGCTTCAAGACTTTCAGAAGATATTTAAAAAAGGCAACAGGGGTGGCATTACTATACAAGAACTCTACTAGAGCATTAGCTGGAAAGAATATTAATGGTGGTGTTTAGACTGAGTATCTGAAATGAATTGAGAAATAATGATAAAGGTCAAATAGATCAATATAGACAAGTATGAGGTAGTGCATTTTTGGTAGGAAGACTAGGATGGCCATATACTGCTTGGATAATAAGAGTCTAAATGGAATAGAGGAGCAAGGGGATCTAGGGGTGCAGGTGCACAAATCACTACAAGTAGTGACGCTGGTTAATAAGGCCATAAAAAGCAAACCAAGGACTAGGGTTCATTTCTAGAAGGATAGAATTGAAAAGCAGAGAAGTTTATGTTAAACTTGTATAGAACCTTGGTTAGACCACACTTGGAGCACTGAGAACAGTTCTGATCTCCACATTATAAAAAGGATACAGAGGCAATGGAGAGGGTGCAAAAAAGATTCACATCAGGAAAGGTTGAATATGCTGGGGCTCTTTTCTCTAGAAAAGACAAGGCTGAGAGGTGACCTAATAGAGGTCTTTTAAGATAATGAAAGGGTTTGATTGGCCGGACAGATAAAATGTTTGCACCTGCAGGGAAGTCCAAAACTAGGAGGTTAGAAATATTCAATAAATCCAATAGGGAATTCAGGAGAAACTTCTTTACCCAAAGAGTGGTAAGAATGTGGAACGTGCTACCACAAGGAGTAGTTGAGGCAAATAGCAGAGATGCATTTAAGGAAAAGCTAGATAAGTACATGAGGGAGAAAGGAATAGAAGGATACATTGATAGGATTGGATGAAGTAGGGAGGGAGGAGGCTAGTGTGGAGCATAAACACCAGCAAGGACCAGTTTGTGCTCTAGTTTTGATGTAACTCTATGTAATGGCTCTGCAACATCATTGGGCTTTCATTATGGACCACCAAACATTGAGAAATACAGGAAGAGATTTGTAAATAATTCAAAGGAGGTTCCAGAATAGAGCGGTGTTAGAGGCACTTCAACTATCCAGGGGTAGCGTGACAACACTCACTGTGCTCAAAATAGGAAAGGGCTCATGCATCCAAGACTGTTCATTATCAATGGTTACAAAGATAACTAAGAAAGATGCAGTATTAGACCTAGTTCTGGGAGAAAAGAAACTGATCTGAAAGTAGAACATTTAGAGGCAAGGATATTAGGCTTAAAGTCAGAATAAAGAAAATACAGTTTTTAAGAAGTGCTAAATTGGAATACAACAAATTTTAGAAGGGTGGAAACAGACTAATCAGATGGAAAATTTGGTAAACAGAAAACTAACAGTGGAAAATATTTAAATCCAAGATGGGTGGAGTACAGACCAAAAATATTCCATCCAGGCATATAGGGCTTTCAGCAAAGCTCGAGAATTCCATGGATAACTAAGGAGATTAGGTCCAACATAGAGTTTAAGAAGGATTAATATGATAAAATGAAGGCTAATATTCCAGAAGAGAAGCAGAAAAAATAGAAGTATTAGAAGTGTTAAAAAGACTAGCAATCAACAAGAGTAAAAGAACAACTTGCATTTATATAATGCCTTGAACATTGAAAAACGTCCCAAGCCATGTCACAGTGGAATAATCAAAAAAAATGCCGAGCCAAAGGAGGAGATATTACCTGAGGTGACCACAGGTTTGGTCAGAGGTGGGTTTTAAGAAGTGTCTTAAAGGAGGAGAGGGAGGTGGAGAGGCAAGCACTTTTGGGAAGGAATTCAGGAAAGTTGTTGCTTCAGATATGTGTTGTTAAAATTCTGTGCTATTGCCCTTTATATTGAACGCCAGTTCTTTTATACTCTTAGCCCTCCTCATCAGCCGTGGCTCAATTGGTAGCACTCTCGCTCTAAGTCAGAAAGTTATGGGTTCAAGTTCCACCCCAGAGAATCGAGCACAAAATCTAGGCTGACACTCCCTGTGCAGTACTGAGGGAGTGCCGCACTGTTAGAGCTGCCTTCTTTTGGATGAGACGTTAAACCAAGGCTCAGTCTGCCCCTTCAAGTGGATGCCATGGCACTATTTCGAAGAGGAGCCGGGGAGTTATCCTGTGTCCTGGCCAACATCTATCCCTCAACCAACATCGCTAAAACAGATTATCTGTTTGTGGGAGCTTGCAAAATGGCTGTTGTGTTTCCTACATTACAATAGTGACTTCAAAAGTACTTCATTGGCTGTAAAGCACTTTGGGATGTCCTGAGGTCATGAAAGGAGTGATATAAATTCAAGTCCTTTCTTTCTTTAATCTCACTTTTGTTATTTTTTTTCTGTTTTACTTTGTGTTACTAGCCTTTATCATATTCTTCCTTCTTCAACTCTACCTTGAACCTAAGTGTTCTTATTCACCCATGGAATTTTTAAGTTTTGCTGCACCCCTTTACTCCTGGTTGAAATATTTTTAGTCTCCACCTACACTCATTGAAATATTTCCCACTACTAGTTTTCTGCTTTATCTTACTAACGTTTCCATCCAAATAGGTCCCCATTCATAGAGTGCATGGCAAAATGAGAGGAAGATTGCAGGAGGGCTTGGAAGATTAAGAAAGTTTCTAATACAGTTCAATGTAGATAATTAAGTACTAAATTTTGGGAAAGAACAGAACAGAAATATGCAACAGTAAAATTCTCAGAGCACAACAGAGATCTAGGGATACAAATTCACAGATCTTAAAGCAGGACTGCGGGTAGAAAAAGCCATAGAAAGGGCAAATTATATAAAAAAGGCATTAAATACAAAAGCAAAACAAACTGAAGATGAATCTGCCCACAGTAGTCCAGTGTGCAGCTTTGGGCATGCCAGTATAGAATGGATAGGGAAGGTTTTAACTGAAGTGTTTTAAGTTTTGATAGAGTTTGAAAGGATAAACAATGAAAGATTATTTTCACTGGCCAGTGAAAAAAGGGGCATAAGTTTAGAATCCAAAGAACCAGAAAATTGAAGGGTTCAAATTTTTTTTTTCACATAATGCGTTATTAAAACATGGAATGCATCACCACAAGTTGCCAAATCAATCACTGTTTAAAAGTTAAACAATCACTGAAGGAAAATATTAACATATGGAAAAAGAGCAGAGAAACAGGATTAGACCAAGTAACTCCACTGTGGAGTTACCACTGGCACTTCTGTGCTAAAATTTCTGATAATGACGACACTTGAAGGAAAAAGCAAACAAAGCCTAAAGTCACGAGTGAGCTGAAAGGCCATCGCAATATAGTCAGATTTAAACAGTTATGCAAACTTTCCAGTAACAAAAATTGTTTGGAGCATGTGTGTAGTCATATTAACTTCTCCTTCATACAGGATGATGCAACAATTATGAAAATTCTTATTTCATGCATATTCTGTCGAAAGGCAAATATAGGAAATTACAAGATGAAATTTCCATCTATACAATGGCAGTTTCAAAAAAGTCATTGCGCTACAAGCAGAGGAATAGGATTGAACAACAGCCTTTTAGTAGTAATTTTTAAAAAAATCATTTTTGGATGTGGGCATCACTGGCAAGGCTGGCATTTATTTCCCGTCCTTTGGTGCCGAGTAGACGGTGTGGGGCTTCTTGAACCGCTGCAAAAAGTTTGATACAACAGAGTGGATTGCTGGGCCACTTCAGCGGGTTAATAGTCAAGCACGTTGGTGTGCGACTGGAGTCACAAATAGGCCAGACCGGGTAAGATAAGGATGGCGGGTTTCCTTCCCTAAAAGACATTAGTGAACCGGTTGTTTTTAACGAAAATCTGACAGCTTCGTGGTCACTTTTACTGATACCTTTTTATTTCCCAATTTAAAAAACTGATCTCAAATTCTCAAACTGTCATGGTGGGATTTGGACTCACCTTCTGAGTTGTTAGTCCAGGTTTCTGAAGTACTAGTCGAGTAACATAACCACTACACTACCATACCAATTATTGAATACTGGTACCATATTGGTATGGACTATTAAAAAATGTGACCTACAAGCTGTGGAAATTATGTTTCTATTAATGAAGCATGAACTATATCTGTGGGCTACAGAAAGTTGTTCAGTTTTCTAGAAGAAGAAAAATTCCATGTACTATAAAACGTTACAGGCTGCAGCTAGATTCAACAAAGATGTCCTCTCATAAAACTGACTATAGCCCACTTTTGCCTGTTACTGATTAGCAAATGGTTAAGTCTCACGTGTAAAATTATGTATCACACCAACCGATAAAATGCACATACCTTCTCAACAGCCAACCAAAAAAAAAAATATACTGTAAATTGAATTATGTATTACTGTTGGACTGGTCACCTTGTATTTGCAATTTTTTCTTTCCATTCTTCAGATAGGAAGTCACCTCTTTCCAGCTGAAAGAAATAGAAAACTGCTCATATCACAATATAAAATTATCTTTTAATTTGAGCACGAGTTATCCAATTTGTTGCACTTTTTAAAAATTCCTCTCTGATTACTGGTACAGTACAAACATGGCTCTTCAGTAACCTTCAAAGTTCTAAATTCACACCACAGTTTAGTGATATTTTTCCTGCAAGTATGTTAACCCATCAAAAATTTGAACGTTATTACAAAAATCTTTCATTGAGACGTCTATAGAAGCTTATTCCTACGCTGATCAATGCTGGGCCTTAATGCAAAATAGTGGGGCACAAGATGCACATTCCTACCATCCACAATTATAAAACCACTCACTTCTAAAACAATCACACAATAACCACAAGTCACAGAAAAGTCTGTAGCTCATACAATCCAGCCTTTCCAGTGAAGAAAGGATCTGTGGGATAAGTACTTGGATGTTTCCCTACAGTCCAAATGCCCAATAAGTTAAAAGCAGAGATGTCGTGTTGCATAAAACGACATTCAACAAAACAGAAGTGCATGTGCAGTATCACAAAATTCATATAGAATTGTGAACTGAGTATAAATCAGATTGGTAGTTCAACATGCAGGGAAAAAAAGACACAGAGCTAAGGTTACTTGTAATCTAAGCTTGCATTTAGTGTCAACTCGGCTAGTGAATAGCACTGTCCCGAGTCAAAAGGTTGTGAATTCAAGCTATACCACAAACTCGAGTACATAGGCTGACGTTTCAGTGCAGCACTGAGGGGGTGCAGCATTAAGGGAGTATGCCATCTTCTGGACGAGACATTAAACGAAGGAGGACGCAAAAGATATCTTGGCACGATTCGAGGGTCAGGGAGTTCTCCCAGTAACTTGGCCAGCATTCCTCCTCCAACATTTTCCACCCAAAACAGATTATGTGGTCATTCATTCATTTTCTGTTACAGAACCTTGCTGTGTACAATTTTGGCTGTCATGTCTGCCTACATAACTGTGATTGAACTTCAAAAGCAATCTATTGGTTATGAAGTATTTTGGGATGCCCTACAGTCACGATAAAGTTATTTCAGTGCAAGTTCTTTTTTTTATTGTCATGAAAGGATCACGCGCTTCACAAATAGAGGTAAGCAAAGGAAGCCAACACCAAGCTGGGAGGATTAGAAAAGATGACCAAACGCTTGATTAAAAATATGGATTTTCATATTTTGAAGAGCTGGAGAGGCTTAAGGCTTAGGGGTGGGGTCCCAGAGAAAAAATGACTCAAAGGTGGAGTTAAGGTACAGATCAGTCATAATCTAAATAAATAACAGAACCGGCTCATGGGCTGAATGACCTACTCCTGTTCCTACGGCTGTGTCATTAATGATGGGGTGAGGGGAGGGTGTGCACACAAGGTCAGGATCAGAGGAACAGAGCATGTAGAAAGATGGATAGAGCTGGAGAAGATTTCAGAGATAAGGTGAGGCAAGGAGGGGCTTGTAGCCATGAATTTTAAATTGAATCCATGGATGACAGGGAACCCATGTAGATTAGCAAGGGTGGGTAAGAGTACAGAATGTGTGTAGCAGAGTTTATGGAGTGGAGGCTGGGAAGCTAGCAAGATGACAATTGCAGTAGTTGGATAGAGGAAAATAGAGAGAAGAGGATAGAGGAAGAGGGGAATAGGGAAAGGGGAAGATGGGTAGCAACAGAAGGGGAATTGATGGAGGAGAAGCAAAGTAGTATATATGAGAAGGGAAGGAAAGGTGGGAATGCTAAGAGGAGGTGGTCATAGTTGGGAGATGGTAGTGGGAAGGATAAACGGGAGAGTAGGAAAGACAGACAGAGGCAGAGATAGGAAGGGAGCTGCCAGGGGCTCATTTTCCCTACACATGCCACTAGAAAATGCAACTTGGATCCTGGACTGCTCCCAACTCTGCACAACACCCACCTGAAAGGATAAAAGAGAAGAAAAACCAGAGCAGAAATATACAGACAAGGATCATGAAACAGAGTGTGGGCGACAGAGCGCAAGCGACAAAGAAATATACATATATCTCTCACGCACATCAATCTCCTGTGGTGTTGTAAACGAGGAGTCAAGATCAAGTGTAATCTGCAGGTGAAATCGGGCAAGACAGCAAGGAATAACTGGACAAGAGCACACACATGTAATGCAGCCCTTATTATACAAACAAATTTATAATTAAAAAAATGACACCAACAAGAATGTGACAAAGTTAGATTTTGTAGACAGGAAGTGCATGCAGATATGAGATTTTTAATTGAAAAATTTCTAAGTGCAAACATTTTTTATCATTTGATTCTAAAATTGAAAGATTTTTCAAAATTTGGTGTCTGAATCTTTGCATAAAACAAGCTTACTGTGTACTCTCCATATTTCTTCCCATACCATCGCATCCATTTTCTGAACTCTGTATCCATTGTCTGTGTAAGGAAAAAAAAACATTATACTTCGCTTTTCTTTATTGGACATTTTTCAAAATATTTTTCTAAATAAACTGCTTACCTCTGCATATTTTGCAGGTATCTCTGCCTTTTCTACACCATAGTAATGCTTGCATTGTGTAGCTGCAGCAACTTGTAACACTACTTGACCCACGCCTAGGGAAGGAAGTTAACATCAATCAATACAACTGGCTACAGAACTACATAATCCAGAACTTTCTACATTTCACATAAACTACTCTATTGCCTTATATAAATGATGCCATTACAAAAACATGACTGTTAAATTGTCAGTCAGATCAATTAACCAAAGGTCATCTGAAGTTCAAATTATAAGCTAGCCTCGTCCATTTTATTTTTCTATCAATAGCTTAGTAAATTTGCCCCCCAAAAAAAGAGTTTCTTACCACTTCCTAAATCAACAAACGTATCATCTGCAGTCATTTTTATTTCATCAATCATCTGAGCGACTAAATCAAAGGATGTTTCTCCATAAACCTCGGGGGAAAAGGGTTCATAATTGTTCAGTTTCTCTGGATCAGTCACTGAGTGGTTGTAGACCTGTTGCAGAATATGTCGTAGCAGGCCATTGCAAGGCCGAGTGTTCAGTTTCATTGGCTGTGTAGTCCCTTTCCACTGTATTAAATGGAAGACATTTTTTCATTAAGCAAACTCAAGAGTAAATTTGTTTCGAAGTGAAGAGTATCCACTTGACAATTTGTATTATACACAACCAGTGATGTGCTTCAATTAAGCTCCGAGACAGCACCACCACATACATGATAACACAATTCTCAGGGAACTATTACAGAATTTACTAATAGGAAACAATACAAGCAACTTTCAAAATTATATCTAGAATTGACATTTCATCCAATCCCCCCACCTCCTCCAAAAGTGAAATAATGATTGCAGGAACTAACATTTTTTTGTAGTTAACCATTATTATTCCTCATGAGAAGTCTCCCCTATTTTTTTTTAAAAAGGATATTTTCTCCTGTACTTGATAGAACTGGCAAAAGTAAGCAGGAATGTCATAATCAATGGGGAAAAAAAAAACTTGGTTTTGATTCTACATTGAACAGTGAAATGTCCAGAAAATGGATTTGATACATGAGGTATGGAAATTATAAACAATACCCCTATCAAGATCTATGAGTAAAATAATGCAGACATGGTTCCTAACTCACCCATTTTCAAACAGTACTTTTAGGCAGCGATACAAAAATATTTTTTTTAAAAACTTAGGGAAAGGGTTACCAATACATCCATTGCCAAAAAAGATACTGGAGCATCTAATTAAGAACTTTCACTTCATTGCCATTCATATGGTTTGTTGGTATGATATGGGAAGGCAGTACAAAAATATTATTGTAGAATTCAATTAATCCTGCCAGCAACCAAGAAAAAATATTTTCCCCCAAATTAAAAATATGGAATTTTTTGACAAGTTTCACGCTAATTTAATTTTCTTTCCAGAAGGTGGGGGTAGTTGGTGGGTGGGTCGGGGGAAGAGAATTACTAGTCAAAACAACTGATAAAATTCCAACCTCAAAAAGGAGTATTTATTGTGCACCACTATCGTGCATTGAATATAATGGAAACTGATGACATTTGTGACCAGCCTTGTTTCTTTATGAAGCAACAGCCAGAAACTAAAAAAAGCAACCATGAAGTCCACATTAAGTAAATACTTCCTAGTACATATCAATGAATTACAGTGTGAAATATCAACAATGCTCCAAAACTTCATTCATTGACTCTTCATTTCCCACCACCTCCCAACCTTTCAGCTCCCTCCCAATTATTCTCAAATGTAAGGAATCTTACAACACCAGGTTATAGTTGGACTATAACCTGTTGTAAGATTCCTTACATTTGTCAACCCCAGTCCATCACCGGCATCTCCACATCACAATTATTCTCAAGTGAAAAGGCTGTTAGGTAACCCATTTTTTGGAAGCAATCAAAACATGTAAATGAACCACACGAGGCCAATACAAGACTATTGCTGTTAAGTCCACTCTTCTTTCAGGGAAGGGATGGGCCTCTCTCCTCAGTTCCTCCACTAGATAGCCTAGCCAAGATGAGAACCTCACGACAAAGAAACTGGTGAGTACTGATGCTATCTCTCAATAGCAAAGACCAACAGTGCAAACATGTACTGAATCCAAGATCACCTCAGTTTCCAGTTTTGATAGTATGAGAAGCTAATAAAGTCTTCCTTCCTCCAATGAGATGCCCCCATTTAGGAACAGGAGGTGGCTATTCAGCCAGTCGAACTTGTTCCCTCCCCACCCCATATACCAGATCCTTAGTTTCCTTTTCAGTACTTGCCATTGATTTCCTTTGTTGTCTATTACAGCACTTTCCACCTCCAAATTAAACCACTGTCAATAATAAAAAGGGTACATTAGGCAGTGGCTCCAAATTCAATGCAACACCAACATGAAGGTCACCTGGCCCGAGGTACACATGCATCACAGGCCAGGCCAGGTCCAAAGTTCACCCCACGCCAAATCCAGAATGTCTCCGTTGATGTTGAGATTACATACAAACATACACACAGAGTAAGTGAAGAGTAAGGCGACACAGGAAAAGGGATAATGGCAGAGAAAGCAAGAGAATGCACGAGAAGAAAATAGAATGTGCAAGTCACAGAGCAAACAACTACTTTTAAAACATTTTTTGCAACACCTAATTGAAATACACTACATACAATTCAAACTACAATACATACCAACTGCTGAATGCTATCCATGGCCCGGTTGTACTTTTCACATAGCTTCTGCATACTCTCAAAACTAGAAGAGATCATATTGACAATTGAGAACAACATTCCAAATGAAAACTAAGAAATTTCTTCATTTTAATTCTAGGTAATAGTTAATATTTGCAAGTAGCAACAAACAGATGGCAAAGAAAAATGTTTATATATAAAAGCAATCACAGTGGAGGCCCCCATAGTACTTTTTATACAAAATGTACTTAGTGTAGAAATTATTTACAATTGACTAAATTTGTACATGTAACTGAACTGTAACTACATCTTCTAATTCCAAGTTTTTCGCTATACAAAGCTAAATTTCTTAAATACACATCTGTTTGCTTGATTTATAAGTTAAAAAGTACACTCGAGGACCCAAAATACACTATCAAAATCAAACAGCGAGCTGATGGCAAAATAGGATGAGGTAGTATTAGTACATTCCAATCAATTTGGGATGGATTCAAAACCAGGTTCCAGAGATTAATGGCTATTCTCCAACAGCTGCAAGTGAAAAATTCACATAATCCATTTTTGTTAATAGTTGAGCACCTCAAGATGGAAAGAACTTGCATTTATATAGCACCCTTCACAACTTCAGGATGTCCCAAAGCACTTCAGTCAATGAAGTATTTTTGAAGTGTGGTCACTGTAGTCATGTAGGGAAACACAGCAATCAATTTGCACACAGCAAGGTTGCACAAACAGCAAAATAAATAAATGACCAGATAATCCATTTTAGTGACATTGGTTGAGGGATAAATGTTGGCCAGGACACAGGAAAGCTCCCGAGCTTCTTCAAATAATGCCGTAGGATTTTTTAAGTCCATCTGAAAGGACAGGCAGGGCTTCGGTTTAATGTCTCAACGTAAAGACAGCACTTCCAACAGTGCAGCACTCTCAGTACCTCACTGAAGTGTCAACCGAGATTATGTGCTCAAGTCTCTGGATAGATAGGTTATAAAGATGGCTGATGTGGAAAATTGAAGTAGTTTGTGTTAGAGGTGTTGCTTTTAAGTGGGGGTAAAGTCATACTGTTAAATCAATGTACTTCTCAAAGTCCAAAGGTTTTCTGCGGCCTACTTCACCTCTGGTGATCAGCAGTCTTATATGCCGCACATGCCTCTTTCGGCTTCCCTACATGGTCTGCCTGTCTGTGAAAGAGTGAATGAGCTGGGATTCGCATGTTTCCTTTACTTCAACAAATGGCAGCAAGACTGTGGTACCATGAGGCACAACTATCCTATCTTCCATGTACCTTATTAAAATAGAATAGTGGGCTTTTTTTTTGTCTTGGTTGTAACTTGGCAACTTTCACGATGAAATCACTGGAATCAGAAGCTGATTGTGTGGGAAATTACAGGTGCAGAACAATGTCCCGTCACTATATGGGACAGTGTGAAGTGTGGGATCAAACAAGATAGACATCATTTGGATTGTGCCCATCAAAAGTCTGAGTAACTCGTGTAGAAACTACTTCATCCAACATCTAACCAATGTTGTCTAATCTGGTAATGCACAATACAAACATGCAATATCCAGGTTATATGAACAAAAGCTAATATTTTTTTTAAAATTTAAACAATCTGTGGTTTGGCCATCCAAATGTCAACTGAAAAAAAAGCTATCAGCTTCAGGCCTGCAGATTCAGGCCAAATTTGCAAATGGAGCCATTAGCAATCAGACTCCAAATCCAAAATGTTTAGGATGAAAATTAAATATTCAAACATATGTTACATTTTGTGTTGTGTCTAAATACAGGTCTAGGAAAGGGTCAGGTGAGCAGTTTTAAGTGGAGAAGCTTATTCTAAGCAAGTATTGCTGAGCTGAGACCAATGCTGAATTTTCACATTTCACACATACCTTTCAGTACTGAGTTGTCATAAACAAAGTATAAGAACTAATTAAGTCCATTTTTAACCAAATGGGATAGGATGTGCAAATTAGTGTCGCCTTCAAGATGTCCTTCACTTGTGGCATTCTGGCACTTGCAAGCCAAAAATGCCCATAAGATCTGCTATTAATCAAACCAATGGAAATAAACAAAGCTGCAACCATCTACTTATTTTAAATTCACAAGCTTTCGGAGATTTTCTCCTTCCTCAGGCAAATGTTTCAAGAGCTCCTTTGCCTGAGGAAGGAGAAAATCTCCGAAAGCTTGTGAATTTAAAATAAAATTGCTGGACTATAACTTGGTGTTGTAAAATTGTTTACAATTGTCAACCCCAGTCCATCACCGGCATCTCCACATCACCATCTACTTAGATGGAAGTATATGTTTTGGACAGAACACAACTGAACCCCTGACCTGTTAATCCTTTCCTTTACTACTACTGTGCAACATTGATTGGAATAATAAAGCAAGAGGATTTCTGACTGCAATTTTAAATAGTAGAAAGATTATCCATTCTACTGAAATAAAGGTCCTTTAATGGGGGAACATGAGCTTGCCTTAAAAAAGCAGCAATTTTGCTGAAGTTTTCAACTATACTGAAACCAAAGTAGCGTTAAGCAGTATAAAACACCAAACTAGCCAATGATAGTGACACAAATGTGCACTATTTATGGAAGGGACAGAATACGGGTACGGTAATACAGTGGTTGTGTTAATGGACTAGTAATCCAGAAGACATGAGTTCAAATCCTACCTTGGGTGTTTGAGCATTTGAAATCAGTTTAAAAAAAATCTGGAAATGTGACAAGCTGTCGGATAGTAGAAAAAACCCAACTGGTTTAGTAAATCACTAATATCCTTTAATGAAGGAAACCTCTCCATCCCTTACCCAGTCTGACCTATATGCAACTCCACTCCCAATGTGGTTGACTCTTAACTGTCTATCAAGCCTTTCAGTTGCATCAAACCAGGGTTCATGGCAGCAGCCCACCACCACCACCACCTTCTCAGGAGCATTTTGGCATGGATAATAATTACCGGCCATGCCAGCAACACCCACATCCCAAGAATTAATTTAAAATTTTTAAAATCAGTTTGGTCAGATTAGGATCAGCTAACCTTTCCAGCTTTGGTGGTGACAAAGTGTCAGCAGTGCCACATATATGTATATAGCTTGCTCAAATTTACACATGTATCATTTGTGATTACAAGAGTGTATTGTTGAAACACATGCACGTGTTCCAAGCCCCTCACCACCTTCTCGCCCACTCTCAAAAAAAAACTTAAATATATATTAGTTTGTTGCGATCCAGCACAGTTGTTTTTCTTTAAGATATTATTCTACAGTGGCTTCCACATCACTCCTCCCCACTCCATATTTTCCTTTTATAAAAGTTCCTTGACATTTACAAATGATCACATACAGAGTTCCAATGATCAACACCAAGGTACCACAGTATCCAACCCCCTCTCCTACCCCTCCCAAAAAACACAAAATAAGATATTAGGATATGAAATTAATACAAAATAGGACACAAAATAATGAAGTTATTTCTTAAAAATTAGTCAGTTCACTTTATATCATTATCGACAAAAAGGATACTTCCATCCCAACCTAGGCTAGATTCAGGCCCAGATTCTAATTGGCTCATTTGTACATTCATTGATTTCTCCTGTACCACTGCTGCCACTTGCCCCACCCAACACACGCAATATGCACCCACACTGCCTCAAATTGAAGCAGGCATATTTTACATAAATAGTTTATATTCTCTTAATTTGTTTCTATAAAATACCCTTCACTCCACATAAATAGCTATGATAGGTGAAATGGTTTGCTGCAACCTTCACAAAAGACCTCTGAACCTGCAATCAAGAAATATATCTTGTACATTTTAATATTAAGGACACCAGAATTTTTGTCACCATTCTTAATGCTCAGGAATTAATACTAATTTTAGTCAAGTGAGTGTTTAAGTAAAAATGTTTCAAACTAGAGAACTCTTACACAAAATGTTTGTCAGGTATGACACACACTGTAATTGAGCAAGTATGCAATAAGCTCAGACCCTCAGCTCTGTTTGCTCCCTCAGCATATGGCTTTAAACAAACAGTCATTCCTTACATCAAATAAATTAAGTTTTTTGAACATCTGACAACTTAGGTACTGAAATTTGTTCAAGAGCCTTCTTAATTTCCATAATTTTCCCAGTACTCCAAAACAAGGAATGATATTCAGAGGGATTTGGGTGTCCTTGTACATGAATCACAAAGTTAACATGCAGGTACAGCAGGCAATTAAGAAAGCAAATGGTATGCTAGCTTTTATTGCAAGGGGGTTGGAGTATAAGAGTAAGGAGATCTTGCTGCAATTATATAGGGCTCTGGTGAGACCACACCTGGAAAACTGTGTACAGTTTTGGTCTCCTTACCTAAGGAAGGATATACTTGCCTTAGAGGGGGTGCAACGAAGGTTCACTAGATTAATTCCTGGGATGAGACGGTTGTCCTATGAGGAGAGATTGAGTAGAATGGGCCTATACTCTCTGGAGTTTCGAATGAGAGGTGATCTCATTGAAACATACAAGATTCTTATAGGGTTTGACAGGATGGATGCTGAGAGGCTATTTCCCTTGGCTGAAGAGCCTAGAATTAGGAGTCAGATAAGAAGCCAGCCATTTAGGACTGAGATAAGGAAAAATTTCTTCAAAGGGTTGTGAATCTTTGGAATTCTCCACCCCAGTGGGCTGTGGATGCTCAATCATTGAGTATATTCAATATTGAGATCGATACTTTGGACACTAAGGGAATCCAGAGATATGCAGATACGGCAGAAAAGTGGAGTTGAAGTAAAAGATCAGCCATGATCTTATTGAATGGTGGAGCAGATTCGAGGGGCCGTATGGTCTACTCCTATTTCTTGTACTCATAAAACAGTGTTTATTCTTTCAATGCAAACATTTTTGTTCAATTATGTTGTTTTGTGCTCAAGAAACTTATTAGAACTATTAATACACGTCAGTATACTTTACCATTTGGTATCATAGTCCACTAGCACGTAGTTTTCCATAGCAAGTTTAAGATCAGGGACCTCCTCACAAACCCACCTGAAATAAAATTAAACACAGGTGTTCAACCTTAGTTTTTCTCTTGGCTACCATTTTTAAAAAGTGCATCTCTACAGCGCTGGCATTTCTTCTTCAACCAGGGAGACCAAGCTGATCTGGACAAATTTCCTCACAACCAGCCAAGAGGAAATGCAAAGCAAAATCAAGCTCAATCTGGAAGACCCCAAAGCAACACTGCAGACAACGCAAGATCTAGCAAGTTGTGGTCTTGACATTACAAAGCAATGAACGCACTATGTTGGAAAAGCTTAACATGCCAATTCACGTTATACCCAACACAAGACTGGTATTTTTCCCCAAACAGATGGATACTGCAAACACACCTTAATAAAAGGCACTTAAGTGGCTTAAAATCAGGTGTATTCCAAAAGGTGAGAAAAAAATGCCCCATATTATCCTCTTCCAGTAGGAAATTGCTTTTATATAGCACCTTATCACATCATCAGCATGCTACAAAGCACTTGACATCAATTCATTATTTTTGAAGTGCAGTTGCCATTATGTAGGCAATTTGCATACAGTCAAGGTCCCACAAACAGCAAATGAAATAAATGACCAGCTAATCTGATTTTGGGAGTGCGAGTGAAAGAAGGATTGCTGGCCAGGGCATCAAGAGAAGTTCCTACTCTTCAAACAGTGCCTTGAATGTTTTACATCCACCTAAACAAGCAGACAGGATGAGAGTTCAAAGTCTCATCCAAAAGAGAGCATCCTTTAACAATGCAGCACTCAATGTATTGCACTGACGTGTCAGCCTAGATTAATGTGTTCAACTCCTGGAGCGGGGTTTGAACCTACAGCCTTCTGATTCAGTTGAGCTGACAGCAACCTAGTGTATCAGACTATGTAGCCATTTAAAATGCTAATATCCTGGGTGGACTACAATTATCTGCAGAATTGCTTAAGTTCATTTGAATAGTTCACCATTAAATCGGAGTCTTGCTTCAGAAGCCTGGAAAGGAGGTGTCTCGAGAGGTGATCTTGTACTATACAACATAGTAAACTATATGGAATAGTTAAATCTAGAATATTACTATAAATTAATTTGCAGGAGCAAGACATGGGGGCACAGGTTCAAACTAGTAAAAGGTGACTAAGACTGATATCAAGAAGTAGTTCTTTCTGCAAACGAACACTTAGAATGGCCATGCAGATACAGTAAATCAAGTGAAAGCCCTAGAATCATTTAAGAAATAATTGGATGCAAAAATTCAGACAGATGCTTTCTGGGTGGATAAATTAAGATGGGCTGAATGGCTTTCTGGGTGTGTGGATCTGGCCATCTAGTTTCTCTCCCTATCTTCCCTCATGCCCTCAGCTCATCTTGTCCATGAGACCCACCTCCTGCTGCCTCAACCCTATTCCCACCAAACTGACCATCCAACTTCCCTTCCTGGTCCCCATTTTAACTGATATTGTTAACAGTTCCCTCTCCTCAGGTACTGTCCCCCTCCCCTTCAAATCTGCTGTCATCACCCCCTCAAAAAACCCACCCTTGACCCCTCTGTCCTTGCAAACTACCGCCCCATCTCCAATCTCCCTTTCCTTTCCAAAGTCCTTGAACGTAGTATCACCTCCCAAATCCGTGCCCATCTTTCTCACAACCGCATGAACCCCTCCAATCAGGTATCCTCCCCTGCCACGGCACCAAAGCTGCCCGTATCAAAGTCACAAATCACATCCTAAGTGACAGGGTTAAATTATCCCTCCTCGTCTTTCTTGGCCAGTCAGCAGACTTTGACAGTTGACGACACCATCCTACTCCAACTCCTCTCCTCTGTCGTCCAGCTGGGTGGGACTGCCCTCACTTGGTTCCATTCCTAGCTATCCAGTGATAGCCAGAGAATCACCTGCAAGGTCTTCTCTTCCCACTCCCGCACTATTACCTCTGGAGTCCCCCAAGGATCTATCCTTGGCCCCCTCCTATTTCTCACCTACTTGCTGCCCCTCGCGACATCATCCGAAAATACATCAGTTTCCACATGTACGCTGACAACACCCAGCTCGACCCCACCACCACCTCTCTCAACCCCTGCTGCTTGTCCGGTGAGCGGAAATTTCCTCCAACTAAAATATTGGGACGATCGAAGACATTGCCTTCTGTCCCCTCCATAAACTCTGTTCCCGAGCCACCGACTCCATGCCTCTCTATGGCCACTGTCTGAGGCTGAAATTTGGCATCTTTGACCCTGACGTAAGCTTCCAACCCCATATCCACTCCATCACCAAGACCACCTACATCCACCCCCGCCTCAGCTCATCTGCTGCTGAAACCCTCATCCATGCCTTTGTTACCTCTAGACTTGACTGTTCCAATGCTCTTCTGGCCAGCCTCCCTTCTTCCACCCTCCATAAACTTAAGCTCATCCAAAACTCTGCTTCCCATATCCTAACTTGCATCAAGTCCCGTTCACCCATTACCCCGGTGCTCGCTCACCTACATTGGCTCCTGGTCCTGCAACACCTCGATTTTAAAATTCTCATCCTTGTTTTCAAATCCCTCATGGCCTCACCCATCCCTATCTCTGCAACCTCCTACAACCTTCAGATCTCTGCACTCCTCCAATTCTGGTCTCTTGTGCATTCCTGACTTTAATCACTCCACCAATGGCTGCTGTGCCTTCAGCTGCCTAGGCCCTAAACTCTGGAATTTTCTCCCTAAACTGCTCTGCCTCTCTACCTCTCTCCCCTCCTTTAAGGCACTCCTTAAAACCTACTTCTTTGACCAAGCTTTTGGTAATCTGTCCTAATGTCTCCGTATGTGGCTCGGTATCAAATTTTGTTTGATAATCACTCCTTGGGATATTTTACTACGTTAAAGGCACTATATATATATATATATGCAAGTTGTTGAATGTACCTCTAAGGGAACTTTAATAACACAGATTAGATTATCTTTAGATCAAAAAAGTATTTTTTGTAAAATCATACGGCTGTCAATATTAAAACGATTAAGTTCCCAATTTAATTTCCTGGGGTTCTCTTCAACAATAAACTGAGGCAATCCAGTAGTGAGCAGATCTGATAAATTTTGAATCTAGTCTATATAAACTGGATGGTTATTACTCATGATTCTAACACACTTCTAGTTAGAACGGCTATCTCTGGAATGATTTACATTTTCCCTCCTCCACTGAACTCTTGTTGAGTTGCAGTTCCAAGAACATCAGTGGCTCTCCAGTGCTTGCCGAAGTGGTCATTCCGTAAGTGAGATACAGCCAAGCCCAATCCTGTCCTCACCAAGTGCCAACATGTGCACTTTCCATCATGGATAGCCATTTTCAGCAAGGAGATGGCTGACTTTTGCTGTCCAGGCCCAGTAATGAGTCACCAATACTGGGTCAGCTCTAACACCAAACTGGTAAAAGGAATATTCTTCAACTGTTTCTCTTTTCACCCCCCAAAAAATTTGCAGTCATCCAATTAATTTTATTACAGTTCAACAAGAACTATATTTTTCCAAGCCCTCTTAAATCACTCAAGAAAAATTACATGGAACGTTCAGCACAGAAACAGGCCATTCAGCCCAACAGGTCCATGCCGGTGCCGATGTTTATGCTCCACACGAGCCTCCTCCCTCCTTTATCTAACTCTATCAGGATATCCCTCAACACTAACAGATCAGAGATCTGCCCAGTTTCAGATTAAGAATTCAGATGTTAATGCCAATTTTACATTTTTAATAAATGTTCAACTAATCTAATCTCTTGTTTTTTCTAAAATGGATTTCCATCAATCGCCTAAAGGAAGTTCTTCACTATAGCTCGTTATGCAAAAATCAAGGTTGACTGCTGCTTCAAAGGGAGTTGTTCGACTTCTGTTTATGTGGATTTCTTAACAAGCGTTGGAGACAAGAGTCCATCAAGTGGATAGGCAGGCTATCAACTACTGGAAATTATCCCATTCAAGGGACTGCGAGCAAGACACTGTTGCGATGCATCCTGATAGTGTGTCATTGGCTTCCCTGGTTTCTGGGAGACCACATTGTGACATCTAATTTAATTGGTGGATCAAGCATTGCAAGAAATGCATTTCAGTGGGACAGCTTTGATTAATTGTGAACTATATCTGCCTACTTTCCTTTGTAGTAGTTTAATATAGAAGGGAAGAAAGATGTAATCTAGGGTGGTGGTCGTACTTACTTCTTATTTCCCTTTGAATTCTCTATACAGGTAAACGCCAAGAATTGAGTCAGGTTAATTTCTCAAGTAAAAAGCTTTAACCAAGGGTATGTGGTCCATGTTTTGTCAAGTACTACTGCTAAAGGATTGCAGACTTGTATTGTTCCAAGATACCGAGCATCAAGTAAAGTGTTCTAATCTAACTGAAATTTGCTCGTTTTAATTTGTTAATCTTAATACATTTTCAGCTCAAATCTCTTAGCATGATATTTGCCATGATTCGGAGATCAGTAGGGTACAGTGGGATCCTGTATTATTTCCAGTACATACTGGAACTGTAAGGGCTCAAATGTCCACCCTGCTATCCCAGAATATTTTGAACATAGTCACATCTCAGTTCATACGGAGCAAAGGCTTGCCTATGGAAGTAGACTTTTGCATTGGCCATCAGGACCAAATATCTGCAGTGAAGACAATCTGCTATCAGAATTCTCACCGATGTTCAACTCTTTAGGAGGAGGCATACACAATGAGTGTTTAGATTTGGCTTCCGCATACTGGGAATAGTCCAATCCTCAAATGGGAGAAAGAAAGAACTTGCATTTATATAGTGCCTTTCACGACCTCAGGATGTCCTAAAGTGCTTTACAGCCAATGAAGTACTTTTGAGGTTTAGTCACTGTTGTAATGTAGGACCAAAAGAGTTAACATTGTCTTATGTAGCAGATCTTGAAAGGAAAACCACAGCCCACTAACTTTGGCCCACCTTAATAAATTGATGCATTGTGCCATACGGACTCACAATTATATACTTACAAGTTCTTATCAGTGGAAAGGACTGTGCAAGGAAAGGGTTAATCAGACGGACTTGGAGTGATTTTATATTGCAATAATGTTAACTTTCAAACTTTGTTTAAGTAGGAAACTATGATTTTTAAATTGTAATGTCTTGGAAGTAACTAATTGGTGCTACAATTTTACAGCTGCACAGCAATTCTAACACAGTGACCACTGAACTTTTGAACTGAGAACTGACCCTTAGGCACCACAGTTTTAATATGCTTGTGTGAAGTAATCACCTGATAGAGAATGTGTCTTAATGGAATAAGTTAATTGAAGTCGTGCCAGTGAGCACTGATCCTCAAGCTTGCAAGAACTGTAAGCACTGATCTATGGCTACAAGGACACGAGTTAGTCCTGCAGAAGAAAAACATCTGTGAAAACATTATCTTTTTAATTGAAGTTTGTGTAGGCCAAGAGGACTTGTTTGGTGCGTAGGGGATGCAGAACCAAGACAATAGATTCACATGGTTGAACAGTAATTAAATGTAACAGGAAAGAAATGTGCAATAAGATAACATAAATAAGGAGTTATGCTAATCTCATTAGCTCAACTGAAAAGAAGCTCATTCGTGAGGAATTCAGCTTATCAACTGAGTTATTGATAAGGTATAGGTTTCTAGTTCGTTATTCCTTATATGAGTTGTTTTTAAACTTTTGGTATAATCATGTAATGTAGAGTTATGCTGATTCTTTTACACCTGTGAGGTGACAAAGGTATAAAATGATAGCGAATTGTAACGAGAATTTGGATTTGAAGTTTCGATCAACCTGAATACTGGGCTCAGAACTATAACAAGTACCCAACCATCATTGGTGTGATTGTAAGTACTACTTTAAGTGTATGCTTAAGTACTATTGTATTTACTATATAATTAATAAATCTATGAGCACTTCACCGTAATGTTTTAAGAACCTTATCCATTAAGAGGAATAGATAGAACATCTAATTATAAACAAATACATCCTCTAACAATAGGTAAAAAAGAAAAAAAATACAAAAAACTTTGTCCAACCAAATCAATGGAACCGAACTTCAGTTCTTACCGGATCGTTTCAATAATTTCATGAGCAGCATCATGGTGTTTGTCCTGAAAAAAAGTACAATACTGTTTTATACAAGAAATAACAAACGTGAAGTCTAAGACTAGTTCAAAATCTCAGGAGTGCCGATAAGTTTCCAAATCCCCCAAGCCCGCCATTAATTTGTACACAAACACTGCTAGACTAATATATTGATGCCAACAATGGAAGGAACACAGGAACAGGAGTCGGCCATTTCAGCTCCTCGAGCCTCTACTGCCATTCAATTAGATCACGGCTGATATGTACCTTAACTCCATTTACCTGCCTTTGATCCATATCCCTTGATACCATTACTAATAAAAAATGTTAATCTCAATTGACCCAGCCTTTTTGGGGGTGTGGGGGCGGGGGTTGTTTGAGATTTCCACTACCCTTCCTGTTTTCACTCCTCAATGGTCCAGCTCCAATTTTGATGTGTTCCCTTGTTCTGAATTCTCCCACCAGAGGAAATAGCTTCTCCATATCCACCCTATCAGATACCTTAATCATTTTAAATACCTCTCCTACATCACCCCTTAAATTTCTAAGCTCAAGGGAATACAACCCAAGCTCATAACTTAACGCTTTGAGCCCTGACATCATTCTGGTGAATCTGCGCCATACCACCTCCAAGACCAACATATCCTTCCTGAGGTATGATGCCCAAAACTGAATGCAGAGCTCCAGATGAGGTCTGACCAAGGCTCAGTAAAATTGGAGCATCACAGCCCCCTTGAGATAAAAACGAGCATTCCATTAGCCTTTCTGATAATTTTTCATACCCGTGCACTACCTTTTGGTGATGTGTGTACCCGGACATCCAAATCCCTTTCCTCCTCCATAGTTCTTGTCATTAAGAAAATATTCCGATTTGTTATTCTTGGATACAAAGTGGATGACCTCACACTTCCCCACATTGAACGCCATCTGCCATATTTTATCCCCTCAATTTTTCTACGTCCCTTTGTAGCTTCTTGCTCCCATGTACACAGTTTACTGTGCCTCTTAACTTAGTATCATCTGCAAACTTGGATATACAACTCTCCATTCCTTCATCCAAGTCATTGATGTATATGATAAGCTGAGACCCCAGTACAGATCCCTGGGAAACACACGTTACATCCTGCCAACCAGAACACATTCCCTTTGTCCCTAATCCATCTCCTACCTCCTAACTAATTATCAACCCATGTCATACAGTTACATTAAATTCCACATGCTTTTATTTTTGCTAATCATCTCTTGTGTGGAACTTTATCAAATGCTTTCTGGAAGTCCATATAGACAAGATCGAAACACTCTGCTGTTCACTAAGTTAGTGCCCGCCTCAAAAAAATTTAACTAGTTTAGTCAGACATGACATACCCTTCACAAATCCCTTTCATCAGCTCATACTTGTTAAAATGTTCAGTCACTCTGTTCCTGATTACAGATTCCAGTAACTTACCCTCAACTGAAATTAAAATGACACTTCTGCAGTTTCTGGTTTCTCCCTCCCTCCTCTCATATAATGGAGTGAAATTTGGCATTTTCTAAACCAAAAGCACAATTCCCGAATCAACAGAACTTTAGAAATTGATGACTAATGCATCTGCAATTTCCCCACCTGTTTCTTTTAATACCCTCTGGTGCCCCAGGAAGCTGTGGAAGCTACATCATTGAATAAATTCAAAGCAGAAATAGACAGTTTCCTAGAAGTGAAGGGAATTAGGGGTTACAGGGAGCGGGCAGGAAATTGGACATGAATTTAGATTTGAGGTTAGGATCAGATCAGCCATGATCTTATTAAATGGCGGAGCAGGCTCGAAGGGCCGATTGGCCTACTCCTGCTCCTATTTCTTATGTTCTTATGTTTGTTCTTATGTTCTTATGAAACCATCAGCTCCTGGAGATTTGTCTCCCTTCAGTCCCATTATTTTCTCTTTCACCATTTTCTTATTTATATTAAATCCATTAAGTTCTTCTCATTTACTTATTTTTAGGTTCCCTTCTACCACTGGTATTTTGTCTTCTTTCCCCACTGTGAAAGCCAATACAAAGTATTCATTTAATAAGTCTGCCATTTCCTCATTATCCATTACAGTATCACCTGCTTGTCTTTAATTGCCCGCATTCCCCCTCAAGTATATTGAGAAAAACCTTTTACTATTAGCTTTAATATCCCTTGCAAGTTTTTTATAATACTCCTTTTTCCATCTCATTTCTTTCTTTGTATCCTTTGGTGGTCTCCCAGTCTGCTGTATTTCGGCTTCCTTACATTTGTGCAAGCCTTTCTTCTTTAAAGCTGGACACTGTCTCTTACCTCGGTTGTTGATCATGATTACTTAACTACACAAGTGGACAATTGTAAACAATTTTACAACACCAAGTTATAGTCCAGCAATTTTATTTTAAATTCACAAGCTTTCGGAGGCTACCTCCTTCGTCAGGTGAACAAGTGGAGTTTTTGCCTTTTAAGAATATGTACTGGTTTTGTATTGTACCAACACTTTCTTTAAATACTTTCCATTGTTTGTCTGTAGGTTTACCCGTCAACAGCTCAGCCCAGTTTAGTGATCAATTTATTTCTCATCCCTTTGAAATTTGCCTTACTTAAATTTAAAACCTTGGTTTGTGACTCTCTCATCACCCTCTCAAACCTAATATCAAATTCAATCATACTATGGTTACAGGATGTTCCCTTACAGTCAGACTGTTAACTAACTCTGGTTCGTTACTCATCATTAAATCTATGGCCATATTCCTTTGTTGGTTCTAAAACATGTTGTTCTAGAAAACTGTCCAGATTATAACAACATGCATTTATGTAGCTCCTTTAACGTAGTAAAGCATCCTAAGGTGCTTCACAGGAGCGTTATCAAACAAAATTTGACACCGAGCCACATGAGAAAATAGGACAGGTGACCAAAAGCTTGGTCAAAGAGGTAGGTTATAAGAAGGGTCTTAAAGGGGGAGAGCGAAGTAGAGGGGCGGAGAGGTTTCGGGATGGAATTCCAGAGCTTAGGACCAAGGCAGCTAAAGGCACAGCTGCCAATGGTGGAGCGATTAAAATCAGAGATGCACAAGAGGCAAGAATTGGAGGAGCGCAGAGATCTGAGTTGTAGGGCTGGAGGAGGTTAGAGATAGGGAGGGGCAATGCCATGGAGGGATTGAAAACAAGGATAAGAATTTTAAAAATCGAGGCGTTGCTGGACCGGAAGCCAACATAGGTCAGCAAGCACAGGATATTTTTGAAATTCATTGCCTTTACTACTTGAGCTTATCTGCTTTTCCCAGTCTGTGTGAAAATTAAAATCTCCCATTATAACCACTTGGTTTCTGCTACATGCTTCCCTAATCTCCATATTTATACATCTCCCCCCCCCCACCACTAGATCACTACTGTCAGGAGGTCTGTAGACAACTCCCACCAGAGGCTTGCATCCTTTACCTTCCTTGGTTCTAGCCATACTTTCCACTGTCTGTTCACTCTTACTGAAGTCCTTCCTTTCCACTGCTGTAATTGTGTCTTTTATAAGTATTGCTAGTCCTCCTCCTATCCAAAGATCCCACAGCCTGGACTTTTTAGCTCCCAATCGTGCCCAGCTTGTAGCCAAATCTCTCTAATGGCTATTACATAATACCCTTTAAGCTGAAGGAAAAAACCTGGTATTTGACACTGGGTACCCCAATTTTGGATCCTCTTTCATAAAGTATGGTCCTGCATACCCTGAGATTTACAATAGAGCTCCAGTTACTCAGGTGTTAATTTTGATCTAACGTTTCTTGCATTGCATAGCCACAGTCCACCATTGTCAGTATGTATGTATGTATACACACATACACCTGGAAAGAGGGGCTTACCTAATACTACTTTAATTTGGCACCAATTCTTTGCCCATCCTCTTAATAAATACGTCTCTCCTTTATCCTGAGCTTTGTTATCCATTCCATGTTCCCTCAGTTTTCTTTCCTCCTTTAACAGTGGAAATACTTTCCTGTACTAATGAACATTAAGTTCAGACTTGCACACCATGCAATTCCTTGTCTAACTTAAACCAAAGAAGTTTTAACTTTTCAGACATGGTTAAGAAGTACCGTTTGAATTGACAATATTTTCTACACACATTCTAACTGGATCAACCCAATTTCAGCTACTTGAGGAATACACATTTCAAACCCTACCAACTATCACAGCACAGTTTCATAAAACTGAATCATTGTGGGCACTGCTTAACAAAAGTTGATTTTAAAGGAAATCCTTTATTCAATTACTTAACAGAACCCAAAAGCCTTCAACTGTGTTATAGTTTAAAAGGAGGAACTGTAACCCTCTTCAGAAGCTATTCATATGGATTACTAAAAGATGGTTATTATTCAACACATTCATTCCATGGGTTGTTTACATTGGTGACTGTAGCCAGCATGAATTGTCTATTTTGAATATCTGCATTCAATTACAATGCATTGTAATAATTGAAAACTAGCCAAAGGGGAACGGAAAACATTATACAGTACAATCCATAGAAGACATCAGGCAACCAAGGTCATGAAAAAAACTGACTAACAGATCTCCCGTGGTGTTGCACATGGGGAGTCAAGACCAAGTGCAATCTTCAGGCGAAGCAGTTTGGAGGGCAGAAGATAACCAGACCATAACAGATATAATTCAGTTCCCATTGTAAAGTCATATATTCTGACTTTTTTTGAAAAAAAGATACTATACTTCAAAATTCATGACTGCATGCACTTCCTGATATCCCTTTCTACTGGGGAGGATGTAATTACAGCATGACAACTTTATAGAGGCAGTTTCCATTATAAATGTGGACATAGGAATTTGACAGGAAGTGCACATAAACTTAAGATTATTTATTACAGATAGATAGATAGATAGAAATTGAAGCAAAATTCCAAGTTGTCCAGTTAGCCTAAAACTGGTAATCAGTCTAATTTCTGTTGAAAATTCCAGGAAATTGGCAAAGCTATGGAGCACCTGTCAGATTTGAAATTCTACTGCTGGACATTCAAAAATGTTGTAGCTCCAAAGAATCATAGATGTCGTGGATACCAGAATCCAATTTTCCATAACTAACCCAGGTCTCAAAAACATTTGAAGTTTCCACAATATAATTCAACTCATTTTAGTGATGCTTAGAGCTGAATTCTTCCAATTTTATGGAAGAATCAGACAGGCTCCAAAGCACAGCACTAGCTTTCACTACTGCATTGAATAATTTGGGATGGACAATAACTGGATTCAAATGATTTAGGCAATATCATTGAACTTCTTTACCTTCAAAGTCCCAAATTTGCTTAAAATGTAACTTTTATGGGACATGTGACTGTCATTGTACAGTGGTACAATTTTATTAAAATAGAAATTTAACCAATTCTTGAAATGTCCATCAAAAGGAGAGAAAGCAATACGAAGACTCAAAAAATGGTCCAAGTGCCAAGAGGGGATAAAGTACAAGTATCACCACAAACGACATAACTAATTTTCAAACCAGATTTCACATTTTTAACATCAAGATTTTTGGAAATTGTGCTTTTTCAAATATCTCACAGATCACTTTTGCCTGCTCTTGCAATTTTTCGACTATTATCGTTGCTCTCCAAAAAGTGTTCTCATCCTGGGATATGGTTGCATGGGTGCCAAAAGCCTTATCATTCCTTAGGTGCAAGCCCAGCAACTGTTGTCGCATATTTCAGTCGGCACATGAAATTTGTATACTATATCCACTTGAAGTTAATACCCCTTAGTACAATTATAGATCTCATCCTTCCAAACTTGGGTTCTGCCTAGTGACTAGTCAAATTCTTCAAAGAGATTACTGAGCAAACAGACAAAGGGAATGAAGCAAACTTGCAAAAATATTTGACGAAGTGCCATGTAAAAGACTGTTGCAAAGATTAATGCTCATGTAGTTAACGGTAAAGTGTTAAGGATAGCTGAAGCATAGAAAGTAAAGAGTAGGAATAAATGAGTATTTCTCAGGTCAGTGGGAATTAGCATGCGCTGCAGGCACCAATTTTGCAATCCTTCTAATTCTGCATTAAAATGATTTGGACAAGGGCAAAGACAGAATATCAAAAATTTCTGGAAGAGAGAGCAAGCGGAGGTAATTAGTTGGCAGAGAAAAAATTTAAACACTTTGTGGAAATTTACTTGGAAAATGAAACTAAATTAAACATACTTTCCGTGATTTACAAAGTAACGATCTGACTGTTCATCCAGCATCACCATTTCGGATTTGAGCAAAGCCTATATATCCATTCATCCGCTACCTGGCTGAGTTTTATTTATAAGGTTTGCTTGCAGGGAAGGCAATATGTCCAAGATTAAATTTTAATCAGCATTTGGCTGAGTGCTGAACTTGAAATCCAGCACTTGAACACTATCCTTTATTTCAGCATTGTGGAAAAAGTGAACGCCACAACCACAATAATCCTAATTCAAATAATGAAACACCTCAGAACTGTGTAATTTCTTTTAAGAACATTCCAAAGTACTACTTTAAGTGTAACTTATGAAACATCTTTGGTTAATACAAAACATAAACCACAAATTAGATTCTTTAAATTTCAAAATTCCTTTTCAAAAGAACCAATCTAATTTTTTTTTAAAAATCAATTTTTCTAACATGCAATGGAGGAAATAAATTCTGCCACGGGCAAGAATACTTTTAGGGCCCAATAAGATGCACCAGTGCATAGTATTTTGATACTAAATTTAATGTAATTTCGATAACTATGTTCATTCAGAGCCTGATCATCTTGTAATCATAACAGGTAAACAGAACAGCATAACTCATTTTTAATTTTTAAAAAACATGTTGAAATACTAGCATTACCTACTGTCCTACAACACATGCCTTGACCCTTCATCTAGGTTTCTCAACTTAAGCAAACCGCCTTTCTATCGTTTCCCATTGTGTACACAAACGTATACAGACTGACCCAATAACTCAACAGTACCCAATACGTGGCTCACGAGATGCAGGTCACTCTTCTATTGCTTGAGTGCAATTCTTTGACCTTTTAATGTGATTAATAGTAGTGCAGCTCTATAGCAGAATGTAAGCTGAGAAATTTTCAGGGGAGGAGTTTTGAAGGAAGTAGGATCAAGCACATAGCAGAGAGGGGATGGATATTTCCAACCATAACTGAAATGACATTGGCATTTGCTATAGATGGAGAAGCAGAAGCAGCAGCAGCAAGAAAACAGTCATGTCAAGATCTGCAACAGAAGTGGCAAGAGAAACCTAGTGATTTTGCTTGGATCAAGGAAAACAATTTTAGCTCCAAAAATATGACATTGCTGATAAATGTTAGCAAGGGTTTCAGCTGAACAATGCTGAAACTTAGTGCTGTTTAACTGAATCTGTTTGGAAGTGGTGAATTAAGTGAAATTTGATGTAGAAAATACATAATACAAAGTAAATTACATATTTTTGAGGTGTGAACTGCAATTATCCTATCTCAGCGTAACGTAAAAGTGGCAACGACAGACAACAAATGGGGTGAAATCACACAAGGCATTTTAATTGTTGTTGCTGATAATGGTGTCTCCTGCATGGAATCCGAGGCCCAGTTGTGCCACAAATGTTTTTTTAAATTTTGGTTCAGAGTTGAATTCTGGAAGATTGTGCTGTAAGTGTCCAAATATTGACACCACTGCCCTTCATCTGATTTCTGTGTTCAATTTCACTTGTGTGCAAATCTGTTTTCTACCTTCCAACATATAAAATATAGTACAGATCTATCCCAACTGCTACTCACATTTTAGAAGTGTTACATTCATGCACAAGTAGAAACCAGATTTCCAAAGTAACATCATATTGATTTGCCTACCCAATTGCACCTTGTACAATACAAGCGTATTTTTGTTGCCGTTATAATGAAACCATTAAAATTATTACCGTTAGTGGTTTTATCAGAAATTCTTGAAAATCTTTTTCTTAGTTGTTGGAATTACAGTACGACATGGTTTGGAAACTAATAATCTTTAACTTTAAAAAAAGTGACTGGAATTTTGTCACAACTCAGTTCAAGAAAAAAAAGTGTCAAATTGACACTGAAAATGTCCTTATGCGTATATTTTAATTTAAGACACATTTACCATAATGGAGCATTAAGGACTTCAATTTAGTGCAATCCTGAAAAATAGATACCCAACAGAAACATTCAAGCCATTTAACATTACAGATTGGGCCTTGGGAGACTTAATCAGCTCTTCTGAGCTGTAATATAAAAAGGACTTGAACACTTGTGCCAGTTAAATTTTCTTTTTGTACCTCATGTGTTGTGAAAGACTGCCCACATCCATTCTGTCACTAAGATTGCCTTCTTCCATCTGTCTAACACTGCCCATCATTGCCCCACTACTTCCTTATTGTCGTTGAAACTCTTATTCTTGCCTTTATAACCTCCAACTTTAGCTATAATGTATCTAGAATGCCAGTGCTCGTATTCTAACCAGTTTAAAGCATTACATGTCCATTACCACAGTCCTCACTAGACTTGACTGATCCCCTGTGCCCTGGCAAATTGATGCTCACATTTAAGTGCCTCCACAGTCTTTCCTAACCTACTTCAGTGATCATCTTCAGTCTTATATCCCTGCTCACACTTTTCTATCATCTAGCAGTAGTCTACTCCCTGCTTTCAAAAGCCTGTGCAAGTCTTATCATTTTAACTGCTTTTTCAGCTCTGTCCCTTAAATCTACTTCATCTAGTCTCCTTTGCATTCTGTATCCATGTTCATTTCGCTCATCTGTAAACCTCTCTGGGATGTCCTTTTTGTTCTATAATTGATATCTTCTCTCAAATTCTAATAATCGTACTTCAGTAGTAACAGAAACCCACTCCCTTCACTAATTCTGTACAAATGATTATTGCCCTGTTTACCATGTTATCAATGACAGCAGCACAGTAAAGTTAGAAAATGCACTGCTCCTCCAGAGGTTCTAAGACCTAAAGAGATGGGTTTTACGAACATCCCCAGCAACAATATTAATAATTTCCACCATCTTATCTGGGTATTGGATATGAACATCTCATCTACCAATACAGGCCAGAGTGGCATTTTCACTCACTGGCTTGTACAGACTTTCCCAAAACTAATGAGGAAGCCATGGCATTCACAAAGTTGTTAAATATGATGTAAAAACAGCTACATGGCACAAGATGGCACACAGATTCTTTTCTGTTGTCCCACTACTGTGGAATCCATCTTAAAATATAAAAGGAGTAGTTTCCACAGCAATGAAAGCTTCAAGCAATATTGAACGATTTACTGAAGTAGTTTTGTTGTATAAATCGGCAATAAGTTACCACACTCCTGCTTTTAATTTGTAAGTATGCAGTGCACCACATAGTGCAGCATGCAAGGTCGAATTCCCATTTCACTCAACTCCTGAACTGAACAATAGGTTGTATAGGAAACAAATCAAGTGGAGGTGTCATCACATTCCAGCTTATCAAAGATGGGGTTGATAGAAGTCTGGGTGCAGGACACCCATTTAGCAGAAATGCAGGACCTTGAAATATCATGGGGGAAAAAAAATCAAGGCAAGTTAAATCAAAAGTTAAATAAAAATGTGTAAAAAAAGACAGCAACCGATTACTAGACGACAGATTTTTTTTAAAGTTGAAGATCGCAGGACACATTCGTATTACAACCAGCTACTGTAGATTATGAAAAGTACAAACCAAATGAATCAATGTAAATAAATCAACAATGTAAAGGCAATGACAAGCAGTAATCACTGACTTTTTTCTAAGTGTAGATTAGCAGTCACTGAGCCAAAATCCAAATTAGCTTGCATGACAACATAACTGATCATTTTGGAGTGGTTACCAAGTGGGAATTAAAAGTTTTCTTAAGATAGCTCCACCTGAGGATCAATTGGGTTAAGGCACAACTTAGTGTGCTATACAGACTAGAAGCTCCCAGTTCAATCCCCTTCTGTACTAAATCTGCTGATCTCAGCCAGACCAACAGTTACAATACATCAACTGGCCTCAGGTAGGGGGGAGGAAAGAGAAAGAAGCAATTAGCCAGGGTTTCCACTCCTCATTGCTAGCCAATGGTACTCTGGAAAGTGCATGAGTCATTGGGCAAGAACAGCATTGGCAAGTCAGGTGTGATACTCTCCAGCTAATATACCAAAACTCACTGACTAGGCTCATACATCAAGAGTGGCTACTTGAGGAAATACTCCTGAAACCAAACATCAATAATCTGTGTCTTCAGGAGAGAAGAAAAATGAAAGTTTTCAAAGATACCTCCAATTCTGGCCTCTTGTACGTCCCCGATTCTCTTCACACCACTATTGGTGACCGTGCCTTCAGCTGCCTAGGCCCTAAGCTCTGGAATTCCCTCCCTAAACCTTTCACCTCCTTTAAGATGTTCCTTAAAACCTCTCTCTTTGATCAAGCCTTTGGACACCTGTCCTAATATCTCAGTGTCAAATTTTGTTTGATAATGCTCCTGCGAAGTGTGTTGGGACATTTTACATTAAAGCCACTATATAAATGCTATTTTTTGTTCCATAGCAATTTTACACAACCTAACTGGAATATTAAAAAATTCTCCACCCTCCCAATAATCCCATTAAATGTTATATCAAAAGACATAGTTATCGTTAGCAGTGAGATGGCATCATTATTTCCACTCGCGAAGTTATAATTCACACTTTATCTGGCAAGCTCGGTTTGTGGCTATATTTATCATATTCACATCACTCCATGCCACAAGAAACCTACTTGAACTAGTAATTCGGATACACGGTACAGAATCCAACGTATATTAGAACATAACTAAAAATTGACAGTAGCATATTAAAAATATCCTTTAACCAAAGCTGACCTTAGCTGAGTGTTTTAACTTGGTAGTTTAAGAGGGAGAAAAAAGTTATGGGACTGAAGCATGAACAGTACATTTTGTTTTTGTACAACAGCCCAGATCCAATTTTATGCATTTAGATCTTCATAAGCCAAAAGATGAAACCTCAGTTATTCTGGGATGCAAAAGTTCAAAATGTGTTATTTTGGATCAAGAGTGTCCACCAGCCCAATTAGTTTTCTGCTTGCATGACTGACTAGGTATTAATATCCCTTTCAAATGTTATTTATTTTTAAAAATGTATAAATAGAACACAACTCTGCTGTTAATAAAGGCTTTTCCACAAGTGGAATGAATTATGTATTTAACAGCTCCCCACTGAATACTCACTGCAATACTTTTAGATATATGTTACTTTTCCTCCTCAAAACTCATTCCAATATTCTGTAATAAATTTTACTGGGATTCCATAGTTTAAAATATTCCGTTTTGTCACATTTCCTCCAGTGACAACGCAGATGAATATGCACATTTTCTAAATCGTGTGTAAAAAAAGTGTGACTCATAACCGAATCATAGAACGTTACAGTACAGAAGTTTCTGAACTTTACATCTAACATAATGTTACAAACATATTAGTCAATAAGCTTGTAACATTATGTGGCATTTCTGGTAACAAGACAAGCATACTCAATTATTTCAAGGGAGAACCCCGTATTTTCCCTTAGCTAATCTATCACGGTATCGTTTTGAGCCAACAGCTGTTTAATGCTGATTTGCCAAATTGAGTTTCCCCTCCCACAGCCTGGAGGAACGTCAGCACGGGGCTGTGCACTATCAAACCATAACAACGCATGGTCATCGTACCAGATACATTGGCAACGTCCACGCCAAGCCTGGCATCGCCCGATTGGCGAAATATTGCCAATTGTGCATTCCATTAAAAAAACGTATCTATTTCTCCTAGGTCCCAGAAGCAGTAGGCATATACTGTAACTAGTGGATGTAGACACACATCCATTAAAAGCAGTCGCTCCTCATGAATTCCAGTCATTCCGAAGTCAAAACTGATAGCTCTAGAGTCATTTTCCACACTAACATGCTTCTCTCGTGATTACAGTTTAATGTAAACGAGCAAAATAATCAAAGATAGAGACAGGGGAAATTCAGCACGTGGTACTGTTATAACTGAAAGTAGACGTACCCCCCAAAATACCTTCCCATAAAGAACCGCACGTAGAACCGAGTAGTTCTGCACGCTTGTCCTAACATTTATTTATTTAGGCCTCAAGCAACCTCCCTATCTGAAACCGGCCACCAAAACAGCACCAACTCACAGCCCTCAAGTCACACACAGGACGGGGATAGGAAACCCAGCCAAACGTCAATGACTAAAGTCATTCGGCAACACAATGGGGTTGTCCATTCGGTTTTGAAATAATCCCCTCAATTAACGCCTTCAACAACAGCCTCCCCCCTCAAAAAATACAACGGCTCGACCCTTAAACCCGGATCAAGGCCGCTCCGACTCGAATTAATTCACCCGACAATGAATGTACCGCTCAAACAAAGAGAATATCCCGTCCGTCCCCCGACACCGGCTCAGGACGGTACTAAACACTCCCTCTCTCTCACACACCAACCACACATATACACTAACAAATAAGCAATTTCTCCTTAAAATGTTTAACATTTTCGCCGCTCTTTACTCTGTACATCAACATATATTAAATAAATAAGTTTTGACAAAAAGTAATTTTTAGGGAGGTTTCGGTGTCGGTGCTGCTTGGGCCCGACCAATCCCCGCTCCCTTCCCTTGCCCTGCCCGCCTTGTTACCGCCCGAGAGCCCGCGCATAACCTATTGTTTTTCCCCTCCACTTACATAGACTGGTAACGGCCAGGGATAAACGGCGGGTTCCGCACCCGCTGGGCTTTTAAGACGCAGTTCGTGCTTCTCACCCATTTTCTTCCTGGTACTATCATGCTATGTCTTGACGGATTGAAAAGATTTGGGGGAAAAAAGGAATTAAGAGTCGAAAAAAAAGAGGGCGTTGATTTTTTTTTATATATATGAGTGAGTCAAAAAAAAGTTCTAACGTAATTTGTCATCATATCCCTTTCATGACTCTCTGTCACCAGACCCCAACCCCCGGCCATCTTGGGCCGGCGTGAACTGAGCGACCAAGAGCGCTATACCGCAGACCAAACCAACTCGCAGACTTGGGGGAAACCATGATCCTGTACAACAATAATCTCCTTAATAATACATCTTTCCTCAACTTTTTTTCACACTATTAACATGCTTGAAAATGTAAACTCTCCATGCTTCGAGCTTAATCAAAAAATGTTTCAATTTATTGAGAAATACATAGCTCATGATTTTTTTCTGATATTAACACCATGGTGTATTGGAGATTATACCAAATCTGAGATGTAGGGGTGGGTTTTGACGTCCAAACATAAAGAGCATATGCTAATTAGCTCGGGCAGACTGTTCCAAGCACGTGATGCGAAGAGAACAGGAGACAACTGAAGGGTGTGTTCCTGTGCTGGGTTGTGGAATGTGGAAAGGTTTTCTGGTTAGAGACCTGAGCTGTATATCGCCAAATTTGCACCACCACAAATATACTGATCAGACTTCAGAGCGAAACCTGGAGTTTTTAATTGTGCACATTATCAAACATTTACCCACGCTAACCTCTCCAATTCTTACCAGTGTAGCAGAAACGTCAAGTCTCGACTGACTGACTAACTCATTTTGGTTTCAAAATATAACCGACAATGAGACTTGAAATAAAAACAAAATATGCCAGAAACACACAGCAGATCAGTCCATCTGTGAAAAGAACAGACAAGTTTACATTTTGGATGCAGACCCTTTTTTATTCATTCATGGGATGAGGGCGTCGCTGGCGAGGCCAGCATTTATTGCCCATCCCGAGCTGCCCTTGAGTAGGTGGTGGTGAGCCGCTGCCTTGAACCGCTGCAGTCCATGTGGTGAAGGTACTCCCACAGTGCTGTTAGGTAGGGAGTTCCAGGATTTTGACCTCGCGACGATGAAGGACCGGCGATATATTTCCAAGTCAGGATAGTGTGTGACTTGGAGGGGAATGTGCAGGTGGTGGTGTTCACATGCACCTGCTGCCCTTGTCCTTCTAGTCCTTCTTCAGAATTGATTCAGTAAAGGTTTAGTGCTTTCTTAAGACCCTCAGCAAGACTCACACCAGCTCTCAACTGACATGATTTCCCATTTTGCAGGTCTGACAAAGGGTCATAAGGCCTGAAACGCTAACCATACCTCCCTCTCCCCACAGCCACTGCCTGACCTGTTGAGTGTTTTCAGACATTTTCTGTTTTTATTTCATGATTTCTCATGAGACCTTTTAAGGAAAGAATGGGCAGAATTTCCCAAGGAAGCCAGGGAACTCCTCATACAGGCCCCTTGATGGGAACTTAAAGGGCCAGTGTAATAAGGGAAAATTCCTGGCATAGAGTTTGCCCTGAATTCCTGGTCCCACCAGGTAGAAATTTTCCTTTTCACCCTCCCAGACCCCAATAATTTTGGGGCCATTGTGCAGTGGGCACATTGCTGCCACTGGTTCAAAGATGTGGAATCTGACTTTGGAAGTCCTTGAGATTGACCCAGTGGGAATCTTGGCACAAACTCTATCACAGTGATGAAGGGGATTATTCCATTGAGTTTATCCACAAGGGATTACAATTACACAAAAATCATCCTGAATCATTATTCTGTAGGTTGATGTGTTGTCAATCAAGGTTGAAAGGGTGATTGGAATATGTCAAATGTAGAGCTTCAAATTTGGTGGCAAATCTCCATGGCAGCTGTCTCCTCAGCTTCCTAGCCATGGTTGACCAAATCCCCGGCATATGATTCAGAGCAGTCCAGCAATCAAGCATGTAGTTATGAATTGGTGGAAACATCCTTTATTTCCCAATTACATTGTTCAATGTCAGTTGAAAACTCTGCACCATGGGCTTCATGACAAGGGATGACCACCAAGTTAGAGTGGCTGATGGCTTACATGTTACAAGTGATCATGTCAAGGCACTCAGCTACAAGAAAGATATTGCTGATCATGAAGCTTGGACTGGGTTAATGTGATTGCCAAGAGTGTGGACTCAATGGCAGATGGAGTGATTAATGATTTTCTTGTCTCTGCAACTGAAGTCATAAACAAACTGGAAGCTGCCAGCTGTTCGTTCACTAAGGTATCCATGGAGGCAAGGGTAGATGTTAGTTGAAAGCAATACTTAAAGCCTCTTTAGAGCATCCAAGAACTGTTGCAGGGGTGGATTATGATGTAGCATGACATGAGGGTCATTATGGAGAAGAAGGCAGATCAGTGAGTTGATTTCATCCGCGATTACACAAAAATCATCCAAAATTATTTTTCCTTTGGCCAAAGACTAACATCAGAAATGGCTGAAAGGGCTCCTTCTGGGCTGGTGCTAACAACTTGGACTATGCTGCTCTTCAAAAAAACTCACAGGGCAGAGTGTTCTGCACAGATAGAAAGTTTTAATGAACCAGTTCACTGAGAGAAAGTGGACTCCATACTGCATGCGTGACTAATGGTAGGGTGCAATCATGAACGCTATTCATGTCCAAGTCCTAAAGGCTGCTTTGCTTTTGGTGTAGGATGGGACGATGGTAATGGTCTTAGTGATCAGTACCAAGAAAGCTGTCTCATCCTGAAGCTGTCTTTCTGATGTTGGTGAATAGGATTTTATTTCAGATGTCAATTCCCTGGATGTTCCAAAATGCAACTATGGTTTGTAACCAACAAGAAGGAGGATCCTAGTGAAATCTATCAAGGAAATCACTGATATCAGTGGCTCCTATGGTGATTCTTTGGGTTGTCATGGCATGTATTTGTACCAGATTGGAGTCCATTCTCACAATGAATGAGTGGGATTGGTTGTAGTTTTATTTGAGACCAAAGAAGTTCATGTGGCTCAAGGGAAACCTACTTATTTTACTTTCATCAATTTTCAGAAGGCATTCAATCCATTCCCTCGTGTAGCCCTGATGAAGAAGTATGAAGGTATGAGAGTACATGGATGAATCCCGGATTTTGTCTCTGTAAGGGTATATAGAAGCATATTTCTCAAAAGAAATATGAGCCAGGATTATCCACAGTCACCCTTCCTATTGTGTGTCTTCATGAATGATGTGCTGCATAACATCATATGGAGTAATATTGGAGTGGCTGTTTCAGGCATTTTTGGAAGAAATGCAGACTTCTTTTGCAGATGTGTTATTCACAGAGATGCTTGGGCATCCTGTGCACTCCTTGCCCCATCTGAACAATGGGCTACCCAGTGGAATGTGCTGGTTGCCTCCAAGTGTGGTCCTATGGCTCTTTGCAGGTCAAGGGGATCTTTACTGTATTGAACGACAGATAAATGGAGTGTTAGTCCCAGTTGTTACATCTGGTGGGTTCCAGTTTCCTTCTGCCTTTGTTCAAGATCCGGAACTGCGCTATGAGGTAGGTTTATGACAAGAAGAGAAAGCATTTGCAAGGAGGGAGAGCTCTGGCCTGTTGCTCAGCACCCTGGAAGGGGGAATCAACCTCATGGTGGACACTTTTCCTTGTTAAAGAGAATTTGGATTAAGCAATTGGTAGTGAGTTAGTTTGGTACATACTGTGTGACTTGGACATCTAGAACACTAAAGTGGCTACATGTCATCAGTTGCCACATGCAGGACCCTTCATCATATTGATGGAAGATTTTTGCCATAAAACTGCTAAGATCTCTTCCTGGGACTAGGAGGGGTAGACGTACCACTGGGAGCTGCAAAGCTTTCCACACGGCTCCAGATAATTCTGCAAACCAATGTTCTAACATATATGGTGGTGAAACTGGACAAGCAGGAAGCTCACCAGTGATCTGTGCTGGGTGAACAGGTTGAACTCCATTAGTACACATGCGTATGGTGGAGTGAAGGGGTGAAGGAGGGGTGGTGGGGGAACAGGAGGAGTCCTTACATTTTGATTCTTGCCAACCTGCACCTGTAAGTGCGTCCTTATGGAGAAAGTGCATTCCATATCAGGCAAATGAAAACTACTTATATGAATTTCTGAGTAGTTTGGTTTGGAGACTCTTAAGCAGAATACTGGGGTTCCATGCATGTCAGACACTCCCACCTGACCAAAATAAAACTCACTCCCAACATTTCACCATTGGTGATGGTTTTGGTATAGCACTGGTGCAAACATGGTAAACACAGACTGACATAGCAACAAAATCCACCTTGAATTTACACTTGCTTATAGGCAACAAGGGGTTAATAGTGTGGTGACACAATGATGCAGAAGATCAAACTGTACCAACATTTCTAAGTTCACCTCAGTATTTCCCTCAACCAGTTTCATAATTAAAGCATACTGTGATAGAAAATGAACCACTTAGTCAAAGTTTTGTCTCACATTGAGACCAGCAGGATGGAGAATAGTGTTGGTTCAACAGATTCTTTGCAACCACAACTACTACTAATTGCATTTATGTAGTGCCTTTGACATAGAAAAACATCCCAAAGCACTTCACAGGAGCATAATCAGACAAAATTGACACCGAGCCAAAGCAGATATTAGGAGGGGTGACCAAGAGCTTGATCAAAGTGATAGGTTTTAAGGAGGGTCTTAAAGGAGCTGAGGGAGGCGCAGAGCAGAGATGTTTAGGGAGGGAATTCACAGCTTAGGGCCTAGACGGCTTAAGGCATGGCTGCCTATTGTGGAAAGAAGGGAGTGGGGGACGCACAAGGCTAGAGTTGGAAAAACACAGAGTTCCCGAAGGGTTGTAGGGCTGGAGCAGGTTACAGAGATAGGAATTTGAACAAGAGGATGAGAATTTTAAATTGGAAGGGTCGGGCGACTGGGACCCAATGTAGGTCAGCGAGCGCAGGGGTGATGGGTGAGTGAGACTTGGTGTGGAGTAAATGGGCGGCAGAGTTTTGCATGAGCTGAAGATTGTGGAGGGTGGAGTATGGGAGACCAGCTGGAGAGATATCATCAACAAAAAGGGAATGATTGAATTGCAATAGTAAGTGATTCGGGAACTGAGCTTAACATCTTTGCTGCGAATGGCACATTCATATCACATCTCCCCAACAATATCAATAACACTGTTTATGAAAAGGAGTCTTATGGCACCAAACATAGGCTACCATTAAGAGATGGGTGGCAGTAAATAACTAACAGGATTTAAGTTTTATCTTTCTGTAGTGCAGCATGAATGACAACAGTAACATCAGACAAGCCTCACTATGCAAAATATAGCTTCTTTATCAATAAAAACCAGGTTGCCAACATTATTGTAAGAATTTTCTTTTTTAATAATCCCCTTGATGTCTCGACATCATCTAAGTCCTCTGATCAAGAAGGAAGGCAAACAATGGGTTCTTAGGAATTAGGTGCCAGAACAGTGGCCCCATCAAATGACATAATGCAAGATTGTTAGTAAACCCATATATAAAATTTACTGCACATTTTTTTTCCTGAAGAAGTGCTAACCTGTTATTTTCCCAAGTGCTGAGAAAATAAGCTAGATTCAACAGCAAGAGGGAAATGGCAGCAGTCCCTCTCCCACTTTTTGTTCTGAGTTAACATAAGGTGGAAAGTAAATTGCTCCAGACAATTGCAATCATGAAAAAAAGGAGGGACAGACACTCAAAGCAGATTTTTGTTTTACAGTGACACACCCCTCATTACAGTTCCTTCCTCAGCAAGACTCACGCTCTGAGCGAAGTGGGAAGGTGGTAACTTATTTCAACACATTCAGTATGTGTCAATTTCCTGATAGGAAAGCTACAATACACCAAAGGTAAGATGTAAGTATCTTGTGTCTATATATTGCTTTATAACATGGAAGTATCTACACTGATCTTCAAAAGCAATGAGAAAACGAGAAGGCCTATGAACTTGGCCTTGCCTAGGCATAAAGGAATCAAGTGTATTTAGGTGTGATATGCACACAATCACACTTTAATTATGGACACTATACTTCATTGCAATCATCCCATTTTTAATTGTGTAGACTATTGTAGTTTAGAGAAGAAATGAAGCAAAAGCATAAATGCTGCCATATCTCATTTATTCTCTGTGAATGATAATATTTGCCATAATCTGCATTGTGCTTCCTATTGCTACCAAACATTAATTATATCTGTTTGCAAAGTAGAAATTCTTATCTTAATATGATAGGGTACATTTGTTTTCAGGTAAATTTTAGGCATTCCTACTTTAATGTTGATATTTTTGATTGATCCAAGAAAGAAACAACTTGCATTTACATAGCAACTTTCATGACAACAGGATGGCAAAACAACCTGAGGCGAGATGAGGAAACATTTTTTTACACAGCGAGTTGTTATGATTTGAAATGCACTGCCTGAAAGGATGGTGGAAGCAGATTTAATAATAACTTTCAAAAGGGAATTGGATAAATAATTGAGGGGGAAAAAATTGCAGGGCTTTGGGGAAAGAGCGAGGGAGTGGGACAAGTTGGAAAGCTCTTTCAAAGAGCCGGCACTGGCACGATGGGCTGAATGGCCTCCTTCTGTGCTGTATCATTCTATGATGTCCCAAAGCACTTCGTAGCCAATAAAGTATTTTTAGAATTATAATTACTGTTGTAACGTAGACAAATGCAGCATCCAATTTGCACACAACAAGGTCCTACCAGCAACAATGTTTTAAGTGACCAGCTGATCTGTTTTAGTGGTGTTAGTTGAGAAATAAATGTTGGCCAAGATGCCAAAAGAACTCCCCTGCTCTTCTTCAAATAGTGCCATGGGATCTTTTACATCCATCTGAGAGGCCAGATGGGGCTTCAGTCTCATCTGAAAGACAGCACCTCTGACAGTCCAGTACTCCCTCAGTACTGCACTGAAGTGCCAGCCTAGATCGTGTGCTTGTCTCTGGAGTGGGGCTTGACCTATGGCTTTCTAACTTAAGGCAAGAGTGCCACCTCTGAGCCAAGGCTGACATCTAAAATGCAGTAGAAATATTTGTTGAAAATGATGAAATTTGAGTTACATCTATTTCTTTTTGAGGGTACAAACCCCTTTGTATTTTTTTCCTCTCGGCTCCCTAGTTCACACACTAACTTTAGCAGATGGGTCTGGTAAACAACTTGCTCCTAGGATGCCACAATGTTGCCCTAAATTGGTTAATTGGAATTGCATAAGGGTAGCCTGATGATGACACTAATTTTTGCTGTCCTGTGGGCACATACCTACAATAATGCACCTAAGATCAGGAGCACAGCAGTGTTGGACATTGAGTATGAGCCAATGTCCCACTAATCCAGGTGGTCCAAGTTAATGCACTAATACATCTACTCAGTACTTGACAAAATATTTAGTGAGTTTGTAAGGTCTTTATAAAAACCTCGGCAAACTGATTAAAGTATTAAAAACTGCAAGGAAGAAGGCATGTTTTCCATCGGATCAAATGCTCCCTTCTAGATCTTATTGCAATATACAAAGAGGACACAGGCTGTCGTAAATGGCATCACAAATGACATTACCAAGGCAGTTTGTTGTAACTGAATAAATCATTATTTCTGGATAAGGGATCAAAAGGAACTTGCATGTTTGTTAAACAGATTGCAGCAAGCATAAACACTGTGTACAAACGTAACTTGCCAATTTTTTCTATTAATTCAATAATATAAAAATAATAAGGACATTTGAAAAGAAAACATTAAGATTGTCAGATGTTAAACATATTTTAAAGGTGAGCTGGAGCATAACTGGAAAACACTGTAAATCGGGTTCAGATTTTGAATAGATAATGAAAGAGTTTTGACAGCTTGCATAGGTATCAAAAGTTGGCTTGTTACTGAACTTTGAGGAGCCTTATTATTTGTAATTACTGTTAATAAAATAACTAATATATTAAAAATGTTATATTCTGTATATATTGTTCTGTTGATTAAAAATGTCCAAGCTAACTGGTATGGCACAATAAGGTAAATGTTGGAAAAGGATACTGATACACAATGTCAACAATTCTGTTTCCTGCCTCCACGTTGGATTTTCTTCCACTTCATCTTTGCAAGGGAGAAATAGTTCAAGCTGTTGTTCATAGGAAGTAAAAACCACCACTGGATGCACCACACATAAAAATAGTATTATTTCATATTAAGTGTATGAGTTGAAAAAGATGACGAAAAATTCCAGTGCAATGTGTAGTATGTAATTGCTATTCGTGTTATCTGTGGTCTAACCTGCCAACGTCACGGGTACGAAAACCACATCCATAGTGACTAGTGAACATATATGAAGAGTAATTTACAGTCAAAGGATGAACTTGTGAAAATCGAAAGTGAAAATACACACATGTGAAAAAAGGATTAGCAGTTAGCAGCAGCATGCAGGATTAATTCTGAATTTCTTTGAGAGGTCTCCTTAAGGTTTATATCGAGAGGAAAGTGCCCATAAAATAAATAGAGTATCTCACCAATGAAGTTAGTCCCAGGCATTCTTTCATTCACAGGAAAGAATAATACAACTCACATGCTGGTAGTGCTCATGAATAATGACTGTGAAAATATCAGAAATCTTCATATATATTGGCTATTACAGTATTCATGTTTATCGTAAAATGATTTCAAAAGTTTCACACTTGTAAGATTATTTACTGTTGTTTATGACAGCTTTAAGTTCAAACAGATGTCACAGAAATGTATCACTTTGATATTTACAGAAAGGTATAATTTTGATGAAGATGAGTCAAATGTTTGTTTTATCAATGATTCATCTATCTTTCAGATATTATTTTTCTCAGCAATTACCATGATTCAAAGGTGTGGGAGTTTTGGTCTTAAGGTTAATATGACAAAGTGGTTTACCTTAACTTGAATCATAGTTTTGGTAACTACCCACACAGAAGTGGTTGCTTATGACATCACCTCCTCGATAGACATTGCTCAAAAAATACTTCCATTCAGTCAGCTCACACTTTCCACTAGCAGTTCTTGATCATCTAAGATTATTCATAAATGCAATACAACAGTGATACTCCACAAAGACCCAACATATGGGCAAAACTCGCACTACACTAGTAAATTCAATTTTACTGCTACCTATTCAGTTTCAGTGATGGAAACAACGTTTTGAAACCTAGTAAATAAATTGGTGACAGAATAGAAACATATTGTTAAATGTGAAACCATTGCTGATGAGTAAATTAAGTAACTTAAAATAGCTCTTTCACACTGCATGATAAATTACTATCAAATGAATTTTTTTTAAAACTGCAAATGCTGGAAACCTTAAATAAAAACAGCAAATTGTAGAAATACACAACAAGTCCATTGGTACCTGTAGTGATGGTAGGTATCTCAATGCTTCAGTTGTCGGCTGTTCATTCTCAGGCTGGAAGATAAGAGAGCCCCTTAAAAGGGCTAAACAAAACAAATAGGGGAGGGCAAAGAGAACAGCAAGTAAAAGTCAACTGTCAAGAGTGCTGATTCCTGGCACAGAGAGGACTTAATGGGCTAAATGGCCAGCAACCTGGTTTTTTTTGAAGAGCTGGAAAGAGGTGGAATCTGAGGGTGATATGCAAAGATCCTCAGGAAGCCATTAAAAGCCATTCAAAGAAAAAAAGGGTGTGAAAATAGGTACAGGGCAGGGAGTTCCAGAGGGCAGGACATAGTGGCTGAATAAGAAGGAGCACAGGACAAGGAGAAGCCCAGCGTTAGCATGAAGGGCGTGAAGAGATCACTAAGGCATGGTAGGGAAAGGTCATGCAGGGATTTAAACGCAAAGATGAGAATTATGAGGCCAATTTGCCTGGGCACAGAGAGCCAGTGGCACTTGGGGAGGATAAAGGAAAGAGGACTGTGGGACTTCGTGCAGGTAAGGACAAAAGCTGCAGCATTTTGAAGGAGTTGAAGCTTGTGGAGGGTTGACGCAGGGAAAGCAGCGAGGAGAACATTAGGGAAGTTGGGCCTCGAGATGATGAAGCCATGGACAAGGGTTTCAGCAGGTGGGCGAGAGGGTGGAGGAAAGAGGTTGGGGTTGGGGGGGGAGGAGTGGCAATGCATTCCATTGCATTTTCTCATTTCAAGGAAGACTTTCAATGATGGTAGGCACAGCCATAAAAGACTCCATCGCTATGGATTTGGGCCCTGCATCTCCCAAAAGAATGCATGGGGGCCTAAAATTCCAATTGGGTCCTGGATCCACTTCCTCGATGGAGCAGGTTTATCCATGGTGAAATAGAAAAGGGGTCAGACCCAGTTCCGCTTGGATTTCGCCCAGTTTGCCCTAGTGGGCCTCAGCAGAATTCTCACCAGCTGAGATCTAGTGTTACTCCCATTGAGGCCTGACAAAAGGCCCAAACATCCTACAGAGGAGATTGATTAGCTTCAATAATGGCTCTGCTGGCTCCTATTGAAGCTGAAGAGTCACTCACCTTGAATATCCTCCGGCCTTCCCTAGCCTCTCCTCTGTCTTCAGAGTGGTGCCATGCTGCTCCAATTTTTCTGGTGGTCCATTGGGGCGGACGCCATCGATGCACTCTTACTGGTGTGATGCATCTGCCCCCACGTATGTTAATGACTCTGTCCCCAGAATTTGGAACAGGGTCTGGGTCTGTCCTTTTGGGTGGCTTTAGGGCCTGCTCTGCCACTCTTCTGCTGGCAGACCATCTCTACTGGAATTTGGGGCCCATGTTTTTGCATCCTTGGAAGGCACAGTAACCAATTGGTAGCGATGGCAGGGCTCATGAAACAGTCAGCACCTCCCAATCTGGGATAATTGTGGAAAAAAAGCTTAATCTGAAGGGAAAGGCTAGCAAATAGCCACGGGACACCCAACCATCAGCTGCTGACCTGCCTGGAGGAATTAACTTTGGAAATAGTGGGCCATCATTCCGTAGCACCCACTGGAGAGGGTCGTGCAGGTGGCCAACCTTCATTTACGGTTCAAAACCCGTTATTGCTGACTTTTCTTATATTTTCCTGCATTTTCTCTACATTACAACAGTGACTACACTTCAGAAGTACTTCATTGTGAAGCGCTTTGGGATGTCTGATGTCGTGAAAATTGCAATATAAGTGCAAGTTCTTTCTTTCTCAGTTAATTTTCTTACATATTTAGGCATAATAGGAAAGTGATGGGAACAGAGAGAAGCCCATCCAGGATTACGAACCAGGGCATGATGCTGGAGGCCAGACGGAGGAGGAACCAGTACCAGAGGAATGGCACAAGGGTACAGGGAACAGACAGTAGTGACAAATGGAAGCTGATGGCTGAACAGTGGTCGGAAGTGGATCCCAAATTGCTGGCATCTGAGAATTGGCATGAGACTGCAGGGGACCAGGCAGTATCATCAAATGGAACCTGAGGCTGGGCATCCCAATGGAGCAGCATCTGAACAGGTAAAAGCAAAATACTGCAGATGCTGGAAAGTGACCATGGGCCTGCTTGTTAAAGTAAAGCTGATGGTATTGTGGAGCATACTGCCACAGCACCATCTAGCTTCTGGAGAAGTGGAACATAAGTATTATGGTGAGTAAAGAAAGCTGTATAAATGTCCAGTGAAAAGTAATTCTAGGCATTATAGCCAGGCGTGACTGCAAGGCATGACAAAATTATGAGACAGAAAGTAAGTTTACCAAACAAGAGCTCCAGGTGTGTGCTGGATGCAAAGTTTTTAATAATACAATATCGGTATACAGATACAGATCGATGGTGATCTAGTTTTTCAAGTAGGTTGCTGCTTCAGAACAGCACAGGCTGTTTATAGGATACTTTAAGGATTAATCTCCTTCCTCAATCACTTCCATGTGTCATTGCTTGTGCTGAGATACAGTGAGCCCTTCTCCTTCCTGAGCTTCAGGCATTGCATTTATTTGCTCTAGAGCACCATAACTAACATGGTCAAAAAATGTAATTTTGTTTGTGGGAGCTAAATACAAGCCAGCAATGCTAAATTTAATATTTATGATTTCATTCTAATGGATCTCTGGTGAAGCTTTGTGTCAGTGCAGTCATGTTATAACTGAGCATTCGAGAGGAAAAAGACTCTGTATGCAAAAGAAGTTCAAAGCTAACAATCACTTTCTGTACCAGAATTATTGCAGAATTCTTAAGGTTGTTGGAAATCTTTAATTTGTCTATTGGATCCCAAGACAGCTTCTGTCTTTCAGTACAGGGTCAATTCTGGAGGCATCTATCTGTCTTATAATCATTCCCATTGCACCACTATGCCACTGAAAAAGCGAAAAGCACATCTTGGGATTCTTTCAGTGTAAATTAACTCACTGGCTACAAAACAAACATAATTTATCGTTTAGCAAAATAAGACTGCAATTAGAATGTTTCCATACATTCTTTAGGCCATGTTTAGTTTTTGACAGTACACAGGATAAGGCAGCACAAAAAAATCAGGAGCTGAGAGTCTTGTTAGGTACAGCTGTTGTCAGGAACAACATTCACATGTACTGTGCTGGGACAACACTTCCCTAGGCAATCGTAATTAACTGAAGTTGGTGTGATATGTTTTTTATTGACATTTGTAAGGAAGATCTGCATTTTTCAGCCGAGGGATTCTTAATCATTTTTTAGCCTAGGTTGCACCTAATTAAAACATGTTGATAATTTATAAAATAATGAAACAGTTTTTCTTAAACCAGTGTGCATCACTGGCATCATAAGGATTGTTATAATTTAAATACAATGATGCACATTCACTGCAGTATGTTCTCTAGAAAAGAGAAGACTGAGGGGTGACCTGATAGAGATCATTAAGATTTGGAATGATTTGACAGGGTCGACGTAGAGTTTCCACTCCTGGGGGAGACCAAAACTAGGGGCCATAAATATAAGATAGTCACTAATAAATCCAATAGGGAATTCAGGAGAAACTTTTTTACCCAGAGAGTGTAAAATTTGGAACTCACGACTACAAGGAGTAGTTAAGGCTAAAAGCATAGATGCATTCAAGGGGAAGCTAGATAAGTGCATAAGCCAGAAAGAAATAGAAGGCTATGCTGATAGGGTTAGATGAAGAGGGGTGGGAGGAGGTTCATGTGGAGCATAAACACCGGCATGGACCAGCTGGGCCAAATGGCCTGTTTCTGTGCTGTACGTTTTATGTAATTCTCTGTACTGTAATTAATATGGACTCCTGAATGGAAGAAAATGCTGCTGACAGACTGGCAATTTAACTAGTTATTCAAAAATCACCATTTCCATTTTAAAACAAATTAGCAATATTTTTGTCCCAACTCAACCCCATTATTGATAAATTTCCTGCATTATTTTATATTTATTGGCATTTTAGAAATAAAACTTGCTTCAACAGTTCTTAACTGTGGGCAATAGTGTTTTGGGGGGAAAAAGTGCTTTGAATTTATTCAGTGCACAGGAATTATTGATATCTTTGTACACTTTGGGGGTTGCTATGTTTTTCACTATAGTATAGGACCTCGATTACCTACAGTTGTAATTAAAACAAAATCTAAAACTTTGGTCAGCCAAAACTTTATTTTTAGATATCCTCAAGATATTGCAAAATTGTGTTATATTCTAGTTAAAACCAGTTCAGAAGCATACATCCTTCAATCTTGTGTGATATAAATCCAATTCAATTAAGACAAATTTCTGCATTTAACAATATGTAAATGCTGCAACCTGACTGTTGATCATGATCCTCAAAGCAATCTGTTCAGTTTGTGGTGTGAAGGGTCAACGCCCAGTGAAACAGTTCATTTGACTCAGAGGGAACAACTTAAATGAAAGAAAGGAATTTAAGGTACATATTTTAAACATCATGGCTTTAATAAAACCTACTATTGTCAGCATTTTAAAAACACAGTTTGCTTTGAAAATTGCTTTAATAAATTAGTATTGAAACATGATTATCTGATGATTATACAACAGGCACAACATACAGAGTATTCAGTGAAGACATCTGGCATCAAGATTAACCTCAATCTGGTAAATCTCCCTGTACCACATGTTTTTTACTGTGTGACTTCATAAAATGAACAAGTTACCTATAGTGCATTAATTTGATCTCTTTTCTTTTAGAAAATAAGCTCTTTTTTGTGCTTTGTCATTGTCATCTAAACTTGGTCAGTGGACATTTAATGGCTTTCCTTACAGTATTTTACTGTTTTGGATTCATCAGTCTGCATACTGAGGGGCTAATCATTATTCCAACTCTGATAAGTACTACTGCTTCAGAACACATTCCAGATTATTTTATTCTTTTCAATATATGAAACACAAGCATTTGGGCTGTTTTCTGTTTCAATTTGTGCCAGCGAGGTATGCAGAAAGCTTGTTATCATATAATTTAATGAGCACTAATACTAAGATTGATTTAACTTTACTCGGGAACATCTTAGCTTGTTTCTGATATTGTAAGCAATATGAAAACGAATGTTGTGTTTTTTTATGTTTGCTTTTTGCGAGTATCTACAGGCCAGCACTGTGTCCTTCCAATTCAAAATGGATGCCATCATATGATGGAGGGAAAAGCAATTACTTTGGGTGTGTCGTCTCCCAAATCCGTGCCCATCTTTCCCACAAATCCATGTTTCAATTCCACCAATCAGGTTTCTGCCCCTGCCACAGTACTGAAACGGCTCTTATCAAAGTCACGGATGACATCCTATGTGATTGTGACAGTGGTAAACTTTCCCTCCTCATCCTTCTTGACCTGTCAACCAGCTTTTGACATGGTTGACCACACCATCCTCCTCCAACGCCTCTCCGTCGTCCAGATGGTTGGGACTGTGCACGCCTGGTTCCATTCTTATCTATCCAGTCGTAGCCAGAAAATCATTGCAATTGCTCCTCTTCCCGCTCCCAGGCTGTTACCTCTGGAGTCACGGAAGGATCTATCCTCAGCCCCCTCCTATTTCTCATCTACATGCTGCCCTCGGCGACATTATCCGAAAACACAAAGTCAGGTTTCACATGTACGCTGACAACACCCAGCTCTTCCTCACCAACACCTCCCTGACCCGTCCACTGTCTCTGATTTGTCACATTGCTTGTCCGACATCCAGTACTGCATAAGCAAAAATTTCCTCCAACTAAATATTGGGAAGACCAAAGCCATAGTCTTCAGTCCCCGCCACAAACTCCATTCCCTAGCCACCGACTCCATCCCTCTCCCTGGCTATGGTCTGAGGCTGAACGCAACTTTGGCAATCTATTTGACCCTGAGATGAGTTTGCGACCACATGTCCACTACATCACCAAGACCGCCTACATCCACCTCCGTAACATCACCCGTCTCCACCCATGCCTCAGCTCATCTACCACTGAAACCCTCATCTTTGCCTTTGTTACCTCTAGACTTAACTATACCAGTGCTCTCCTGGTTGGCCTCCATCTTTCACCCTCCATTAACTTGAGCTCATTCAAAACTCTGCTGCCCATATCCTAACTCGCACCAAATCCCATTCACCTATCACACCTGTGCTCGCTGACCTCCATTGGCTCCTGGTTTGGGAACGCCTCGATTTAAAAATTCTCATCCTTGTTTTCAAATCCACCCATGGCCCTCCCCCTCCTTATTTTTGTAACCTCACCCAACCCTGCAACCCTCCGAGATCTCTGCGCTCCTCCAATTCTTGCCTCTTGCCCATCCCCGATTTTAATTGCTCCAACATTGGTGGCCATGCTTTCAGTTGCCTAGGCCCTAAGTTGTGGAATTCCCTCCCTAAACCTCTCCGCCTCTCTACCTTTCTCTCCTCCTTTAAGACGCTCCTTAAAACCTACCTCTTTGACCAAGCCTTTGGTCACCTGGCCTAATATCTCTTTGATGTGGCTCGGCATCAAATTTTGTTTGATAATCACTCCGCTGAAGCACTTTGGGACGTTTTACTATGTTAAAAGCACTATATAAATGCAAGCTGTTGTTGTTATTGTTGTCTGCTCCACAGCGTGGGAAAGAGTGTTTATAATGTTTATAATCAGTAAACAGGCAAATACTCAAGCTATTTTTCTTCTTGTTCTCTATCTAGTCGTTACTACTCTTCGTTATGTTTTTGCAAATAATTATTAGGATCTGCAAAAAAATATAAAAACAGACTAAGAACAGAGCATATGGATTACAAACACACTATTGGTCAATATTGCAGAGCGCTTAGCTCCACATTAAAGTTCCTCCTTAACAGGCTCAAATTACATCCAAAGCTCACATATGATTTTATTTTAACTGCAAGACTGCACAGCTACTGCTCCCAACCCAATATCTGTGGACTGTGATATGCTGTCGGCAGATCAAAGTTAAACTGCTGACTGCACATCATTGCAGGTTGCACTTAGGTCAATGACAAAGGATCACCATCATTTCATGCTTGGGTACATGTTTAGAGCTCTGCGCCTGTTAGGCGAAGTGACTGCGAAGGTCAGGCCTTTACTAACATTCAAATGAGCTGACCCCACAAAATTGGGCATAGTCACTTCAGTGTGCTGAAAGTTAGCTTTGGCCAGCTAGCCATTCCTGGCTCAGATTTTGCCGGTCTCACAAAAGTAGGACTTACAACCTTAGCATTGGTGTGAAGCTTTGCATTGGCACAACACTTGTAAGTGCAACTTTAAAAGCCATCTGTCCACAATAGATTCAAAGCCAAGTTGTTGAGGTGAATGAAAAGTATTCTAGCTCACCGTACCTTCAGTTCCCATGTAAGTTTATGCTATAAGACCCTATAAAATTTGTGTCAATGAGTATCTACATTGTGTAGGATAAGATATTGGAACAGGACTTTCTTCAAGACACTTTTAAAAAAAGGTTATAATTTTAATGAACCATGCTGCTAAAACACTAATGTTTATAATTTAAAATTGAGTAATAATAAAGTTCACAGTTTATAGATAGTTGTAATTTATGGCCAACCTTTGGATTTTGATAGAGTTTACAACAGCTCTGCCTCTCATTAAAAGTATTACAGTTAATAAACATAATTGGCCCTGAATTTGCTTTGGCCTTCTGGTGCAGTCTCGTGGTAACTCCGACAGGAGTGCAATGGAACGCCCCAGAAATTGGGAATTCACTGGGAGTTTCTGGGGGAGCATTGCCTGGGGCCAAACCTCCACCTGCCCCCCCAAACATGGTCCCCTGCCTTCAGTCTCCAGAAGGGCACAAGTAGGTCCCACCAGAGCGACATTTATTTAAAAAAGAAAAATGTATTCTCAGCTCCCTCACAAAGTGGGGTCAGTGGGAGGGCACCTAGTTTGAATGAGCCTGCTGGGGGCTGAAGAGATGGAGAAATAATTTTTTGGGAAGAGGGAGGGGGGGCTGGGCACCCCCACTGGACAGTAGCGGGCATTGGAGTTTTCAGGCAATGTGGGCTAGTGGGCACTTGGGATGCATTCATTGGCCACCTGCAAATGAAATGCCCTCATACTGACCCTGCATGCTCTGGTGGGGTTAGCACTGGATGGCATCACTGGGAGCAATCTCGGCATAACTGCCAGAATTGTTGCACATGCAAATTCGGGGCCACTCAGTCCTGTCACAGAACATACAAAAACTACTTCAGGATAGAACTAATTTATGTTTAACGTAGCAACTAAACCAAATATGCTTTATTATAATGTTCATCTTGATTAAAGTATAACTACAGCAAAATTGGCCAACTGCTAGCAACTACATAATCCAAGGTAAAATTTTGTCTTTCAAGTTGACAGCAAAGTTAATTTTAACCTTCAACTCTCTGTGATGGCATCACCACAAGACGATAATATGCTTTGTTTTGTTTCAATTTTATGGGGTTTTGGGTGTGTCTGGCTTTTTGTTTTGTAGACATGAAAATACAGTGTGATAGACTTTTTGACCAGGTTTTTAACCACCCTCGCCAAGTGAGAATGGTGCATGGGAGGGGTTAAAATTAGAAAATTCTATCTCCCAGCTCCAACCGGCCGCATTCCCGGCCTTCGTAATTTTTATGACAGCAAATCAGGCCGCTGACAAGCCTCCCGCTAAAGGCAGGTGGGGGCCTACTTAACATTCAATTTGTGGCATGATGACGTCATCATCGCTGCATCGTAATATTAACTTCAAACTGAGGGGGGGAGGCCCGCACTGTCTGCAGCCCGGCAGCAAAACCAAGGCGGGAGGAGCCGACTGGCCAGAAGAGGTAAGTTTAAGAGATTTGCTTCTTTTTGAACTCCTCATAGACCAGGAGGAGCAGGAATGCTCCACCCAGGCCCCGCAAGGAATCCTTGGGCCCCTCCATCCCCGACCCCTCAGATCCCCAAACATCTCCAGACCTGACTGCCAGGGGACTGTTCTCACGAGTCCCCGGTTGCGGCCTCATGCCGCTAAATTCCCGCTCCTGCCCGCTGGTCAAGTAGCGAATCTGGCCGGGTGTGGGGCGGGACTCCGGGAACTTTTCTTTAAACGAGGTCCTGCCATAAAGATTGGCAGAGCATCCACATCCCCGAGCTCTCCGGGTGCACCGCCCACTACCGGGCTCGCGCGAACTGTTCCCGTCCCCCAGTAAAATTTGAGGACTTTATGTCTGTTAATTGTACGTGTCAATTGGAAGAGAGAAAGAAGTAAAATAATAAAGGTTTTGGCAGAGCGTAAGATTGAAAGAGTTCCCAGATTCAGAATAGTAAGGCAGTGTTCTTTGCAGTGGCACCACTTCGTCATTCAGCGATGCTGTCATAAAATTATAGCGTACATTAATTAAACACTGCATTCAAAAAAGACCCTGTTCCATTCCTATTTGTTTCTTGCTTTGCGTTCCCCATATTTACAGCAGCTGAGAAGCTGGCAGAATCTAAGTGGCAGATGCAAGTAGCCACATTCACTATTGGGTGTGGCCACAGAGTTTTGGGATTCTTCCAATTTGTTATAATTAAAGGCGTACATAGCTTGTAGAGAGTGGTGACATGAGTCACATTGGCTGCGACCCATCCTGTTTCTTATTTTATCTTTGATAGGTCACAGAGAACATGCTGATAAAAGAGAACATATATAAAACCCTTTGGGATATTTATGGCTTTCTGTTTTTGACAAATCCTGTGAGATCCTCACAAGCAAATAAATGCTGAGGTAATCTTGTTACTATTTATAGACTTTAATAGGATTGGGGCTAAATTATCTTGGCCCAGATTGTGCTGAAAAAATAACGCCCGTTATTAATGCGCAAATTGGCCAGCAACTTGTGGCGAGGAAGAGATACCCCGTGAATTGCGAATCGCCATACATTGCTGGACGATTTGCGCCGCTTCACCGTTAGCTTTGCAAAAACGACATCTTGTCCTTAACCTCCCCGTGATTTTCATGAAGTTGCTGCATTTGCACATTAATTGCCCATTAAACGGGCAACAGAAAGTTAAGTCTAGTAATTAACAGCTTAAGTACCCTTTTAACGACGTGATAATTGTCAATGCCTGCCAATCAACCTCTCTTGCCCAAAAAGCGAATAATTATAGGTGTTGAGTCTCATTGCTTCAAGTTGTGAATTATTGTTGCAGATTTTAAAAATGTCAAATTTTAAATTTTACATTTTTTCTTACTTTTCCTGTCTCTTTTTTTCTCTCTCCCTTAATCCAATCTTTCTTTCCCTCTCTTTATTTCTTTCTGTATCTGATTTGACATTGAGTTCACTCATTCTAATTCACCCTCCTTCTCAGGCCTTCCTGTGTTTATTTCTCAATCCTTTAATCTCATTGTTTAAGGAGATACACTGTTTGCCCCGTTGGTCACCAAGGTCCCAGGTGCTCTGTTGCCCTCACCATGCACTTCCAGCAACTTTGTGAGCAAAAATTTTTAAAACCTAAACGTACATGAAGAAGTTTAACTAACAGGGCACGCTGCAAGATGCCCCACTCCAGCAAAATCTGGGCCCTTGAATTTCTGGTAAGAAATCAGACTTAACTGAAGAAAAATTCGCATTTCATGCTGACTGAGCCAAGACGAGAGGCAAAAAATACAGAAAGGCATTCTTATTATTTTGTTTTAGAAATCTTCTTTCTATTTTGATAAAAATTTTAATGCCCTGCCAGCTATTGCCTTCTCCAAGTTGGGTGGAGGAGGAGTGCTGCCTCTGGCCATTCTCTAACATTACCCCCAGCATGAATAATTTTATATCTATTAATATGCTGTGGGAAAGCGAAAGACAAATCCTGTCCTGAATTTCCTCCACTCAATGCCATCAGTGCTAAATATACAGGTTTATTCCATGATCATAATCATAAAGGTTTCTTGCAGTATTCAAACAAACATGACATTTTCTACTAATTTGTACAGGGCAGCAAATCTTTTTCAATGCTTCACAAAGCATCTCCGGTGGCTTTCCCAGTGTGTTATGTGATCCCTCAGCATACACACAGCAGCAGAGCAGATGGTTACATTCTTAATGGGACGACATCAAGTGCTCCCCTTAAAATGGCAATGTCCAACTTTTATATTACCCTTACGGTTCTTCATTTTCAGGTTTTTGTTGCCAAATTTCGTCCAATAAATTTCCAGATGTCAAAATTTTTCCCAAATTTTACCTGAAAATTGAGAGATTCAGCAATCTTATGACTGCCCAAATCATATTTTTGTGAGTTTCAAGCTATTTGTTTTTGTGCTTCTCTTTCGACTTGGTGCCTGGTATGACCTGTAATGTTTCTCCTGTCTCTGCACCAGTACACCATCAATAAAATAAAAAATATATCAGTTAATGTACTATATGTGCAATAATATATCTATGATTATATTAAAAATCTTGACCTAGAAATTGGTTCACGTCGGCCTGCCAATGAGAACTGGACGCAGGGAACAAACTTGCACTGGAATAGGTAGACCCGAGGCCCAGTATTGGGTGGGTCTTGGGCCTCATTTAAATTGGACCGGCGAGCTGCAGAAGCAGACTGGGTTCCCCAGGCAGTTCGCTGGCGAATTGGCATTGGATTTTGGGCTGCTGCCTCGCCGGTAATGACCCTCAGGTAGATCCTGGGAGGTGGTGGGGGAGGCTATTGGGAGGGGAGAAAGCGATTGGGACGGAGGCAGGTGATCGGGGTGGGGGAGAAGATGTGGAGCGGGGGGGCCAAACGGGAGCTGGCAATGGTCTTTAGCACTGCAGTAGAGCCGAGCAGAGGACTGCTGCTCCTTCCAGTTCCGCTTTCAGTTAAGTATTTATTAACAAATTTACCTTTTTGGTGGTGGACTCCAGCGATCCCTTTAAGGACCGCTGGTTAGGCGGCATGTAGACCATGTTTTCCTGAAAGCAGCTGGCCCAGTGCCAGCTGTGTACAGGGTAGACCAATTTGCAAACGTGGCCACTAATGGGTGTTAGGCCCCAGAGCCAAAAGCCTGTTTCAGGCACGGGCCCTGGACGCCTCTTTTTCTGCCTTTACCAATGTGGCGTGCAGCCCACCTCTAGTGCCGAATGTGCACGTGCATGACGCGGCCATATTGGATGCTTTGGCACCCGTTTTACGCCTGTAAAATGGGCACAGCGTCAACCAATTTCTAGGTCCTTGTGTCTACATGCATTTCTTGTCTACAAAACAGAGGACTGGAGGATTGCAAATGATACACCCCTGTAGGAGAAAGATAAACCCAGCAGCCACAGACCAGTCAGCCTAATGTCAGTGGTAGGGAAACTTTTAGAGGCAATAATCTGGGACAAAGTTAATTGGTACTTGGAAAAGTATGGGCTAATAAATGAAAGTCCATACGGATTTGTTAAAGGTGAATCGTGTTTGACTAACTTTCATACTGGAGGGAAGTATACAGTGGTGTTCCCGAGGAGTCAGTATTCGGACTACTGCTCTTTTTGTTATATATTAATGATCTAGACTTGGTATACAGGGTATAATTTCAAAGTTTGCAGTTGACACTAAATTCGGAAATGTAGTAAACAGTGTGAAAGATAGTAACAGACTTCAGGAGGACATAGACAGACTGGTGAAATGGGCAGACACATGGCAGATGAAATTTAATGCAGAGAAGTATGAAGTGATACATTTTGGTAGGAAGAATGAGGAAAGGCAATATAAACTAAATGGTACAATTTTAAAGGGGGCGCAGGAACAGAGAGACGGGGCGGGGGGGTGTATGTACACAAATCTTTGTAGGTGGAAGGACTAATTGAGAAGGCTGTTAAACACAAAATGGGATCCTTGGCTTTATAAATAGAGGGACAGAGTGCAAGAGCAAGGAAGTTATGTTAAATCTTTATATAACACTAGTTACGCTTCAGTTGGAGTATAGTGTTCAATTCTGGGCACCACACTTTAGGAAGGATACCAAGGAAAAAGAACATAAAAGATTTCCCAGAATGGTATCAGAGATGAGGGACTTCATTTACGAGGAGAGGCTGGGGTTGTTCTCCTAAGAGCAGGGAAGGTTAAGAGGCAATTTGATAGAGGTGTTCAAAATCATGAACAGTTTTGATGGAGTAAATAAAGAGAAATTGTTTCCAGTGGCAGAAGGGTCAGTAACCAGAGGGGACAGATCTAAGGTGATTGGCAAAAGAACCAGAGGTGACATGAAGAAAAACATGTTTACGCAGCGAGTTGTTGTGGTCTGGAATGCGCTGTCTGAATGGGTGGTGGAAGCAGATTCAGTAGTAGTTTTCAAAAGGGAATTGAATAAATACTTGAAGGGAAAAAATTTGTAGGGCGATGGGGAAAGAGCAGGGGAATGGAACTGGTTGGATAGCTCTACCAAATAGCCGGCACAGGAACGATGGGCCGAATGGCCTCCTTCTGTGCTGCATCATTCTATGATTCTATAATTCGAAAACATTACTTCCTGTTGTCACATTTTTGCCATGCTTTTGTGTCATCTTCTGCCATTATAACTTCCTCTGTCTACTTTTATAATGGAAACTGCTGTGTAAATTTGTTGTACTATAACTGCACCCTCCTCCCAGTGGTAGCACTGTAAAGCTTCAGTCCTGTATCTCCCACACTTCTGTCTGTATTGTAGAGAGACTCCTGTGTTTCAACCAATTCTACTTCTCTGCTTCCCAAATTGCCATAAAATTTAATTATAAATAGTAATATAAAATCATAGTATTATTTAAAAGTAGGGACAGAATGTATGACTTTAAGATGGAGATTGAATTACATCTGTACTTCCTTGTCCAATTGGCCTCCGCCCTGTAATCTCACTTTACCTGAAGGCTACACTCGGTCTTAGCTCTGCCTGTATTAAATATAAAGTGGGAAAAGTTTAATGAAAAAGTAAATGTGAGTAAACAGTTGAGCAAGAGAAAAAGATTAGGAGTTTTTTTTCCTAAAGTTTACTGAAAGAGTAGATGTGAGTAAACAAGTAAGAACGTGGTAACAGATCTTTCAGTTGTTTTTACTCTTATTCAGTCTTGTTCCCATGCTGAAATGTGTTTCCAAAAGCTATCTCACAAAAAAAATGATTGTTAAGCACTGTTGCTTGTTAATGGTTAATCAAGCCAAATTTGCACAGTTTTGTTCAGGGTGGGTTAGTTTATGAAGGAAGGGCAAGAGATTAAATTTTAAGCAGAGCACTGGGGAATTAAGGGAAAAACAAAGGATGCAGATAACTTAAGTCAACCTCACTTTTGGTGGCAGCTCTCACACTCAAATGAATGAGCTGATAGCCAACAATTTTATTCAGTTGACCAGGTATTTTATTTGTTTCATACCGAATATACAATTTATTCCCCTGCTTGGTGGTCAAAGTAGGAGGTTCATCTTATGCAAAGCAAGGACAGCATCACAAGTTGCAGTTGTTAAGTACAGTACTCAACCTGCACTAGGAAGCAAACACAGAGCAAGTCCCAGCCATATAATCATAAATGAGGTTGCAAATGTTCCATTTTCTGTCAATCTACCATTGTCCTCCCTCCAGCTCCCAGTTTGATTGCTCCCAACTCCCTGATATACAGATATGTTTAAAATGACATCTAACTTTGCAGTACTATCCTACTTTCAAGTCAGTTTGCTGAAAGAACAGGTTCCAATTTTCATTCCAAACATTACTTAAAACATTATAATTTCCTTGTGTCCTGCTTGCCTGCTCCCTGATTCTTTTGCTGTACATCAAAATCAAATTTCTCTCTCAAAAATTACTCATAAGTCATCACAGTTGCCAGAGAGCAGGAAGTTTGATTGTAATGTCGGCTGACTGTCCCACATGCTGCCGTTGCAGTGCACTAACATAATGAATGAATGAGAGACTGGGACTGGGATTTAAATGATTTTAGTTAATCCTAAGAATGGAAATTACAACCTTTAGCTCCAGCAAAGTGACTTACTAATAAAGTTAATGATGCAAATTTGGAAACATTTTAAACATACACGTATATCAGAGAAGGGAGCAGCAGCCGAGCACTGGAAAGAGGGTAGTGACAGACCAGAAGATAGAGAGACAAAGAAAAAACTTGCAATTATGCATTGCTTTATCACATCCTTTGGTTGTAAAGTGCCTCTGGGCCACAGCATTTTTTTTAAACGTTCATGGGATGTGGGCATCGCTGGCAAGGCCGGCATTTATTGCCCATCCCTAATTGCCCTTGAGAAGGTGGTAGTGAGCCGCCTTCTTGAACCGCTGCAGTCCATGAGGTGAAGGTTCTCCCACAGTGCTGTTAGGTAGGGAGTTCCAGGATTTTGACCCAGCGACAATGAAGGAACGGCGATATATTTCCAAGTCAGGATGGTGTGTGACTTGGAGGGGAACGTGCAGGTGGTGTTGTTCCCATGTGCCTGCTGCCCTTGTCCTTCTAGGTGGTAGAGGTCGCGGGTTTGGGAGGTGCTGTCGAAGAAGCCTTGGCAAGTTACTGCAGTGCATCCTGTGGATGGTACACACTGCAGCCACGGTGCACGGGTGGTGGATGGGGTGCCAATCAAGCGGGCTGCTTTGTCCTGGATGGTGTCGAACTTCTTGAGTGTTGTTGGAGCTGCAGTCATCCAGGCAAGTGGAGAGTATTCCATCACACTCCTGACTTGTGCCTTGTAGATGGTGGAAAAGCTTTGGGGAGTCAGGAGGTGAGTCATTCGCCATAGAATACCCAGCCTCTGACCTGCTCTTGTAGCCACAGTATTTATATGGCTGGTCCAGTTAAGTTTCTGGTCAATGACGACCCCCCAGAATGTTGATGATGGGGGATTTGGCGATGGTAATGCCATTGAATGTCAAGGGGAGGTGGTTAGACTCTCTCTTGTTGGAAATGGTCATTGCTTAGCACTTGTCTGGCGTGAATGTTACTTGTCACTTATGAGCCCAAGCCTGGATGTTGTCCAGGTCTTGCTGCATGCGGGCAGGGACTGCTTTATTATCTGAGGGGTTGCGAATGGAACTGAACACTGTGCAATCATCAGCGAAAGCTTGCGAGCTTGTCTCTCGACCTGGCCTACCCATGCACCGATCCCTTCCCGAATTAAAATTGAGGCCTTTGTTTATCACCTGGTTTAAAAAATTTAAAATAAAACTAGGAATTTAGAATATTATGAAGTCTGAAAACAAAGGCCCTTCTTAAACTTGATTTTCCTATGCTTGAATTCACATTGTGCTTCAATAGTAGGATCAGAACTATTACAACTGTGATGTTTCCAAAGTGAACAACTTTGGAAACATCACATCGTTCACCTGACGAAGGAGGAAGCCTCCGAAAGCTTGTGAATTTAAAATAAAATTGCTGGACTATAACTTGGTGTTGTAAAATCGTTTACAATTGTCAACCCCAGTCCATCACCGGCATCTCCACATCACAACTTTAATCCATGCTTTAGGTTCTTCTTTGATCTTAATTTTAAAAAAGCACAATGTACAAATTCCGCAATGCAGTATATATATATATCATGCTACACAAGCAGATTAATTCCTTGTCATTTATTCTCTGTGGTTTATTTTTCTGCTATCTTGACTTTTCCTTGCAGTATAAAACACCCGGTCCGATTTTGCATATTTTAACAATTGCAAGCAAACACACAGTACTATCATCCACCAACTTGTTGCCTCACTAAATAATAAAATAAATATTTTCTTTCAAGCATCTCTCTCCCATTGGTCAGGCCCTATCTCCCAGCCTCTTTAACAGCCATGACTTGGTTCCTGTATTCTGTCGCCCTGACAGCTTTCAGCCTTTCTCGAAATCCTAGTCTCCAAACAATCCATAAGTACAACGTGTCTGATTTAGGAGGCCTGACATATTTCCATCTAACAATCAGCTACAGAGCTATGTCTACCGACTGTACTACCAATATTCATTTTTTTTGCAGTGTTTAAAAAGCAAGCAATTATGTTTAATTATGACAAAGGCAAAGGAATTCTGAACTTGATTTTGGTTTCTCAAGTTTAAAAAATCCTCCCTAAATAACTGCCTGGTGGGTGCATTTGCTCACATCAACTTAAATCACATGGGTTTTGGGAAGTAGTTCCATTCTCCAGTAATACACTTCGCACCCTGCAAGTTTACAATAGGCTGGATCATCAAGGTGACTGCTTTATGTGCTGGGAATTGGAACATTTTCCCATTTCAGGCACCCAGTGTCAGCATCAAGCATCCTCAGGTCAGATATATCACAGCCAGCTGCAGAGTATTCTACTCCAACAATCAGCAGCAGTAATATCCTCAGAAGAAGACCATCTACTGCACCAGTCGTACACTTTACATTCCCACATCAAGATTATATTCACACCCTGCAAGCCTTTGCATATGTGGGGGAAAGTTACAAGTTATATGAAATCTGCTCCAACAGCACTGTGATATGTCAACGGCAACTCTCCCTCCTGACCAAATCCAGGCTCTTGCTGCTAATTTTAAATGTCTTATCCCTGTACCCATGCTGACAGCCTGTCTCTGATTTTAAATCAGTAGCAGGAATTGAGTCTGAAGTTGGGAGTCAGAAGGGAGAGTTGCCACTTAAATATCACTGTACTGGAGGAGCAAGAGCTGGCAGCAATGGCTGATAGGAATGTGCACTGCTCGTCCAGCATTGTGATATTTGTGTGGTAATTCTCCCTTCTGACTCCCAACTTCAGATCTGATTTCCAATGCTGATTTAAAATCAGAGTCAGGCCAGCATGCTGGATATAGGGAGAGGAGGTTTAAAATCGGCAGTGAGAGCCAGGAGTGAAGTTGGGAGGGAAAGTTGCTATTTAAATATCGCAGTGCTGGAGGAGTGGAGCAACAGCTGACAGTAACAGCTGATAAGAATGCACTCCAGGACACGTACATTCTCCAGAAGAAAACAAAATAAATTTTTCTTTCCATTGATCCATTTTTTGTGCAGAGGCCTTTGTAAAGTCCAGGGTTAGTCCTCGTCCAACACCAACCACCCCGTGGCCTCCCTGAGTAGCAGTCACAGTTTATATCGCTTTTGTGCATATAGTCGAAGTGCATCGAGACTACCAAGCACATGTTGAAACACAGAAGAGACCTTCTCAGTCTGGGCTGGATTGAAATGCAGGTCCCAGAGGTGAAAAGCAAGTTGTGCTAATGCACTGCACCACCCAGTCGCCCTTGCCTTGTTTGAACTGAAAACAATGAGACTGATACAAATCTTCAGTCCCATAGAGATAACACTCAGTTGTGTCCGGATGATCCGAAGTGAATGTTATCCTCTGAGGTTTATAGATTTAGTTCTTCACCAGTAGTTACTAAATTACCTGCTTGACGCATGCATATGTTTTCCCAAGAGACTCACTGGCCTCGATATTTACAGAGAGGTGGGGAGGGAGTGGGGCCGTGTGTCTGCAGCCGCGAAACCCGGTAATTCCAGGAAGATGGAGGTCTTGCCGAATTTAACGGCAGGACCGCATGATAATTTTTTTGCTCCGTTTCCCAACCGGTATCCGGGCAGGTTGAGAGGCTGGCCGCTGCCAGGCGGGAAAGTGTGCTGTGGAAGGCAATAGCCGGGGAGTGCTGAGGATGGACCCCGGCAATCAAGAAGATCGGGGATCGTGGTCGGGGGGGCTTCTTGGTGGGTGGCAGCAAGGACGGCGAGAGGGAGGGAGAGATTGTGAGGGGTGGGAGATTGCGGGGAGGGAGAAATCGCAGGGAGAGACATCGATTGGGGAGACATCACAGGGGGGAGATATAGCTGGGGGAGAGATATCGCTGCAGGGGGTCAGCAGATTGCGGTTCGATTGGAAGATCATCCAGGAAAAAGCAGCCCGCTTGATTGGCACCCCATCCACCACCCTAGACATTCACTCCCTTCACCACTGGCGCACAGTGGTCGAAGTGTGCACCATCCACAGGATGCACTGCAGCAACTTGCCAAGGCTTCTTCGACAGCACCTCCCAAACCCACGACCTCTACCACCTAGAAGGACAAGAGCAGCAGGCACATGGGAACAACATCACCTGCACGTTCCCTTCCAAGTCACACACCCTCCCGACTTGGAAATATATTGCCATTCCTTCATTGTCGCTGGGTCAAAATCCTGGAACTCCCTTCCTAACAGCACTGTGGGAGAACCTTCACCACAAGGACTGCAGCGGTTCAAGAAGGTGGCTCACCACCACCTTCTCAAGGGCAATTAGGGATGGGCAATAAATGCTGGCCTCGCCAGCGATGCCCACATCCCATGAACTAATTAAAAAAAAGATCGCAGCAGGTTTGCTTGAGGGGCCGGAGGAGCAATCCTGCTCCTCCTGGCCCACAAGCAGTGCTGGAAAAATACTTACCTGCTGGATTCAGCAGGTCTTACCTCCCTTCAGCTCCTGGGTTTTCCAAGCCCTGGGAAACCCGGCAGGCCAATGTTAAATTTAAATGGCTGCCAAAATCTGAAGCAGGCAGCCTCATTAACATTAAAATCGCTCACTCGTCTCTCCAGAGTGGGTTACTCGGCCACAAAAAACTCAGGTTAGTCAAGCACTTGCCTTTTACGTGTTAGCTATCCTTAATTAACCCATTGTTAATTTTATCCTATAGTGTGTCCTTTAGAAGCTTACCCATTACTGATGTTAGGTTGACTGCTCTACATTTATCTGGTTTATCTCTGACTCCCTTCTTGAACAAAGATGCTACATTGGTAACTTTCCAGTCCTCTGGCTCAACTTCCATATCTAAGTATGTTTGAAAGACCGTGGTCAGAGCGGTTTCTATCTCAGTTTAAAACACTGCACTTATTTTTTAAATGTTCATGCTGTTAAAACAAAATCCTCAGACAAATTCATGATGATCATAAAGTGACCTTATTATCTTTTTGATGCTTTTCTTTGGCTGATCAATCAATACTGAGGGTTGAATAAAACTTCAACTCCCACTTGTACATTACAACAATAGTGCAAAGGTCGTCAGAGATAAAAGGAGAGAACAAGACCTATATAATGCATGATCAAACATTTTCTGTGATGGATAATCTACTGATGCAGTTTGTTGGTGTACTGCAGAGTGGTGGAGCATAGGTCTCCCACCTGGTGTGTCCTCAATTTAAGATGGGTCTTTTGAGGAGATGCACCATGCTGGAAGAATGGGGTGTATTTATGAATGCCCTTTGAAATAAGCCAGGATCTGAGGCTCTACTGTTTTCCACTGTGGGTGATAAATATGTGGTACTTACATTTACCACAATGGTTTCCACACCTGAAATATTGTCCAGCCGAGGACCTAAGTGCAAGATGAATTTTAAATTAAATTTTGCACCGGATTGCAGGAATTCACATGACTAGGGTAAAAGAAAAGAGCCGTCCAATGACTTGTCGTACCTTGACTTCAAAAAAGCATTTGACAAAGGACCATGCAAAAGGCCAGTGCTTAAGCTTAAAACAATGAGGGTTGAAAATAAAACCTGGAGTGGATTAAAAAAATCCTGAAGCAGGTGCTTGTTCGAGGAGTTATGTCAGTGAGGTGGGGGGAATGCTGAGTGGAGTATCACAGAGGTTAATGTTGGGAACATACTGTTTCTAATTTACATTAATGACATAAGCTGCTTTAATAATGGTGTCAGTGAAATGCTTGCACTCTGGTTCCCAGAGCGCAGGTCTTGCGGATGTACCAGAATCTCCAATGTTAATCTGTTGGATTTGCTAAGGCCAGCATGCAGGAAGATCCAGTAAAAACAGAACGCCAGCCTTAACAAATCTGGCTAATTTATATTGGAGTTGCTGTTATCGTCAGAAACTGGAAGCACAAACGTCCCCTGACTCCATTATAGAAGCAGCTTTAGACTCCGAAATTCAATGCAAATTGGTCAAATTTGTAAATAATACCGAAATATGAGGGGCAGTTGCATCTGAGGAGGCAGCCTGGGAACGACAAAATGAGTTGCAAAAACATGGACGTGGAAGCGGCAGCGAGGAGGGAGAGATCGTGGGGAGGGGTTGGCTGATCGCAGGGGGAGGCTGATCGCAGGAAGGCGGCTGATCACTGCAAAAGATTTGCTTGAGGGGCCAGGGGAAGCACTCCTGCTCCTCTTGGCCCATAAGTAGTGTTGGAAAAGCACTTACCTGCTGGATCTAGCAGCTCCTGCTTCCCTTCAGGAGAGGGAAGCCCTGGGAAACCCAGCCTGTAGCCATTAAATTCAAATAGGTCCCAAAATCTGAGGAACGGCGCCTTATTTAATTATAATTACGGACCCGCCTCTCCAGAGTGGGTTACTCAGACGCCTCCAAACCCGCCGCCGTTAAACCGGAAGTAGGCGCATTTGCCACGGATTGGAGGCGGGTTTCACATATTTATCAATTTAACCCCCTCCCCAACCCTTTCTCACCCATTGTGGTGGTGGGGGGCACGGGGGTTAAAATTTCCGCCAATGTGTCCAAGCATTAGCAATCAATGAAGCAAACAAATGCTGAATTATATAGCTAAAACAGTACAATACACGTTGGAGGAAGTCATGCTTAAATTAGTCAATGTTCTAGTGAGACCACATCTTAAGTACAGCATCCAGTCCTAGTCAGCAGGACACAAGGGAGGCGTTCAATCTCATCAGTGCAGAGAACCACAAGCCTGACCCATAGTGTCAGAGGACAAAGTTATGAAGAGAGTGAAGGGTTTTATAGCTTTGAAAGGAGGCGATCAATGGCTGCCCCTTATAGAGGTAGATAGGACGTTAAATGGAGATCTGGAACACTACTCTAATATAAACAATGACAGTAGGACAAGGGGAATGGACGTCCATGTCAGGCAGTGGAGGCAAAAAGTTTTGACATTTAAGAAGCAGTTGGATGCTGTAATGGGGGAACTGTAGAGTCTTTCTGGATTAATAATCTTCGTAACTTTGTGAAGGATTTTGGTTTCAGAAAAATATTGTCTGGACCAGCACTTAAAGTCTTGCAGTTGCAAGATTATAAGATTGGGAGCAGGTACTGGCCCATCCTGTTATCATAAGATGCATGCAGGAACAGTAAGCTATTTGTACTGCAGTGGGCACAGATCACCTGACAGTGTGCTGGGTGAAGAGCTGGTATAGTACAACAATGTGAAAAAGTGGCAATAAGTAAACTGACAATCTGCAAACAGGTCTCATGATTTTTTCCCGCAGGGAGGAAAATCTGTGAGATTAAGTCAGCCTGCAACCTTCTGGTGCACAGGTCCTGGGAACAGGCCTGCTGCCTCCCCCAGCCCCCAGTCAGGAAATGGTATATGGGTCTGGGAGAGTCGAATGAGGTGGGAGGAAGTAATTTATAAAATGGAAAGCAAAAGACATTTAAAACATTTTGCAAGAACACTAAATGGTGACATAGATAAAAAGAAAACAAACTTAAATGATGGAAATATAAAATAAAATAGCAAAATGCTTGAAATACACAGCAGGATAGTAAATGTGTCAAAGTAACATAAATGAAATTCAGTACACTATGCATATTGCCACTGTTACACAAGCACAATATAATTTGTTTATAATAAATCTTCTGTAGCCCAAAGAAACACAATATAATATTGTTAATCTTTCAGATGTTCTTTCTTTATTGCAATTATACATCTGGAATGTTCCTAGAAACCTATTTTGATGCTGGGGACAGAAACTGAAACCACTGTTGTTGATATGAGCTGCTTTGAAATTCTGGATTGAAGCCCAAGTCTTGTAACAGCTGACATCACTATCATCCTCCATTTTGAAGTCTATGCAACAGCTGTTTAACTATATTTTTTCAAATAGTTTGTCTTGGTGTTATTCAATTGCCGAAGTCAAATTCAGTCCACTGTGACACAAATGTTATATTTGAAATAAATAGCAAGGTCACCCTCAGTTCACTGCATGATATTTCCAAGAGTAAGAAACATGCCGATGTCAGTTCAGAGGACATGAGATTCTGTAGTTGCCAAGAAAATACAATCTAGTGTGACAAGATGATTCATTGGTCTCTGGGGATTAATCATACCAATGACTTTAGTCAGTAGGAGCCAGAACCCACCAGGCTATTTTGAGACAATTAAGCTGATGAAAGTTTGAAACTTCTTTCTTTGAATTTTTTTAACTAAATATTATGACTATCTGGTCTGCGTATCCTCTCTAACCACTGCTCCACCTCTATCCTCTCTTTCCTCTCTCAAGTCCCTGAAACCTGGAAATGCCGGGAACACGGAGGTCCTGCTGAATTTAACAGCAGGACCTCATTAACATTTTTTTACAATGTTTCCCACACAGTAGCCAGCCAGATTGACAGGCTGCCGGCAGTAGCTGGGGGCAGGTGGAGACAGTTCCTGGCTATTGGAGAAGATTGGGACACAGTGGGGGAGCTTGGAGTGCAGCAGCGAAGTGGGAGGGAAGGAGGGAGAGATCGCGAGAGTGTCAGCCGATCGCGGGGAGGAAGAGATCGCGGGATGGGAGCAATCACCCAGGGGGGTCTGAAGATCGTTGGGGGTGGTCAGCCAATCGTGGGGAGGGAGAGATCGCGACAGAAGATTTGCACAATGGTCTGGGGGGAAGCACTCCTACTCCTCGTGGCCCTCAAGCAGTGCTCTATAAAGCACTTATCTGATGGTTCTGGCAGCTCCCGCCTCCCTTTAGCTGTCAGGTTTCCTGAACCCTGGGAAGCATGGCCCGTAGCTGTTCAGTTCAAATGACTCCAAAAATCTGAAGAACAGAGCCTCATTTAAATATTATAATTATGACCACCCTCTCCAGAATGCGTTGTTCTGTTGCCCCCAAATCCACCGCAGTTAAACTGTAAGTAGACGCGTTCGCGGGGGGTTGGAGTCAGGTTTCACATTTTTACTTATTTACCCCACCTCCCCCCGACCCCGCTCGACCCTCTCCCGCCAGTCGTGGGAGGATTAAAACTCCCCCCATTGTTGCTTCCCAGTTTCACGCTTACCTCTTCCAGAACTCCTTGATCAAATCCCCCCTACAGCACTCAGACTGCCGTAGTCAAAATCACCAATGATATCCTCTGTGTCTGCAACCGTGGCACATTGTCCCTATTTGTCCTCCTTGATCTCCTTGCGGCATTGAATGCAATCATCCATGCCATTTACGCCAACCTCTATATCCTGTCCTCTGTACCATTCCATGGCACCATCCTTCTTGGCCCTACGTTATAGTATATTTGCAAGGAGGTCAAGCCATGTTTCAAGGCACAGTTGACCATGATTGACACTGGATGTGGCAGCCCTTGCTGCATCGTAGTTGCAGGTATCCTTGCAGCAGCTGGCACGGTTCCACATCTGGCTTTCTAATGACCTGGACTCTGTGAGGAGAGTTCCTCATAACCTTTATGTGTGCCAAGGCCTGTAGATATGGTTGGTGACATCTTGGTGGGTATAGTCAATCAGGGTAGGCTGTTGATCACCCTGGCAAGCCTCCTTTCATGAAGTGCCAATGAAAGCATGAGGTAATGTAATTGGGGTGCTTCTGAGGGACTATGTAATAGTACAGTTGGTTGACCTTCACGGCCCAAGTGGTTGAAATTTACTTACTGTGACTGTACTGTTCACTTTCCATGACCTTCCGTATAGGAAGGTTACTACCGCCTAACCTGGACGTCCATGTCACTTATGTATGATTTACATCTAACAACGAGAACATAGAGCAATGATGTGGAGGATGACTTCACTCCCAATTTAGTATTTAAATGAAACACCCACCTGTTTGAGGTCCGCGCTTTCAATCCCTCGGGCCGCACCCTCCAGAAACTGTAATGTGGTGCAAAGTGGGTGCCGTTTTGGCAGAATGCAACTCCTGCCTATTTTCTGCTTCCAGCCAGTTGATTTATGCCGGCAGAATCGATGGGCAGGAGTCAAAAATCCAGGCGAAACAGGGAGGAGTGCAAAATAACTGGGAACAGTCTATAGATAATGAGACAGGGCAGGATTCTGGGGGGTTTAATAGAAAACTGCCTCAAATTGTCACCACAATGTTCAGCAGTAAAAAACGAGAAAAATAGGATCTTAGGTTGTATAGTTTGAGGGATAGAGCACATGTGCCAGGAATTGATAGTTTGTTTCCACAAAGCCCTGCACTGCCCCCACTTTGAGTATTGTGTACAGTTCTGTGCATTGTACCACCTGAGGACATCCTGTCCTTGGAGGGTACTAAGCTGATAAATGGAATTGGGCATCTGAACTATGAGAAGAGACTAAGGAGATACCATGGATGTTTACATTGGAAAAAAGATGCTGTAGAGGTGATCCTGTTGAGGTATTTAAGGTCTTCAAGGGAATAGATAAACTGGATTCCAATGATTTTCAATATTAAGACAAGCTCAAGGATAAGAACATAAGAAATTGGAGCAGGAGTAGGCCAATCGGCCCCTCGAGCCTGCTCCGCCATTCAATAAGATCATGGCTGATCTGATCCCAACCACAAATCTAAAGAACACAAGAAGTCGGAGCAGGACCCGGCCACATAGCCCCTGGGCCCTCTCCGCCACCCACAGGGCATTGACCGATCCGAACTCAGCTTCATGTCCAATTTCCTGCCCGCTCCCCATAACCCCTAATTCCCTTTACTTCTAGGAAACTGTCTATTTCTGTTTTAAATTTATTTAATGATGTAGCTTCCACAGCTTCCTGGGGCAGCAAATTCCACAGACCTACCACCCTCTGAGTGAAGAAGTTTCTCCTCATCTCAGTTTCGAAAGAGCAGCCCCTTATTCTAAGATTATGCCCCCTAGTTCTAGTTTCACCCATCTTTGGGAACATCCTTACTGCATCCACCCGATCAAGCCCCTTCACAATCTTATATGTTTCAATAAGATCGCCTCTCATTCTTCTGAACTCCAATGAGTAGAGTCCCAATCTACTCAACCTCTCCTCATATGTCCGCCCCCTCATCCCCGGGATTAACCGAGTGAACCTTCTTTGTACTGCCTCGAGAGCAAGTATGTCTTTTCTTAAGTATGGAGACCAAAACTGTATGCAGTATTCCAGGTGCGGTCTCACCAATACCTTATATAACTGCAGCAATACCTCCTTGTTTTTATATTCTATCCCCCTAGCAATAAAAGCCAACATTCCGTTGGCTTTCTTGATCACCTGCTGCACCTGCATACCAACTTTTTGATTTTCTTGCACTAGGACCCCCAGATCCCTTTGTACTGCAGTACTTTCCAGTCTCTCGCCATTAAGAAAATAACTTGCTCTCTGATTTTTCCTGCCAAAGTGCATAACCTCACATTTTCCAATATTATATTGCATCTGCCAAATCTCTGCCCACTCACCCAGCCTGTCTATATCCCCTTGCAGGTTTTTTATGTCCTCCTCACTCTCTACTTTCCCTCCCATCTTTGTATCATCTGCAAATTTTGATATGTTGCACTCGGTCCCCTCCTCCAAATCGTTAATATAGATTGTAAAGAGTTGGGGACCCAGCACCGACCCCTGTGGAACACCACTGGTTACTGGTTGCCAGTCCGAAAATGAACCATTTATCCCAACTCTCTGCTTCCTGTTCGATAACCAATCCTCCACCCATGCCAGAATATTACCCCCAATCCCGTGATTTTTTATCTTAAGTAATAATCTTTTATGTGGCACCTTGTCGAATGCCTTCTGGAAGTCTAAATACACTATGTCCACTGGTTCCCCTTTATCCACATTATACGTTATATCCTCGAAGAACTCAAGCAAATTTGTCAGACATGACTTCCCCTTCATAAAGCCATGCTGACTTTGTCCTATTAAATTATGCTTATCTAAATGTTCCGTTACTGTCTCCTTAATAATAGACTCCAAAATTTTACCCACCACAGATGTTAAGCTAACTGGCCTATAATTTCCAGCCTTCTGCCTACTACCCTTTTTAAATAACGGTGTTACATTAGCAGTTTTCCAATCTGCCGGGACCTCTCCTGAGTCCAGGGAATTTTGGAAAACTATCACCAAAGCATCCACAATCCCTACTGCCACTTCCCTCAAGACCCTAGGATGGAAGCCATCAGGTCCAGGGGATTTATCCGCCTTGAGTCCCATTATTTTACTGAGTACCATCTCCTGAGTGATTTTAATCGTATTTAGCTCCTCCCCCCCGAGAGTCCCCTGTTTGTCCAGTGTTGGGATATTCTTAGTGTCCTCTACTGTAAAGACTGAAACAAAATATTTGCTCAGCATTTTTGCCATCTCCATGTTTCCCACCATTAATTTCCCGGTCTCATCCTCTAAGGGACCTATGTTTGCCTTAGCCACCCTTTTTCTTTTTATATAACTATAGAAACTCTTGCTATCTGTTTTTATATTTTTTGCTAATTTCTTTTCATAATCTAACTTCCCTTTCTTAATCAATCCTTTAGTTACTTTTTGCTGTCTTTTGAAGAATTCCCAATCTTCTATCCTCCCACTAAGTTTGACTACCTTATATGTCCTTGTTTTTAGTCGGATACTATCCTTGATTTCTTTACTTAGCCACGGATGGCTGTCATTTCTTTTACACCCTTTTTTCCTCAGTGGAATATATTTATTTTGAAAGTTGTAAAATAACTCCCTAAATGAACACCACTGCTCATGTACCGTCTTACCCTTTAATCTATTTTCCCAGTCCATAGATTCAAACTCTGTTGTGAAAAGGTGAATACACAGTTAAGATATAACTTCTTTGCACAGAGGATGGTAAATATGAGCGATATCCAGCCTAGGGACACAGTGGAAGCAAGGAATGTTATCAATTTTACAAGGGTGATGGGTAAATTTTTGGCAGACAAGGCTATTGAAGGAGATCAAATGTGATAAAAAGTCTAACGTTGCATCACAGGTAAAATTGGCCTCCTGCAAGGTTGCTTGATTGCCTCAGGGAGGAATTTCCAAAAATTTTTCCTGAAATTGGCTTCCCACAGGAGCTAGAATTGCTAGCTCTGGGGAGAATGGTGCACGAGATTGCACCATCTAAAAGAAATAATGAACATGGATGGGATTCATGGACCTTTCCCACCTTCCTTTTCATATGTTGGTATGCTTATAACCTCCAAAGCTGCAGTTCCCTAATAACAGGCAGCCAGTGTGCCTGCACATTGCAGAATTGTACAACACTTACTTGTACACACAATGGTGTTAATCCTTCAACTCAAAGAATAATTTATTTTCCAGCAATCCAATGTACAAACAAGATGTATCATGATTGAATCATTGTAAAAAGGTTATTTTCCAGTAGTCAGCAGTTATGTCATACATGGTATCCTGAGTCAGCCCTGTGGGTTTATCAAACAATCCAGCCCAGAAATACAAATGAGTTTTAAAGTCTGAAATTTAGAACGATTCCACCTACTGGTTTCTGACACGTTCTCTGATGGGATTATGAGCTCTCTTGAGTTTTTAAGTTGCAAGTTATATAAACTACAGGGATTTGCCCCTGCAGTTCATTGCCCTGGAGGATCATCATGGAAAATAACCTGAGCAATCGGTCTCACATTTCAAGTAAGTGGGAGGTGCAGTGTGGGCGTAATGTCGGAGCATCACAGTCACAGTGGGAAAGTTGCATGTGGTTTAATTTAATAGTTTCTAATGAAATCAGCGGTTAAGATCAGCAAAAGATTCAGATTTGACCCGATCTTTAACCCTTAGAAAACCACTGCAGTTTTAAATGTAATCTGATTTAATTCAGTCATAGTTTATGACTTTCTTCAGCCGTATGAACCATGTGAATCATAACTCAGCCATGGTTTATACTGATTTATATTGGTTTAAAGCCAGGTGATTAGTAGTTTGTGTTCTTTTTAGTCACGTGTTTTACTTTGTTCAAATGTTTAATATATAATTTGAGCAATTTCTTTCAATTTTTTCTAACCCCTGGCCACACTGAGATTCATAAACATTGGTTTATTAGGATTAATCTAGCGTAGTTCATACAAAATCACATTTTAAAGACATTTATGGGTATTTTACAAATGCCTTGGAATGTTTTACAACATTAAAGACGCTTATATAAATGCAAGTTGTTGTCGTAAAGGTTGGTTGATCTGTTTCTTGTATGTAATTTTTCCTGTTTCATCCTATCTTTCCTGTCTTCCTGTCATCACACTGGTCATTTTCAGCTGGGAAAGTGGAATATTTTAAGCAGTTTCTCCATGACTGCCATCAACATAATTTTGGATTGTCCAAAGATAAGAACTGTCCTTTGTGGGTTGGCAGCAATTTTCCAGCTGAGTTTTCCTCCCCTTGAGATGGACCACTTCACGTGTGTGGCCTTCCTTCTAACAGCCCCAGGAAGGCATAACAAAATCACTTGCTGGCATGAAACAGTTTTATGATAGACAATGGTGAGATTCAAAGCTGGGTTTCCAACAAAGGGTGGATGGGTGCATTGAAGGTAAATATGGTGAAATAATGGTGAGTGCTCTTCTGAACTTGGTGAGTGCTCTTCTGAACTTGGAGCTGAGGCAGATTAGAGAGACGTTTACCTAATCCTGCAATAACTGACCCGGGAGTACTTGACTTTGACATTGGGTCTCTGAAATGGGAACATTTTCAATGTCTAAGCATTAACACCTCTCACCCAGATGAGCACAAGATTCACAATTTGTTTCTAAGATTAGAATCAGGAAGATCCCGGATTTATCCAATAGTCCCTTGTCTAGTTCGTTGATCTTGTGCAGGGCAGTGGTGAGGTATGACATATGGCCCATGCTCCTGGGCTAACGAAAGGGCAAAATCAACTGGGGCTCCTGCTCCTATTTGCTATCCAGTGAACCCTCTTGATACATGAATGTTGGGTGATGACAGGATTGGGCTCAATTACGATGCCTCCACTGTCATAGTAGGCTTCCTACAATCACTGTTACAGGCTCACACACACCCACTTGGGTGAAGTATCACAAGGCTGATGACACCTGTACGATTGTACCCAATACAGGACAAACCTTGTATATGTAATTCCCAACCCAACTGGATTCAGGTCCCAAAAGTATTAACCCTACTCGCTTGCTCTAAGGTGACAGCCACAATCCCTACTACTCATCTGCATGTGCTTTACTTTGAGTTTCCACATCTCTTTCATGTTCCACTCCCAGTACTGGTCCAGCTCCACACCCATAATCCTTGTCGAGCTCAACTTATCCATATCCCCACGGCACAAATCACTCCAGTCACCAGAAAACAATAAGAAATTCCTAATTGCTCCTCCCATTTTATATAGCTGGAGATCAGTGACAGCTCTTCATGATTGAGCCCAACAAAATTCCTGACCTTGGATTCAGGTTCCTTGAGCACCGCAGGTTGCTAGGGTCCATAGGTTATCAGCATTCTGTGTTAAACCTGAGATGAAGTGAATATAGTTATTTTCTTGCCAAATAGGACTTACTAGATCCTGCCTCAATGTTTCAAATTAAAGAGGCACCAACCTGGTTCCTGGTTGGGCAGCATTCATTTTGATCCTGCAGTATTGTTTTGTATTGAGGCACACAAGATAGTAAAATCAGTGAGTCCTTTATGTCACTTTAATGGTTTATGTTGCTGTTTATACTTATGGACTTTGGAGTGAAACAAAGATATTAATCTTCTATTATATTTAATTAAACAAATGGGCTCATTGTTAGCCAGCAACCAATTGGCATCGAGCTCATGGAGGGGGACTGGGGCTGTTGTCATGATCAGAGCTCAATGTCTTAAGAGGGTAGGTTTCCTTTCCATCATCCCAATAATAATTAAGGTTAAATTAAATATTTTTAATGCTGACTACTGCTTTTGGGCACAGATTCATCAGTTTGGATGTTAAATTCGATTTGAGCCACCTGCTGCTGTCCAACCTGAATTTAGGCCCAAATCCTATTTGAAATTTCCACTCAAAGGGAGAACTTAGCATTAAAAAGACTAATTTGCTGAAACTACTTTCACTAACTGGAGATTCTGAATACTTCTTTGTGTTTCTTCCATTTGCATAATTGTTGCCACTGCGCATGCGTTAGGTTAAGCTAGTCACGCTGACGTGTTCTCATACAGGCTGCCTGTTGACAAAGGATTCTGACTGCATCCACTTAAGTCGGCAAGTTGCATTCAGGGATCATTCCACATCACGATGCTGCCCCAGCATGAATCACCATGTTTAAAAGAGAGAAGAAAGCTGGAAAAAAGAACATTGTGGGTTGTGTACCATGATGGTTTAGTAACGTGTTGTATCACAGAAGTGTAGCATGCAGCTTCATGCCCATGAGTCACCATGCCGTGAGCTTTCAATCTGGCCTGGAATTTAAAGAGGAAGGTTGTTGTTAGGTAAGTTCATCTAGGCTGCTCTTGTGCACTTCCTATTAGCTGGTCACGGAGCAATGTTTTTGGAGCAGTTGCAGGACAGGTTGAAAAAGCGGATAAAAAAGCATACGGGATCCTGGGCTTTATAAATAGAGGCATAGAGTACAAAAGCAAGGAAGTTATGTTGAACCTTTATAAAACACTGGTTTGGCCACAGCTGGAGTATTGTGTCCAGTTCTGAGCACTGCACTTTAGGAAGGATGTGAAGGCCTGAGAAAGGGTGCAGAAAAGATTTACTAGAATGGTTCCAGGGATGAGGGACTTCAGTTACATGGATAGGCTGGAGAAGCTGGGGTTGTTCTCCTTAGAGCAGAGAAGGTTAAAAGAAGATTTGATAGAAGTGTTCAAAATCATGAAGGGTTTAGATAAAGGAAATAAAGCGAAACTGTTCCCATTGGCAGAAAGGTTGAGAACCAGAGGACACAGATTTAAGGTGATTGGTAAAATAACCAAAGATAACATGAGGAAAAATGTTTTTATGCAGCGAGTAGTTATGATCTGGAATGTGCTACCTGAAAGGGTGGTGGAAGCTGATTCAATCATGGCTTTCAAAAAGGAATTGGATAAATACTTGAAGGGAAAAAATTTGCAGAGCTACGGGGAAAGAGGGGTGAAATGGGACTAACTGGATTGCTCTTACAAAGAGCCGGCACGGGCTCGATGGGCCGAATGGCCTCCTTTTGTGCTGTAACCATTCTACGATTCTATGATTCTACCTTCCGGCTATGGGTATTCCTTAGGGCACACTTCTCTATTTGCAGGTTCAGGAGGAGGGGTAGTATCAGAGGAGACCTGCCAGACAGGTGAGATTGCAATTAAAATCGCCATTTGGATATATCCTGATGCTGACAGTTATGTACACAGGGCCAGGTTTTCTTATCTGAACCTGTCTAAAGAAACCTGCCTGTGCTGACTCAGATTCCCACAGGAAGCCATCAGTGATCACTGTACACTCCTGCAGACCTGGAGACCAGTTCCAGCACAGGGGTGACTTTGTCATTGCCTATCAAGGTTACATCTGCTTTGATATATTAGAAGTGGAACTTGCAGTAATACACCCTTTGAAAAATAGCTGCACATGGCAAGGAATTGCACTGAAGTGCTGCAATGTAGTCTTGCATGTGAGGTAATGAATTAATGAATAAGGATATAAGTATTGAAAAAGAAAAGGATATTCGCTATGAGCTTGGGGTAGACCTCTCAGTTCAGCCTCCTTCATTCCTTCTAATGCCTCCAGGATTCTGATGACCCCCTCTTCAGAAGGAACTTTTGTAAACCCCCATTTGCTACCTTTGCTTCATGTGGAGAGGTGGCAGATTTGGGAGGGGGGAGGGGCGGTCACAAAAGCAGCAACCATTGACTCCTCCTGACGATAGGGTCATTGAGGGTCATGTTGTATGCAGCTTTCTCCCGCAAGCAGCTATAAAAGAGGATTGTGACATGAGTTATACTGAAATGACCACATCAACAGCCACTTAATGTGTGTGCGTGAACATGCAGCTGTAAGGAACCTTCTGCTGGCATAGTCCTTGGTACTTGATATTTGGCCCATTTAATGGCCAGTTTTGGCAGCACTGTGACATGGCAACATGGACCAGTAAAACAGAGCAAAATGAGCATGCCTGTGCATTTACAATGATCAACAGTTGGCAATGTTCCTTGCACTCTCCCTCTCTGATGCTGTACCAACTTTACTGAGGAGCAATGAAAGACTTTGATAGATCAAACAATTAAGATGTTATCATATGTACATTCACTTACCTTTGAAATATTGTATAAGCCATAAAATTTTTGTCCTCGCCTGCTCCCAAGTTTGGGCCACGGGTGAGACAGACGGACATGCTCCCTCGCTTTTTTCCATACTGCTCTGGTGATACTTTCTATTGCTGGGTGGCCCTCTCCCCAAATACAGGCACCCTTCACCACAGAATGATCTCCGAACGGCATCATTCTGCACTGTTACTCTTGGTAATTACATGTGATATCAAAAGACTGGACGCAGCAGCAATCAAATCAGCCCTCGTTTAAAGGGAAGAAATTTCCAATTGGTCTGCCTGCCCAATTTATTTAGATTAGGTGACCAGACCCTAAGATACTCTGATGGGGTCAGGACTTCCGGCAGATCTAGATTCCTGCCCTGGCCCACTTATTGCAGCAGAGCGGGAGCGAAGAATTTCGGCCTCAGAGTTTTGTAATTGGAACCTGACCTCTTGAATGCTCTACACACATGTTTTAAAATCTTAATGAATTTTTTTCTTTTTTCATTTATACATGGATTACAAAGAACCCTTTTTCTGGGCTCTTTAATTTGATACGAAGAGATAGAAAAATAAAGAACCCAAAAGGTATATTTTCGTTGAAGTTCATAAAGCTTGAAGAATTAGTGGAGTGATAGGATTTTAAAGAGGTCGGCCTAGAAATTCGATGGCACCACCCCCCGTTTTTCAGGTACAAAACAGGCGCCTAAGCATCCAACATGGTGGGTGGGGAGCGTGCACTCATTACGCGTAGGTAGTGCGCCACCCGCCATATTGGTAAAGGCAGAAAAAGAGGCATCCAGGATCTGTGCCTAAAATAAGCGTTAGGCATATGTAAATAAGGGACCTAACGCCTGTTTGAGGCCCCTTTTTCAAAATTGGGCTGCCCTGAATGCAGCCAACGCTGGGCCTATTCAGGAAAACGTGGTCTATATATGGCTTAACTAGCTGTCCTTAAAGAGACCGCTGCAGGAGGTCACCAATAGGAAACGTTTTGTAAAAAGCACTTCTCCTGTGTCCACTGCAGTGCCGAAGACCATTGCCATCCCCACTCAGGCCCCTTCCAATTGCCTCCCCCACTTCTCCCGTTCAGCCCCTTCCCTCTCAATCGCTTTCCCCACCTCCCTCCCGATCGCTTCCCGCTCTCATGGTCTCTCCTCCCTCCTTCCCAATAGCTTCCCCTCTCCCTCCCGATCGCTTTTCCCCCTCTCCCGTTTGCTCCCCTCCATCCCAGTCACTTTCCCCCCTCTCTTGATCACCACTCCCCCTCCATCACAATTGCTTCCACCACCTTCTCCTGATCGCTTTCCTCCTCTCCCAAGACTTACCTGTTCTGACACAGAGATTGTTCTCTGTGCCCAGTTAAGAACAATAGGAACCTAGGAAAGGGATTAGGCCATTCAGCCCCTCGAGCCTGTTATGCCATCCAGTGAGATCATGGCTGATCTGTATCTTAACTCCAGCTAGAATAGAATCATAGAATCATAGAATGGTTACAGCATGGAAGGAGGCCATTCGGCCCATTGAGTTCATGCCGGCTCTCTTCAAGAGCAATCCAGCTAGTCCCACTCCCCCACCCTATCCCCGTAGCCTTGCAAATTCTTTCCCTTCAAGTACTTATCCAATTCCCTTTTGAAAGCCATGATTGAATCTGCCTTCATCGCCCCCTTGGGCAGTGCATTCCAGATCACAACCACTCGCTGTGTAAAAAAGTTTTTTCTCATGTCACCTTTGGTTCTTTTGCCAATCACCTTAAATCTATGTCCTCTGGTTTTTGACCAATGTGAACAGTTTCTATCTACTCTGTCTGGACCCTTCATGATTTTGAATACCTCTATCAAATCTCCTCTCAACCTTCTCTGCTCTAAAGAGAACAATTCCAGCTACACCACCATATAACTGAAGTCCTTTATGCCTGCAATCAATCCAGTAAATTTCTTCTGTACCCTCTCTAAGGTCTTCACATCCTTCCTAAAGTGCGGTGCCCAGAACTGGACACAATACTCCAGTTGTGGCCAAATCAGTATTTTATAAAGGTTCATCACAACCTCTTTGCTTTTGTACTCTATGCCTCTATTTATAAAGCCCCGGACCATGTGCTTTCTTAACCTCGTTCTCAACCTGCCCTGCCATTTTCAACGATTTGTGCACATATACCCCCAGATCTCTCTGTTCCTGCACCCCTTTTAGAATTGTACCTTTTAGTTTATATTGCCTCTCCTCATTCTTCCTGCCAAAATGTATCACTTCACACTTTGCTGTGTTGAATTTCATCTGCCACGTGTCCGGCCATTCCACCAGCCTGTCTATGTCCTCTTGAAGTCTACCACTATCCTCCTCACTGTTCACTACCCTTCCAAGTTTTGTGTCATCTGCAAATTTTGAATTTGTGCCCCGTACACCCACATCCAAGTCATTAATATATATCAAAAAAAGCAATGGTCCTAATACCAACCTCTGGGGAACACCACTGTATACCTCCCTCCAATCCAAAAAATAACCATTCACCACTACTTTCTGTTTCCTATTACTTAGCCAATTTCATATCCATGCTGTCACTGCCCCCTTTATTCCATGGGTTTCAACTTTGATGATAAGCTTATAATGCGGCACTTTCTCAAACGCCTTTTGGAAGTCCATATACACCACATCAACCGCATTGCTCTCATCGATCCTCTCTGTTACCCCATCAAAAAACACAATCAAGTTGGTTAAACATGATTTGCCTTTAACAAATCCATGCTGACTTTCCTTAATTAATCTACACTTGTCCAAGTGACTGTTAATTTTGTCCCGGATTATTGTTTCTATAAGTTTCCCCACCACCAAGGGTTAAACTGACTGGCCTGTAGTTGCTGGGTTTATCCCTACAACCTCTTTTGAACAAGGGTATAACATTTGCAATTCTCCAGTCCTCTGGCACCACCCCCATAACTAAGGATGATTGGAAGATAATGGCCAGTACCTCCGCAATTTCCACCCTTACTTCCCTCAGCAACCTAGGATGCATTCCATCCAGACCGGGTGACTTATCTACTTTAGGTACAGCTAGCCTTTCTAGTACCTCCTCTTTATCAATTTTTAGCCCATCCAGTAACTCAACTACCTTCTCTTTTACTGAGACTTTGGCAGCATTTTCTTCCTTGGTAAAGACAAATGCAAAGTATTCATTTGCCATGCCCCCTGCCTCCACAAGTAGATCTCCTTTTTGGTCCCCAATCGGTCCCACCCCTCCTCTTACTACCTGTTTACTGTTTACATGCCTATAAAAGACTTTTGGATTCCCTTTTATGTTCGCCGCCAGCCTATTCTGATACTCTCTCTTTGCCCCTCTTATTTCCTTTTTCACTTCACCTCTGAACTTCCTATATTCAGCCTGGTTCTCAATTTAATTATCAACCTGACATCTGTCATACGCCCCTTTTTTCTGCTTCATCTTACTCTCTATCTCTTTCGTCATCCAGGGAGCTCTGGCTTTAGTTGCCCTACCTTTCTCCCTCGTGGGAATGTACCTAGACTGTACCCGAACCATCTCTTCTTTACAGGCCACCCATTGTTCAATTACAGTTTTGCCTGACAATCTTTGAGTCCAATTTACCCAGGCCAAATCCATTCTCATCCCATTGAAATTGGCCCTCCTTCAATTGAGTATTTTTACTTTAGAGTGGTCCTTATCCTTTTCCATAGCGAAGCTAAACCTTATGATACTATGATCACTGCTCCCTAAATGTTCCCCTTGCTCCACTTGGCCCACCTCATTTCCCAGAACGAGATTCAGCAATGCCTCCTTCCTCATTGGGCCGGAAACATATTGTTCAAGAAAGTGCTCCTGGACACACTTCAAAAATTCTTCCCCTCTTTGCCTCTTACACTATTACTATCCCAATCTGTATTAGGATAGTTGAAGTCCCCCATTATCACTACTCTGTGGTTCTTGCACACCTCTGTAATTTCTCTGCAGATTTGGTCCTCTGTATCCTTCCCACTAGTTGGTGGCCTATAGACTACCCCTAGTAGTGTAATGGCACGTCTATTGTTTCTTAACTCTAACCAAATAGATTCTGTCCTTGATCCCTCCAGGACATTCTCTCTCTCCAGCACTGCAATATTCTCCTTAATCAATACTGCCACCCGCCACCACCAACACTGACCCCAACTCCTTTCTTCCCTTCCCTATCTTTCCTGAACACCTTGTATCCAGGAATATTTAGCACCCAAACCAACCTTTTTTTCAGCCAGGTCTCTATTATCGCCACACCATCATATTCCCATGTGGCTAATTGCACCTGCTGCTCACCAACCTTGTTTACTACATTTTGTGCATTTACACACATGCACTCTAAACTTACCTTAGACCGACTTGTATTCTCTCTTAGTCTGATCCCATCTAATACCATACTATTGCTTACTCTAGTGCTATCTGTCTCTGCCAATCCTTTGTACACCTATTTTCTCCTTTCCAATGCTACATCCTGGTGCCCTCCTCCCTTCCAAATTAGTTTAAACCCTCTCCCACAGAACTAGCGAAGCTCTCCTCAAAGACATTGGTCCCAGCTCTATTGACGTGCAACCCATCCAGCCTGTACAGATCCCACCTCCCCTAGAACTGGTATCAATGCCCCAGGAATCTAACACCCTCCCTCCTGCACCATCTCTCCAGCTACGCATTCATCAGCTCTATCCTCCTATTTCTATACTCACCAGCACATGGTACCGGGAGTAATCCGGAGATTACTACCTTTGAGGTCCTGCTTATTAATCTCTTACCTAACTCCCTAAACTCTTCCTGCAGGACCTCATCCCCCTTTCTACCTATGTCGTTGGTACTGATATGTTCACCCTCCCCCTTCAGAATGTTCTGCAGCCGCTCAGTGACATCCTTGACCCGAGCACCAGGAAAGCAACATACCATCCTGGAATCACGTCTGCGGCTGCTGATACGCCTGTCTGTTCCCCTAACCATTGAATCCCCTATCACTAATGCTCTCCTGACCTTTCACTTCCCCCCCTGTACAGCTGAGCCACCCATGGTGCTGTGAACTTGGCTCTGGCTGCACTCCTCAGAGGAACCCTCTCCGCCTCCAGTACTTAGAACTGTATACTGGTTAGAGAGAGAGATACCCTCAGGGGACTCCTGCAATACTTGCCTGGTCCTCCTTATCTGTCTGGCAGTCACCCAAGTCCCTCTATGCCTGCACTCTCTTAAGCTGTGGGGTCACCACCTCGTGAAACGTGCTACCCACAAAACTCTCAGCCTCCGAAACCCGGAGCTCGAGCTCCTCCAGCTGACAACACTTCCTGTACCTGTGGTTGTCCAAGGCACAGGAAACATCCTGAAGTCTCCACATGGCACAGGCCGTGCATTCGATGGGTCTGAGATGCCCTGCCATGCCTCTATTTATTAGTCTATTAACTCAATTAACAGAAATAAACTAAAGACTTAAAAAAAACACTCACCAATCAGCTACTCACCAATCAGCTCCGTCCCTTGTGCTCAGGTTTGTTCCTCACTCTGTGACGCCCCTCACTTTTTACCTGCTCCGTCCCCCCCCCCCCCCCCATTCCCCGCCCCCCCCCCAGCCGTCCCTCGCAGGTCCGCGCTCACTCTGGACTCTGGGCTTCCGATTGAGGCCTCGTCCCTGGGACTCGCTTTTTACCTGCTCCAATGTTCCGATGCTCCGCCCCCCCCCCCACCCCCGCCCTGTCTCTCGCAGGTCTGCACTCGCTCTGGACTCTGGGCTTCCAATCAGATCTACCCACCTTGTTTCCATAATCCCTAATACCCTTGCCTAACAAAAATCTATTAACCTCAATTTTGACATTTTCAATTGACCTAGTCTCAACAGCTTTTTGGAGGAGAGAGTTTTGAGGGAGAGAGTTCCAGATTTCCACTACCCCTTGTGTGAAGAAGTGCTTCCTGACAACACCCCTGAACGGCCTAGCTCTAACAAATCAATTTCTACGCCGTAGTACCCTTCTTGTTCGTATGCACACTCTTCAATTCAACATGGTTTACACGAGAAACAGATTGGTAATGCAGTATTCCCAATGCTCATTTCGCAAGCAATTGTCCAGAAACATTGCAACTGATTGATCTTACCATGCACTGTCACTCAGTCTCATCAACATCTCAGATCTACAACAATTAACTAAGTACTTTGCATTAAAAGGTATGAAATGTTTTGTTTGCGTGGGACAGTGGCTGATGAAATGAGAATCTAGACACGCTGGTAAACAAAGACTCATCAGAAGCTGTGAAAATCTATGCACTTAATGGTATGTATGCCACACAATCTCAGCAATGGTCTCTTGCCCATATCCTAACTCGCACCAAGTCCTGTTCTCCCATTACCCCTGTACTCACTGACCTACATTGGCTCCAGGACCAAAAACGCCTCAATTTTAAAATTCTCATCCTTGTTTTCAAATGCCTCCATGGCCTTGCCCCTCCCTATCTCTGTAACCTCTTCCAGCCCTACAACCCTCCAAGATCTTTGAGCTCCTCTAATTCTTGCCTCTTGCATCCCCGATTTTAATTGCTCCACCATTGACGGCTGTGCCTTCAGCTGCCTAGGCCCTAAGCTCTGGAATTCCCTCCCTAAACTTCTCCACCTCTCTACTTCTCTTTCCTCCTTTAAGACCCGCCTTAAAACCTACCTCTTTGACCAAACTTTAGGTCGCCTGTCCTAATTTCTCCTTATGTGGCTCGGTGTCAAATTTGGTTTGATAACGTTCCTGTAAGGCGCCTTGGGACATTTTATTATGATAAAGGTGCTATATAAATGCAAGTTGTTGTATGTGGTTTAAAGCTGTGTACCTTTAACCAGAATATTTAACATTGAGTTCATGGCAAAAGAATTGGGACCCTGAAAAAGTGCGTTTAACCAGTATGTACATTTAACAGAGTTCACTTAAATGCATTTCACTCTACTTGCAATTTGTCCAAGGGTGCTTAATGTTTTCATTATTGATCTAAGTAATTACTTCTGAGACTTGTAACAGGGGTTCATTATTATTGCCGTTCCAAATATGATTATTAAGTACAAGATACTTCACAATGAAGCAGACAAATGTTTATTGGAATATTGTGCTACTTAAGCTGTGATAAAGTATCCAAAAGCCGCTCTAATATTTCTGAAATATTGCCAGTGGCAACATTAGAGCATTAAATGATACACCTTCTAAATGATATGTTCCTGCTGCAAATTGATATATTCCAATCTTAGCTTAGTGTTTTATGTGGACAACCAGATCTCAATTTTACTTGATATGTAGAAGGTATTAACTTAAACGCCTGATGTACTGGAATTTTGAATAGCTAGCACTTTCCCAGTAGTGATTCAGTCAGCATCTGAGGCTAGTATCTGTAACCTTCAGGAGAAAGAAAAATCAAGCATTTCTGGCTCCCAAGACAGAGATAGTTGTTCCAGTGCATTATATACAGTGCTATATTGTAAAGTGCACAGATACAAATTCCATTGTGTGATTATTCAGCTATTCATGAGTATAAAGTTGATTGTACAGCTATCTGGCTGGAGAAAGCAGGGTAGTAGCGTGGTATTCTCTGATGATTGGCTCACCCCGTGACTCCTCTCCACCATCTTCAAGCCTCAAGTTAGGAATCTGTTGGAATACTTACCACTCACCTGGAGTCATTATCCTCAGTGGCCCCTGCCACTGGAGTCATTATCCACCCTCTCCACCACCGATGCACTGTGGCTGCAGTATGTGTGGTCTACAGGTTGCACCGTGGCAACTCAACAAACTTATTTCAACAGCACCTCACTCTATGCCTGCATTTCTCTATCAAAATAACCCAACTCATTTAATCCTATCCTGATAACTGAGGGCTCTGAGCCTTTTGCACACCCTACTTTGTATCTTGTCCAGGGCTCTGATATCTCCCACCTTGTATATGGACCAAAACAGGACACAAAACTCCAAGGGCTTGATTTTACAATGGTGGCGGGTCGGCAGCGGTTGGAAGTGGGGTGGTGAAGGTGCGCGTGGCAAACCCGCATGAACAAAACTTACCGTTTCTGACGCGATCGCATGTTGATTGCTGATGATTAACATCCTCTCCGGGTTTCGCGCCCGGCAGCCGGCCTGATTGACAGACTGGCTGCCGTCAGGAGCTGCAACGCGAAGGGCGGGAGGAGTGCGAGAAAGAGAGAGAGCGAGACGTCATCCAGTGCTGGAATGGAAGACCTTGGGGGGGGAGAATGGAAGATCCACGTTGGACTGCAAGACTGGGGTTGGGGGGGTGGTTGGAGAGGGGAAGAATTGGGGGGGGAAGAGGGAAAGATTGGAGGGAGGGGGAAGATCAGGGGGGAGGGGGAAGAGCGGGGGAAGATTGGGAGGACATCGGAGGGGGTGAAGAGGGGGATATGGGGGAGGGTGAAGAGGGGGACATCGGAACGGGAGACATCGGACATCAGAGCAGGGTGCAAAGGTAGGTTCATTTAGTGTTTTCACTTCCATCTATGGTTTTTTATTTAATTTATTTAGTTTCCTTTTCCCTGATCCAGCGCTTCACGCCTGGTTTCACCAGGTGTGAATCAGAAGCAGTGGGCAAACCACCCAGGTAAGTTAAAAATCGTGACAATTACTTACTCTGTCACAGGTAAAGTGCCTTAAGTACCTCAATGAGGTACATTTGGCTCTTTAATTGTCATCCCGACGGCTTTAGTTGCTGGCAGGACTTCCGTTTTCGGGTCACCTGCTTGCACATAGGTGGGTCCCTGGGAAACTCGGATGTCAGCGGGTTGGAGCTGGCTCCCGAACCCAAATGGGATTTATGCGATTTTTGGAGTCCCGCCGTCCCCAACGCACCCGCAACTGCCTCCTAAAATCACCCCCCAAGTGTGGACACATGAAGGCCTTGTACAGCCTAAGTATAATGTTCTTAGTTTTATATTGTACTATCCTCACAATGCAACCTAAAACCCAATTTACTTTCCCAGAGGCTTCATCAAACTGCTTATGGACCTTCAGTGATTTGAATACTTCCATCATAACCTCTCTCAGTCTTTTCTTCTTCAGCGAGAAGAGTCCCAGTCCATCGAGTCTATCCTCATGTATATTTTTTCTTTGGTCCACTAATCATTCTAGTAGCTCTTCTCTACATCTTTTCCAGCTCAGCTACATCCTTCCTGTCGTGAGAGTTCCAGAACTGCATACAATAGTCCAGGTGCATGGTATCAATACATCAACCCACTGTATATTCTTAAGTTCTTGCATTTATTTCATTGAACTTTTCACTATAATTACAAATCTTGTCATAGCCTCCTTGATATCAGGATTTGTTCTGCCAATTTAAGTATGGCATTCAGTTAAGGATGTCAAAGGAGGGCTCGATGTTCATTGTATCCATCGGATTTATATCAATTAGTGTTAATTGTATTCAGGTGGTGCATATCCATTGGGGACCCTCTAGTATCCATTTGTATGAGAGCTTATCTAGGGTGTGGAGTGGGTAATAGTGATATGGATAATATGAATAAAGGCTTGGAAGCAACTGAAGATCAGGCTCTAGTATTCTATCCTTCACCACCTGGTCATCCAATTTATTACATAGAGAAATTATTTGATTTGAGACTGATAATGGCAACTGGGCCAAATGAATGACATTTAGAATGCATAAATCTAGGACCAGAAAGAGTTAATGAAATAAAAGAATTGTATTTTTATTTTAGCCTGAAAACTTTCATGCTGTTCTATTACTGCCATCAGGATTAAGAGAAAGGAATGTAATCAAAAACTATTCATAACATTTATAATTGTTACCTGCACACAGTGACAGCTGCAGTTTTGAGAGTGGCTTTAAATATGGGTCTTCTATGGTACAGCTAACCATGGGTCTGCCAAAACAGTAAAGGAAAAGAATTGAATGATCAGTTTGCCAATGTCAATTAATCTTCACCAACTGCATGGACTGTATGTTTCTTGTTAATGTCTTCCAAAGGTATTGAAAAAGCAATTTCTGAAGGAAGGGAAAGGTGATAATTAAACCATCATGGATTTTTTAGTGCTGACATCACTTTGTGCATAAATTACACTCTTACATTACAATCTGCTTGGAGGGAGGAGAGCTTGTTTGAAAAACTGCTTACTTAGGCACAAAAAAAAATCAAAGATATGAAAGACAGTAAGAATCTGTAATCTGACTTTTCCTGACAATTTTCTTGTGACCAACTTAAACTCTTAAGCCTGAAGAATAAGCAGCTAAACTACGGGACGGGAAATCTGTTCCATTTGATGACTTTCAGTACAATGGGGGCGAGGGGAAATGAAATTGTGCTATGGCATTAATCAAAAACAGAAGCGCTAATGGCCAAATGTGGCAATGATGTAAGCATGATGTGAATGTAAACAACATTGGTATCCTAATAAGAAGCTTATGAATGATTGTCTTAGAATGAAAGCATTGTGACTGCTGCCTGGGAAGAAGGTATTGCCTTGCGTAATCTAGAGTTCATGGTTACTGACCAACGGATCAACCCCATCGGTTAATGTTGGCCATGATGTTGTGTCTCGGGGCCCATAAGGCCACTTGGTACCACCATTGACCTCATGCATTTTAGGGAATCCAGCAATGCAATGAAATTGGGCAGTTGTATCATGTTGCTATTCAATGGGAAAGAAAATGAAAGTGTTGACCCTGCTTAACAATGTATCAGTTACCTGTTTGCTACATCTATGAACAGCAAATTGTTTCATACTGCAGATGTAAGCTTCACTAGGCTGAATGGAGCCAGAGGCTTAACATTTGAGGGAGAAGCTGATCTCAATTGCCATTGCCTCCTTGCTGCCCCTGAAGTACAGGTTGTCCGCAGTTGTCATAGAATGATACAGCACAGAAGGAGGTCATTCAGCCCATCGTGCCTGTGCCAGCTCTTTGAAAGAGCTATCCAATTAAGTCATAGATTCATAGAGTGATACAGCACAGCATGAAACGATTCAGAGCACTGCCTTGTTCAGATTTGTCCTGATCGCAGATGGCACAACTCTGCATTTCCACATGCTGACCCTGAGCTTGGGGAGAAATTTCCCCTTAGTCATTACCAGGTAGGTGTGCCAGGGCTTATAGATAGTTGTTGCCATGTAGGCAGGTGTGAGCTGTCTGGCTCTGGTGCAGACTGAATGCCCTGTCATAACTTCACTGATCCGTTTCATCTTCAAGCGTTAAAACCTATGGGAGGACCACTTTGAAAGTAAACTCAATATTTAACATCAAATTGCTCTTATAATAAGATCTGTATCTCTTTAAGAGCTCTATTTTCCACATACAAGAATGCAAATTGCCTTTAATATCACTTTGAATGGGCATAACTCCCACCTAATACTTGGAAAATAGGGGGCTGAATATTAATGACCTCATTTAAATACATTAAGCATGTACAATGAAGCTCATGTGTACGGTGTGCATTTGGAGCAGGGACCCGGAGAGGTCGTGGTAGATAAAATTAATCTGATTTTGCTTGTCTGCAGTTGTCCTTCTAGCAGATGACACAACTCTGTAACTTCCTCCATGCTGATCCTGAGCTTGGGGAGAAATTTCCCCTTGGTCATTACCAGGTAGGTGTGCTCGGGCCTGCATTTTGCAGAATACATAAACAAATAAAGATATCTTATGCAGAATTCAGCCTTACCTATTCCTTCGCCACTCTATTGCATGTTTTGAAGTTTTATTACAGTCAACACCCTAAACCTACAATGGTGTCCAGTCACTACGTAGGTGTCCAATGTATCCCTTTGAGTACCAAAGAGCGGTATAAGGTTTTAAATGGTGCAGCTCTTTCCTTTAATACAGCATCTGTAAAAGTGATTTTCTATAAATTATGTTATGAAGTAGAAAGAGAAATACAGAGAACCAAAGGGCAATGCATAGTTCACAGAATCCAGAGAACAACAGCAAAAACTTGCATTTATAAAGCGCCTTTAACATAGTAAAACATCCCAAGGTGCTTCACAGGAGTGTTATTAAACAAAATTTGACACCGAGCCACATAAGCAGATATTAGGACAGATGCATCAAAGACATAGGTTTTAAGGAGCATCTTTAAGGAGGAGAGAGAGGTAGAGAGGCGGAGAGGTTTAGGGAGGGAATTCCAGAGCTTAGGGCCTAGGCAGCTGAAGAAAAGGCCAATGCCTAGTTCACAGAATCTAGAGAACCAAAATGCATTGCCTAGTTCACTGCATCCAGAGAACCAAAGGGCGTTGACAAGTTCATAGGATCCTGGTAATTAGCTGAGCAAAATCAAATCTTTTTCTTGGCACTAAAACACTACTGCAGTGCTCAAAGATTAATAAAATTTTTGTTTCTTGTGTCAATGGTCTTGAGTGATTCAGGAGACCTCGGGGTAGATTTAGGGTATACCTGGGGTCTCCGCCCACCTGCCTGGTATTCCTCAGAGCTTCCCCAGCAAGTGCAACTGGTCCTTTGCCTGAAGTAGGTGCACGCTCAGTGTAACTATTCTAATCAGGCAGGAGGGGTAATTCCGGGCCTCCCACCTTACTCATGCAGCACCCCAGCAGAGGGGGCACCTGTGGAAAGGTGGTGCAAAGAGTTGCCCACGTCCCAGAGAATCTACAGTAGTCCTGGGGAGTACTAAGGATACGCTTGGCAAGTTCAGGATATTGTTTTTAATTCATACCCAAGAGGCCTGAAGCTGCATTCACATTTTGTACCTGATTTTTAGGTGCAAGGCCCAGCTAGGGGCCGAGAGTCCCTCGGGCCTTTTGCATGTCCCAGGGAAGGAAAAATGTAATCAGCTAACCCCTCACAGGTGTCCACATGGCATGAAGGAAAATCTCCCCTTACATTTTCTGATTTACATTGCAACAGTGACTACACTTCAAAAGGACTTCATTGGCTGTAAATCTCTGGGACATCCTGAGGTCATGAAAGACACTATATGAATGCAAGTTCTTCTTTCTTAATTTGGTCAGTATACAGTACAAGGAAACTATTTCAAAATGTCATTTTTATTTCAGTCAGTATTCCAGCTCTGCAGTTGGCTTGCCACTAAAAACATTCCTGTGGCTATTAATCAGATTTATTGCAAGATGCCGTCAACGCCAAAACAAACATTCTGGGCTATTCTCTGTCACTGGAGTGTTACATTCACAGCAACTCTCAAAGGTATGTGAAATTTCTAACCTTTGAACTCAATAAGAGTGCAATATAGTGCAATGTCAAGACAATGACAAATGTATCTTCTGATTATTTTCTCTACTTACTCTATTTTAAATCTTTTTTTTTAAGAGGCCAGCAATGAATGCTGATGGGCTAGAATGTTACTAGATATCTCCCTCTGCAGTAAGTGTGCCACCAAATTTGAATATTTTAATCAGCTAGTAAAAGTGATGTACATGTGTAACTATTTTGCAGTTGTTGTTAACACAGACGGTAATGTCTTACTGTCAAAGAGACAGAATTGAGTAATTAGCAGCAGGTCAATTATAGAGTCATAGAGTTATACAGCACGGATAGAGGCCCTTCGGCCCATCGTGTCCGCGCCGGCCAAATTACTCGGATGATTCCCAATCATTGACATATTTTTACATTTTATTTGTTATTCGAGGAGATTTTCCTGCATATGTGAATACTGCTTAACCCGGTTAACGGAGGAAAATTGAGAGGCTTCCTTTCCAGTCGTGCACTCCGACCTGCCTGATTTTTCAAGGGTATCATGGGACATGGAGCTAAGCTGGGTAAATGGAGTTGAGGTACAGATCAGCCATGATCTAATTGAATGGCGAAGCAGGCTTGAGGGGCTGAATGGCCTACTTGTGTTCCTTTGTTATTATGTTCCTATTTTTCCCATATCCAATGTGCCCAGGTACAGATCCAAGAAAATCTCCCCTTTAAAGTCTAATATTCTGGATTCTTATCCTCTTTGTGGTGTGGATTCCAGTCATGTATTCAAATTAAAAAGGTTAGATGTTGCTCCTTTAATCCAACTCATCGCTCCTGGCCTCTTTACCACCCAGGCAGATTCTCTGCCCATTCCTTGTTGGGATGGCTGTTTTTTTTCTGGTATAATTTCCATCATTACAGAGAGGTGCAAGAAGTATAGAGTAGTGATAATGGGAGACTTCAACTATCCTAATATAGACTGGGATAGTAATACTGGAAAGGACAAAGAGGGGGAGGAATTTTTGAAATGTGTTCAGGAGAACTTTCTTGAACTTTCTATGTTTCTGGCCCAATGAGGAAGGAGGCATTGTTGGGTCTAGTTCTGGAGACTGAAGTTGGTCCAGTAGAACAAGTGCCAGCGGGAGAACATTTAGGGAACAGTGATCATAATATCATAAGGTTTAGATTAATTATGGAAAAGGACAAGGAGTAATCTAGCTTAAAAATACTTAATTGGAGGAGGGCCAATTTCAGAGAGAAATGGATCTGACCCGGGTAAATTGGAATCAAAGATTGGTAAGCAAAACTATAATCGAACAATGGGCGGCCTTTAAAGAGGAGATGGTTCGGGAACAGTCTAGATACATTCCCACGAGGGAGAAACGATAGAATCACAGAAAGGTTACAGCACCGAAGGAGGCCTTTCAGCCCATGGAGTCCGTGCCGGCCCTATGCAAGAGCAAGCCAGCTAGTCCCACTTCCCCATCCTATCCCCGTAGCCCTGCAAATTTTTTCCTTTCAAGTACTTATCCAGTTCCCTTTTGAAGTCCATGATTGAATCTGCCTCCTCCAACCCCTCGGGCAGTGCATTCCAGATCCTAACCACTCGCTGTGTAAAAATGTTTTTCCTCATGTCACCTTTGGTTCTTTTGCCAATCACCTTAAATCTACGTCCTCTGGTTCTTCACCCTTCCACTAATGGGAACAGTTTCTCTCTTTGTACTCAGTATAGACCCTTCATGATTTTGAATACCTCTATCAAATCTCCTCGCAACCGTCTCTGTTCCAAGGAGAACAACCACAACTTCTCCAGTCTATCCACATAACTAAAGTCCCTCATCCCTGGAATCATTCCAGTAAATCTCTTCTGCACCCTCTCTAAGGCCTTCACATCTTTCCTAAAGTGCAGTGCCCAGAACTGGACACAATACTCCAGTTGTGGCTGAACCAGTGTTTTATAAAAGTTCATCATGACTTCCATACTTTTGTACTCTATGCCTCTATTTATAAAGCCCAGGAACCTGTATGTTTTTTTAACTGCTTTCTCAACCTGCCCTGCCACCTTCAACAATTTGTGCACATATATCCCCAGTTCTCTCTGTTCCTGTACACCTTTTAAAGTTGTGCCACCTAGTTTATATTGCCTCTCCTTATTCTTCCTATCGAAATGTATCACTTCGCATTTTTCTGTGTTAAATTTCATCTGCCACGTGTCCGCCCATGCCACCAGCCTGTCTATATCCTCTTGAAGTCTATCACTATCCTCCTCACTGTTTACTACCCTGCCAAGTTTTGTATCATCTGCAAATTTTGAAATTGTGCCCTGTACACCCAAGTCCAAGTGATTAATATTTATCAAGAAAAGCAGCGATCCCAGCACCGACCCCTGGGGAACACCACTGTGCACCTCCCTCCAGTCCGAAAAACAACCGTTCACCACTATTCTCTGTTTCCTGTCATTTAGCCAATTCTCTATTCATGCTGCTACTGCCCCCTTTATTCCATGACCCACAATCTTGATGATAAGCCTACCATGCAGCACTTTATCAAACGCCTTTTGAAAGTCCATATACACCACATCAACTGCATTGCCCTCATCTACCCTCTCTGTTACCTCATCAAAAAACTCTATCAGGTTAGTTAAACACGATTTGCCTTTAACAAATCCGTGCTGGCTTTCCCTAATCAATCCACACTCGTCCAAGTGACTGTTAATTCTGTCCCGGATTATCGTTTCTAAAAGTTTCCCCACCACTGATGTTAAACCTTTTTTGAACAAGGGTGTAACAATTGCAATTCTCCGGTCCTCTCGCACCACCCCGTATCTATGGATGTTTGGAAGCTTATGGCCAGTACCTCTGCAATTTCCACCCTTACTTCTCTCAGCAACCTAGGATGTATCCAATCCGGACCGGGTGACTTATCTACTTTAAGTACAGCTAGTCTTTCTAGTACTTCTTCTTTATCAATTTTTAGCCCATCCAGTATCTCAACTATATCTTCCCTTACTGAGACTCTGGCAGCATCTTCTTCCTTGGTAAAGACAGATGCAAAGTACTCATTTAGTACCTCGGCCATCCCCTCTGCCTCCATGAGTAGATCTCCTTTTTGGTCCCTAATCGGCCCCATTCCTCCTCTTACTACCCGTTTACTGTTTACATGGCTGTAGAAGACTTTTGGATTCCCTTTTATGTTGGCCACCAGTCTATTCTCATACTCTCTCTTTGCCCCTCTTATTTCCGTTTTCACTTCCCCTCTGAACTTTCTATATTCTGCCTGGTTCTCAGTTGTGTTATCAACCTGACATTTGTCATATGCCCCTTTTTTCCAATTCATCTTACTCTCTATCTCTTTTGTCATCCAGGGAGCTCTGGCTTTAGTTGCCCTATCTTTCTGCCTCGTGGAAATGTGCCTAGACTGTACCCGAGCCATCTCCTCTTTAAAGGCTGCCCACTGTTCAATTAAAGTTTTGCCTGCCAAACTTTGATTCCGATTTATCCAGGCTAGATCTGTTCTCATCCCATTGAAATTGGCCCTCCTCCAATGGAGCATTTTTACTTCAGAGTGGTCCATGTCCTTTTCCATAGCTATTCTAAACCTTACAATACTATGATCGCTGCTCCCCCACTGACACTTGCTTCACTTGGCCCGTCTCATTCCCTAAAACCAAGTCCAGCAATGCCTCTTTCCTCGTTGGGCCAAAAAAGTACTGGTCAAGAAAGTTATCCTGAATGCATTTCAAAAATTCCTCCCCCTCTTTGCCCCTCATATTATTATTGTTATCCCAGTCTATATTAGAATAGTTGAAGTCCCCAGTTATCACTTCTCTATAGCTTAGCACCTCTCTGTAATTTCCCTGCAAATTTGCTCCTCTATATCCTTCCCACTCGTTGGTGGCCTATAGAATACACCCAGTAGTTTAATGGCACCTTTGGGAAAGGTAGGGCAACCAAAGCCAGAGCTTCTTGGATGATGAACGAGATAGAGAGTAAGATGAAGCAGAAAAAAGGGGGCATATGACAGATGTCAGGTTGATAATACAAGTGAGAACCAGGCTGAATATACAAAGTACAGAGGAGAAGTGAAAAAGGAAATAAGTGGAGCAAAGAGAGAGTATGAGAATAGACTGGCAGCTAACATAAAAGGGAAGCCAAAAAGGGAATCTATAGGCATATAAATAGTAAGGAGTAGTAAGAAGAGGGGAGGGGCTGATTCCGGACCAAAAAGGAGATCTACACATGGAGGCAGAGGTCATGACTGAGGCACTAAATGAATACTTTGCATTTGTCTTTACCAAGGAAGAAGATGCTGCCAAAGTCACAGTAAAAGAGGAGGTAGTTGAGATACTGGATGAAAATTGTTAAAGAGGAGGTACTAGAAAGGTTGGCTGTGCTTAAAATAGATAAGTCACCCAGTCCAGATGGGATGCATCCTAGATTGCTGAGGGAAATAAGGGTGGTAATTGCAGAGGTGCTGGCCATAATCTTCCAATCATCCATAGATATGGGAATGGTGCCAGAGGGCTGGAGAATTGCAAATGTTACACCCTGTTCAAAAAAGGGTGTAAAGATAAACCCGGCAACTACAGGCCAGTCAGTTTAACTTTGGTGGTGAGGAAGATTTTAGAAATGATAAACCGGGACAAAATAAAGAGTCATTTGGACAAGTGTAGATTAATAAAGGAATGCCAGAACAGATTTGTTCAAGGCAAATCGTGTTTAACGAACTTGATTGAGTTTTTTTAATGAGGTAACAGAGAGGGTTGATGAGGGCAATACAGTTGATGTGTATATGGACTTTCAAAAGGCGTTTGATTAAGTGCCATAACAGGCTTGTCAGCAAAATTGAAGCCCATGGAGTAAAAAGGGCAAAGGCAGCATGGATGTGAAATTGGCTAAGTGACAGAAAACAGAGAGTAGTGATGAACGGTTGTTTTTCGGACCGGAGGGAGGTATACGGTATTATTCCCCGGGGGTCGGTACGGGACCACTGCTTTTTTTCATATATATTAGTGACTTGGACTCAGGTGTACATGACACAATTTCAAAAGTTGCAGATGACACAAAACTTTGAAGTGTAGTAAACAGTGAGAAGGATAGTAATAGACTTCAAGAGGACATAGACAGGCTGGTGGAATGGGTGGACACATGGCAGATGAATTTTAACGCAGAGAAGTGCAAAGTGATACATTTTGGCAGGATGAATGAGGAGAGGCAATATAAACTAAATGGCACAGTTCTCAAGGGGATGGAGGAACAGAGAGACCTGGGGGTATATGTGCACAAATCTTTGAAGGTGGCAGGACAGGTTGAGAAAGTGGTTAAAAAAGCATACGGGATCCTGGGCTGTATAAATAGAGGCATAGAGTACAAAAGCAAGGAAGTTATGTTGAACCTTTATAAAACACTGGTTCAGCCACAACTGGAGTATTGTGTCTAATTCTGGGCACCGCACTTTAGGAAGGATGTGAAGGCCTTAGTGAGGGTGCAGAAAAGATTTACTAGAATGGTTCCAGGGATGAAGGACTTCAGTTGCGTGGATAGACTGGAAAAGCTAGGGTTGTTCTCCTTAGAGCAGAGAAGGTTAAGTGGAGATTTGATAGAAGTGTTCAAAATCATGACGGGTTTAGATAAAGTAAATAAAGAGAATTTGTTCCCATTGACAGAAGGGTCAAGAACCAGAGGACACAGATTTAATGTGATTGTCGAAAGAATCAAAGGCGACATGAGGAAAAAGCTTTTTACGCAGCGAGTAGTTATGATCTGAAAGGGTGGTGGAAGCAGATTCAATCGTGGCTTTCAAAAAGGAATTGCGTAACTACTTGAAGGGAAAAAATTTGCATGGCTACGGGGAAAGAGCGGGGGGATGGGACTAACTGGGCTGCTCTTACAAAGAGCCGGCACGGGCTCGATGTGCCGAATGGCCTCCTTCTGTGCTGTAACCATTCTATGATTCTATGATTTGATGATCAGCATAGTAGCAGATAATCTGCACTTTACCAGCAGGAATATAAATTGTACGAAGCATTATGCAGACAGTTATGCTGGTAATAAGTCATCGCTACTCACCAAAATAAATATCCAGGTAATATGTTTAACGGTTCAATATTTAATTATAATCCACCCGTTTCTCATGTTCACTGAAGCCCCGTCTGGTAGTTGACATGGACATTTAAGATCCCATAGTACTATTCGAAGAAGAGTTGGGAATTCTCTGGAATCCTGGCCAAAATCATTCCCTCAATCAACAGATTAACAGGTTAACAGGTCATTCATCTCATTGCTGTTTGTGGGATATTGCTGTACACAAAATTACTTTCACGTTTGCCTATATAACAATCACTTCAAAGCAGTTCATTGTGTATAAAGAGCTTTGAGATGTTTTAAGGCTCTGTGTAAATGCAAATCTTTTAAAGTTTTTATCCAAATAGTTGCTTTTTCATTCAGGGCACAGATAAGTATTGATAAGTATTTACTAGAGGCATGGCAAATATGTAGAAATTTGTAAAATCCTGACCAAAACTGAAAGTCTGTTGAAGTCACTGCTGATCAGGATAAATTAATACAGCACCCCCTTTAGAATACATCAACTAGTAACATCAAATAAACCCAGCCAATATCTGACAGAGCACATACTGAAGTAGTTACAGATCCTTTCAAATATTAGTGAGCTACTTGCTCCCTATCACAGAATCACTATTATACGATGATAGATCTCTAACATACAACATTAACGCTATGCCAAACTTTAACAATTAAAACAGTTTATAATGTTGTTGTGTAAAAGCCATCTTGGCTATTGAGATCTGAAGTTGCACAATATAAATGTTTTCAAGCTTTTATCAGCTGTTTTCCTCTTAAGCTTGATCAGTATATAGTTCAGACGATAGAGCTACAGCATATGTGGTGATAAATTGGATCTGACAGAGTTTAGCTGTTTCAACGTAATGTGCTTTGACATTTGCTGAGTCGGCTGAGTGCTACAGCTATGCAGCTTTCTAATGTATGAAAAAATGAATTAATGTATGTCCCAAACAACAGACTGTATTCTCATAAGCGAACAGGCCAGTTTAAATAAATGTGTTTTGGAAAAAAAGTTTGAATACACATGACAAGGAGATGCACTTAATAAACATAATTCATCTATGCAATGTTTTAATTTCAGCACACTTATTGTGATAACTGAACATACATTCATGAATGTAAACTAATATCAGAATTTGATATTGACAAAAAGCTACACAAATTTTGAAAGCAATTGCAATTCATTAAAGCTGTTAACGGTTCATCTAACTTTTAAATCTTTCATTGTATCAATTCAATCTAATATAAATAATGTATGGCCCAATTTTCTCCATATGGATGCCAACATTACTAACATGAGCACACAACTACTTCACAGTTGGTAAAAAGAAATATCTACTTCTACACACTTTGTAATGATCAGAAAGGGAATTTATAGTCTCACACTATGCATGAAGGTTTTGGTTCAATTACCTTATTTCTCAAGTTTAGACCAACTGGTCACGTTCTTTAATCCAGACAATGGTGCCGGTAGCCGGTACACCGGGCCTTCTGCTCATCTGCCTCAACATAATCTATTAGTATCTCATGTCTGTGTTGCTTGCTTTCATGTCGGTTTAACTGCCTGGTTGTTCATTTCCACACTTTCTGTCTGCCTGATTACTTGGTTCTTTGCTTTCTTGAGATCACATGTCAGCAGGTATTATAGAGTTTCTATCGAATGGCGGCTTGAGATTGCGTTTGGGGATTTACATGAGGAGTTTTTGCTTCTGAACAGTGGAGCAAATGAGAAAAAACACCATATTGTGGAAAATTTCAGAGAGCAGAAATATACTGGCAGTTATCACTAACAAAGATGTCACTGGAACTACATTGTGTTTTAATTCATTTGAGTGTTAATATTTAATCATTTGAGCTCCACTACAAGGTTCAAAGTTGAGCAATATTGACCGAGTCATTTTGATATTGTGAACAGAAAGCAAGTTGGTGAGCCACAATTTTGTTGACCATTTTAAATATAGACTATGAACTTTCACAGATATGCAAATTACTAATTGAAGGAGACAACTTGAAAATAAACCCTAAACTTGTTTAAAACCGCATGCACTATGTAACTTTTCTGTTGCCCAAATTGCATTTTTGCCTAACTCTGTTATCCATTTGTGACTTTATCCTGTGTTCTGTTGTCCTAGTGTACTTTTGTCTTTGTTCTTTGGTCAGTGAGTGTTCATGCTGTTATGGGAGAATGTTACTATAATTAGATAACAATGGACCCCAAACCAGAGAATTGTGAGCTCGAATCCCGGTCTCACTAAAGGTCATGATCACTTGACCTTCATTGAACAGTTTCTGCTGAGTTGTGTGGCAGCAGAACCCTTCATCTGGGAGCTGGTGAGGGAAGAAAAACTGTCACAATGTGCTGCACCCTACAGAATCACAGATCCTGCCAACCGATTATTGATGGCATTGGAAAAGGCAGCATAGCAGGGGAGGTGACAGTGTGATTAAACTCAAGGGATAAAGGAAAGGAAGGAATAATACAGCTTGAACTCTAATTATTGAATTTGATTTGTAACTTTTGATTGCTATTTGCAAACAAATGAGAACGAAGAATAAAATGGAAAAAAAATACATCTGGGCAGTTCAACCAGTGATAAATAACGTTTGCTGCCCTCTAGTGAATTGACTAACTGTAGTTTCTTGCTCTGACATTGAAGTTTGTGATCTATGATCAATCAGTGGTCCCGCAAGTCAACATCACCCTGCCTGGAGCAACATGGTTGCCAGTACTTCACTCCTTTGATATCGGCTTTTCAACTGTTTTCATATTACAATTTCTATAGGGATCTAATGCAGGAGGCCATCACAACTGGTGAAGACAATGAAGACAACACCAACAATGTCTTTCACCAGCAGTAAGAATTGATGCAAACATCTGGAGAAATAGGGGTCTAAACAGGTAATTGTGCTGCCAATTGGCAGGAGGAGATATTGAAGTGGCTAGATCCTCCATAGGCCTTTCTCTAGGTTCTGCAGAGCCAGCTTACCTTTGGATGTAAAGCTACTGTGGACAGTTTAGTGACATTAACTCCATTCATTTTGCACCAAACTGCCACCACCCTATTTTTGACTCCTCTGGAAACCATTCAAACAGAGGTTAGTTGACATTATGCTAATTTAACATGCGTGACCATGTAAATGAGTCAGTTATCCTGTGAAAATGACATAACTTAGAATGCTGGGGTGTAAATGCACAGAAATGTGGACAAGAAATGATACCTGAATGTAGGGATGGCACTGAGTTCCTTTATATGGCTTCATTATCGCATATGGAGGATCTTTTAAGTGAGAGGATTGCAGATAATCACTGGAAACAGTAATTGTTTCAAGGTTTCACTTAAGTTCTATGCAGTTCACGTTGTTTTCTTTATAACTTTAAATTTGCCACATGTATTTCTGATTCTGAAAGGTTTCTATTGTTTCTCTTGCCCATGTATTTCTGTTAATAATAAGTCATTGTGGTCACTATGTTGCAGGATATTACTCTTACATTAGTGCAGTACAAGCCTCTTATGGGAATATTTGTGGCAAGCTGAAGTAAATTGATTTGTATCCACCCATCATCAGACTCCTGTGGTTTTCTGTAATCATTGACTTACTAGCCACAGTTTTTTCTGTTGCTGTATATGTAATAAAAACCGTTTTCTGCGATGATAGTATTGTTTTCCTTGGGTTGCTGATGCTGCCTTTCAGAAGGCTCCCTGAGAAGGTGTCAACATTTGCAGAGGGTCCCCTACACAGAAAACTTTGAAAACTACCGCTCTCAACTGAGATGTGCAACATTGGAAGCTGCATTGTCCATTATAATAGAGGGGAACCACCGAGTGAGGAATAGAAATTGGTGGATAATCAAGAATCTCCAAAATTTGGTTTTGTAATCTGGGCACCAGAACAACGGCAAGTATAACAAAAATAATAAAAGAAACATTACATTGTTTTATTCACTAAGAAAAGGAAATTAAATGCAAATAATAAAAGGAACATAAATGCACAAGTGGTTCCATCTTGCTTAAGGTTTTGTCCTGGAAAAATTCTAGCAAATAAGCCTTTGTGCACACAAGATGACACCACAGTTTCACCCTAAAGTTAGCTTTTGACCACCAGAGGGCACTCTTTACATTATATGTTTGAAAAACAAAAAAGCCCAGTGGAGATTTCAAACAAGTTGCTGTGAAATTTGTGTTTCAGTTGTTTGCCTCCAAAGTGCTTTCTTCCCCTTTAACTCCCCCCTCCAATGCATCGCAACTTTTCAAATATTACATTGTATATTGAGCAGTATTTATAAGTTCTGAAGTGACACACAAACATTTTATCTTAATGACAAACTGGCTTCATGAAAAAGTGTTTGCCAAAACTTTATTGGTTTGGAAGAGAAAGGACCTAGAATAGTTATCTATTCTCTGTGGTGTTGCTTATAGAATGTTTTTTAAAAATCTGTCAGTCTGGTTGTCACCCACAATTTCATTCTGTCTCACTCTCTTTGATTGTCTTCCACTTTTTCTGTATCTTTCTTTCTCTTGTTTTCTTCTCTGTATCGATGTTTGTCTCTGACTCTTTTACTCCATTTGTGTCTTTTCTTGTCTCTGTCTGCTCGTTTCTGTATGCTTTCCACTCTCTATGCCTCCCACACTTTCTATCTTTCTGCAAGTTCTTTTTGCTCTATTTCTGTATGTACAGCACTCTGTATGCCTGTCATGCACTTTCTCTCCCTTATCTCTGCACATCCTTTTTGCTCTATTTCTGTATGTACAACACTCTGTATGCCTGTCATGCACTTTCTCTCCCTTATCTCTGCACATCCTTTTTGCTCTATTTCTGTATGTACAACACTCTGTATGCCTGTCATGCACTTTCTCTCCCTTATCTCTGCACATCCTTTTTGCTCTATTTCTGTATGTACAACACTCTGTATGCTGTCGCGTGTTTTCCCTTTCTCTCTGAATTCCCTGTTTTCTATGTCTCACGCTCTTTCCTTCTCGCCAGTCAGGAGACCTGGGGCCCGATTTTAGCAGGCCTGCGGGTTCCCAGCGGGTGGTCCTTCGGGAGCGTGGAAAACGCGGACGGCTAATTGAGTGCGCCCCCCGCGCGATCGCGGGATAATTGATCACATTAAGCCGTGGTTCCAGGTTCTCCGCTCCCCAGCTGCGTGCCGGCGGGCTGCGCATGCGCACTACCGTTTTCGCGATGGAGGAGCTCCACTTAAAGGGGCAGTCCCCCAAAGCCCCTCCTGCTGCAAGCAAGAGGCAACACAGGATGGCGCAACATAGGGGCAAGGCTGCGCCACGCTTCTCCGACCTCACGCTGCAGCTGCTGCTGGAGGGTGTGAGGAGGAGGAGGGACACGCTGTTCCCGGCGGACGGACGCAAGTGCCCTGGCTCCGTCACCAGGAAGGCATGGGCAGAGGTGGCGGCGGAGGTCAGCAGCAGGGCCAACACCCCCAGGACATGGAAGCAGTGCCGCAAGCGGTTCAATGACCTCACTAGGTCCGGCAAGGTGAGTACACCAACGCACCCTCCCACAACCCGTCCCCACCATCACGCCAAACATATCACAACCCCTCCAGCAGAGCCACCACAGCGCTCCCGCAGCAATCCTCACAGCCACTCAATCACCATCCTCGCCGTGCCCGCAAGTACCCACCGTCCCTGTCCCCACCCGAACACTACCACACACCCCAATCCCCATGCAATGGGATGGGCATGTGGCACACGCATCCTCCCATCCATCTGCCCCACGCTCAACCCACCCACACCGATGCTTGATGCGTCTCACTATGCAATATGCACTCACTCACGCATCTGTGTTTTGCCTTGACAGGAGAAGAGATGCAAGAACAACCGAGAAAGGCCCGCCGCACGTGGTCGAACTGACGGATGCAGAGGTGGAGGCGCTCGACCTCGCCGGCACGCAACATTGCCTCTCTGTTGTGGATGGCGAGTCTGGCGCTGCAGAAACGGCCGGTAAGGGAAAGCTGACACTCAACACTCATGATCGCGAGTGACCGTATCATCACCTGGCATCAGGCGCACCGTAACGTTTGTGCACATGCCTCATAGTGCCCTCTGTTCTCTTGCAGGGCCGTCTGCGAGCGCTTCGTGTGAGGAGGGCGATTCCTCAGAGGACATGGCGGTCTCTAAGGGTGCATCGTCACATATGAGCCAACCATCCACCAGCGCAGAGACACGCACCTCGGTGGGTCCCCCTCGCCAACTAGTTGGGGTTGCACTTGGTGATCCACCGCGCACGTGTGAGCATGAGCAGACCCTGGTGGCAGGGGCAGCCGCGGAGGGTCCGCGTCGGTGGGAGCACTCATCTCCAGGCTCTGTTCAGCCGGACCCAGATGCTGAACCCAGGGGGCCACCAGTCAAAAGGAGAGTCGTCGAGGGGCACCAGCTAATTGCTGAGGTACTGGGAGAGGTGCCGCGCGCATTGTCCACAATTGCGCAGGTGATGGAGGAGTCCAACTCCTGCATGCGGGCATTGGTGGCGCAGGCACAGGAGGGTACCGGCGACACAGTGTCGCGGGTAGGTGCGGGAGCATCTGTGGTGGAGGACAGGCTGGCCTCCCTCAAGCGTCACGCACAGCTCCACATCGAGTCCGTGCAGGCCCTGACAACGGCTGTACGGATTCAGGGTGAGCAACATTCCGCCGCCATAAACAGGCTGACGGATACAGTAGGGGTGGCCTTGCAAGGCCTCACACATGCCATCCAAACTGTCGTCCAGCAGGGTGGAAGGGGTGATGTGGGCCGAGGCCACGAGAGGGATGATGGTGAACGGGGACATGGAAGCGGGGACGCTTCTCAAGGTGCCCCCACGTCCCACCCGTTGCCCCCCTCTCAACCAGTACCCGCAATGGTGCCTCCTCTCCAGGTGGCCGAGTCTGCCCCTGCACAGGTGCAGGAGGAGCAGTCTGTGGAGGTGCCCTCATGAGCACCGAAACCCAGGGGCCGTCAGCCCAAAGCATCTACCCAGTCAGGGCAAGAACAGGAGCAACCTGCCACTACCTCTGCTGGAGCCACAGGGGTAGCACCACGTAGGGGTACCCGGAAACGAAAGCCAAAGGCGTTATAAGCACAAAGGGAATGCACCAGGGTGTCTGTTAATTTGTACACTTTTTGTTTATAGTATTGCACCATGTACATATTAAACACTATCGTTCTCACCACTCCTGCCACCTCTCGTCCATTCTTCTGCGGCCTGTGCAATAGGTGCGTTCCGTGCAGCCCATCATGACGGCGAACACCTGCTGCCACCCATTGGGCACACTGCTGTGGGTGCAGGAGTACTGGCAACACTCTTCAGTGGAGGGGGCTGGTATGGCCCCTCGCATGTGCAGGTGAGGAGATGCGAACGTCTCGCACTGTCTGACTCTAGGAGAACCGTTGACATATGAGTGCCTCCCTGGCCCAGCGAGCATCCCGGTGAGCCGGTGTTCGGCGCATGGGTCGTACATCATCCTCTGGCGCGTCCTCCTCCTCCCCCTCCTCCTCCTCCACCACCTCCACCTCCTCGTCCTCATCGCCGTCCTCAATGTGGGTGGCGGGTGTGGATGGGGCCTCCTCCAGCGGCACCCCTCTCTGTTGGGCCATGTTGTGCAGGGCACAGCAGACAACTATGATTCGTCCCACTCTGAATGGTGTGTATTGGAGCGCTCCCCCAGAACTATCAAGGCACCTGAAGCGCATCTTGAGCAGCCCTATGGTCTGCTCAATTGTAGACCTGGTAGCAGTGTGGCTGTCATTGTACCGACGCTCCGGCTCGGTGATGGGGTTCCTCAGAGGTGTCATGAGCCACGTGTGTAGGGGATACCCCTTGTCACCGAGGAGCCAGCCGTTGCCGGTGTTGGGTGCGTGGAAGAGGGGCGGGACGGCGGACTCCCTGAGGACGAAGGCATCGTGGCAGCTGCCGGGGTATCTGGCGCACACGTGTAGGAATCTCTGGCGGTGGTCACAGATGAGCTGCGCGTTCATGGAGTGATACCCCTTCCTGTTGATGAACAGCCCTGGCTCATGCGGAGGTGCCCGTATTGCGATGTGGGTGCAGTCGATTACACCCTGTACCCGTGGGAAGCCAGCCATGGCATGGAATCCAACCGCCCTCTCCATCTGGCTGTGCTCGTCCATGGCGAAGTTGATGTAGTGCGAGGCCCTGCGGAACAACCCATCGGTGACCTGCCTTATGCACTTGTGTGCAGACGACTGACAGACCCCGGTGATGTCCCCGGTGGCACCCTGGAAGGATCCGGATGCGAAGAAGTTGAGGGCAGTGGTGACTTTGACGGCGACAGGTAAGAAGATGCTGCTTGGTCCATCCGGGAGCAGCTCGTCGTTAAGGAGGCTGCAGATGTCGGCGACTACCTGTCGATTGACTCTGAGCCGCCGTATGCACTGCTCCTCGGAGAGGTCCATGAAGCTGAGCCTCGGTCTGTAGACCCTGTGCGGAGGGTAGTGCCTCCTGCGACGCATCTCTCTCTGCGGTTGCCCTCCCTCCTGCTGTGCAGGTGGGTGTGCCACAGCACCGTGTTGGGGGGCTCCACGTCTCCGAGGCGGACCGCGTGGACTGCGAGGCTGCTGGGGCTGGTCATGCTGTTCGTCCTCCGAGGATGTCAACGCACCACCCATCTGGCAGGTGTTGGTCTGAGGGGTTGTGCAGGGTAGGTAGGTGTTTCCTCGCACTGGGGCTGCGGTTTCACGTCGGTGTTTCCTCTGGCTTGGAGGGGGGTGGTGGAGGGCAGGGGTTGCCCTATGTGACGCGGTGGCCTCCTGCGTGGGTGAGGACTCTCCCCCGTGGAGTGCACCTTGGCAGCTGCCACAGGCTGCTGGCTGCAACACGTCCGGTTGGAGTGAGACTGTTTCCCCCAGTGTGTGAAACAGTCTCGGTTGAAGGTAAAATCCCACACTTCCTATTAAGACAGCTGAATCAGGTCATTTAATGACCTCAACAAGCAAGGTAAATACACTCAAGTGGCACCCTGCTGGCTTTAATTGCCTGTGGGATTCCCACGAGCGGGGGCTGCGCACGCACCCCCGCACATCAGCGCGGAACCTGGAAGTGGGCGGGATCGAGGCGCGATCTGGTGACGCAACTGGATATCGCGATTTTCGACGCCCCCCCCCCCCCCCCCGCCGGGAACGGACCCGGAACCCACTGGTAAAATCGAGCCCAGTGAAGGCTGAATTTGGGCTCCAAACCTCTGATAACCACAGAAAAGACCTTGGGCTAGATTTTCCTCCGCTATACTGTCCCTGAGCTTGCCACTTGTAATTTTCCTCCCCTGCACCCCCATTTCAGAGAAGAGGTCAGATGTTTGACCCTCGACTGCTCTGCTACTGTTAAATGATGGCAGGAGATAGGGCCAGAAAACTGCACAGTTTCGCTGTCTGCCCGCTGAAGTACTCCTGACCCAAAGCACCAGCTGAAGGCAGTGGCAGTACTTGCTGGCAGAGCTGCAGGAATCGTGCTGGTGGCCATATTGGAGGGAAAAGGCCTGATAATGGCCACCTCTCCCACTCTTCTGCCCCATATCTGCAGCAAGTGTCCCAGCGGCTCAGGCAGAACCTTTTCCCAAAATTTAAAAACAAATCTTTGGGGTGCTCCTGCCCCTTTGATTGTTCCTCCACTTTTTTCTGATGCTGCAGCAGGTGTCCTGCTGTAGTGCCAATGAATTTTTGTTGCTGAGACAAGGAGAGGTTTCCTCTGTGTGACAAACACAAGAAGTGGGACTAATTGGCTAACTCTTTAAAAGAGCCGGCAACGGCACGATGGGCTGAATGGCTACCTTCTGTGCTATAAGATTCTATGAGAAGTCTTATGTATAAGTAGGACCAATCCTGGAAAATGGATTGGGGTCACAGTGCGGTCGGGGCAACAGGTGGATGTCCTATCGTACCAGACCCACCTCTGGGGGTTAAACCATCCTGGAAGAAAATTTAGCCTCTTTCTGAGAGTCGTCACTCCCTCTTCTCTGCTTCTATTTGTCTCTCTTCTCCTTTGCTTCCCTCTCTCCTCCTGCACTTCTGATTCTCTTTCCCACTTCATTTCAATCCCTTGTCTTTTCTCCTTCACTCTGTTTTCTCTCTCATCCTTCAGTTTTGTTTATCTTTCTTCCAATTCTGTTTTTTTCTCCCTCTCCTGCCATTCCATTACAATGTTTCTCTCATTTTCACTTTTCTCCATTCCTCCTGTTTCTCTCATCTCCTGTTCCTTCACTTTTTTTAATTGTGGTTTCAGCGTTTAGATTTAATGGCCCTGAAATTCCATAGGGGTTCGACCAATGTCCTGCTGTAACTCTGCTGGAAGACTGTTGGAACTCCTAGTAAATAGCTGAAAACAGAGTGACGGCGGGAGACTGGTCGAATCCCTGTGCAATTTCGGTGTCAATATTACAGCATTAAAGCTATTCTGATGTTTGATTGGTTTTATTGTTGTAATATTGGTGTAATTTTCAGCATTACAGTGTGTGAGCTGAAAATAAACAAAATCACTTGGCCCAGGGAGACTTGGGGCTATAAATTGGGCCAGGTAGCGCCCGTTGTGTAGGCGCTACGTGGTCTCCTAAGGACCCAAAATGGCGTCCGGAATGCACGCACACACTTCTAGCGTGACGTGCGCTGGACGCTATCTTGGTAAAGGTGCTTGCGCAAGAACAGATAACAAACGCTGGCAGCATGTAAAGTAGGGAGAATATGCAGTAGATCAGAGTACAATGCTGATTTAAAGGGACAGATACGATTTTGGAACTCAATGCTCCAGCCAATGCACTGTCTTAACCTCGCACAGCTGAACAGGTCGCAAACAGCATGGAGGACCCCCACATCCCCACCAGCGCTATTTAAAGGGATCATGCAGGATTTACAGGTTAGTTGCTGGATTATTGCTTCTGGCTGCTGACGCATTTGTACTTGTTTTTGGAGTGCTCCTATGCTTGAATACTAGGACTAGGGGATATAGCCTAAAAATTAGAGCCAGGATTTGCAGGAATGAAGTTAGGAAATGCTTCTACGTGCAAAGGGTGGTAGAAGTTTGGAACGCCCTTATGCAAATGGCAGTTGATGCGAGCTCAATTGTTAATTTTAAATCTGAGATTGATAGATTTTTGTTAACCAAAGGTATTAAGGGGTATGTGGCTAAGGCAGGTATATGGGACTAGGTCACAGGTCAGCCATGATCCCATTGAATGGTGGAACAGGCTCGAGAGGCGAAATGGCCTTCTCCTGTTCCTATCTTCCTATGTTCCGATAGTAAAGTTTCAATACTCTACAGGGAGTGGGCTGGCTAGCTGAAAGGCAACAGCAAAGGCACTGGCAGAGTGGCAGGGGTGGGACAGGAATGCTGTCATCCTGAGAGAGGACAGCAGGTTCATGTTCCATGCAGCCACTGCCACTTGCTGCCTATTGTTAAGCGGCACCTTCTTCTGCAAGAAAGCGGGACGTGTGTCCGTGAGTGGTGTGCCTGTCATGGTTGAATAGCTGCCAGTGTGTGTGAGTTGTGGGCGTGCAGCTTGCAACAGTGGTAATGTGTGAGGATGACAGGAAGCATCTGATTTGAAGAGTTGAGTATTGATTTAAAGAGTTTGTTGGTAGGTGGGTGATGGGAGGTGTAGTGCGTGAAGCAGTGGATGCGGCTAGTGGTGCAGTTGGTAGGAGACGCCACTTGACAGGTGACCTCACTCTCCTTGACCACTCATGTCAAAGCATTGAGCTTCTACCTGCATTACACTGCACGAATATTACGTGCTGCCTGCATCTCAACAACCGGGCGCAGGTTAATCCCGCCCGGTTTCGGGGGGTTATCCAATATCACCCCCATGGTCTCCTGTATGACTTCTCCTTCATTGTTATTTTCCATTCCTTACTGTCAGTCATACTCATTTGCGTAGGTCAAGTTTCTGATTTCCACCCCTTACAGCAATAAGTCTGAATAATTTAAGCAAACATCTGATTGGATGTCTTAATTTACCCCAGGCATAAGTTAACATGCAGTAGATTGGAACATGCAATGTTAATGGCTTTCCAGTAATTATATGTGGTTACCACTGGAAGGCTGTCTAAAATGCCTTTGTGCCCAACAGTTTGAAAATAGGCCTTTTTAAACCTTGCTCTGTGGAGCCAGCCTTTTTATTTTGCAATGTTCTAAGATGTTTCTATGCAACATGAGTGAAGTGTAGCAGCTGCAACATATTTTTAGTTTTAATTATCACTTCTGTAAACTGTTGTTCCCTGGACGTGTAAAGTCACAATCAGTATCATTTTCAAATGAACTCAGGCTGTGCATATATTTTCACTGGGTTGACAAAAAATGTTAAATTAGAAATCATTACAAATGAGAACTGTGCACTGTAATGGATTTAAAATCTAACCTTTCATCACTACACACAAGCTTCCTTCCCTCTCTGCCCAATTGTATTTCATCTATGCTCTATCTCCACCTCTTCCTCCTGCTCCCCCTTCCTTTGGTTTCTTCCCATCACTCCCTACTCCCTGGTTCATCTCTGGACTACTTTACATACTATTCTCCTTCCACTCCACCACTGATAACTTATCCTTCAGCCATCATGAACCCTCAATCTAGAATTCTCTTCATAAATGTCACCGCCTTCTCACATCTCTCCCAACCCTCATTTGCCTCCTCAAAAACTATCTTTTCAACCATACCTTTGATCACGTCCTCTGGGTCTTCTAATTCCCCTCAGTGTCCAATCCATCCTCTCTGTGAAATATCTTTGGATGTTTTTCTAAATTAAAGGGTATGTAAGTTGCATTGGGGGTAATTTTGACTTTGGGCAATAGTGTAAAACGAGTGATATCAGATCATCCAATCGTTGTACATCTCTCCCAATCGAAGTCAATGGAAATAAAAATCAAGAGAGATATATAACAGGTGGCTGATCTGATATGGCCTGTTTCGCATTGTCGCCCAAAGTCAAAATGACCCTCATTGAGACTGAATCTCGCCCAGAATGATAAGATGAAAATCATTTCCCACTGCTAACGTTAAGTGTCATTTGATATGAAGCTGGGCAAAGCCAGTCCAGTTCTTTATAGCTGCAGGTGCACAGCACAACATTATTTTGTCACTAAGTTTGCAGTTTCACTCAGAAGCCAAAAATGTAAATATCATACTGGTGCAGTGAGGGTGTTCGTTTGAGGTTGGGCTTAAAGCAACTTGTTGGACAGTTTGGAGAACTTTATTCTGCATCCAACTCATGTTGCACCTGACCTGTGGGTACAAAATGTTGAACATGTTTGATTTCACTGTGCTGACTTCCTTTTCCCTGAAGAGTACAAAATTCCCCTTCTCCAGTTGATTACTTAATGAAAACTCCCCACAAACACAGTGACAATCTTCAGAAGAAATTTGTTCCTAGATATTACTGCAAACAAGGTGATAACGGCAGTAAATGATAGCATTTATGCTGGTTATGCTCGAACTGTACAAAACACTGGTTAGGTCACAGCTTGAGTACTGTGTACAGTTCTGGTCACCACATTACAGGAAGGATGTAATTGCACCAGAGCGGGTACAGGGGAGATTTACCAGGATGTTGCCTGGTCTGGAGAATTTTAGCTATGAGGAAAGATTGGATAGGCTGGGGTTATTCTCTTTGGTTCAGAGGAGGCTGAGGGGTGATTTAATTGAGTTGTACAAAATTATGAGGGGCCTGGATAGAGTGGAGAGGAAGGATCCATTTCCCTTAGTAGAGATAACCAGGGGGCATAGATTTAAAGTGATTGGTGGAAGGATTAGAGGGGAGCTGAGGAAATTTTTTTTCACCCAGAGGGTGGTAGGGGTCTCACACTCACTGCCTGAAAGGGTGGTAGAGGCAGAAACCCTCAACTCATTTAAAAAGTACCTGGATGTGCACCTGAAGTGCCGTGACCTACAAGGCTACAGACCAAGTGCTGGAAAGTGGGATTAGGCTGGGTGGCTCATTTTCAGCCAGCACGGACACGATGGGCCAAATGGCCTCCTTCCGTGGTATAAATTTTCTATGATTCTATGATTTCTTGATTTCATACTAATGTGGCATTTGCCTCTTTCACTGTAATGGCACCAATCCAAGTGTCCAATTTTTTTGTCTTTTTGAATCACTCAGATGCGTACCATGGAGCTTCAGGGGTCAAATGTAAAGGTTAAATCCAAGTCACCTTTAATTTGCATATATTTCAAGATAATGTTACTAACAGATTTAAGTGCTCTGATTTAAGATGTATCCACCAATGAGGATACAGAGCTAAGAGAAACCCTATCCAAACCTCACGGCCCACAAAATGCAAATAGAACAAACCTGTAAATAAGAAGTTTAAGCACAAATGGGATTACATTGCCTGGTCATTGAAGGCCAGATTACCATATGACCCCCAGGGTCAGAGTTTGACCAGTCCTACATTAGGCTGCCCCATCAAACACAAACTGTAATACAGCAAATTAATAAATCTGAGCTGGAATATAGATATTTGACTAATAAAAACAAATCTGATGGCAAGCACTTCAAAATGTATGCTGCCAAAAAAAATGAAGAAATCCTGGAAGAAGTGTTGTCATAGAAGATCCAAAAGTAGCATTAAACCATATTTGGTAGCACACAAAGCCCTCCTAAGCCGAGGGAGACAAGGGGCTGACTCTAGAAAGCCTTCTCTTTGAATACTTTAACAATGTAAAAACTCAGCTGTTTTTCCATTACAAGTTGGCTCCCACCTTTACTCGTTTTCAGAGCTTCGACGTTTCTTCTCTTATCTCAGCTCCCAACATCTCCAGTGTTCATTGACAGCCTATCCTTACAAATGTGGTGAAGATGTTGGCCCTGGCCCCTGCCACCATTTAATACGAATCATTTATTTTATTGGAGAAAAAAAACCTTAAAAACACCACGCAGTGCAATACGTCAGCCCATGAACCTGCAATCGAGATTGGCCTATCCAAAATCCATGATACTATCTTCCAACTGCTGCTGTCATTCTCCCCTCCCATCTGACGAAGGAGAAAGCCTCCGAAAGCTTGTGATTTTCAAATAAAACTGTTGGACTATAACCTGGTGTTGTAAGATTTCTTACATTTGTCCACCCCAGTCCATCACCAGCATCTCCCACATCATTGTGAGATTGATTGGTGTTACAATGCTAATGTTTACCAGCAGAGATTACTCTTCTATTCAACATTAGCTTTGCAACGCCTATATTGATCCTTAGGTGTTCCTAGGGCTGCTCCACTTACTGCAGAGGTTTAATATCTACTGCCAGAAACACTATGGCCCACATCCAGTGGAAGACCAATTGTTTCCACTTGTGATGTCAATGCTTCTCACTTATACTCGTCTGACTCTGCAATTACCTCCAATCATTTGTACTGAGTACTTGGAACTGGTGATAAATATAACCAGTGATTTGGACTCCCCTCCCCAGTGTTACCAGTACCATTAAATCGTCCCAGCTGCAACTGTGCATGGGAAAATATAACCTTTGTTATAATAAAACCATGGGGTCAATTTTAACTCCTCCCTCCCCATGCCTGGCAGAAACCAGTCGAGGGACAGTTGAAATGGAGTGTGAGGACTTGCCATCTCCTTTCCCACCCCAATCTGGCCGACTGCAATTTTAAATTGCAAGTGGAAAGGACACAACAACAACAACTTGCATTTATATAGCGCCTTTAATGTAGTAAAACGTCCCAAGACACTTCCCTGGAGCGTATTCAGACAAAATTTTACATTTAGTCACATAAAGAGATGTTAGGACAGGTGACCAAAAGATCGGCCAAAGAGTAAGATTTTAAGGAGTGACTTAAAGGAAGGAGAGGCGGAGAGGTTTAGGGAGGGAATTCCAGAGCTTAGGGACTGGGCAGCAGAAGGCATGGCCGGCAATGGTGAAGTGAAGGAAATCGGGGGTGCACAAGATATCAGAATTGGAGAACAGAGATCTCGGAGGGTTGTAGGGCTGGAGGAGGTTACAGAAATAGGGAGGGGGCGAGGCAATGGAGGAATTTGAACACAAGGATGAGAATTTTAAAATCGAGGTGTTGCCAGACCGGGATCCAATGTAGGTCAGCAAGTACAGGGGTGATGGGTGAGCGGGACTTGGCACAAGTTAGGAAACGGGCAGCAGAATTTTGGATGAGCTCAAGTTTATGGAGGATGATAGGTGGGAGGCTGGCCGGGAGAGCATTGGAATAGTTGAGACTGGAGGTAATAAAGGGATGGATGAGGGTTTCTGCAGCAAATGGACACTCACCGCAAGCTGGCAGAGTCCTCTTTAAATATATGGGTTGGGCTCCCATGACATTATTGGGACCCAATCTGCTAATTTAGCGATGCCTGAGCAGTGGAGAAGAAGTAGCTTCCTCACCAAAGCAAAATCCTGCTAGAAACTCTGACCAGCCATTCACTTTGCCACATTCCTGCCTGGAAGCTAAAATCGAGCCCACGATTTTGCTTTTGAATTCAACATTTTTTTTATTCGTTCATGGGATGTGGGTGTCGCTGGCGAGGCCGGCATTTATTGCCCATCCCTAATTGCCCTTGAGAAGGTGGTGGTGAGCTGCCTTCTTGAACAGCTGCAGTCCGTGTGATGAAGGTTCTCCCACAGTGCTATTAGGAAGGGAGTTCCAGGATTTTGACCCAGTGACGATGAAGGAACGGCGATATATTTCCAAGTCGGGATGGTGTGTGACTTGGAGGGGAACGTTCGGGTGGTGTTGTTCCCATGTACCAGCTGCTCTTGTCCTTCTAGGTGGTAGAGGTCGCGGGTTTGGGAGGTGCTGTCGAAGAAGCCTTGGCAAGTTGCTGCAGTGCATCCTGTGGATGGTACACACTGCAGCCACTGTGCGCCGGTGGTGAAGGGAGTGAATGTTTCGAGTGATGGATGGGGTGCCAATCAAGCGGGCTGCTTTGTCCTGGATGGTGTCGAGCTTCTTAAGTGTTGTTGGAGCTGCACTCATCCAGGCAAGTGGAGAGTATTCCATCACACTCCTGACTTGTGCCTTGTAGATGGTGGAAAGGCTTTGAGGAATCAGGAGGTGAGTCACTCGTTGCAGAATACCCAGCCTCTGACCTGCTCTTGTAGCCACAGTATTTATGTGGCTGGTCCAGTTAAGTTTCTGGTCAATGGTGACCCCCAGGATGTTGATGGTGTGGGATTCGGCAATGGTAATGCCGTTGAATGTCAACAGGAGGTGGTTAGACTCTCTCTTGTTGGAGATGGTCATTGCCTGGCACTTGTCTAGCGCGAATGGTACTTGCCACTTATGAGCCCAAGCCTGGATGTTGTCCAGGTCTTGCTGCATGCGGGCTCGGACTGCTTCATTATCTGATGGATTGCGAATGGAACTGAACACTGTGCAATCATCAGCGAACATCCCCATTTCTGACCTTATGATGGAGGGAAGGTCATTGATGAAGCAGCTGAAGATGGTTGGGCCTAGGACACTGCCCTGAGGAACTCCTGCAGCAATGCCCTGGGGCTGAGATGATTGGCCTCCAACAACCACTACCATCTTCCTTTGTGCTAGGTATGACTCCAGCCACTGGAGAGTTTTCCCCCTGATTCCCATTGACTTCAATTTTACTTGGGCTCCTTGGTGCCACACTCGGTCAAATGCTGCCTTGATGTCAAGGGCATTCACTCTCACCTCACCTCTGGAATTCAGCTCTTTTGTCCATGTGTGGACCAAGGCTGTAATGTGGTCTGGAGCCGAGTGGTCCTGGTTTCATATATGTGAAACCTTCTTACTTGCTTAATTTGTTGCACAATAGTTTTTCTTGCAAAAAGTCATTGTACAGAAACACTTCCCCATGGTTTTTCCTTCTCTTTTTCTAGTTTCTGCCAAAACTATGACAACCAAAGCACCAATAAATAAAGCATGACATCAGAAATCTCAGTTACTATTTTCAGAATCATACACTAGTGGTATTAAGATGAACTTCTTGGCACACCAGTATTAAACTGCTCTAACTATCTTATTTACTCTGATATAGCAACACTTAGATCTGAGCTCAACATGCATTTGATGTACTATATATTATATATATTATGGAAGCAGCATCTGCTCTGTAACTACTGGAAAATAGGAGGAGAAAATTGAAAAATTACCCAGCCAGCAGAATTGATATGTTAAATTCTAATTATATTCCTTTTTGAAAGGTAGTGCTTGAGCAGAATTAGGCTATGCAGACAGATGCTCACTGACCTATATACCATGTCAAAATTCAGAGTGATTTACAAACCCAGTCTGTAATGACATCTGTATTAAAAATGGATGTCAGCCTTTTTATTCAGTGTATTCACCCTCAAATTTTTCTCCGCTCTGGTCTCCCTGGACTATGGACTACCCGTAACCAAGAGGATGAGCAAATGATTCCCAGACTTCATACTGCTCTGAACCAGCTATCTGAGGCATCAGGAGTGGTCTACGGATGGCTCTTTACCAAATGTTCCCTTTCTCTTGGCTTCACCTTTTTAAAACAATACATAACATCATAAACTCAGTGGAGTCAAGTAGCAGTGTTAAATCCCACCACTCCAGGGCCCATGGTGTTGGATATGTTGGGCTTCCCACATCAGCTGTTATTTTCTATGCTACAAAAAATGTTGCATCTGTGCAGTAGTAGGTGGTCTTCTGAGATTGGAGCAGAGGCGGGTTTTTTTGGAGCAGAGTAGAAGAAGATTTATTTGGCACCAGGCCTTGTTAAGCCTGAGAATGCATGATGATGATCCATTCCCCAGGACTGACATTCCTCGCTTTAAAGAAGGCAAAAGTTAAAAAATAAGAAAAGAATGCTGTGATTATTCAGTTACCCTCAATAAAATATTAAAGTCTGCTCCAAAAGAATGTGAATGTCTAGACCATCTTTTTGTTACAGTCTGAAGGTCATGGGTTCAAGCCCTGCTCCAGAGACTTCAGCACATAATACAAATTGACACTTCAGTGCTGTTACTGAGGGAATTTTGCACTGTCAGGGTGCCGTCTTTCAGATGAGATGTTAAACCAAGACCCAGTCTGTCCTCTGAGGTGGATGTAAAAGGTACGGTGGCACTTTTCGGTGTGGTGGCGAACATTTATCCCTCAACCAATATCACTAAAACAGATGATCTGGTCATTTATCTCATTGCTGTTTGTGGGACCTTGCTGTGCGCATATTGCTGCTACGTTTCCTACATTACAGCAGTGACTACAATTCAAAAAGTACTTATTTGGCTGTGAAGCACTTTGAGTCATCCTGAGGTCATGAAAGGCACAATATAAATGCAACTTCTTTCTTTCTTTCATTCTTTCTTTTGTCTTGTGTCTCTGACCCCCATGTGTTGTATATTATGCACATTGAATGGATGTAAATGAGATACTGCCTTTGCTTGTCTAGCTTTGGATATATTTCATTGTTTGCTTAGATGAGGAACAGTCACTGAGGGTGAACACTTGAGCAAATGCTCTTTCCTCTCATTTTTCAAATGGAGCTTTTTTTTCCTAAGAGCAAAAATAATCAAGGATGAAGGTTTGGCTTTTCTCCTCAGCAGGCATTGAACTGTTTCTCACATTTATTTTGTTTTCAAACTGGGGTCAAAGGTCTGTGTGTACAGTCCTGTTACAAGCACACTGTAACTGCTCAGATACCTACACGTGATTTGTGCTGAGATGGGAAGGATAGCTCGTTCATGTACAGGATGCAAATACCTATCTGATTCCAGCAGGCACTCTTCCAATCCCACCTCCCACCTCAGCCCATGTGCAAGCATGTGCCCCTGCTGGGAGGATTCCAGAATGTGTGCTGCCTAACTTTACATTTCTGCACCTTACACATGGGATAATGGGCACTTTTCCTTCTACTTGCTATAATGAATATACCTTCAGTTTTTGTTGAAGAGTGATAAAAATTGCCCTTCCTCTGCAGAGCTTAATAATGGTATTTGAAAAGTGCATGGAATCTGTCATAATTCTGTATAGCCACTTACATTTTTTTTTGTATCCGAGCAGAGAATCTTTAATATAAGCCAAGGAGCAGCAGGTGCCTTGTTTCAATGATTCTTCTCCAGAGAAGTGTTCAGATGTTGGCCATTAATAACAGCGTTTTACAAGCTTGAAAAACTTATCTAGCAAGAGATTAAAAACTTTCTCGCAATTGAAATACTCCAAATATCTTACAATGTATAAGTCTGCCTTTACTTAATGCCAGAATAAAATAAAACAATAACTCTATCAGATGGATTTTTTTGTGTGCTCTTGTCACATTATTTCAAAAATGTGGACTATCATTTTGTTTTCATTGGCAAAAAACAATAATGTGTAAAACCATAACTGATTGATACAGAATTTTAATAAAACGCAGCTGCCAAAATGAGATCTATATCACTTGCAGTGGGTTTATAGAAATAATACTCAAGCACCAGATCTGAAACTGGATACTATCCTCACTGTAAGCTCACACTCCTACTCTTAGCAGTCTTTCCATTTAACCAAGATGCCCAGATTTAAACTGTAAATCAGAATATTATAAGCTCAAAGATTTCACTTTGTTCAATGAGGCAAATCATTTTACAACATATAGTGAACAACACATGAATTGGAGCGATGCCAAATCGTTAAATTCTTGACAAAAGACCAAATCATTGCTGACTTTCCAGGCACAAAAGTCACTCTTTAGTTTCTGTCACTTAAAAGAAACTTGTGCCCCAATTTTAACCTAACCTGCCCGGTTCCAGGATTTGGGTTGGACGCTGGTTTTAAACCCAATCTGAATTTTGCTATCCATTGCCTTCAGTGAAGAGTAAAATCGAGCAGGGTGTATAATAGGCATCTGATCTGAACCTGCTCCGTTCCCGTTGGGCTTGATTAGGTTAAAATCCGGCTTTCCTGTCTGCTGCTTGCCCCTTCCTATTCTTTGTCCTGCTTTCAGAAAGTACTTTCTGCCCAGATATACAGCAACAGAACTGCAAGCGTTTACTGGAAGGCATCCTTTGGGTTTCTTTTTGCCTTGCTTTTAATCCAATGGTGTCATGGCAATTTTTGAAGTGGGCCTATTGTACATCATGTACAGGATTTGTTTACTGGGCAGCCTGGGACCAAATTCCTCACCTTTTCTCACCACATTGTGGCACGATCCTTTCATTTTCCATGTTCCTTTAAATTTCATTTGCACACAATCTTCTGTTCCCACCCCCTACATCTGCACCTGGACCTATGAATAATTATGCAAATGAGCTCACCCAGCTTGAGCGGTCAGCACTTTACCATTCTGGCAGGAGTAGTACCAGTTCTTAACCATTTAGAACTGACTTATACCAGTAGACTAAAGTTATGTCCTATGTCCATGGGAAAGCAGACAAGGGATTGTTAGGTGCCATTATGAAGAACCTTGATGATTTTGTCTTGGAACATGGCTTGTAAGTTTAAGTAAAGTTTTATAATCTAATGAATTCTGGTGTGTTTACTCTTTCTTCTGCTACTTTAGCAGTCATCAAATGGGAATGGGTGCTGAGCTGCTCTGGAACTTGCTTGCAATCATCAAATGCACATTTCTGAGACAGATGAATGGTTCTTCATCACAAGCACATGCTGTAACTCTAAAGCAAGCAGCAAGTCTGCACAACTCCATACTGACACAAAGCAACTCTTCCACTGAAAATACTGCTTCCATTCTCCACAGTACAGCATCACCACTGGATATTATGCATCATTCCCCATGCCACATACGTTCCTCGTTACAGCAAATGCTTGGGCGAACCCGATGTATAATCTGTAATCCATGAGGTGGACCAATAAGTTATCAGTGATAGCTGCTCTGTGGGTTGGATTATATTCAGAAGTAGACCAGATTCATTACACAGCCAGATGTTGATACACCCCTGGAATAAATAGTTCTATTCTCCATGAATATTGAGCCATGAGGCGAATCTATTATAGGAGAAAAATTCTATCTGGGGAAATTTATGAAGGAAACAGCAGTTTCCAGATATTAACACCTCTCTTCACAAGGTGTAAAATATGTTAAACTCTCAGTTTGTTTAATTGAGAAGAAATGGTTGTGATGTAAAAGGAGACCAATAGCATCAATCACAGTTCTTGTTAGCATCTGAACTTCTTGGGCAGTCTGAAATGTAGATTCTCCACATATAACATTTTGGCCCTTAAATTTTGTTGGGGTTCTACTGGTCTTTTATGAATAGTTTAGCTGTTAGTGTTAGCTTGTGTGCCTGTCTATGACACATTCATCATCAAAATATCCCAAATGTTAACAAACAGGAGGATGTTGCAAAATCATAGAGAGTTATATTTACTGGTTATTTGAGTTTGTTTTAATGTATCCTTCATATTTATTTCAATTTGCAAGGTGAATATAACTCACCTTTGACTATGTAAGCCAGTTGATCAGCCTCACCCGTTGAGATATTTATTGGGTCAGAATTTGCTGTACCAGGGTATCGAACAGCATCTGCCATTAGTTAGACTTGCCTCTGCACCCTCCAGCTCAAATATTTTTTGCCCACAAAGTTGCTGAAAGTGCGAGCTGATAACAACACAGCGAGGGAAATAGCATCTGAGACCTTAGTGAACAGGGCAACCGCCAGAATATCTCCTTAACCAGTGAGATTTAAGGATTGGGAAATAAACACAGGAAGGACTGAGAAGGAGCATGAATTAAAGGGGGTGAATTCAATGTCAAATCAGGTACAGTGGCTGCAGTGTGTACCATCCACAGGATGCACTGCAGCAACTCGCCAAGGCTTCTTCGACAGCACCTCCCAAACCCGCGACCTCTACCACCTTGAAGGACAAGGGCAGCAGGCAAATGGGAACAACACCACCTGCACGTTCCCCTCCAAGTCACACACCATCCCGACTTGGAAGTATATCGCTGTTCCTTCATCGTCGCTGGGTCAAAATCCTGGAACTCCCTTCCTAACAGCACTGTGGGAGAACCTTCACCAGACAGACTGCAGCGGTTCAAGAAGGCGGCTCACCACCACCTTCTCAAGGGCAATTAGGGATGGGCAATAAATACCGGCCTCGCCAGCGACACTCACATCCCATGAACGAATAAAAAAAAGAAAGAGAAATAAAGTGAGGGAAAGAAAGATTGGATCAAGAGAGAGAGAAAAAAAGAGACAGAAAGGAAAAGACTTGTAATAGTTAATTTTCAGTGCCAGAGAGGTTGATTGGCAGTCATTTATTATCACTTATTATGTCGTTAAAAGGGTACTTATGCTTCTAATGTCCAGACTTAAATTTATGTGGTGAGTTGAATGAGCAATTAATGGGCAAATACAGCAAGTTCCCAAAACAAACAGGGAGGCTAAAGGCAAGATGCCTTTTTCGCAAAGCTAATGGCAGAATGGCGCAATTTTTGGATACTCACATTTAACCACGCATCTGGCTCCTCGCCTGAAGTTGCTGTACCATTTACCCATAAATAATAGTGAGTGCCATTCGCCTCGTCATTATTTTGACAGCAAATTTGGCCCATCATATGATATGGCTGACCATAATATATCTCTAAAGGGCACAGTCTTCATGAAATTCTTGACAAACCTTTTTTGGTGAATCATGTTAGAACAACATTGTTGCAATACTTGTGTGATGGTACAACATTCCAAATTTCTTCTTTTAATGTTAGTTATTAGCAAGAAAAAACTGCTCTATTTAATGTCTGTGTAATGACAACGGCTGCCTTCACCATTCAAATTAGCTGTTGACGCTTTCAACTTGAGTGGGAGCTTTAATGGCACAGGAGACTGATGCGTAAGTTACAATTAAACTCACACACCACACAGTTATAATGGGCCATAGCTGGTTACATTGGTGCAATTTTTTTTATTCATTCCTAAGATGTGGACGCCATTGGCAAGGCCAGCATTTATTGCCCATCAATAATTGCCCTTCAGAAGGTGATGGTGAGCTGCCTTCTTGAACCGCTGCAGTCCGTGTGGTGAAGGTTCTCCCACAGTGCTGTTAGGAAGGGAGTTCCAGGATTTTGACCGAGTGTCGATGAAGGAACGGCGATATATTTCCAAGTCAGGGTGGTGTGTGACTTGGAGGGGAATGTGCGGGTGGTGTTTTTTTTTATTCGTTCACGGGATGTGGGCGTCGCTGGCGAGGCCAGCATTTATTGCCCATCCCTAATTGCCCTCGAGAAGGTGGTGGTGAGCCGCCTTCTTGAACCGCTGCAGTCCGTGTGGTGACGGTTCTCCCACAGTGCTGTTAGGAAGGGAGTTCCAGGATTTTGACCCAGCGACGATGAAGGAACGGCGATATATTTCCATGTTCACATGTGCCTGCTGCCCTTGTCCTTCTAAGTGGTAGAGGTCATGGGTTTGGGAGGTGCTGTCGAAGAAGCCTTGGTGAGTTGCTGCAGTGCATCTGTAGATGGTACACACTGCAGCCATGGTGCGCCGATGGTGGAGGGAGTGAATGTTTAGGGTGGTGGATGGGGTGCCAATCAAGTGGGCTGCTTTGTCCTGGATGGTGTCGAGCATCTTAAGTGTTGTTGGAGCTGCAGTCATCCAGGCAAGTGGAGAGTATTCCATCACAGTCCTGACTTGTGCCTTGTAGATGGTGGAAAGGATTTAGGGAGTCAGGAGGTGAGTCACTCACCGCATAATACCCAGCCTCTGACCTGCTCTTGTAGCCACAGAATTTATGTGGCTGGTCCAGTTAAGTTTCTGGTCAATGGTGACCCCCAGGATGTTGATGGTGGGGGATTCGGCAATGGTAATGCCGTTGAATGTCAAGGGGAGATGGTTCAACTCTCTCTTGTTGGAGATGGTCATTGCTTGGCACTTGTCTGGTGCGAATGTTACTTGTCACTTATCAGCCCAAGCCTAGATGTTGTCCAGGTCTTGCTGCATGCGGGAATGGACTGCTTCATTATCTGAGGGTTTGTGAACAATTGATATTCTGAGAACTCTCCAAGCTTTTGCACCCTGCTTTCACTGATTTTCGAAGTGTTGGATCTCCTGCCATTTAACAATGCACTCGTGGTTTCTGTTTTCATGCAATGATTTCCTAGGAGTTGGAGATGTCACAAATCTTAAGGTTTTTTTTCTCTGCATCTCAAGATTTACACTGTCCAATTTCTTTTTTTGAGCCTGGGATTAAAATGCATCCTTCGGAATGTTCTTTCTCTTTATTAGCATGCTTTTACTGTTTATTAGTGAAGGCAAGGGAAAAGGAGAAAGGGAGAAGCAGACTTGCCAGCAATCACTCATTGGCAGTGAGCCATTTTTTTGGCAAAGATGTAAGCTGTTTTAGTGTATGTTATTCTAAGGGATAGAGACATAAAGACAAATACATGGAACAAATGTCTGGTTATTTGATGGAGATTTTGCCAACAGTAGAACTCTTGGAAATAGCTGTGCTGCACAGTTTGACATATCAACCATTAGGGATGGAGGTCAAAAATTTGACACAGGCTTACCACATTTGAGTCAGGTTGGAAAAGCTGTTGGCAAACACCAATTAAATTCAGCATCTGGAGGGGCAATCCAATTAAAGCACAACTACAGTGCAATCTCTATATTTTTCTTTCCTCTCTTCATAACATTGACTCTTGCTCCCGCATGGTTCCAGGGGTACGAGCAGCACTCCAGTACATCTCTCAGATAATAATTCTTCATGTGTGAGCCTTGGCAGTGATTGTTGCAGATTATTTGACTATGGAGGGTATCAGCTGAGCCTGATCCTGTTCGCACCTGACATCTAAACTACAACTTGCATTTATTAATATAGGTAAAAGTGTGCTTTCCAGCGAGAGTCACTTAATAGGAATTGGAAGAAGAAACCCTGGATGATTTTTGGTCGATTTTTTAATCATGGATCAGCATATCTCTATTAGTAAACACTTCTTTCTTAGAGTTAAAGAGACTTATTACCTGCTTATCAGGATGTTAAACTGTGAGAATAACTGGTCTGCTGTGATTGGTTCCATGCTGTTCTCTCAAATTCATCAGCAGCAAACAGTATGGGGCGGTTGAGAGAGAACATCAGTATTCCCACGTGTTTGTATATTCTTCCCGTTGTACAACAAATAGTTCAGTTGGATGCTGTAAAATGGTTGATGGCATCCCAAAACTGCTCCCTTCCTCTTTTGTTTCAATCTATGTCAGTTTTGTTGATTATAAATCAAGGCTGACAAAATGCATCTCAAGTCTCTCCCCATCCCTGGCATCATCATGTTGAATCTTCACTGTACAGTGAAAGCTGAGGGGTGACCGAATAGATGGCTTTAAAAATTATGAAGGGGTATGATAGGGTAGATGTAGAGAAGATGTTTCCACTTGTGGGGTAGCCTAAAACTAGGGGTCATAAATGCAATAAGGAATTCAGGAGAAACTTCTTTACTCAGAGCGGTGAAGTAGTGGAATTCGCTACCACATGGAATAGTTGAGGCAAATAGAATAGATATATTTAGGGGGAAGCTAGTACATGAGGGAGAAAGGAATAAAAGTATATGCTGATAAGGTTAGATGAAGTAGAATGGGAGGAGGCTCATGTGGAGCATAAACACTGGCACAGATCTGTCGGACCGAATGGCCTGTTTCTGTGCTGTAAATTCTATGTAAAAATTATGGAAATATTGAGTGAAATTCATGATAATAAAAAATACCAGTTTACTTTTAAGAACCACTGTTACCTTTTTAGGCTTTCACTAGATATTTCTCTTTTGTACCAGAGATCATTCCTACAAACTAGATTGTGACTTTATACACATCTGTCTTGCAATGTTGTGCAGAGGTTGTACAGGAAGTCTTGTTACTGTAATGACTTAATGAAATTGATATAGGTCCTTTTGTCTTTGGATAGCAGATAATAACTACTCTGCCACACTGTATGACTTAGGCTATAAACAATGAAGCAAATTTATTAAAATGAATGATTAACAGTAGCATAAAGTCGCCCAGTAAATTTCACTTGGTTACAGAATTTCTACCTCCTAACATCCATAACATAATTTGTACATGATCACAGAGTCTCCATAAGATTGGGAAAATGCTTTCTAAGATATATATCTCATACCAATTGAAGTCCAAAACTGGGATACAGCACGTTTTGTTTTATTCGTTCATGGGATGTGGGCGTCGCTAGCGAGGCCGGCATTTATTGCCCATCCCTAATTGCCCTTGAGAAGGTGGTGGTGAGCCACCTTCTTGAACCGCTGCAGTCTGTGTGGTGAAGGTTCTCCCACAGTGCTGTTAGGAATGGAGTTCCAGGATTTTGACCCAGCGACGATGAAAGAACGGCAATATATTTCCAAGTCGGAATGGTGTGTGACTTGGAGGGGAACGTGCAGGTGGTGTTGTTTCCATGTACCTGCTGTTCTTGTCCTTCTAGGTGGTAGAGGTTGCGGGTTTGGGAGGTGCTGTCAAAGAAGCCTTGGCGAGTTGCTGCAGTGCATCCTGTGGATGGTGGTGAAGGGAGTGAATGTTTAGGGAGGTGGATGGGGTGCTAATCAAGCGGGCTGCTTTGTCCTGGATGGTGTCGAGCTTCTTGAGTGTTGTTGGAGCTGCACTCATCCAGGCAAGTGTTGAGTATTCCATCACACTCCTGACTTGTGCCTTGTAGATGGTGGAAAGGCTTTGGGGAGTCAGGAGGTGAATCACTCGTTTGAAAATATCTTCCATTTTTAACAAATCTTAGCAAATTAAAGTGATGGTTTGTTCAACTCCACCCAGATGTTCAGCCCAATTCCACTTGCACGTGTTACCAAGCCCTTTACATTAAGTTGATTGTTATCAGGACAAAGGAAGCAGAGTGTGTTAAGTGGTTTCTACCTGTGTTTGCAATCAAAATGTATTTGAGTAGAAATTTGAAGCAATATTTTCATACGAAACAGCTTAGCGTATTCTCTTCAACTAGGAGAAAACAAGTCGGCAACTGAGAAATTCTCTCCCAGTGTGCAGTAACCAAATTTAAAGTGACTAACCACATCTTGTAAATAGATAATAAGAAATGCATACATTCTTATGTTTTGAAAAGTGCCAGAAATCCCTACTTATCAGTAGGTACATGCAACAAAATTAGTGTATGACGTTTGACAGGTCACCATAAATCTCAGTCCCAAAAGTTCCCGCACATTGACCACCGTTGTATCATTCAATTGTTCCACTTTAATTGCAATGTAGTCAAGATGGCAAAATTAGAAGATTTGCCAGTTCCACAGAAAACTGCACCAACAACTCACATGCCATCACCCTCCACCACCCCACCCACATGCAACAAAATCAGCGTGAGACACTTGACAGGTCACCATAAATCTCAGTCCCAAAAGTTCCCCCACATTAACAGCCATTCTACCATTCAGTTGTCCAACTTTAATTGCTATGTCCCAATTTAGCACCACACAACATTAGCGAATTTGCCAGATCCACAGAAAACTGCATATGCCAATCCCACCCCACCCAATTTAACACATGGCAAGGTAAGGTTGACACTTCTGGAGAAGGGGGTGCGAAGAGGAAGGAAGACTGTGAGAAGATAAACATAAAAAGGTCCATCAAACATGCCTAAGCTCCCATTGCCCTGTGCTGATGCTGTGTGTGTGTGGGGGGTTGAACCCTCCTCCTCTTCCTGTCCCGCAGTCGGTCACCTGACTCCAGCCTGGCCGCTGCCGCCGCCATTTTCTGTTGCTATCGGAAGACGGTGCGAAGGTGAGAGCGGCCCTGGGGGCGCAGGCAGGCGGCGCACACCAGCCCACTCGTCGACCTCCCCCCTTCTTGTTAGGAAAAAAATATATATAATTGCCACATTTAACAGCATCGGGAGTCGGTAAAAGAGGGACGGGCAAAAATAAACTCAAGAAAAGATAAGTGAACAAGGAGGAGACGGAGGGCGGCGAACATGGCTCTGAAAATTGTGAAAGGCAGCATTGACCGAATGTTTGACAAGAATTTGCAGGACCTGGTACGTGGCATCAGGAACCACAAGGATGACGAGGTGAGTTGAGCCCTCGTAGCGGCTGCAGCCGCCACCGCCACCTCTCCGCGGCAATCGCGGCCCATAGTTCAGAAGGGAGGGTAAAAAAAAGTAATTAGAATTAGAAATGAATGCAGCAAGGGCCTAGTAACGACAGCAACGGGACAAACTGGTCTCTTCCCTCCCTTCCTTAGGGGCAGGGACTCGGGATAGTTTCTTTCTGCTTGTAAACTGAGCTGTTGGCTTCGGTGCTGCTGTTGTCATCAACTCGCAAGAGTCTGCAGCTTCCTTGCAGAGCTCCCTTCTAACACACATTTATTTTACGTGGTGTTTGATTTCCTTTGTCACATGACTTAAAAAAATCTGCTTAAGACTACTGTAAAATTAAAATTGAATTTTGGCAACTGACAATTCAGGGTCCTAGTGTGTTGTGGTCAATCAGCTGATGCTTTAGCTGACACTCAGACGTTTGGTAACCTGATAGTGCAGGGACATGTGTGTTCAGCTTCTGACATTGCTCTCCCCTCACTGCTCACTCGGTAATGCAAGAGTGTGCTTTAAGTTTTTTGTATTATATATGTCGAAACAGGACATGAGTATTCAGCTCATGTTCAAGTTTCCATGCATGGCATTTCATTTTGCTTTGTCATAAATTCAGTGTATAAAAATAAAGGTGGTAATAAACTCTATATTCTGGGTATATTTGATACAGTTGTGAAACCCTTGTTTATATCCTGATTAGAGACCCGTGGATCAGCAGGAATGAGTACTGGAGTACTTGTTTCCACCAGTGAAATTAAATGAATTACTCACTTAATCCTTGTTTGATGTACTAGCACTGTACCTGCAGCTGTTTTTCAAGTTGCTTCAGCTACCAGCCAAACTAACTTGGTTGCCCACTTCATACCACAGCATACAACAGAATGGCTATCAAAATAGACTTTTTGTACCTGCCTGAAAGCTTCAGAAGCACTTCTAATGATAAGGTAAATAGCTCCCATCCACCCAAGCTCAATGAAGCTTAGTGCAGTGTGTCGAGCACATCTCCACTTGATCTGGATAGCCAGCCACCTTGTGCTCACTCTGCTGTTACTGAGTTCGTATTTCAGTTTTAGGATCAAATGTTCTGTTGATTTTAAAATGCTGAATGGAATATTTATAATTTAAAGTCTTTGAAATGCCACTTGACATTGAGATACAAATTTGAAGTAAGATTATTATTCTATCCTATTTACACACGCATTGTGCATCAAGTCCAACAAAAATCATCAATTTTTGGAACAGTGTGGCTGAAGGTTGAACCTTACCTATTCATTAAGGAGTGCTGATTGGATTGCAAGCTTCTAGAAATCAAGTTCCCACAGTTTCCCCTTTTTGTGCCTCCCAGGAGATTGTGTGACAGCAGGGGGAGGGGTGGGATGGATTTAATGGCGTGTGTAGTTTGCACCATATAGGGACAGAAGAAGCCTGATGGACCAGCTGGTCTTTTCCTGTCCTTGCATTTTATATGCAAGTTTGAAGATTTTTTTTTCTTTATGGTCCATGTGTAATCATCAGAGATGGTAACATTCCATAGTACTGTAAGGACAATGCTTTTTGGGAGGGGGGATTGGTGAATTTCATCAGGATGAAATGCCAAAAAGAGTGCATGTTTAGCAGCATAGATGCTGATGGGGAGGGGGTGGAAGAAGAGGAGAGAAAGAAAGATGGAGTGTTTGTCTTTCTGAAGCTGCTGCTTATGTTAATTTATTAAATAACAGAACAGTAATATGCAAGAGATAACATACAAATTGTGTAGGTCAAGTCAGAACATGTTAATACTGTTAAATGAAAATCAATATATTTTGTAGTCCAAATTAAAACTGAATTGCCAACAATAATTTGATATTTATGTAGGTTTCCAGTCAGAACTTTTGATGAAATAGCATTGCATTTTGAGTAGCTATTATTTGTCTGAATTGTTGCATAATCCTAAAAGCTATAAAGTCACCTGCAGCAGGGATATCCGAACTGTCGCCTTTGAGCCCCAAGTCCTGGTAAACCAGCCTCGAAGCCCATGCAGCTCAATCCTGATGGCTGGATTATTTGCTGGTGTATCCTGTTTCAATTCTGTGGGCCTGGAGGTTTCGTAAAGGCTGTTTTTAGTGCTTTTGCTGCATTGGTTAATAAATCCTGCATCAACAACTTGAGAAATATGCAAAATAATGGAAATATGGATTTAAACTTTATATAGGTCCCTGAAGCTCCTTGCACCCATGGTTTTATGGAGCCGAGGGAAATGCAGGGATATGGGGAAAGAAAAGGGCAGTGGGATTAGTTTTGAATTGCTCCAACAAAAGACCAGCTCAAACTTGATGGGCTGAATGCAGACCTGTGCTGTAAAATTCTGTGGTTCACTCGTTCTTTGCAGCCCACAAAGACAAGAAGCTTGGATACCACTAACCGACAGCAATTGCATCAGCTTACATTAGCTGTATCTATAACAGTTTAAATTTAATTGACATAATGATTGAGTGTTTTCCACTAGCATTAAAATATTCTAGATGTACTGCAACTTTTGTGGCAATGCAAAAGTGGTAGTAGCCAGATTGGTAGTCTGATTCATCAAATGCATTTTAACCCTGAGGAGTGCAATTCTTTCCAGCGGATGGTTTAATGCCCCCGGTGCTGTGCGCCGGCTGCAGCAATTTTCTGTTGCTCTTTTGAGTGCGGATCAGCATGTTGCAGGCCTGTATTGTATCATGAAAACTGTATCAGACTGGACTGTAATATAACTGCATTGCAAGTTACTGACTGATCAAGTTCTGCCTCTGTCACTTTATCAGAGATGCACCTATTGTTGAATGTTGGTTAACTTCAAAGTTGAGCCTGAAGAAACTTCTGGTAGTGTAACAAAATCTTCATTGTGATTTGGAATACTTCTAGCAAAGATTTGTGGCTGTGGGAAGCATTCCCCATTCATGATGACATTGCAGAAGGAATTCTGCTTAAAAAGATCTGTTCCCAACTTGTGATTTGCAGTTTTAACATACAAGGCAAAAGGCTTCAGTTACTTTTCTTATTTTTGTTTTAATACCTGAACTATCAAAACTTTTTCATAAATGTGATCTTATGTTAGTGAGTTCAATTTTAGATTTTTAAAACAGCACCAGGGACCATGATGTGCTGAGTTTTTATATTGATTACAGATAGACTTCTAAAATTATACTTCTACGTAATGAGTTTATGGGGATCATTAGGATTTGTTGCCTGAGTACTTGACTTACTTTGTGGGTACAAGAGTTTATTATTTCCCAATTCCAGACCCAATGTAGTTGCATCTTGCTCCAGAATGACGATGTGATCTCTGTTGCTAAGCTCGATTTAACTTTTTGAAGCCCAGTATGCTGGAACTTGGGGAAGTAAAACTTGGAAGTAGAACTGAAATAAATGGCACTCAGTTAGCTTTGAGATAAAGGCAGTTTGAACTGTTCTAGATGTAGCTAATGTAAACAATGAATGTAAAGTTGCTTACATTTTAAGTTCCACATATTATTTGGAAACACAGATGTTCGTGTTTTGTGCAGTTATGGCATGTTTTGATGGCATAGAGATCAAAATGTTGATGGCCGTTCTGAACAGTGCCACAATTGTAGTAACTTGGTCATTCTTCCTTTTCCTGTTGCACTTAACCAAAGTGTTTAACCTTTTGGGCCCTTTTCTCTGCTTTATTGCCCAGTGGGATCACAGACTAGACAGTTAACTGCATAAATCTGGTACTGTTTTTTCATGGTAGTCACTTAGAGTTCTGGAAGTAAGTACATAAAATATTGCATCCAGATGTACCTGAACTAGTGTCAGCATTTGTCTAAATAGAGTAATGCAGTACACATGATACCGTACTTTCCATTATGTGTTCATTTTTATTGTAAAGTGAAAGCCTTCTGGCAAGACACTTGAAGAAATTATAATATTTCTGTGAAGAAATTGCCATTAAAGGGCATTGAAAGCATCTGAGGCAGAGGGGAAATTTACTTTTTCCACAAACACTGCAAGTTTTTCCCTCAGTGGAGGTCAAAGGTCAGTGCTAGCTCGATAGGGGAAAAAAGTTAATTAACTTGTCTTTAGTTTGCGTTCAGCACTAGACATTTTTACCAGGTTCAGTATTAATGACAAGCTTGTAAGTGGCTGTGTATGTGACCAGTAGTTTTTCTAAAAACATGTATAACCAGATTTGCTAAATTCCACAAGTGAATTTCAATAAGATGACTCACTCTTTTCTCTCAGCATGAAAATAGATACTGCCAAGTGCTTTGTACAGGTCTTATTGGATGACATCTATAGAAAAGTGCGTGAATTTTATGCATTTTTTTTTAATGCAAAGTTGTAACACGCTGAGATTTTTTAAAAACTAAATCTTTTTTTTAGAATTGGATATTTGCCATGAGCTTGTGATATCAGGCTTTAACAGATGCAGAGGAATAATACTGACAAGAGTTTAGTCTGGTTTTGAATTTTGTGTCAGGGAAATGTGTATGTTGGTGCGTACAGCTTATTCTGCTTGAATATTTTGGCATTTTTCGCATAGCACATTCATTTTCATCATTTATGACCAAGATTAGTGTTGCCTAATCACTATTTCATGATTTATCTCTTTTCCCCTCTTTCAGCCTTGACCTCCCATGCTATCACTTTGTCCCTTCATCTTGGATTCTCAATTTTAAAAAAAACTATTAAACATATCTGGGAGATCCTTGCATCGGTCAAAAACATGCAGGATAAGCACACACGAGTGGGGATAGAGAAGAGAAAACATTATTTTTTTTTGTTTACTCAGAACCTTTGTAATGTATCAAGGCCCTTCCAGTTATAAATGTGAAAAGATGATTGAAAACTGCATTGGAAATTCTTAGCTCCATCCTGCAATGCTGTGATTCAGACCGTAAGCATGCGTAGAAATACATAGAAGTTACAACATTGAACAGGTCATTTCGGTTCAACCATTCGACGACTGTATTTGCCCTCCGCATGAGCAAATAGTTTTAGTTAGTCTCTTCTGTTGAGGGCTTTTGGTGTGGCATTAAGGATGTGTTAAAAAATTTTGTTGGATGCAAGTTAAGATTTACTTAAGACACAAACCAATTTTATACTTTGTTTTCAATAAAAAAGAAAGACTTGCATTTCTATAGTGCCTTTCACAACCATAGGACATCACAAAGCACGTTACAGCCAATGAAGTACTTTTGAAGTGTAGTTACGGTTGTAATGTAGAAAATGGCACAGCTTCTTGAAAAATATGTAAACTGTATCACTTGAGGGAGTAGATGTTTATTATGCAAACAGGGGATAGATTTTTCTAATGGGTGATAGCAAGATATTTCTTCATAAATGGTGCCAGTTGGCACTTTGAACTTCATTGTGCAATAAGATAGAGCATTGGAGTAACTTCAAACTCCTCTGGGCAACCACATAAGAACATAAGAACATAAGAACATAAGAAATTGGAGCAGGAGTAGGCCAATCGGCCCCTCGAGCCTGCTCCGCCATTCAATAAGATCATGGCTGATCTGATCCCAACCACAAATCTAAAGAACACAAGAAGTCGGAGCAGGACCCGGCCACATAGCCCCTGGGCCCTCTCCGCCACCCACAGGGCATTGACCGATCCGAACTCAGCTTCATGTCCAATTTCCTGCCCGCTCCCCATAACCCCTAATTCCCTTTACTTCTAGGAAACTGTCTATTTCTGTTTTAAATTTATCTAATGATGTAGCTTCCACAGCTTCCTGGGGCAGCAAATTCCACAGACCTACCACCCTCTGAGTGAAGAAGTTTCTCCTCATCTCAGTTTTGAAAGAGCAGCCCCTTATTCTAAGATTATGCCCCCTAGTTCTAGTTTCACCCATCTTTGGGAACATCCTTACTGCATCCACCCGATCAAGACCCTTCACAATCTTATATGTTTCAATAAGATCGCCTCTCATTCTTCTGAACTCCAATGAGTAGAGTCCCAATCTACTCAACCTCTCCTCATATGTCCGCCCCCTCATCCCCGGGATTAACCGAGTGAACCTTCTTTGTACTGCCTCGAGAGCAAGTATGTCTTTTCTTAAGTATGGAGACCAAAACTGTATGCAGTATTCCAGGTGCGGTCTCACCAATACCTTATATAACTGCAGCAATACCTCCTTGTTTTTATATTCTATCCCCCTAGCAATAAAAGCCAACATTCCGTTGGCTTTCTTGATCACCTGCTGCACCTGCATACCAACTTTTTGATTTTCTTGCACTAGGACCCCCAGATCCCTTTGTACTGCAGTACTTTCCAGTCTCTCGCCATTAAGAAAATAACTTGCTCTCTGATTTTTCCTGCCAAAGTGCATAACCTCACATTTTCCAATATTATATTGCATCTGCCAAATCTCCGCCCACTCACCCAGCCTGTCTATATCCCCTTGCAGGTTTTTTATGTCCTCCTCACTCTCTACTTTCCCTCCCATCTTTGTATCATCTGCAAATTTTGATATGTTGCACTCGGTCCCCTCCTCCAAATCGTTAATATAGATTGTAAAGAGTTGGGGACCCAGCACCGACCCCTGTGGAACACCACTGGTTACTGGTTGCCAGTCCGAAAATGAACCATTTATCCCAACTCTCTGCTTCCTGTTCGATAACCAATCCTCCACCCATGCCAGAATATTACCCCCAATCCCGTGATTTTTTATCTTAAGTAATAATCTTTTATGTGGCACCTTGTCGAATGCCTTCTGGAAGTCTAAATACACTATGTCCACTGGTTCCCCTTTATCCACCCTATACGTTATATCCTCGAAGAACTCAAGCAAATTTGTCAGACATGACTTCCCCTTCATAAAGCCATGCTGACTTTGTCCTATTAAATTATGCTTATCTAAATGTTCCGTTACTGTCTCCTTAATAATAGACTCCAAAATTTTACCCACCACAGATGTTAAGCTAACTGGCCTATAATTTCCAGCCTTCTGCCTACTACCCTTTTTAAATAACGGTGTTACATTAGCAGTTTTCCAATCTGCCGGGACCTCTCCTGAGTCCAGGGAATTTTGGAAAACTATCACCAAAGCATCCACAATCCCTACTGCCACTTCCCTCAAGACCCTAGGATGGAAGCCATCAGGTCCAGGGGATTTATCCGCCTTGAGTCCCATTATTTTACTGAGTACCATCTCCTGAGTGATTTTAATCGTATTTAGCTCCTCCCCCCCGAGAGTCCCCTGTTTGTCCAGTGTTGGGATATTCTTAGTGTCCTCTACTGTAAAGACTGAAACAAAATATTTGTTCAGCATTTTTGCCATCTCCATGTTTCCCACCATTAATTTCCCGGTCTCATCCTCTAAGGGACCTATGTTTGCCTTAGCCACCCTTTTTCTTTTTATATAACTATAGAAACTCTTGCTATCTGTTTTTATATTTTTTGCTAATTTCTTTTCATAATCTAACTTCCCTTTCTTAATCAATCCTTTAGTTACTTTTTGCTGTCTTTTGAAGAATTCCCAATCTTCTATCCTCCCACTAAGTTTGGCTACCTTATATAAATAACACTGAGAAACTGGAAATTTTGGGCTACAAACTACAAATCAGAGTTATTAAGTGAAATTAAAGAGAAGCAAGACTAAACACATTTCATTGATTATAAAACCTCCTATAATCTTAGTGCCCCTTTCAAAACTGTGAAAAGGAGAATTGTTGAAGAGAAACATGTGCCATTATTCTACCTAGATGGGGCAGGTTTTGGCTATGGAGCTATCAATCAAAAATAGTTATAGACACACAGTCTGACTAGTTTTCCTGATATGTTTACAATTGTAGAACCAAGCACCTCTTATACAAAGAGTGATAACTTTTCCCAGTAGCTCAGCAATCTCCAATTATAAGCTCTTGCTTCTCACAGCCCAGTATTCAATATAAACTAATTCTAACACCGTGGTCAACTTTACATCTGATGTTTGTTAAGCAATCCACCTAGACACAGGTGACTCATCTGCATTTCAAGTGGCACCCAGCAAAATTAACTCAGCAGATTTCACCTAAATACAGTCTATAGAACATTTTTTGAAGTGGCCACAAAGCTGACCTACAGACTCTTGAAGTAATATTAAAAGTATCTCCTTATTGTGATACACAATAAAATTCTGTTCCATCACAGATGACATGTTGGGTGCTGGTGACTTTGAATTTCACTCCTTTTTAAATGCTTTTGTAATCATTAATTCTAATAAAAGCCTTGAATCGAAATCATGAGGAAAAACTTGTAATATCTCATAATTACTGGTGTCTTCCATTGAAATGCTAGTTACTCTGGTCAAGGGAAGGAGATTAAGTTCAACAGGACCAGATTATAATAATGTTATTTGAAATTCATATACCAGGGCAGTTAATAGATGTTTTGAGGGAAAAATAACATGTTGCTTTTGTGCATTGTCACACTAAAAACTAATGCAATGGAAGGATATAATTCATAACAGTATCCATTAACAAGTTTGAAGTAAAATTTCTTGCTTGAACGCTGATCTGTTAGTACTGATAGAATAGGCCCATTTGTGCATACTTGAAGATACTGTATTAAAGTGACAAGTTAACCAATCTGGTATGGTGTGGTACTGATAATTGTAATAGAAAGAAAACAAGGCTGTCGCACATTGCACACTGTATTTATCCTGATGTGTAAAATCTGTGTAGTCACACCTATTTTCTTTCTGCTGTTGTGAAGGGGTTCTGTGAAGAACCACCACCTCTTCAGTTTGGAGAAGGAGAAGTCTCTAATTTCTGTTGTGGTTCACAATATGATCAGAGCCTGCTGTTTTTTTTAAACTAGTGGATAATATTGAATCCAGTTTTGAAAAGGTTAAAAGCTAGATACAACTTAGAATTGAAGTGAATAGTTTTAAAAAACAGTTGAAAACACAAAAATGATCTTGAAAAATTTTCGTTTTGTACTTAATTTTTTAGCCGTCAAAGGTAAGATCAACAAGCAATGAGAAATGTCTCAGGACTATGTATCTATTACCTCAAAGGCGTCACAAGTGACCAAGAATATTGTAGTGATCAAGATTTCCTTTGTAACGAAGGTGGCCTAAAGATTGTGTGTCAGTGAGGACTGGCAGGAATGCTGATTAAAAACAACCTAGGTTGTATACATGCTGATCCTCAGCAGCAATAACTGCTTGGACTTGGTACGGTACATTAAATTAGCTCAATATCTGAACTGGCTTTCGGAATAGCCTGTGCTTTTTGACCTCAACTAGCTGATATCCTATATTGTTGCTCATGGCTAGTCTTGGGATGCCTGTGATGTTTAGGTTCTAAGGTGAAGTTGTGATAAACTTGGCTTATTCTTTTAAGGTTATGAAGTGTACTCTCTATAGGGAAGAACTGTAAGTAGGCACATCCTAATTGACAACTGAATCTTGTCTAGATTGGCAGCTGCTTGTAAATCTCCACCTTTTTTGGGGAGTGGCCAGGTAATCGACGCCACAGAAATGTGCAAGCAATGATTTGGCTTTCTTGTGTATTTGTTTTACAACATCACAGCTTGGCTTCTTTCCCCACCTCCCACCCTAATCCCCTTTGGCACTTTCTCCTTCAACCTCCACCCCCCCCATTACCCCCACCCACTCCATCGCCCTCCAAGCCATTGTCTCAGGCTGAACCACGCTGTTAGCAGCCTCGGTGTGCTGGTTGAACCGGAGCTGAGCTTCTGATCCCATACCAGACTACCTTTTTCCACCTCCATAACCTTGCCAACCCCTCTTCATCTGCTAGTGAAACCCTGATTCATGCTTTTGTCACTTTCAACTTTAATTACTGGCTTCTGTAAGCTTCAGCTCGTGCAAAATTCTGGTACCGTATCCTATTCCGCATCAAATCCTGCTCACCCATTACCCATGTCCTCACTGACCTGCATTGGCTTCCAGTCTCCCAACGGCCCAAATTTAAAATTGTCATCTTCGTGTTTAAATCCCTCCACAGCCTTGTCCATCCCTAGCTTAGTAACCTCCAGCCCTGCAACCGTCAGAGATCTCTGTGCTCCTCCAATTCTGGCCTCTCATGCATCTCTGATTTTCATTGCTCCACCATTGGCAGCTGTGCCTTCTGCTGCCTAGGCCCTGAGCTCTGGAATTCCCTCCCTAAACCTCTCCACCTCTCTCCTTTTAAGATGCTCCTTTAAAACCAACCTCTTTGACCAAGTTTTTGATCATCTGTCATAATATCTCCGTATGTGGCTCAGTGTCCAATTATGTTTGATAACCTTCCTGTGTAGCGCCTTGAGATGTTTTACTATGTTAAAGGCACTATATAAATGCAGGTGGTGGTAGTAGTAAAATGTACTTCTTTGACCAAGCCTTCGGTCATCCCTCCTAACATGTCCATTGGCCCTGCATCAATTTTTCTTTCATTAGACCTCCGTGAAGCATCTTGGAATGCTTTTCTCTTCTAAAAGTTGCACTATAAATACTCATTGTTCAGTTATATTTTGTTGGGTTTTTATGAATGGCTCAAAGATCAATCAGGAATGACACTGACTTTGCATGTGCAATGAACATGCTTTTATTATTTTGATAGAAGGATTGTGTTTTATTGGCACTGAAATGACTGTAGCAAATGGTGAAGGAGATTGTCTTCTTACAGCATGTTAGCCACTCATTTGCCAATCAGGATTACAGTTTTATTCAAAAGGTTCAAACGTCTTTGTAAAATCCATTTTTTTTTTGTCATTTAACTGTTTTACTACTGACCACTCTTGTACTGTAGATTGCAAATTCCTGCCATGCCAATCATCATAGCAAAAATTGGCAGCGGAAGATAAGAATTGACAAAAGTTGAAATGGAAAACCCAATAGCATAAAAGATACTAGGAACATATTAAAATCGTAGAGTTTCAAGGTTCCTGTTGTGTTAAAAAGGAAAAGAGGTCTCGAGGCATCCAAGAATTGAGCCCTATCCTTGTTAGATGTTGACAACCATCCTGTATGTGGGAAATTTCTGTTTGACGTCGAACCCCAGTATTAAACAGCAATCAATAATTTCATGTTGATAAAAAGGAATTGGTTCCAAAATCTACCTCAAGTCTTACTACTATTGCAATACTGAGTTTTTTGATGAATTTTGTGTTGATTAAGATGAGGGGTGTCAGTGGTGGATGATGGCACTTCCTCATTTTGGCACCCAGCGTCTTAGTGGAGTACAGCAGTGTTGTCAGTGACTTTCTTTCATCAAATTCTGACTTGGAAAATAGGAACTTCTGTGTGAATCCTACTCGTATTTATTGAGGCAACAACTTTTGGTTAATGCAAAAACCATTGGTCAGCCCTTTTCTCTTCCTTTTGTCTTTCTGTCTTTTGTAAGATCTGCTCGTGTTCCAATAAAAATGGGATTTTAAGACCTGTGGCCTGGCTAAGAAAATTAATTTGCAGAATCATATCTTTCTGGAGCTTTAGGATGCAAAGTCAGATAAGTGGCACAATAATGTGTCTGGAGAAAACCTTGTGACCTCACCTCAGGAAATTGGATTCCTGCCTGTTGATATCACCATTTACTTTTTCATTGTATTGAGTTAGGCAACAGTAGACCAAATCCTTAAACTGATAGGGTCACCTTGAATTTCTTAGCCAACATTTTTCCTTTGAGAGCAATGGACTATTGCATTCATGTTAGAAATACTTAATGCCCAGGCCTAAACTCCACAACTATGGTAGGTTGCATGTACAGTCCCCACCACTTACATCTTCCTCGCTTATCACGGACAGCCGTCTATATTGCACAAATTTGTCATTACCGTAGGAGTCAATTACAAAGGTGACACTTAAAACCTGTTAAGCAAACCGGTTATTTCATGCAGATTAGCACTTATTGATTTAAAAGCTCTGCTGATGTCTGGCAAAGTCAGGTCTTCAGGCAGCTTCAATCAGCTGTTTGCACTGTTAAGAATTATGGGAGTTATTTAATTGCTACACCCTATTGTGGTTTTACTGTCCATTGTGTATAGTGGGCAAATCGCGTTCGCACGAATGCGCCCACTATATGCGATGGGGGACTGTACTTGCTAATTTATTCAGTGGACTTGCTCTACATGTATGTAATCTTAGAAATGTAGTGATTTAGAGGAAAATTCAGTGTATAATTGGCTATCAATATCATCAAGTTCCATGTTAGATTTGGCAAGTTCAGTTTTATCCAGCTTATTGCTGTGTCGATACAGGAATTTGTTAGAAACAGCGGCTGGAGAGTGAGGAGTGATTGCAGAATATGATTTCAAGCAGTTCTCACTTGAAATTTTTGGTGGGGAATAAACTGTATAGATTATGAAGTAGCAAAGTTGATGTTTGGAAAAACAAAAATATTTTCAGTTTTGTCCTTTTCATCATCTTGGCCAAATTCCGTTTCCTAGCTATTTCAGTGAGCAGATGCCATAATAGCAGGTCTTTCTCACACTGCATTGTGTCCCTTTTTAGAGGTTTATACGAGGGCATTTCCTTGTCTCTGCTCAGTGACTCCCTGGTGGCATGGCAGCAATCAGAATCATACCATTGGGGAACAGTCAGAGAGAACCTGCATCCTCTCGTACCGTGGAACATTTTTCTGTTATATAGACCAAGGGTCATTCCAAGAGTACAGTATCAAAACAAACTGATCTTCGAAAAAAACAATTTGTTGAAAAATTGCAATCATGGTATTCACACTTGTTTTTAAGTTAATAACATTGGCTAGTTCTTAACAGGGCTGTGAGGTGGAGCCTTTTTACCTGGAGGGGAAGGAAGAGACGGAAGGTATAGACAAGATTAACGATGTACCCAGTTGAGCAACATTGAAGAATTTTAATGGACACAATTTAAAAATCCCCCACATTTCCAACTGTGGTCTCTATTTTTGCATTAAGTGAAGAGGGGATTTGTCTGGGGCTTTCAAGTTTTGTTCTAATTTCAGTAATTGAAGAAAAAAATTAATTAGCATTGTCATAAGTCAGTCTTGTTTGGAGGGGGTGGAAATTTAATGCTGTGTTATCAAACTTGTAACATGAAATTATTTAAATTGTGAAAACCTGTTGGAAGCCTTTCTGCTTACGCCTGTCCAAATTTTTTTTTAAATGTTGAAATTGTGAACTGAATCATTTTGCTCCTACCTTTCGGTAGTAAATTGGCTGCTTTGTCAATGTCCTTGCAAAAGTTATTAAAAAAAATAGGGCCTTGACAATAACTACTTCAGTTTATATAGCACCATTAACGTAGCAAAACATCCCAACGTGCTTCACAGGAGCGATTATCAAACAAAATTTGGCACTGAGCCACATGAGATATTGGGACAGGCGACCAAAAGCTTGGTTAAAGAGGTAGATTTTAAGGCGCATCTTAAAGGAGCAGAGGGGTTTTTGGAGGGAATTCCAGAGCTTAGGGCCTCAGGCAGCTGAAAGCACGGCTGCTAATGGTGGAGCGATTATAATCGGGGATGCTCAAGAGGCCAGAATTGGAGGAGCGAAGATCTTGGAGGGTTGTAGGGCTGGAGAAGGATATAGAGAAAGGGAGGGGCAAGGCCCTGGAGGTATTTAAAAACAAGGATGAGAATTTTAAAATTGAGGCTTTGCGGGACCGAGAGCCAATGTAGGTCAGCAAGCACAGGACAAAATAGGGAATTGAATTAAGAAGTTATAAGAACATAAGAAATAGGAGCAGTAGTAGGCAGAGCAGGCTCCTCGAGCCTGCTCTGCCATTCATTCAGATCATGGCTGATCTTCAACCTCAACTCCACTTTCCTGCCTGATCCCCATATCCCTTGACTCCCCTAGAGTCCAGAAATCTCTCTGTTCGTTGTATAGCTTATTCCAAGAATTGTTTTTTGATTAATTTTGCATTGTTCAATTTTCACTAATCGACAAACAGCAATTTTTTTCAAATCCAAGTGCAGTATTAAAATTATAATTTCACTAGTCCAATAAAAGCCACATTGTGGAGGTTACTTGCTCAAATAGCTTATATTATCTACAACAGGTTTCCAATGTTCAGTGAAAATAAGCAAATGGCAATATGAAGATTCACTGAAAGTTTTGAGTTCTCTCTCTGATTATATTTAGACAACGGAAAGATCAGTTCTTCAGAGCAATTTTGAAAACTGCTTCAAGCTAATGTAATTGGCTTCTGTAATGCATTTGACTTTGTGTGTCAGAGATGTATTGATTTAGGCAATGTGCAACAGCACTATGGTATTGCATCCAGGTGTTGCCTGTAAAACAAATGAATATCATTGCATAGGTAATTAGGTTAAAAGAGCAGTTTGGAAATGAGCCTTTTAATATTTTGTTCACTTGTTGTCTTCATTTTCTTTCTGCAGTGTTCTCATTGAAATGATGCCACTGAAGTATTTGTTTTAGTTTCGTTTGAGGGGTAGGGTTAGATGAAATGATAAATCGCAAGCAGCTTGTATATTCCACTGGGTACGGTAGCATAGTGGTTATGTTACTGGACTAGTCATCCTGGACGAATAATCCGGAGTCAAGAGCTCAAATCCCGCCACGGCAGCTGGGGAATTTAAATTCAATCAATTAAATGAAATCTGGAACAAAGAAAACTAGTATCAGTAATGGTGGCCATGAAACAACCGGATTGTCCTAAAAACCCATTTGGTTCACTAATATGCTTTTAAGGAAAGAAACCTGCCGTCCTCACCCGGTCTGGCCTATATGTGACTCCAGACCCACAGCAATGTGGTTGATTCTTAATTGCCACCTGAAATGGTTGAGCAAGCCACTCAGTTGTACAATCTCGCTACAGAAAGTCACCGGATGGACCACACCGCATCGGATCACTCGGCACTGGACACGACAAAGGCAAACCAAGCCCAGTCAACCCTGCAAAGTCCTCCTCATTAACATCTGGGGACTTGTGCCAAAATTGGGAGAGCTGTCCCAAAGACTAGTCAAGCAACAGCCTGACATAGCCATACTCACAGAATCATACCTTTCAGCCAACGTCCCACACTCTTCATCACCATGCCTGGGTATGTCCTGTCCCACCGGTAGGACAGACCCACCAGAGGTGGCGGTACAGTGTAAACGGTCAAGAGGGAGTGGCCCTGGAAGTCCTCAACATTGACTCTGGACCCCATGAAATCTCATGGCATCAGGTCAAACACGGGCAAGGAAACCTGTTGATTACCACCTGCCGCCCTCCCTCAGCTGATGCTCCTCCATGTTGAGTACCACTTGGAGGAAGCACTGAGGGTAGCAAGGGCACAGAATGTACTCTGGGTGGGGAACTTCAGTGTCCATCACCAAGAGTGATATGGTAGCACCACTACTGACCGAGCTGGCCGAGTCCTGAAGGACATTGCTGCCAGACTGGGCCTGCGGCAGGTGGTGAGCGAACCAACACCAGGGGAAAAACCTACTTGACTTCGTCCTCACCAATCTACCTGTTGCAGATGCATCTGTCCATGACGGTATTGGTAGGAGTGACCAATGCACAGTCCTTGCGGAGATGAAGTCCCGCCTTCACACTGAGGATATCATCCATCGTGTTGTGTGGCACTATCACCGTGCTAAATGGGATAGATTCAGAACAGATCTAGCAGCTCAAAACTAGGCATCCATGAGGCGCTATGGGCCATCAGCAGCAGCAGAATTGTATTCCAGCACAATCTGTAACCTCATGGCCTGGCATATTCCTCACTCTACCATTACCAACAAGCCAGGGGATCAACCCTGGTTCAATGAGGAGTGTAGAAGAGCATGCCAGGAGCAGCACCAGGTGTACTTAAAAATGAGGTGCCAACCTGGTGAAGCTACAACACAGGACTACATGCATGCTAAACAGCGGAAGCAACATGCTATAGACAGAGCTAAGCGATTCCACAACCAACAGATCAGATCCAAGCTCTGCAGTCCTGCCACATCCATTCATGAATGGTGGTGGACAGTTAAACAACTAACGGGAGGATGAGGCTCCGTGAACATCCCCATCCTCAATGATGGCAGAGCCCAGCACGTGAGTGCAAAAGACAAGGCTCATGCATTTGCAACCATCTTCAGCCAGAAGTGCCGAATGGATGATCCATCTCTGCCTTCTCTTGATATCCCCACCATCCTAGAAGCCAGTCTTCAGCCAATTCAATTCACTCCATGTGATATCAAAACGGCTGAGTGCATTGGATACAGCAAAGGTTATGGGCCCCGACAACATCCCGGCTGTATTGCTGAAGACTGGTGCTCCAGAACTAGCCACACCTCTAGCCAAACTGTTCCAGTACAGCTACAACAGTGGCATCTACCCAACAATGCGGAAAATTGCCCAGGTATGTCCTGTCCACAAAAAGCAGGACAAATCCAATCCAGCCAATTACCGCCCCTTCAGTCTACTCTCAATCATCAGCAAAGTGATGGAAGGTGTCGTTGACAGTGCTATCAAGTGACACTTACTCACTATTAACCTGCTCACCGATGCTCAGTTTGGGTTCCGCCAGGACCACTCGGCTCCAGACCTCATTACAGCCTTGGTCCAAATATGGACAAAGGAGCTGAATTCCAGAGGTGAGGAGAGTGACTGCCCTTGACATCAAAGCAGCATTTGACCGAGTGTGGCACCAAGGAGCCCTTGTAAAATTGAAGTCAGTGGGAATGGGGGAAACCTCTCCAGTGGATGGACTCATACCTAGCACAAAGAAAGATGGTAGTGGTTGATGGAGGCCTATCATCTCAACCCCAGGACATTGCTGCAGGAGTTCCTCAGGGCAGTGTCCTAGGCCCAACCATCTTCAGCTGCTTCATCAATGAACCTTCCCTCCATCATAAGGTCAGAAATAGGGATGTTTGCTGATGATTGCACAGTGTTCAGTTCCATTCGCAACCCCTCAGATAATGAAGCAGTCTGTGCCCGCATGCAGCAAGACCTGGACAACACCCAGGCTTGGGATGATAAGTGGCAAGTAACATTCGTGCCAGACAAGTGCTAGGCAATGACCACCTCCCCTTGACATTCAAAGGCATTATCGCCGAATCCCCACCATCAACATCCTGGGGGTCACCATTGACTGGAAACTTAACTGGACCAGCCACATAAATACTGTGGCTACAAGAGCAGGTCAGAAGCTGGGTATTTTGCAGCGTCTGACTCCCCATAGCCTTTCCACCATCTACAAGGCACAAGTCAGGAGTGTGATGGAATACTCTCCACTTGCAGCTCCAACAACACTCAAGAAGCTCAACACCATCAAGGACAAAGCAGCCTGCTTGATTGGCACCCCATCCACTACCCGAAACATTCACTCCCTTCACCACCAGCGCTTCGTGGCTGCAGTGTGTACCATCTACAGGATGCACTGCAGCAACTCACCAAGGCTTCTTCGACAGCACCTCCCAAACCAGTGACATCTACCACCTAGAAGGACAAGGGCAGCAGGCACATGGGAACAACACCACCTGCACGTTCCCCTCCAAGTCACACACCATCGCAACTTGGAAATTTACTGCCGTTCCTTCATCGTCGTTGGGTCAAAATCCTGGAACTCCCTACCTAACGGCACTGTGAGAGAACCGTCACCATACGGACTGCAGCGGTTCAAGAAGGCAGCTCATCACCACCTTAAGGGCAATTAGGGATGGGCAATATATGCTGGCCTTGCCAGCGTCGCCCGCATCCCATGAACAAATTTTTTAAAAAAAAAATTCCTCCAGGATATTTGCCTCTTTTGCATGGTGAATTGTAGAAATATTTGCTGTTATATAATGGAAGGTTTGTGATAGGGTAAAGAGGAAGAGTGATTAAAAGACAAAAGGGATGATGGTGCAAGGCAAGGAAGGTGGTAATGGGACAGGTTAAGAAACAAAAGATTGGTCAGGAGTAGCTGTAAACAGCAACAGCAGAACCATTACCAGCACTTGCTGTAAAGCGTCTAAACAAAAGATGAGGTGCTGTTCCTTGAGCTTACATTGAGCTACATTGGAACGATGTGAAAGGTCGGAGTGGGATGGGGAATTAAAATGGCAAGTGAGCGGCAGTTCAGGGTCACGCTTGCGAACAGAGTGGAGGTGTTCAGCAAAGTGATCACCCAGTCTGCGTTTGGTCTCCCCGTGCGAGCGCAGGAGGTGCATCTGCCCCTTCACCACCTCCCTTCCCACTGTCTAGGGCCCCAAACACTCCTTCCAGGTAAAACAGCAGTTTACTTGTTCTTTCAATTTAGTATACTGTATTCGCTGCTTACAATGCGGTCTCCTTTACATTGGGAAAGGAGGAGGTTCAGGCACTTCACAACCTTCCGGACTCAACATTGATTTCAATAACTTCAGATCATAACCACTGCTCCCATTTTTTCGAACAGCAAGTGCTGGTAATGGTTCTGCTGTTGCTATTTACAGCTACTCCTGACCAATCTTTTGTTTCTTGACCTGTCCCATTACCACCTTCCTTATCTTGCACCATCATTCCTTTTTTGTCATTTAATCACTCGTGCCCTGTACCCTATCACAGACCTTCCCTTGTGTTCTTTCCTCCCCTCCCTTTCCCTCCCCCCTTTCCTTGGCTCTGTACTTGCTTAAAAACTTTAACTCTAACATCTTCCAGTTCTGATGAAAGGTCTTCAATCTGAAACATCAACTCTATTTCTTTCTCCACAGATGCTGCTTGACTTGCTGAGCTTCTCCAGCATTTTCTGTTTTTATTTCAGATTTCCAGCATCCGCAGTATTTTGCTTGTGACCTACAAGTACTTCTTGCTTTCTGAATTCAATATCCTTTGTGTCTCTCATCCCCGTGCCTGAATAGGAGTGAAGCACTCGGCTGTGTCATCGAGAGTCACCATGCTAATGTCTAGATCTATATAATTATACATGGTACTCAATGCACATATCTGCAAGTATTATGACATTTACCGCGCAACAATCGCCAAACAGGAGGGTTCCCTCCCAGTCGGGGAACACTTCAGCAGTCATGGACATTCATCCACCGACCTTCGGGTAAGCGTACTCCAAGGCGGCCTTCGAGACACACGACAACGCAAAATCGTCGAGCAGAAATTGATAGCCAAGTTCCGCACCCATGAGGACGGCCTCAACCGGGATCTTGGGTTCATGTCACGCTACACGTTACCCCACCAGCGAACAAATGTTATCTGTTTTTAATATAATGGGTCATTTGCTGGCTCTCTCTGCCTTCCGGATGTTTCTGCCTCTCTCTGTGTTTTTTTTTCTCTGTTTTTTTTCCCTGTTTGTTTTTTTGTTGAATGTGTATTCGGAGGTTCTGCAGGTAACACCTCTCTGTCTGAACACGGTGATTGCCTTGGCAACGGGCAGTTGCAGGGGCAGTCTGTAAACACCATGTATTATTGTTCAATATGTATAAATGCGTAGGCTTCAAGGAGATCTTGAAACATTTGCCTGAGGAAGGAGAAAATCTCCGAAAGCTTGTGAATTTAAAATAAAATTGCTGGACTATAACTTGGTGTTGTAAAATTGTTTGCAATTTATAATATAGCAAGTACTCTTTATTGTGCCATGCCACAAGTGTTAATTTCTGTAACACAATTAAAAGAAAATGACCATGTTCTTCATTTTCAAATGCTTTCTGAATTTTGCCATAGTTTATCGATATTGCCATTGTTTGAATTGTAGTAAATGTCCTTTGTGACCTACCTTCCATTAAAATGACATCATGGGTGGTTCACAGTGTGCCTCCTGAATTTCATGAGATTTGAAATGTCATGGTTACGCCTCCGTGCAACTGCAACATGAGCTCTTTTGTTGGCTTAGCTCATGCTAATGTTACTGTAGTATCAGTTTCCTTTCACAGTGGTTGTGTGTAATATTTGAAGTAAAATTGTAGCTTAATTTTGAAAGTTAGCTTCCTCTTTGATCATCTACCAACATAAATATTTGAAAGCACCATGAAATAGGAGAGGAAAAGAAATGCCTGTTTTGCTTAACTGTCTTGTAGTAGAGCTAACATTAATGGGTCGTTGATCTTGAAGGATTTTTGCAGTGATGCTTAAGTGTTGTGGTTTGATACGATGGGATATTTAGGGTTCATTGAATATTATGCGCAGGCTGAAGCCTCAAATTTTGGGTATCCCATTGTGTAGATTTTTTGGTGGGGGAGGGGTGCATTTTGAAAGCTTACATGTGATTTTTTTTTTTCTTTTGTAATGTAGTTAAAATACTTGGGTGGAGTAATCAAGTCCTGAACTATTTCTAAGGCATGCGTTTAGATTCTGTGTAATAGTTTTACTTCACTGTTTGTGCTGAATAGCACCAAACCATATTGAATCGCCTCCATTCCAGGGCAGTGTGATACACAGGTTGCTTGTATGTAATAACCCCAAGGCTTGTACAATCCAAAGGTTCCGACTAAATTGTTCATGGCCATACATAGGATGGTGGAAATTTAACACTTGCAAAATGCTGCATTGGACACAGACTGGTGATATGTGGGTTTGTGTTTGAAATTGCCTACGTACCAAGTTTCTGGAGTCCCAACTGGGGAGCACTTCACTGTAGGAGGGTGGATGCTCTTTGTGCTGTTATTACAGGATAGGTGCACAGCTAGAATTGCTTCATTATAAGGAACTGCAGAAATGGTTTTAGCTTAAAGCTGCTCGTGCTGCTGAAACCAATACCACTTGGTCTAGAGTGCTAAAGGAAAGGGAGGAGTCATATGTGAGCCATTGGCTTGTTTATTCAATAGCTGGAGGTTCAGGTTGATTCCAGTGAATTGGAGGGAGGCACATGTGGATTCATTTATTTGAAGAAGGAGGAATCGGACCTGGTAATTTATAGGTGGTTTTTAGGGACTTTCAATGTAGTTTTAGAAACGTAGTTCCTGCTTCACTAACCTGATTGAATTTTTTGAGGAAGTGACCAGGGTGCTGGATGATGGTAGTCCTGTTAATGTATACCTTGATTTTCATAAGGTCCCACATAGAAGGCTATTGGGAAAATTTGACATGGGATTATAGGACCAATATTATGTTGAATAAGGAACTGCTGAAAACTCTTAAGCAGGGGATTAGTATGAATGGGAATAGATCTGAATGGGGGATGTTATCAGTTACAGAAGTTTGTGGAATGTATCATTGCTGTTCATCATTTACATTAATGGTTTAGATGGGGGCATTAATAGAACCATTCTTAAATTTGCTGATGACACAAACATGTACACCAGGTTCAGTTCTACCAACCCAGTAGGTTGTAGGCCTATTTAGACAAGTTAAGGAAATGGGCTTGTGTGTGGCTGGTTTCTTTTGAATGTGGACAAGTGCAGTGTCTTGCTTCTGGGCTTAGGAAACTCAGGCATGTTTATACTTCTCATGGGTTACTAATTAAAGGTAATGGATCAAAACAGTGTGCTGGGGGTAACCCATTAAATATAAAAGATCAAAGAAGAAATGAGAGGTAACAGTTGATCACTCAAAAGGTGCATAAGTGGTTTGAGGTGCTTGTACAGAAAGGTAATAGGGTTTATTATGTTGCGAGAACCATCAAGTATAAAACAAATAGCATTCTTATGAGGCTCTGGAGTTTTGTGTCCAGTTTAGGTCCCTGCATATGCTGAAGGACATCGAGGCTCTGGATCTGCAGCTTATTCAGAGAGCAACAAGAACAGTAACTACACTTAGTTATCATGCTAGCCCCAAGAGTTAATTATTTACTTTAGCCAAGTGCAGGCTTGGAAGGTGTTTGACTTAGGTTTTCAAAACGATGAAGGATTGGATTCATTCTGATTAGATGCGTTATTTGAGACCGATAGGGTTTGTAGTACATGGGAGCACGCATACAAAATCTGTAGGTGAAGAGTTAAGCCCGTATTTCTTTTCAGTCATTGCCCTCTGTAACACATGTGCAGCAGGTGAGGAATTGTTGTAGTCCTTCAAAAGGGAACTTGACAATGTTCCTGAGCTAAGAGAACATATTTTCTTGTGGAGGATAAGGTATTAACTGTGATTATAAGGAGTCCCCTAGAGCCTTGCTTGATTGCTTTATGGTGACGGGGAAGAATTTCCCAGAACATTTCCTGAATTGGCCGCAGTATTTTTGCTGTTCCCAGGAGATTGTTTAGTTTGGGGATGAGTCAGTGGTACGTGAGCTTATTGCATTTTCTGGATGAGACAGGCTTTATGGTCTTGCTGGTCCTCGTATTCTTATTTTCCCTGTCCCTCCCCCCCCACCTCATTGTCACAAACATGTATCAATTGGTCCAGCTGATATTTGCAACGATACTCAGCTTGCTGAAGGTTAATATTTACAGTAGAACCTCTCGCATGGCCCATGGAATACATTGTGTGGATGGGAAGAGACCAAAAATTGGCAAGAATCTTACCTATAATATTTCAAGTGGATGATGTCACAACATTCTGATCACTGGAACGTCATTTGTAGACCAGATTCAAACACAAAACATTCTGAACTGCATCAGTAGCTTCTAAGCTCTTAATACACTAGAACCAAATATTAATGTATTGCGTATCATGAAAGCAATTTTGAATCTCATTTTTAATGTAAGTCAACATAATGAAGACTGGTGGAGGATATGAATTATATAAAACTTTGGCACTGACTATTCACTGGTGGGAAATCTTAGTTCAAAGCTGGTATTTGCACTAAAAAAAAATTGAATCATCCAATAATTTTAACTAAGCAATGTAAACAACCCAGCAAATTGGGAGTTCAATGCTTAAAAATTTGAATTAAGTGACTTAGACGTGTAGACTGTGACCAACTTAACCTTATTGCCTCATGCAATAGTTAAATTAAATTATTGGTTCTGGATTTTTTAGTGATGTTTCTCATTTTACTCAGTTATATATTCAAATATAATGTATGAAAATTTAAAGATAACTTAAGCCACTCCCTGCTGAGGAGTACAGTTGAAGTTATACAGTGCAAGGACAGTGTCTTTTGTTGGTAAATGCCCCAGGTGCATGTCCCTGTTGTATTGCCTGATGCACACGGTGAATGTTTAGAAAAAAACTGCAGTTTTGAATGAACAATATCGAACCCACAATTTAATAACCTCCTTACAAGAGAGCATCAGAATTAATTAGGGTTTTTAATTTTAAGGTCCATATTAAAGTACCTTAAAGCAAACCAGCATTTATACATGTAGACTGAAAAGGCATTTAATATACATTAACAGATTTCCCTTAAAGTTATTGACTGAGTTGCAGGAGTGGGTGCTGGGTGTAGAAATGAGTGAGGTCTGCATATCATCCACTGAAAAGATTTGGAAAGAAGAGATAATGAACTTAGTATTTTTTGATTGGTTCTAAGAAAATAAGTAAATAATATAAATGAACAGAATAGTTTTGAGCGATTTGTTCTTCATAACTGGGAAAACAAGAAAAATACAGGACTTTGCCTTTTGATATGTCCTTAACTTGCTTTACACGTCAGCAATCTCTGAATTGATAGGCACTATCTTAGAAAGCAAGACCTCCATGTCTCATTTACTGTTGCAGATCCAAACTGCTGTCGACCTATTCTTTGAACGAGAGAGGAAGACAAAAGCTTGACCTCAATCCGTTCCTTCAGCTCTGTTGAGGATTGGCTCACCAACCTGCTGATCAAAGCTACCACCTTGAATGAGAACTTTTGGTGTGGAAACTATGGCAATTACATTCTGTTTATAGTAGCCATGATCTTACAACCTGGTGTTGTAAGATTCTTTACATTCTGTTTAGTTAAGCCACCCTCTGGGCATTTCAACGAAAAGCATTTCAGCTTTTAAGATGTGACTGTTGACAAGAGGTTTTCGACAAGCTTCATTGTCTCAAACTGATGTGGTGTATGAGAATACACAATTCTGAGATGGCTAGGTATATTCTGTTTTTAATTTGTCCTAAACATCCCAGTTAGCTCATCGCTCACTGGGAATTAACAGTTTATGAAGTGAATCTAATATCATAACAGCTGCATAATATAAATTAAACCAAAGGCCAAACTGGTTTTAAAAAATATGTCCGTTATATTGGGCCCGATATTAGGAGGGAGGCGGGTTGGCAGCGGGCGGGTCAACTGGGCATGTGGATAACCCACCTAGTGAAATCGGTGGGTTCTCCACGCGATCGTAAGTAAATTGAAGCCACTTAGCTTGGCTTCCGGGTTTCGCACTGGAAAGCTGCGTAGCGGGCGGACTACGCACCTGCGTCATAGGCTGTTAGCTGGAGGAGCCCTATTTAAAGGGGCAGTCCTCCACTCACTGCTGGAGAAAATAGGCAAAATTACAGCCTGGAGCAGCCCAGGGGGAAGGCTGCTTCCAGGTTCAATGATGCCTCACTCCAGGTCTTATTGGATGGGGTGAGGAGGAGGGGGAGGACAGAGATCTTCTCCCTGGCGGACAGGAGGAAGTGGCCTGCCTCTGCCACCACGAAGGCCTGGCTCGAGGTGGCAGAGGAGATCACCAGCGCCACCAACATATCACGCACCTGCATACAGTGCAGGAGTCGCTTCAATGACCTAAGTAGGTCAGCCGAAGTGAGTACACTTACTCATTCCCCTACACTCCGTCTGCCACATCGCCGCCGCCACCCCACAACTCCTTCTGCACTGCCAACACTACTCTATCACATCTCTCCTCACACCCACTCAAAGCTCATCCTCATCTTAACTGCACTTACTCACCTCCCCAGTACTCTTCCCACCACTACCACTCAACCCAATCCTCATACAATCTCATGGCTCTATCTCATACTCACCCTCCAATGCATCTCTTCCCCGGTCAGCCTCACCCAATCTGCCACTACCTGTGCTGCAGCCACAGGGCATGCATCACGTATGTGTAGTAGGAAGCATAAGGCAAACGTGTCATGAGCATGAAGGGGATGCACAAGAATGTTTGAGGGTTTGTCATGGTTTTTACTTATATTTGATTTCTGATTAACTCACGTTACATATTGTCACCACTACTGCCACATCTGGCCATTCTTGACTGGCCTGTGCAATAATGCCCTTTCACGAGGTCCTCCATGAACACCCTTGATGCCACCCAGTGGGTCACCCTGCAGTGGGTGTATGTATAGTTACATGACTATGCAGGTGCCTGTTGTGCAGCACTGTGTTGTGCAGCTCCATGTGGCGGAGGTGGATGGCATGCTTGGGGAGGCTGGTGATGTTGGTCATCCTCCAATGGAGTGATGAATGCAGCAATGGAACCCCTGCACCCACCCCCCCCCTGCCCAGGCATCCTGACTGTGAGTGTGAGGGGGTCCACAAAGTAGGTAAATGTGTTTGGACACCAGAGTTTAGGGTATGATTTAATAATTTGGAGTGTGGAGACAACCGCGTGGCAGGCAAAACTTTGTCTGAGGTGAGAGAGTGCCCTGCTGCAATGATTGAGGGTTTACCCCACACCTGTTAAATGGACCTTAGCAGCTGCTGCTGGCTGCAACACGTCTGTTTAAACAGGGAACGTTTTCCCCCAGCATGGGAAACCTGCTCTGGGTCGTCCAAAGTCCAAATCCTCCTAAAATCTCCAACTAATGAGGTCTGTAAACGACCTCAAGTACCCAGATAATGATCTTAAGTGGGATCCCGCCGGCTTTGCTTGCCGGTGGGAGTCCCGCATGTGGGGGCTGCGCGTGCATCGATTCGCGTCATTGGGGAACCCGGAAGTGGGCGGGTTGGAGCCAGGCTCTGGACCAGCTCCGGGAATCCCCAATTTTAGGAGCCCCCCCCCCCCCCCCCCCGCAACGAACGCACCCGCTCTGCCACCTGATAATTGACTCCATTGTCTCTGAATTATCGTGATAGATGGCCCTCTATCCCCAAAACATTTGAAGCAGTTTTGATGAATGAATGTACAAGTCTCCATTCCTGAAGAAATTATGTAAATCTGACAATTGAACAATTTACTACACGTGTAGCATTAGATGCTTTAATTACTGTATTCAACACCATACCAGTCTCCACTACCAAGAGTAAAAATGTAATACGTCAGTGATTCTCAACGAGGGATTGGCGCACTATGATTAGTTTTAGTATGTAATGCAAACATTCCGAGAGATCTATTCTTCGACTTGTTGCCTGTAAGTTCTAACTAAATGGAATTGCAGTGCCATGTTGTGAATTTATTATTTTCATCTGATCGCTCTCATTAACAGCTGTCAATGTCAGGAAAATAAATGTAGCTTTGATATTGAGTTTAGTGCTGCTTTGAGGTGGTTTCGGCTTTGCTTGGGTGCTAAAATTATATAGTGTAAATCAGCTCTTGGGCTCCAAACTGACTGCCAGATAGATGCACCAATGTTGGATTGGGCCCTGACTCTGGATTCAGGCAGCATTTGCGCTACAACCGCAATGACGATGCAAAACACAACTGTAAGTGAGATTGATGATTAAACATTGTGATGCGGACTCATTAACCCACACATTTATACTCCAGTTGTGGAACAGAATTTTTGATATGAAATCAAAATAGTTTAAAGTTTCAAACCATAAATCATGTGTCTCATTCCAAATGAGTACGGGTTGATTGTACAATAAATTAATCATTTTTTATTGTTTATGCTGAAAATTCTTCCAGACTTTTTTAATTTAATGGTATTTTGGAAGAATTTTCACATGCAGGAATAAAATGAAAACCTAATTAATTACAAGGATTCACTCATGCTCTCAACTTGAAACACAGTAAAACTTCCTCAATTTGTCATGTTAGTGAATTCCCCTCTTTTTTTCACCACTCTCCTATAACTTTCAAAAAACAAGTACCGCACATATTGCTATTTCAAGGCAAGTTGTTATTGTGGATGTCTTTGCATTTGTATGCTCTTCCAAAGAACATAGCTAGGGCTGAGAAAATCTACCGTTTTATTTGAAACTGTAATTAGTATTCGGTTAACTTTTCTATGGAAAAAGGGTGTTTGGGGAAAGAGACCACATCGTAGCTCTAATGTGAACATTTGAGCACTCCTGTAGTCTCAGAATATTGAAGTCATTTTTGACCTGCACGTGATGCTCCTAGTATAAAGCCATTACTGGAAGTGATTCATCAGATCACTTCCCCACTGCTGTCTGAAGAACATTTTCACATTGAATTTGCAGGATACACAGTCAGGAAGAGAGCAGGAATAATTTAGAAGTGGTGTACAGTAGTACTAGTCACAACCTGATGATTTTCACCATGCGTAAAGGATCATCACGGTTAACAGTGGATTGAGCAGGTCGTCGCATAGGTGGCAAAAAAAGAGTGGGGGGGGTCTTGCTCTCTTCCTGACTGTGTATCCTGCAAATTCAATGTGAAAATGAAGATTCTAAAATGGGGGAAATATCCTCCTTAATAATTTCCCTGTAAGGAAGCTTCATCTCATGCGTGTGAATAATTTTCCCAAGTTTTTTTTTAAAAAGCATTTCCAAATGCAAACAATAGATTAACTGTCAATTCTTCACCTTCACTTTAAATGGTGTTTTATCTTTTAGATTTTATTTTCTCAGCCCTCCCCCGGACATAACCCACTCTGAATTCAACCCCTGGATGATAGACATTTCACTACCTAGCTCTTTACAGTGTTACCTTGCATTTGGCCATAAGGCAGAAGCCAACAACACACACTTCAGTTTGTGACCTCTCTCTTTTCCAGCTGTCCCAAAAGTGGAAAAATTACAAATGTGAACTTGAGTCCTATTCTGCTACAGATATTGATAGGCTGGAATGCTTTTTTTCAAATAATGTGCACTTTTGCTTTACCAAGCGTGTTCTAATTAAAATTTAAATTATATTATACACTGTCCCTTGTGCATAGAATGTACGATAAATGTTGGTATTTTCCCCTTTACATGACAAAATATATAATTGAGAGAATGTTATAACTGTGAAATTGGATAACCATATGGGACAACAATGGTGTTAGGTCTGCATCGTGATCTGCAGAAATCCAGTAATCGTGGACTTAAAATCTTTTTACACTGTCTGTCTCATCTTGGACTAAAACATATTTTACTTACGGGTGGCCTTAAGAGTACTATTACACATTACGATGGTGACTTCAATAACCAATGGCCGCCACAATAATATCATTTGTTTCGTCCTGTCTTCCCTCACAATTCATATTTTTGTTTAAAATTCCTGTTCGTTTGGATCCCTGTCCCTTTCTAGGGGAGGCACTTGTTTGTCCCACTACAGATGGATCGTTGTGCACTTAGATTGCACAAGCAGTGGTGGGACTGATTTTGTCACATGCTGTTCACTAAAGCAAATGAGTCATTTTAAAATCTGTGTGCACTCAAAATAAAATAATCATGATTGGTAGCTATTCCTGTTTTTTTTTTCTATCAAAATACTCTGCTATCAGAGTTTTGTTTAACCTCTCCGTATGGTTGCTAATATTTCTTTATTGCTTTCAGGCCAAATACATTTCACAGTGTATTGATGAAATAAAACAGGAGCTCAAACAGGACAATATTGCAGTCAAGGCCAATGCAGTCATCAAGCTTGCATATGTAAGTACAATATGGTTTTCAATCTCTCATAACTTTGAGAAATGTCCTACTTAAAATCAAATAAATTGTACTGAGAGCTTGGCAATATGTATTTCTGTTTAGTTAATGTCAATGCAACTGGAATAAATCATGATGTCCTTTGGTAAAGTGTTTGTTGCACTTGTGTGCAAGTTCTGAGATTATTATGTCATAGCTGTTTTATGTTTTGTGCATCCTGCAATTCCTGCAGCCTCATTGAGGTGCAATTAACATTACCAACCATTTGAAATTATTCTCTTGCGCACTCTCTATCCCCCCCCACCCCCCCACCAACTGCTCGATATTACCAAAGCACATCCTGTTGCCTTCTGCTATACTGAAATGTTGGGAGTTTTACTTCAAACCATCGCTGTAATTATAGCATAAATGCACCCTGAATCTAGTGTTAAAGCTTGAATGTGATATTAATGAAGCAGAGTGACACACCCTGGAGGAGGGAGTCTCAATTTGTTTTGCTCTAGTCAATTCAAGCTTTACACCTGAATTACACTGAACAAGTTTAACTTTGGTGTGAAGCTGAGAGACCGACACTAAACATGATGTGTAAATGCACCATTTTGAGAGCCAGGATTTTGGGAGGAGCTTTTCCGCAGTCTATTGTTTGGTGCAGTTTTTCTTTTTCAAGAAAGAATTCTGCCCGAAATTTAAGGGAATTGAAATATACCGAAAGTACCCCCTTGTTGCTTCCTTCTTAGAGGTTTTCATGTCATAAATGTGAATATATAACAATTATAGTTCTGTTTTAAAATGTTTTTTTTTCCATAACAGCTGCAAATGCTGGGTTATGATATCAGCTGGGCTGCATTCAACATTATTGAAGTAATGAGTTCATCAAAGTTTACATTCAAGGTAGAGGTGCCCTTTTTCTAATATCTATACAGTGGCTTGGTAGATGAATGCACAACAAACGTAGTATCATACTAATATTATTAACTGCAGTTCTCTTACCGATAACACCTGATTCAGTGTTGGGCCTTAAAGCAATTAGATAGCTGCAAGCTGCAAACTGCCAAAACATTGTATTCGCATGTTTCTCCTGCTGGGAATTCAACTTGAGAATTACAAATACTGGCAAATGGTGAAACTGACATACTGAACCATATGTATTTTAACAACTTCTTTCCCCTCATTGATCCTCTCTTGTTTGACCTCCACATGCCCCATTGTCCAGCTGGAGAAGGGGGAGTGGTTCAAAAAGATAGTTACCCATCCCATATTCCTGAAAGCTCAGTCTTGTGTTTTTTCCCATCGGTGAACAGCAGTTGTACAGCTGTTGTTTTCCCATTCGGAAGAGTTCTGCAGATTTTTTCTGTTGTGAAATCAGCTTGTAAAGCTTTGGCATTGTCCTCATCTTGATTTGGTTAAGTTTTGGGATTGACGTAACACCACGTCTCCAATATATTAAATGTCTCGCCTATTACATGCACTTCCTGTACTTTCAGCAAGTAATACTTACTGTCATGACATGCCTGGCTTTCACCATGTATATTTTAAGCTCAGAGTCCTCCCAGCTCCTGATTTACATCACCAATGTATGTGGCGCTATGCTCCACAAGACTGAGGTTTATTAAACTGGCATTTGTTGTCTCTTGCAACTCCATCCAAAATCGTAGACTGTTTTTAAATTTTCATAAAATTTGTTTTTTTTCTTTTGTTGCAGTTATTTGAAATTAAGAATTCATCATTGTGGCCCATGTTGTGCCTCCTGCCAACCTGATCTGTCATTGCCTGTGCTCTTGTGCCTGCAGCCTTGGCTGGATCCCCTCCTGCTTCCCACTGCTGGCCTGCAGCCCTAGCCCTCCCAAGACCTGAAAGGACCAAAGTTTAGAGAGAAGTAGAGCAGGGGAAAGACAAAAGCAGAAGAGGATGAAAACTGAAAAAGGGGAGAGAATGGGACAGAAGGGAAGGAGGTGAGAAAGATACAGATAGTGAGACAGACAGAGTCTATGATAACTGGCCATGGCCAGATCTACCCTTGTTCCCATGATGCTGGCCTGCATACCTGGCTGGGTGAGATCCACAGATAACATAGGTGAGAGAGAGCAACAAGAGGGTAGAGAAGCTGGAAAGGGAGAGAGAGAAACAGGACAGAAAATGGGGTTGGAAAAAGGGAGAGAAGTGACTTTGTGACCAAGGAAGAGACTGTGATCCGTTGCAATATGAATATTTGCCCCTTTTCCCACCCTGACACATACCTGCCAATTTATCTGTCTGTTCTTGGCCATAAACCACACCACCCTGTACCCTTCTCCCCCATCCTCCCTCACCCTGGACATTGGCTAGAAACTGGTTTTAAGCGCAAAGAACAGTTTGAATACTGTACTTGCCAGCAGCACTCCCTCACCCCGGTGCCGTGAAATTCTCGGGATCCATTTCCAGTGCCACCAGATTCGGACCTCATCTCTCCATTGCTTCCGGACCCTGAGAGTTTCCCTTTGGTACCTATCCTGAATACTCCAGTAGCTCTTACCCCCTCCTTCTTCATTCCCTAATACTTCCAGATCCTAATAACTTTGCACAGTGCGGCTAGGTCCTGGTACCTATACCAAACCTTCCCGATGCTCTTATTGTTGGTAAAAATCCCCAGATAACTTTTAAAAAGTGTTAGTTTTTGAAGGTGACAGGACAAATTGATAAGGTTGTTTAAAAAAGCATCCGGGATACTGGGATTTATAAATAGAGGCATAGAATACAAAAGCAAGGAAATTATGATAAACCTTTATAAATCACTGGTTAGGATCAGCTAGAGTATTGTCCAGTTCTGGGCACCACACTTTAGGAAGTATGTCAAGCCCTTGGAGAGGGTGCAGAGAAGATTTACCAGAATGGTACTGGGGATGAGGGACTTTAGTCTCTTGACATAACTGGAGAAGCTGGGATTGTTCTCCTTAGAGCAGAGAAGGCTATGGGGAGATTTAATAGAAGTGCTCAAAATAGAGTAGGTAGGGAGAAACTGTTTCCAGTGACAGGAGGGTCGATAACCAGAGGACACAGATTGAAGATATTTGGCAAAAAATCCAGGGGGAAAATGAGAATTTTCTTACGCAGCAAGTTGTTACGATCTGGAATGCACGAGCTGAAAGAGTGGTGGAAGCAGATTCAATCGTAACTTTCAAAAGGGAATTGGATATATACTTGAAAGGGAGAAATTTGGAAAAAGCAGGCGAGTGGGACTAATTGCATAGCTCTTTCGAAAAGCTAGCAGACATGATGGGCCGAATGGCCTCCTGTGCTGTATGATTCTATACCTATAAATCAGGAATTCAAGTTCACAAAACATTTAAAAGCAGTACCTCAAGTGGATCAACATCAAGCACCTTAAAGAGAGCTAATGGAAATCTGGGTTTTATGGCAAGAGGTATTGGATATAAAAGTTGAGATGTAATGGTGAATCTATACAAAGCCTTAGTAAGACCACAGTTGGAGTACTGCGCAGTTTTGGGCTCCACACTAATGGAAGGTTGTTGAGGTAATAGAGATGGTACAGCGAAGATTCACTAGGATGTTGCCTGATATAAAGAAATATAAATATGAAAGAAAGACTTGCAAAATTGGAAATTAATCTAACTTTTGCGAACATTTGTTTTCAGTCTCTATACCCAATGTAATATTTCATATTCATTTATTTTTCAAGTATTCCTTACTTATCTAATATATCATAGAATAATATATTTTGCATTACATCAGATATATTCCTCTTCTAATCAAGCAGCATATCCAATTTACCATGAACAAAACTATAGGAGTTCGGCCAGTTTCTTTGAAATCTCCAATACAGTACCTTACCATTGCACAAGTTAAAAGTGCTCCAGTCATGTTGGGCGTTAAGTTCTTGCGTTTCTTGTCATAGACTGGTGCTGGATAGGTCTGCTTAACTGAGGGCAACCTAGTAATGGATCTTAGTACTGCTTTTTAGGAGTCCGGGTGGAAATGGGAGCTGTATCTTATATGATAGGAGATAATGATCTGTCATTTTGAAGCTTGTAGCGTAAGCCTTCAGTATTTGTTGACACCAAGGGTGCAGATGTTGCCTTGCACTTCAAAGTTCCAACCAGCACCCTTGGTTAAGAGGATGTTTTCCAACCTAGAACTTTGGGGCTAGAATTTTTCTGGCATTCATGGTTCCAAACAGAAGACTATAGGATATGTTGCCTTCTGGCAATTTAATTCACCAATCTGGGCATGGGTTTAATGCTCATATTGCATCTGCACCCTTATTTGCAATGCTGGGTCTGTTGTAGTTACCTGCCTGTTGGGTAATATAGCTTACATTCAGCTTTAAGGCTCTGAGTGAATATTTCAGCACATGTAAATGGAAATTTCCAGTTGTGCAATTTTTTTTTGAAACTCTAAATTAAAACCATTTTGGTCAATGGGATTAGCATGGTTTTAACAAGTTGAGTCTTAATCTGAGCCTTTATTTATTTAGTGCTTTTCCTCACTGGGTACCTAATTATTTCAGCTTGATTTTTCTTGAAATAAATATTTGTACTGTGTTGGTGTTCTTCTAAACAGATCATGAGTATCACTGAAAGAAATGCTGATTTGTATTAATGTGATAAACACTGAAATCTTTGATAGTTTGTGATTTTGTTAATTGTATGTGTTCTTTTTGTTGCAGAGGATAGGCTATCTGGCTGCCTCTCAGTGTTTTTATGAAGGGACTGATGTAATCATGTTGACAACCAATCAGATTCGTAAGGTAAGTTGAGAGATAGTCGATATGTGGGTTTTAAATAAAAACTTGGAAGTCATGGTGAAGAATCAAAACAATTGTATCTTTTCATTTGATCGCATATTACTTTTAATTCTAATGCAGGACCTCAGCAGCCCGAATCAGTATGATACTGGAGTTGCTTTGACTGGTTTGTCCTGTTTTGTTACCCCAGATCTTGCCAGGGATTTGGCAAATGACATCATGACACTGGTGAGTTGTTTTGGATTTGAAATTTGGTTGCACTGGCGAGGAATCCCTTTTTGGATATCTGTACTTACTTTTGTACATTAACAATGTGCACTACTTTGGTCCACAGATGTCTCATACAAAGCCTTACATTAGAAAGAAAGCTGTGCTTATTATGTACAAGGTGTTCCTCAAATACCCAGAATCCCTACGACCTGCGTTCCCACGCCTTAAAGAGAAACTGGAAGACCCAGATTCTGGTTAGTTATCTTTTTTTACAAGACAAGATACCAAACAGTGCCTATATAATTGCACAAGTTATTTCAACATTTTGTCATGGTGTAGAAATGTTTTACTCACCAACGGTGTAGATTAAGGAATCTGTAGCAATACAACCGTACTTTTAGAATTTTCAATCCCTGGAATAGTATTTGATGACAGTATTGTATCAGTCATCATTTATATAAAATGCTAGGGAACACAAAGTTGAAATATGTATTTGAAGTGATGTTGTGATTCTATTTAAAATTTAGTCCCAACTTCAGTTTTAATTTAGAACAGTGACTCGATCTGATTTATTAATTCAACACTTCATAAAATTGACATCAAACTACTTAAGATGGGTAGAATTTGTAAGATCTGTAATATCCTCCCAATTGTACAATGCTTGTAGTATTCCCAAGTATTAATTGGTGTATAGAAGTAATTTTACATTGGCTTCATATTGCACATTAGTTTATATATGTTTTGAAATGTCTCAACAGCTACTTTATTGGTCCCTTTTTTTAATTTAAAAAAAAGTAAATGCTGCACAGAGCCACAAGTGTTGTTAGCACAGGGGCAAGAACATATTCCAAGGGAAATCTACATCAGAACTGGCCACTATTCAAGTTGCTTGCTATGTAGCCTGTTATCTTTGTCTCTCTTGCAGGTGTTCAGTCTGCCGCTGTGAATGTTATCTGTGAGCTTGCCCGACGCAATCCGAAGAATTATCTTTCCCTCGCTCCATTGTTTTTCAAGCTAATGACATCATCAACTAATAACTGGGTTCTCATTAAGATAATCAAACTAGTAAGTTTCTATGAACTGTTCATCAAAAAAAACTTTTAGGAAATGGATTAGGGAAAGTAGACTTGATTAGTTCCAACCCAGTTTACTTTTGATAGGGTTCTCTCATAGGATGTGATGGAATATTTGTTGTGATGTGGCATGGTCACGTGACACTTAGTATTTTGATAGTTAAATAATGGATCTGACACAAGATTGTTTTTAACCATAGATTGAGACTCGACTACATTTGGCTCGTGACTGCATCATGTATTTGTACTTGTTCTACAATTGTTGATGCAGTAAAATGTAACATTAACATGCGGTTAATAAGAGTCATTATGTTATACAGTTTAATTTTTGCACGTTATACTTGCAAAGTTATAACAATTAAATGCAGCAGAGATTATGGTACTTTGTCTAGGAGAGATGAAAGCCTCGAGTAGGTCAGACGTCAACCATTTTTTGATTGCTAAACTTAACAACATTGTCAACTTTTTTTTTCCTATTAATTTGATACTGAACTTTCTAGAAAATCTAACTATTTAAGGTGTTAGAATTTAGTTAAATGCAAGATCTAGTTAATCTAGACAAGATTGGATGATATGAGTTTGAGACTGATTTTTAGAACAACTCTGAAAGTGTGAAGTTATGGACATGCACCACAGTTCCAAATGGGTTTTTGGGTTGAAACCCTGGCTGGTGTCACATATTTGGGTATATGGTGATTCAAATATTTTATTTTGGGTGATGTGGAGAGAGGGTCAAATAGGACAAATTCGAGTGCTGCAGTAAAAACTGCTCCTTATGCAGCTCATGGAAGGTATCTTGGGGCAAAAAATTAACACGAGAGCATTCCTCAACTAAAGGATTCCTGGTGGCATCAAACCTTCAAAATATCAGTAAACAGAGAAAATACGAGCAAATCTGATTCTGCGAAAGAAGCTGAAAAGAAATCTGAACAAATTGTGCTGAATCTTCAGTTCCTTCAGCAAACACAATTTTCAGATTTTAAAATGATTTTTATGCAAATAATTTATGGACTGTGTTCATTTCTTTTTGGTCTGGTTTTATTGGTGACATTCAGAGTTTTATTATGGAAATGGAACCCAACTGGATTATAGAGTCTTGTGATATTTGATACAGAACTGCTCAATCATAGAATGATACAGCACAGAAGGAGGCCATTCGGCCCATTGCAGTTCTGTATCAAAAGGTGTGCAAGCTCTTTGAAAGAGCTATCCAATGAGTCCCATTCCCCTGCTCATTCCCAATAACCCTGCAAATTTTTCCCCTTCAAGTATTTATCCAGTTCGCTTTCGGCAGTTACTTTTGAATCTGCTTCCACCACCCTTATCAGGCAGTGCTTTCCAGATGATTATAACTCGCTATGTAAAATTTTCTTTTCCTTATGTCGCCTCTGGTTCTTTTGCCAATCACCTTAAATCTCTGTCCCCTAGTTATCGACCTTACTGCCACTGGAAACAGTTTCTCCTTATTTATGCTCTCAAAACCCTTCATTATTTTCAACACCTCTATCAAATATCCCCTTAACCTTCCCTGCTCGAAGGAGAACAATCCCAGCTTCTGATGTCTCTCCACATGACTGAAGTCCTGCATCCCTGATACCATTCTGGTAAATCTCCTCTGCATCCTCTCCAAGACCTTGATATCTTTCCTGAAGTGTGATGCCTAGAATTGGCCACAATACTCTAGCAGAGGCTTAACCAGTGTTTTACAAAGGTTTAGCACAACTTCCTTGCATTTGTACTCCATGCCTGTTTATAAAGCCAAAGATCCTATATGCCTTTTAAACAGCCTTCTCAATTTGTCCTGCCACCTCACATCAGTACTTAGTACAACAAAATTTTGTGTTAGATTTTCAATTGTCTGATTTTGTCACATTTTGAATGCTAATAAAATGTACAGCTGTAGTAAGTTTGCTATGTTCTAACACTTACTTTTCTGTTAGTTTGGAGCCCTTACCCCGCTTGAGCCACGGCTGGGAAAAAAACTCATCGAACCACTGACAAATTTAATACACAGGTTAGTAGTTGCATGTCATGGTCCCTTTTTCCACTTGGTGGTTATTTGCCCACCTAAGAGTGTGTGCAGATAAGTTGCATACTTCTTTTGAATCTCATGATGTGCAGAAGACTAAAGTGGCATTGTTCAGTGTGATTGCCAAACTTGCACCGTATTCGTAATTAACTTGAGTTCAGCAAGATCAAGTCTTGCAGTTATACATCAATTTCCAAAATCTCCAATATAATCTCTAAACATCAAACTTTTTTGTTTGTGGTGCAAGTGCTGAATCCTAAAATAATTGTATTGCAATAGGATCTCAGATTTACTCAAGGAATTCTTTGCAGAAAGGATAGTGCAGCCTGAAGCTCAGAAGATTCCTTAAATGCCATGCCTATCTTTTAAAAATTAGATTTAGTCATGTGATTTTGGACAACCGTATTTAGTTAACCATAATAAAAAGGTGGTTGTACTATACAGGCACAGCTTGAGGATAAGATTTGCAAAAAGCATCCAAATATTTTGACAGTCACCATATTCTCATTTCAACAACCTTTTGTTCTTGTATAAAGCTCCAGTCTGAATACTATGAAGCTTTGTAACTCTTATTAAGCATTTTGTAATTTAAAAATATGTTTGTCATCAGTAACATGACCACAAGCTTGTTGTACGTTTATTACATAGAATTTCATATAAACATTGTCCCCTTAATCAAAGGATTTTTGTACTTTTTTAAATCAATGCTGTTCATTACTCACCACCTCTCCTCATCCCAACAGAAAATATTGAAGGTTTTTTGACTTGAGAATTGCCCTCATTGTGATATAAGCAAATCTAAGTTACTGGTCACTTGACTCTTGAAGTGAATTTCATTTTTGACGTGATGAGTGGAGAGATATTATAAGGCTTCTTATATTCAGGATTAGTCATTGTTGCTGTCACTGTTGCCACATTTGAGAATTGCTGCAAGACTTTGCCAACTCATGGCTGGGGCGGTGTTTTATTAGTTAGTAATCTGGTTATTTACAATCACTTAACATAAGGAGGTGCACTTGCCCTCCTTTTCAAAGATGGAACTGCCATTTGGCTGAAGAGTTGAACCTGTGGTTTTCTTGCAACAATAGTGTCCTAAATTTTTTTCAGCTTATATTGTGACCCAGAGGATTTGGGGGTGGGGGGTGCGGGGGTGGCAGACAGAGTGGGGCCAGGAATGGATGGAAATGCATTTTTTAAAACATAAAATTATCTGTGGCATGTAAGCAGCACTTGGGTGGTAGTGAGGAGCTGAGCTGAGGAAAAAACAGTGCTAGCAGGAAAATGGAGGGGGTGTCACATCAGGCCCTGCCTGAAACTGTGGCGGGAGGAGTGAAGAAATGTCGGCATGAAATTGGAAGGGTGGATGACGAAAGTGCTAACATGAAATTGGTGGGAGGGCCAACTGTGCCAGCATGAAATTAGAGAGCGGGAATAGTGGCAGCTTGAACTTGCAAGGGTCGGGGAGAAACATGCCAAAGCATTAAAAGAATGTGAAAAGAATAAGAAACCTGCACTATCCCGTGGTTGTGATCTTATATGTGGTCTGCAGGCTATAGGATGTGAAGTTGAGTAACCCATGAAGAAACAAGTTTCAGGCACCTCTGTTGTAGTTGATAATGTATTGTAAATATAACAATTCAGCAAAAATGCATTATGACCCTACTTATATGAAATCCAAACTGATGTCAAAACTTTCATATATTAAGAAGTAAAGAAAATTCTTTCTTTTCTTTGCAGCACCTCAGCCATGTCCCTTTTGTATGAATGTGTGAACACTGTGATAGCAGGTAATACATCATCCGGTGTTCTGGAGTATTTTTGTTTTGCAGTACAAATCAGTTGTTAAATAAGCAGTTTTGATAGTGATCTGTTACAATGTCAAATGCCAACATATATATTTAATTGTTGTACATAAACTTTGCAGAATCCTATTGTACAGGACTTTTAAAAAGTTTAATAATATATCTAAGATGCTACAGCATGGTCTGAACTGTCAAAGTACCATGTGAATCGTGGAGAGACAACTTCAAAGTTAAAAGAGCAAATGTGTACTAGAAAACAACTAGGAATAAAAAATTAACTCTAATATTTATGAAGAAAGCATAAAAACTTGGGGAGAATTGTACTAAGAACAGAAAAATACATAACAATTTAACCAGCAACACACACATATGTCAGGATGCAACAGGTTCCAAAATGTATATAACCATTATGTCAAAAAGATCAGTACTCTTGTTTTAATTTTGTGAAAGTCCCTTATTCGGCGAATTTCGTTGTGACTTATTGTGAACAGGTGAATGTAGATTTGAGGTACATTAGCAGATGTGGGAAGAAATTTTGCAGAGCTTTGTATCCACTTGGTTCACTGTTAGCATTCTCACCTCTGAGGTTATGGGTCGAGGTCCAGCACGTAATCTAGGCTGACGCTTCTTCATTGCAGTGCTCAGCTGCCTTGTTAGTGATTCTGTCTTTTGGATAAGGGGTTAAACCCGAGGCCCTGCCTGCCTGTCGAGGTGGACATACAAGATCCCGTGGCACTATTTGAAGAAGAGCATGGGAGTTCTCCTGGCCAGCAATTACTCCTCAACCAACACCACCAAAACAGATTCTGTTCATTCATCTCAGTGCTATTCGTGGGACCTTGCTGAATGCAAATTGGCTGCCATGTTTGCCTACATAAGTAATTACACTTATTGGGATATCCTGAGGACGTGTAAGTTATTTCTTTTCTGGTCAACAACTGTCTCATTAAACCCCTCTCCCCTGACTCCTCCACCCTCCGCTCCAACAGCCAGTGCAATGAGCTCATGGATTCATTGGCACTAAGAGGGAGGCATCTGTTTAGCTGCCTTTGTCACATCTCCACCTTCCCTTTGCCTACCAAGTCAAACCTCCCCCAAGGATCATTAGCAAAAGAACAAAGGTAGAGGTTCGGAAAAATGTTACTACCCATTGTGTTAGGACATGGAATGTGATGGAAGCATAATCTGTAATAGGTTTTAAAAGGGAAGTGGAAAAATATTTGAAAAGAAAAGCATTAAAAGGGGTGTGGGGAAAAAGCAGTGGAATGAGAATTAGTGGATAGCTCAGTCATTCAGCTGGCGCAGGCCCAACTGAACTTCTGTGGTGTAAAATTCGGTTACTCACTGCTCTTAGGACCCCTGCTGTTCACAATTCATACTTGTGCACTTCCGAATTGACAGTCTCAATCTTTCATTGTAATGGTGTATTGTCCAATCAGTACACGTACAAATAATTGACACTATTTGAAGCAGATGTTTTGACCCAACATTGCTCCTTCAACCAAAAGCATTAAAAACAGCTCCACTGGGCCATTCAACTCATCGTTGTTCGTAGGAAAAATGTTGGCTAGATTGGGGCTAATATTTTATTTCTATTACAGTTCTCATCTCTCTATCTTCTGGAATGCCGAATCACAGTGCCAGCATCCAGGTAAAAACTGCTCTCATTATGTAACATCCTCTGTCAAAATACATTGCTTTGTGTACATATGTGTATGTAATTCTTAAACCAATAATTTCTCACAATGCTACAATTTTTCATTCGAGGCTCGTTTTCTCAGGAGCCATTTGACTCGGTGCATTGAAGAGAGTGTTTGAGTTATTGAATTCTGTCAAACTAAAAATTAGTTTCACTGTCCTTTCAATAATTTTATATTGAAAGAATACCAGATAACATTTAGATATTGAAGTTCTTTGCAAAGTCTTAAGAACATATTGTAATTTTATTTAAATTCCTCTAATTTATAGGAAGTTAATTGATGTGAAGTTGATGCATTGTAACAAGCTAATATTGTAGGTTTTTGGTTTTGTGTTTTTGTTGCATCTTTCTGCATGACAGTTACTGATTACTGATAGTGTGCCTTTTACTGCTGCAAACTTGACATTTTTTTCTGTTCAGCTTTGCGTGCAGAAATTGCGAATTCTCATTGAAGATTCTGACCAAAACTGTAAGTAGGTAGTTACGTTGTGCCTTTATATTTTATTTCTTTTGTTTGGATTTTTTTTTGCATCTGTGCATATTAAAAGAAGTTAGGGAAGGGGATAGAGCCAGAAGACTGGTGGACAGCTAATGTTGTTAGATTTTAAAAAGGGAGATAGAACAAGTCCAGGGAACTATAGACCAGTTAGCAAAGATAATGGAATCTTTACTCAAAGATGTAATGGAAAAACATCTAGAAAATGAAAATCTAATAGTCAGCATGGACTTCAAAAGGGAAAGTCATGCTTGACCAACCTTAATGAAATCTTTGAAAAAGTAACAGAGTAGACAAGGGTAATGTAGTAGATGTGATATATTTTGATTTTCAAAAGGCCTTCGATAAGGTACGGCATTATAGACTCATGACTAAGATCACAGAGTATGTGGCGTCGGGACAGGTAGCAGAATGGATAGCAAGCTGGCTACAAAACAGGAGAGAGTCGGGGTTAAAGGTGGGAAGTGGTGTTCCACAGGGATCAGTGCTGGGACCACTGTTAATCACAATTTACATTAACGCTTTAGACTCTGGAATTAGAAGTACAATTTCAAAATTTGCGACAACCCCAAATTGGGGGTTGTAGTTAATACAAAGGAATATTGTCAAAATACAACAAGACATTAATAAACTTGCAGAATGAGTGTATAATTGGCAAATGAATTTCAATATAGATAAGTGTGAGGTGGTACATTTTTGTAGGAAAAACAAGGAGGCCACATACTGCTTGGATAATAGTCCAAATGGGGTAGAGGAGCAAAGGGATCTAGGGGTTAAGATACACACATCACTAAAGGCAGCAATGCAGGTCAATAAGGCCATTTTTTTAAAAAAAAAAGCAAACCAAGTATTGGAGTTCATTTCTAGAGGGATATAATTGAAAAGCAGAGAAGTTATGTTAAACTTGTATAGAACCTTGGTTGGACCACACTTGGAGTACTGTGCACTGTTCTCATCTCCATATTATAAAAAGGATATAGAGGCATTGGAGAAGGTACAAAAAAGATTCACAAGGATGGTACCAGAACTGAGAGGATATATGTATCAAAGGCTGAACAGGCTTGGGGCTGTTTTCTCTAGAAAAGACTATGGGGTGACCTGATAGAGGTCTTTAAGATAATGAAAGGGTTTGATGGGGTCGACATAACGAAAATGTTTCAGCTTATGGGGGGGGGGGGGGGGGAAGAAGAGTCCAAACTAGAGGTCATCAATGTTAGATAGTCACTAATAAATCCAATAGGGAATTCAGGAGAGACTTCTTTACCCAAAAAGTGTGGAATGAACATAAGAACATAAGAAATAGGAGCAGGAGTAGGCCAATCGGCCCCTCGAGCCTGCTCCGCCATTCAATAAGATCATGGCTGATCTGATCCTAACCTCAAATCTAAATTCATGTCCAATTTCCTGCCCGCTCCCCGTAACCCCTAATTCCCTTTACTTCTAGGAAACTGTCTATTTCTGTTTTAAATTTATTTAATGATGTAGCTTCCACAGCTTCCTGGGGCAGCAAATTCCACAGACCTACTACCCTCTGAGTGAAGAAGTTTCTCCTCATCTCAGTTTTGAAAGAGCAGCCCCTTATTCTAAGATTATGCCCCCTAGTTCTAGTTTCACCCATCCTTGGGAACATCCTTACCGCATCCACCCGATCAAGCCCCTTCACAATCTTATATGTTTCAATAAGATCGCCTCTCATTCTTCTGAACTCCAATGAGTAGAGTCCCAATCTACTCAACCTCTCCTCATATGTCCGCCCCCTCATCCCCGGGATTAACCGAGTGAACCTTCTTTGTACTGCCTCGAGAGCAAGTATGTCTTTTCTGAAGTATGGAGACCAAAACTGTATGCAGTATTCCAGGTGCGGTCTCACCAATACCTTATATAACTGCAGCAATACCTCCCTGTTTTTATATTCTATCCCCCTAGCAATAAAAGTCAACATTCCGTTGGCCTTCTTGATCACCTGCTGCACCTGCATACCAACTTATTGATTTTCTTGCACTAGGACCCCCAGATCCCTTTGTACTGCAGTACTTTCCAGTTGCTCGCCATTAAGATAATAACTTACTGTCCGATTTTTCCTGCCAAAGTGCATAACCTCACATTTTCCAATATTGTATTGCATCTGCCAAATCTCCGCCCACTCACCCAGCCTGTCTATATCCCCCTGCAGGTTTTTTATGTCCTCCTCACTCTACTTTCCCTCCCATCTTTGTATCATCTGCAAACTTTGATATGTTACACTCGGTCCCCTCCTCCAAATCGTTAATATAGATTGTAAAGAGTTGGGGACCCAGCACTACCACAAGGATTAGTGGAGACAAATAGCATTGATGCATTTAAGGGGAAACTGGATAAGCACACAAGGGAGAAGGGAGTAGAAGTGTATGCTGATCGGGTGTAATGAAGAGGGGTAGGAGGAGGAGGAGGCTCGTGTGGAGCATAAACACCGGCATAGACCAATTGGGCCGAATGGCCTGTTTCTGTGCTGTAGACTCAATGTAAATCATCCACCTTTGCATCCTTGTCACTCTGTTTCCTTGAGCTGAGATGAAAAGGCTGCAGAAACCGTACACTTCTCGGACCATGGACTTCTCTGCCATCAATGCCAAGCCATGGTGGCCAACATTTGTTGTTACTTTGGTGTGGACACATGCTGGCCTTTTCTCTGGAGATGAGATGCATTGCCATCAAAGTGCTCCTACCTACTGGCCCAGGCATGAATTGTCAAATGTTACCCATTCCAAATGATGAATTTTAAATTCTGGTCAAGGCTTGGCTCTGAGATTTGGTCCCTTAAGAGGAACCCAATGCAGCTTGGATAGAGCTCCTAGGATCCTGGAGTTAAGTAACTAACTTGCCATTATAGATAACATTTAGAAAAAAATCCTACGGTATTTGTTTATATTGTAATTATTGTGACCAGTTGTAAATGATTCTGAACTGTTTTGTAGTGAAGTACCTGGGTTTGCTGGCCATGTCGAAAATTTTGAAGACCCACCCTAAGTCTGTACAATCCCACAAGGATCTTATTTTAGAGTGTTTGGATGACAAGGATGAATCTATACGACTCCGAGCTTTAGATCTTCTGTATGGAATGGTAATTTAATATTGCCTTTTTGTGACCAGATGTATTTGTCACATTTTTTATGAACCAAATGAAAATCTCAGTGAAATACATTAACCAAGCGCTTCTGTTAATCTGTTGGGCTTTCTAAGTAAGTGTGTTGATTTAAAACGTGTGCATTAATTAAACATAAAATCTGAGACAGTCATAGTCTCCTTGTCGATCACTGTTCACTGTGTAGGCTCGCACATGAAAAATGGCCACTTGCATGATCTATCAGAAGGCTGCTAGCACCTTTAGAATTGTACCCCAGCATAAAGGGAGAAGCAAAGAGAAAATTAGGACTTAAAATTACTGTTGTGGCAAAGTGTAGTTGGAATGTGTTCCACTGAAATGTCCTATAATCCCCACATTGGGAAATATCTACACACTTTATGGTGTACTTCAGCCACCTTTTCACTACATAGTTTCAAGTTGAAGCCCTACTGATTAAAGGTAGCCTGGGTATAGATTCTTTGTGCAGGACGTCTGATTTTATCAGCTGGAATGTAATTTGGCATCACAAAAAAGAGGGGAGCAAAAAGCGATTGCTAAGTCTCTACCTGAGGTTGGGCGAAGTGCTTAATTGAGTTCTGCATGGGTCGAAATTGCAAGTATTTTGGCAAGATGAGGGTATTATCAACCATTGCTGCAAATACTGGAATGCATCTCGTTAACATTTTATTGTAAGTGGAAACAGGTTATTTTAATCCTACATTACTCATTGGCATAAAGTCACATTCAGAATATTTTGTGGTTTTGGGCATCCTACTTTGAAAAGTATGTTAGGATGCTTCAGGAAAGGGTGATAAGTTTGAAGGCCTGAAGGCTAATTGATTTTTATTTGGAGGGAAAACTGAGACACGAGATGATCCACGTCTTTATCCATGCCTTTCAATATTTTAATGATAGGTTATCCAACTCAAACTGTAATTGCAGAACTGAAGGACTTTTTTTTAAAAGCAAGCCTCATGTGAGTTTAGAAATTTTTCTTTTATGGCTAGAGTTGTAGACAATGCTATGTTGATTTTTGCATGCTTAAAAATCATTTGGGAGAATAACTAGTTTTGATTAGAATTGAAGATTATAATAACTCTCAATTATATAGCACCTTTTTAATGTAGAAGAATGTCACAAGGCGCCTCGCGGGTATAAGGAAAAACAGACATTGAAGGGAGAGCCAAAAGTTGGTCAGAGGAGGGTCTTAAAGGTGCAGATGGAGGTGGAAAGGCAAAGAGATTTAGGGAGGTAATTCCAGAGCATGGGGCCTAGGTGGCTGAAAGCACACCATCAGTGGCGGGGAGAGGGTGCTGCGGAGAATGCATAGAGGCCTGAATGAGAGAAGAGAGAGCCTAGGGTGGAGGATTGGAGATTGGGAGGAGTGAGGCCACGGAAGGGTTACACAAGGATAAGAATTTTTAATTTGAGGTTCAGTGCAAGTATATGTAAGTATGCCCTGTGGAACGCTGTGCTTTGCAGTCCTGTGAGTTTCATGTAAATGCTAGCTGTTGCACAAAGCCAGTTGGGGTAATGTTAGGTTAGTTACGTGCTGAAATATATTTGATGGTTTGGATGAGATTTTTGAGTTGATCTTCACAGGAAGATATTCACTTCACTCAGGATTGCTTGCAACCCACATTTCCATGGACTCTCCCAAAGTTAATTGATTTGTTGCAAATAGTTGCCATTATGGGCTAAAAGATCATTTCTTGTTTTGTAATTGTGTAATACCATAGCTCCTCTTCATATCTAATCCAGTGAAATGGTTTAGTCGGCATGCACTTGCAAGCCTATGTATTTTTCTCTAAATATTGAAGATACATCTTTTAAAACCATTGTTTTATCTCTCCAACTTAATTATTATAAGCTGTACAAGTACAAATCTATTTTTGATTGACATGTCAATTGTTGTCAACAGTGGCTCTTCAGAATCATGACATATGCATATTAAATAAATGATGGTTAATTTCAATTACAGACAATATGACTTTGGATACCCCACTCGCTGAAATCATTAAACAACCTATAAATGCGACTATCATTCCCTAATATCAGGACTACCATCTATAATCAGTTAAAGCTATATGCAAACCACTGAAAGTTAGCGGTTGTATTGTCTGTGTTTCTGGAAAAGCCAAACAGTTGGCTGATGCAAAATTGTACTCTCTCGTTTCTCAATCATTTATAATCTTCAATGTGCTAAATTGATTTCATATTTTTACTGGTAACAGGTCAAGTACATCTCTCCTTTATAATCTGTTCTTTCTAATATTCTGTTCTTTCTAATATGCAAATCAATACTTTTAAAAGCTAGTTTGGGATGGGGAAGCCTGATTTCACCAGCATAGAAGTAAAGCAGAAATCAAAATTTGTCTTTATTCAATTTTAGACTAAAAATAAAATTGTAATACCCAGTTTTCATTTAAAAAGATTCTGTTTTAGTGTAATTTTGGATGTTCATTGTTTCTATATACCATATTGTGATTTTAAAAACTGAAGTTCTCAATAGTTTATAATTTATTTGCATGTGAATTTTTCTTATTAACTCAAATGTTGGTAGGTTTCAAAGAAGAGCTTGATGGAAATAGTTAAGAAATTAATGATTCACGTCGATAAAGCAGAAGGCACAACGTACAGAGACGAACTCCTTACAAAAATCATTGATATTTGCAGCCAGTCCAACTATCAGTACATCACCAATTTTGAATGGTAAGTTCTCAGTAGCCACCATAAAATGTTTTTTTACATGGACTATCTCAACCTAGACTGTCCTTAAAGTTTTATGCTATTTTTAAAATTACCTAAGGTTTTGCAAACTTTGTTGAACCATGTATGGCTCCAAAACAAATTTCTTATAACATTGACGTGCTTCATATTTTTAAAACACAGGTATATTAGCATCCTGGTGGAACTGACTCGACTGGAAGGAACACGACATGGCCACCTAATTGCAGCACAAATGCTTGATGTAGCTATACGTGTGAAGGCTATCCGAGCATTTGCAGTGTCACAGATGGCTATGCTGTTAGATAACGCCCATCTGCTTGCTGGCAATATGCAAAGGAATGGAATCTGTGAAGTTCTGTATGCTGCTGCTTGGATCTGTGGTGAATTCTCAGAGTATGTACTGCCTAAAATACCACTTCTGATATTGAAAAAAATTCAAGGCTGCTTTGTAGTTATGCGAAGTATTGTATTCAAGATGAAGGATTTTATTACTGGCAAATGGAACACTTTGCATTTCAGGTACCCAATATCCATATCGTGCACTCATAGGTCAGGTGCACCAACCAGATGCAGAGTTTCTTTAGGCTCTGCCCAAACAAATTTCTTTCCCTCCAACCTCAAAAGATCACTTCTCCTCCTCTCCACCCCCCCCCCCCCCCCGCCAGCTTCTGCCACCCACTGCCCCAGTCTGATATTTTGCCATTTCCCACAGATACCATCCTTAGGCCTGTCTGATATTGCTGAATTAGGGGTAGTTTTGCACTGTAAGCCCATGCACCTTAGGAACTGCCCAGACTCATTTCACTAAAGTTGCGCATGGTTTAATAAAACTGGCTTTTGATAGATTTTGTTGGAGACATTGATCATCAGAAAAATTGGCTCAACCAGAACTCTTTCACAGGGATATAAGAACAGGAGTAGGCCATTCAGCCCCTAGAATCTGTTCTGCCATTCAGTCAGATCAACTACATTTATCTGCCTTCATTCCATACACCTTGATACCCTTACCTAACAAAAAAATCTATTGAACTTGGTAAGAAAACATTCTCTTTACTCCTACTCTCTGCCTTGCACTTAACAACCAATTTCAGAAATTTCGTGCACACATAGTTCTAACTTGCTTGTGTTTTCCAGATATCTTCAAGAGCCTAATCAAACATTGGATGCTATGCTGAAGTCCAAAGTCACAACACTACCCGGGCATATACAGGCAGTTTATGTGCAGAACGCTGGAAAGCTGTATGCATCAGTATTGCAACAGAATGAACAAGCAGGTGACAAAGAAGCTGCTCAGGAAATAACACAAATGTTGATTGACAAGCTACCCCAATTTGTTCAGAATGCAGACCTTGAAGTGCAGGAGCGGGTATGTGAGCAGCCTTCAGTTTCACTCCAGACTGTGTGATAATCCTGCTGTGTCCATCATTATAGTATCTCTGATATATTCTTTCTTTGCTGTTGTAAATCCCACTCCCCGCCCCCCAAAACCCCAGAAGCAAAATGTTAACCCATTGAATTAATGTACATTTTTATCTTGTCAATTTTTCCCCATCTCTTTTGAAAACATGGATTCATTGTTGGTTACATGGGCACCAGTCATCTTCTGGTACATTGCTTGAACTGCTATTATCCATGCATGATTGTTGACTGGTTATTCGGTCACTGGCATTATAGCCAAGCACTATCCTTTCCTCCTCAGACATCCACACACGTACCTCCAGCAAAGGGGGCTGGTTAGTTGGAACCCTGGAAGAAATGTTCTCCATTTAATCCAGAGGCACTGAAGTGAAATGTAGCATCCCTATTGTTCCCTTGGCTGACTGGACACTGAACCTCAGATCTTCTAACTCCATTAAGTTTTAAATATCCTATGAAGGAACACAGATTCAACTGTAAAGTGTAATATCAATAGTTTTTACTGTAATTTGTTGGTGTGTTGATGTGTATTGTGCAATCTTCGGCTCCAGATGATGGAAGTCGTTTGCAGATATGTTGACATCTTAATGAGAAATATTGTGATCGCCAGTCTATGTTAATGAGAAATGTATAGCTGAATTGTGCCAGGGAAATGTTACTCTTGTGCAATAATCAGATTATAGTGGTCTGACATGTATTACCTTGGGATATTTTGCTATCTTCAGCACCAAACTGCTAGTTGCAGCAGATTTTGTTTAGAGTCATTAGTTCACCCTATTTAATCACTCATCTTTAACATAACCCTGGAAGGGTAGACAATCTGAGAATCACTACGATAGTTGCCCTTTTGAAGAAACCTTCATACTTCACTCTGTGTTCATGTAGTCGATCTTGTTTCTCCTTCTGTATGCAAACATTCTGTTTCTATTCTTTCATCGGATTTTCTGGTAACAGTACAAAATCTGTGTTTTGCATGGCTAAAATTTATTCTTGATTATTTTAACTAGAAAGCATAAATGCAGCTTTAACTTTGAGAAGTCAAGGGTTACGTTCTTGAGCAAACAGCCATCACTTTTTCTGCTATAGGGGCATCCTTAGTTTGAAGCTGTTGAATGTATTTTATCAGCTGCAGAATACAGGAAGTCTGGAAAATATTGATTACACCGCATCCTCTCCAACACAAAATCCCCCCCTCCCCATTATTTCTGGCCTTGTCAAGGTTAACTAGATCACTGTACCACAGTGGATGGATTAAGATGCGTTTAAATCCCTCTTGGGCTTTACCCCACCCCTTATCTCTGACTGTACTCAAGGAATCAATGAAACTTATGTCCAAATGATATGGTAGTAACCATTGCCCATATATGGAGCTTTATGCTTCAAGCCAATGTTGCTCAACACATAACATCAGGAAATTAGCCCTGCTTGTTCCTGACAGTAATGCAGTGGGTAGGTTCAGCAATGCCCACTGCTAAATGAACAGATTTTAATATGCAATTCCTCTGAAATACAGGAAAGTCATTTTTGTTCCTGCAAGGTGTTTGGGCAGGATTGTGAAGCTAGTTATGACAGCTCATGTCTTTGACCTGAAAATTCAGTTGTTATACCTTTTTGAGCTATGTTCCTTTTGGACACATGTACTCGTTTTTGTTTGTGCTTTGTGAGCAGTAATCTCTGCCCTGATACCTTACTGTTGTTAATTGCTGGGCAACACTCAAAACTATTTGCTCGTGAATTCCCCACAGCTGATGGTTCAAATCTTTAGTCTTTACATATGTAAGTTATTTGATAATATAAACGTGAGTCTTATGTTTCATACCACTGATATATCCTTCAGTAAATCTCATATGCTCGACTTTTATTTTCCAGGCTTCCTGTATTCTTCAGCTGATAAAATACATTCAAAAGCTTCAAGCTAAGGATGTCCCTGTAGCAGAAGAAGTGACAGCTTTGTTTGCTGGAGAACTCAACCCTGTCGCTCCTAAAGCTCAGAAGAAAGTCCCATTGCCAGATGGGTGAGACCTCTATTTTCAGTATTTCAAGAGTATTTAACAGTATCTGTGCCAATTTAAAGAGCTGAATTTTTTTCAGTTGTAATCTTTTCTGTGATCTTAAAAAAAAAAAGCTAAAGAACCAAATTGAATTATAATTAGAAAACAAATTTTGGTGCATTAAGTAAGGAAAGCCATGAACATTTTCACTTTCTGGCTTATCCCATTGCCGTGGTGCCCTACTGATCAAGTTTACAATTACTGTACATTAAAATTGTTGTTACCACCTTTCATTGTTAAGTGCTATAGCTCCTCTCCAGACTAAATGGACAAAGGCCAGTGAAATACTAAACAACACAGATTAGTGAATTCCTAGGTGCAATTCTGAGTCTCCACTGAGTTAACTGATCTCATCCAGGGTAGTGGTTGCAACACTACAGTTGGCTTCAGCATCCCTGGGGAAGGGGGAAGGAGATCAAGCAAGATTCCTGCTTTTGATAACTGATAGTGACCACTATGGAGAGGGTGCACATATGGGCATCAGCAGACTGATCTTAGCTTTGAGTCTCCTTTGTTGAATAGCAGCTGACATACCCTCATCTAGACTCAGACATGAAAAATGGTCGCTTTGGTCAAAGTACTGGAGGTTGGCTAGTGTCTGGAGAACTGCGTTGCAGAGTCTTTAGGACAGATGGGGAGAAATTTTAGTCGGGGGTGGGACGGGGAAAGTATTCTGTACACAATGGCACTACGTTTAGACCCCTTAATTTATTCTGGCAGTCCTGCGGACTTGCAACACTTAACTACCTTCCCTCACTGATTCCCTCACTGCCCACACCCTGTCCTGCTATTAGTTATTCATGTCCTTGTTGACCTACATTATCTCTCTGTTCCCGATCGTATCACATTCATAATCCTTGTTCGCCTTTACAAATCTTTACACTGCCTAGCTGCACCTTTACTGTTGGTCTCCTTCAGTCCAACATCCTGGTTCTTACCCTTTGATCCTCCAACTCTGGCATCCTGTGCATCACCCCTCCCTCTGTTCCCACATCGGTAGCAGAACCTTCAACTGTTTTGTGTCCGCTCTGTTGAACTCCCTCTGAAAACCCCTCTGCCTGGCTACTTCTCGCCCTGCCTGTAAAGGCCTCTTCAACCTTGCTTTTGCTCATCTCCTCTCTCCTCTACTGCTTTGCATCTGTTCCTTTTTTGATAGTTTTCTCCTACTTAATCTCATAAATTTACACATCTCTCTCTGCCTACTGACCGAGTCTATCTAGATCTCTTTGAATTATCACATATTGGTTAGCATCTGTCACGTTAGGGATTTTCATCTATTTGGTCCAAAAAGGCTGAAGAGCAGAGAAGGTAAAGGGGAAATTTAATAGAGGTGTTTAAAATTAGGACGGGACTCGATAGAGAGGGAGAAACTGTTTCCACTGGCAGGAGGGTAGATAACCAGAGGACACCAATTTAAGATAATTGGCAAAAGAACCAGGAGGGAGATGAGAATTTTTTTTCTACACAACTTATGATCTGGAATGCGCTGCCTGAAAGGGTGGAGGAAGCAAATTCAATAATAACTTTCAAAAGGTAATTGGATATATACTTTAAAATGAAAAAAATCCAGGGCTATGGGAAAAGAGCAGAAGAGTGGGACTAATTGAATAGCTCTTTCAAAGAGCCGGCCCAGGCACGATGAGCCAAATGGCCTCCTGAGCTGCATGATTCTATGAAACTGCACTGTCTCTGTTCGCTGGCTAACGTGTAACTTCTGACCAAGCCTTCCTTTGAGGATAGAACCCACCAGATCCAAAAGGAAGAACTGTTCATTTTCTGAGTCTCCCTTACCAAGTGATTTGTTTTAGACCTTGAATCCTTGTGTTTCCCAGCTGGATAGGAAGTCAAGGTTTGACTTTTAACCGAACTCTCCCTGTCTGGGGATTGGCCAAATAGGGCTGACAATTAAACCAGTTCACCTGTCTCCTCTTCCCAGAGCAGATAACTTAATGCTCTGTATGCATTAATTAAGTCTCTCCCAATGCATTCACCTGTGAATGGCCACTGTAGGTGTCAGAATGGGATGATAATCCACCTATTGTCCAGACTAGCACTCTTCATGACTAGCCCATTAACTTTCAGGACAGTTTATCAGCGTACCCATTGCTCTTGGACCCAATAGCGTTAACCTGTCTTCCTCAATCAATATAAAGGAAAGGGTGATGGACCTTTGGGAGTTAACCCCTATAATCCTAAATCTGACTTTAATATTAAACAAAAAACTTAAATCAAAAAGCCTTTCTGGACCAAATAGATGAAAATCCCTAACGTGACAGATGCTAACCAATATGTGATAATTCAAAGAGATCTCGATAGGCTCGGTCAGCAGGCAGAGAGAGATGTGTAAATTTATGAGATTAAGTAGGAGAAACCTATCAATTGGCAGCGTGCCTGAGGTAATAGAACAGGAAGCATTATGGGGTTTGGTGCATTGATCATTAGACCTGTTCAGTGTTCACAGGTAGTAAAGAAACCAAATAAGATTGTTGGGATGTATAGTTCTCAATGTGAGTTAAGTCTAAGGAGATGATGAAGCTGTATCTGGTCTTAGGCCACATCTGGGGTGCTTTTTTTTGGTGAATGAATTTCTTTGGAGTTGCTCCTGCTCCACTGCCATAACTCCACCAGAAGTGCAGCAGGTACCCCGTTTGTGTATTTACGCTGCGCTTGGGTGAAGTTATGGCAGTGGAGCTGGAACAGCTCCGAGGAAATTCCTGGCACAAGTCAGAATTATTGGAGGGAGTTCAGAGGAGATTTACAGAGCTGATTCCTGAACTGAGGAAAGATTGTCTACTCTGAGAAGAGGAGGATGAGGAAAGTTTTGTAGAGATCTTCAAGGTTTATGGTGGATATGAATGCAGGAAAAATTTTCTTTTGGCACAGGATTCTAGGACTAGAGTGCACAGTTTAAAGTTAAGAACATCAAATGAAAACAGGAAATGTAGGTAACATTTTTGTTTTAGTAAAAAGGTGATAAGATTGTGGATTAGTTTACCAGCAAGAGGTGCATTTTAAAAGAGAGGACCGGATGAATTTGTATTAGGAAAGAGAATTCAGTAATCAGTTCCATAGTCACAGTAAAAACACTAATGGGAGATGGCCAATATGCAAAAGGTTTGCTAGAATTTGGTTAGTGTCTTTGAGACACAATAAGGTGGATTAATCAGTGGAAAGCACATTTGGAGGCATTGTTGCCCTTTCTCAACTTGAGATCAATCCATCTCAGTGCGTATCAGGAATTGAGCTGGAAGAAAAGTGTTGGAACAACTTGTAAGAGGAAAACTTTTTTTTTGTAAAATTCAATTAGAAAGCCACAAAGTCCAAGGCCCCAATCAGTCTCAAATGAGTCTGTGGCTTGGAGGAACTCCTCTGTTGGCACAAGTGCAGCCAAATCGTCGTCGTCCTCAGACTCCAAAACCACTAGGCAAAGATGGCTGGTTACTGTAAATGGCCTCATGAAATGCCTGAATTCTGACCTTGGAGAATTCAGAATCAGACTGGTTAAATTCACTGTTAATCTTCGGATGACTGAATCAATCGTTCCTTGAATTCACCACAGGAATGTTGCCATTATTTTGTAGTTTCCTGAAGGTTTAGCCAGAAGATGCCTTTGTCTTATTCAACTCTCAAAAATTCTATACTAGGAGAATGGAAGTAAACACTCAGGTTCTTCCTACATGAGATCAAAAGTGAGTGTTTCCTTTTGTGACTCCTGCAGGGCATGCAGGATCTCAAACCTGATGAGCTTTGTGAGCAGATTCAAGTTGAGAAATCTGCTCCTTCAGTTGCTTCTAGGATGCCAAAGCCCCTTTCCTCTTATGGGAGACAATGTTAGCAACTTGATCAATTCTGGACAAAATGAGGTCCTAGGGATATATTTGTGCTCCAGGAAAATTACTAAGGAGTCCCAAATCATAGCGAGAAACTACAGAATGCCACGGAGGATACTAGAGACTCTAGCTTCTTCAAAACTTGGCATGCCATTGTGGTAGCATATACTTGCATGTGCAATGCTCTTCCAAGTTGGCCTTGGGTTTCCTCCGAGACCCCAATTGTGTGTGGCCTTGCCGATGTGACAAGGGCAACATATAAAACAAAGGCAAAGCATGGAGTTTATATATACAGGCACTAGATGAAAATTAGTTTTATTTGACCTCTCTCCCTCTTCAGGTTGGATCTTGATGCCTGGATCAACGAGGCACCTTCAGAAAGCTCTTCAGATGATGAAAACCCTAAGAAAACGGTCTTCCATGAGGAGGAACAACGAAGTGTCAGACATAGACAACCGGAAATGGATGAAGATGAGCTTGCTAGGGTAACTTCTGTCATCGCATTCTTCTAAAAAGAAAACACCACCCCTTGATCCCTCTACCCAGTTCAGCTACTACCTTATCCCAAACTTCTCCTCCTTTTGCAAATCTTGGAATGTATCGTTGCCACCCCACTCAATATTGTTCACTCCCATCAACCTGGAGTCCGTGCTACCCACAGCGCTGAAACTGCCCTGGTCAAGGACACCAATGACATTCTTTGTGTCATTGACAGTCAGCGTGGTAACCCTCGACCTTTCCCCCAATGCCAGTCTCAAATCAGTCATTCAGTCCTTTCCACCATCTCTGCTTTATGGTCTACTTCCATGGCACTGCACTCCTTGTCTAAATGTTGTCCGTGGTAATATCATTTGGAGGCATGGGGCAGCTTTCACATATGTGCTGACAACGCTCGGCCTTATTCCTCTGCTACCGCTGTTGATTCCTCAACCACCAATGTATGTTGAATTGCCTAGCAATTATCAAGACCAAAATAAGCATGGATTTCTTTCGACTCCACACTGTCTCACCTGATTTCTTAATTTTCTCTGGTAGTTCCTTCAGACCAATCCCCATGGTGTTTAATCTTGGTGTCCTGTTTGATTTTGAACTGAGGTCCAATCCCTAAATCCTTGCCACCACCAAGACTGCCTATTTACACCTCTGCGATATGTCTACCTCTGCCCCTACCTCCGCATGTATCACCTCCAGTCTCAATTATTCTAATGCTGTCCTCGTCAGCCTCCTGAGTTCTGCCCTTTCTCAAATTGCAATTTGTCCAAAACTTCTGCACTATGTCCTTTTCACTTCTGCTCTTCAAACTTGATTGGCTCCCTGTCTTCAAACATCATTGGCTCCCTTTCTGCCTATGTCAGTTTTTAAATCCTTCTGATCTACAAATCCCTCTAAAGCCTTGCAAGCTCCTTATCTCTGCAACCTCATTCAGCGCTACGTTCGTCTGTGCACCTTCCGCTGTTCCAACACTGAACTCCACTGCAATCTCCCCTTTTTACTCACTCCATTACACTTTTGGGTGCAGGGCATTAAGCTGTTTAGGCCTTTATACTCTGCAGTGCTGTAACTACAACACCTCATTTGTGCTCTCCCCTCTCAAAATCTACTTACTTGATCTTGCTTTTGATCATCACCCCAATCCTCTCCCACCAATTCTTGGTTCTGATTGTTTTCACCTTCAAAAAATTGCTTTGGGGTATTTTAGTCTGTTGAAGGTGCTGCATAAGTGAGTTGTCTTGGCAATCCACTTTGACGGAAAAGGTAACTGATGACATGTCTGAATGTTAGGCTGCCAGAAGTGGGGGCAAGATTTTAGTGTCACTGGAGTACATCTGTTTACTTTTGTACCGTATCAAGTTATTTACTTGTGGTTTTATTTATATTTCCGGGTTGACTTTCTAAAGAAAAATGCTCCTTACATTGCCTGTCTTTGTCCCAAGTGATCCACGTTACTGCCGAAATTTTCATCTGCGTGCTTGTCAGCTCCAAGCTTAGCTTCTCCAAAGCTGCTCTTGCCAGCCTCCTGAGCTCCACTCTACTTGAATTCCAATTCATCCAAAACTACATTACCCACAATCCTATTCTACACTGAGTCCAGCTCACCTATCATCCCAGTCCTCACTGACCTTGATTTGGATCTCCATCCTCAGAGCATTGGTTTCAAAATCCTCATCTCCATTTACATAGCCCACCATAGTATTACCCAACCCTATATCCCAGATCACACCTCTTCTTCCATTTCTGATGTGTTGTGCATCCCCCTCCTCTGCTGCACTGTCTGTCTGGAATTGTCTTCCTAAATCCTTCTGCCTGGCTGCATCTTTTCTCCCACCATAAGTTTCTTCAAAAACTCAGTCTTCAACCAAGTCATCCTTATCGTTCTTAACGGTTCTAACACTTAGATTAAGTCCTTACTATTCAAAATACTTTTCCCTCTTCTGCTTTTCCTTCTCTTGTGTATATGCCTAGTCACAAGAATATGTCTTTTTCTTTTATAATGACCTTGTGGTGATCCAGGAAGTAGTTTTCCCCCCCCCATTTTCCTCCGTACTACATTACTGTGATCCACTTGCTGCATGGGGAATTTAAGGTCTGGAACCTTTTAAGACAATGTGAAACTTCAAATGAAATATAATTTGTGAGTTAAATAATTTTTCTGTCCTAGCGGCGAGAAGTAAGAAAACAAGAACAGGCAAACAATCCATTTTACATCAAGAGTTCTCCGTCGCCTCAGAAGGTGAGTTGACCACATGTAATTTTATGCCTGTTTCTTGTTGCATTTTCACCTTTCAGTATTGTGACTGTGATGTATCTCCATCCCTTCCTTGGCAGGGATGGGGGAGTGCTATGTGGAGAAGGGGACAATTTGCTTTAGTTCCAGGGTTTCTGTAAATATAACTGGGCAATTGAAGGTTCTGTATAAATGTAGCTAATTGGGTTCTTTGTTTCATATTTCCCTTTTTACCCCCAGCCGCCTTTAAATTCAGACCGGACATGCTGTATGTGGCTTGCTCAAGTGTTTGACTCCCCCGACCCAGAAAAAAGTGTGACGAGAGTCCTTTCCCCAGTGGCCTGATGGATTAAGACACAACCAAGTGTTAGTCTAAGCCATATAGACTGGAAGGCTCAAAGATAGAATCCTTGCCTGCATTATGTTTGCTAATCTCAGCTGGAGCAGCATTTGAGGTGCCACAATCGGCATTGGTGTCCCTGAGCTGAAAAGAGGTGGAGATAAGCCAGATTTTCCAGCCCAATTTCTGTTTAGTGACTAGTTAGGAAGTGCACAAATGTGGATGTTGGCATTGAACAGGATTGAACTTATGTTTTCCATAACAGTTGACATCCACAGCTGCTGGCACTTGTTGCCTGGCCTCATACATGAAGAATAGGAACAGCAAGGTGCTGAAGGGTTGCTATTGCCTTTGGGACTATGTCTCAAGAAGAGTCAATGCATGTAGGAGGGAAGGGGAGAAAATTGAGATGGGGAACAGCTAAAATAGTAATATAAACATTTGCTTCAATCCTGTAGAATAATGTTGTAAATTTTTTTCAACAATAATTTTATAAAGTGGAGATGCTTGTTTTATCTATTGTAGGTAATACATGAGTACTTTAAGTAGAATACCCAGTTCTGAGGGCAGTTCCAGAATTGTAACAATACACAGGCTAAAGTGAGATGTGTTACATGTGAAGCGTTTTCATTTATATCAATATTTTAAAAGGCAGCAACTCAGTGTAAAGCATGAATATGAGAATGATTGATTTAATTTGATGAACTGAGTCACTGTTTGATTTCAGAGTTACCAGGACGCTAGTGGCGTGGAACACATACCCGTGGTGCAGATTGATCTTTCAGTACCATTGCGAGTACCAGGTAATTGATGTGACTATTAGTTCTCTAGCTTCCATTTATTGCATGTAAAAGTAGTTGCGATACATTACACTCATTAGTAATGGTTTTTGTAACCAAGTCTATCTGCTACACAAAAAAAGTCAAAATGGAAGAGTCCTAGTGGTTTCCCTCAAGTCCAAGATTCCATAATAGTTGATCATTGAACCGACAGTGCAAGTGTGATGTGCTCACTAAATTTCTTGCCCAGGGAAGAACACTCTTTTTACTCTGCCACAAGTACCATTCTGCCTGCCATGCTGTGAGTAGCAGCGGTGTCAGAACTTGCTGTCACCAAGTAAGAGAAATGTGTGCAAGATCACATAGATTCAGGGTGGTGGGGGGGGCGGGTGGTGGAGGCCAGCAGCAGAGAGTGAGTGTGATAGACCTGCAGCAGTTCATTGCCAGAATATTATTATGAATTATTATTTTTATTATGAATTAATTCATCCAATTGTCTGTATACTCTGATCAGATAGTTTCAGAGAAAATTGTTAGCTGCTGCCAAAAGCTTGGAAATCAGCAGTGTTGGCAGTTTTTTGATTTGGGAAATTGTGGACAAATTCCAATTTACTTCAGTCTTGATTACAGCTGAATTATAAAAAAAAAAAATCTAGCATCTAGGTCACGCCTTGATGAGCTGTACTTGAGTGAGAGATAGCATAAAAATTACATGTGTGTTGGTGCACAAGAATTTATGCAGTTGCCCTTTTGAGCTTCTCTGCAAGCAATTCTAGTTATTTGTAGGTTGTTTAGATGCAGTGATCTATGTTGTATTGATGTGCACAGGAATGCCTTTGTCAGATCAGTATCTTAAACTGGAAGAAGAACGCAGGCAAAAGCAGAAGCAGGATCGAGAGAAAAAGAAGAGAAAACAAAAGAAAGACAAGAAAGGCAAACGTCGTCATGATTCACTTCATACCGAAAGTGATGAAGACATTGCTCCCGTTCATCATGTTGACATTATCACAGAAGAAATGCCTGAGGTTAGTAGTTAAAAGTTGTCATTTATCACTATATTGCTAAAAGCAGATGAATTTAGGTGATTGATAATCCTGGCACTTGATCCATTTGTCAGAGGATAGAAGCATTTATTCTGTCCAGCAAGATGACAAGGAATGGACATTGGGTAGGCACTTAAAACTCCCACTAAAAGCAATTTGAACGCCAGTCATCTGAATAATCAAGCAAAAAGTTCACACAATTCACAAATCTCACTTCTGGATATGTCCAGTTATATTACTGACGTGGCAACCCATGATCACCCTTGATTGTAAAACTACATATCTGGGGGGTCATTTTAGTGCAGCCTTGAAGGAGTGCTGCATTGTTCCATCTTTGGATGAGATGTTAAACCTAGGCTGTCTGTCTGTGCAAGTTTAAGAACTTGTCCCACTTTTTGAAGAAGAGCAAGGAGTTCATGTGTTCCAGCCAACATTCCTCCTTGAACCGTCACCAAAGAAACCAATTAACTTGTCATTTCTCTCATTTCTGTTTGGGGGTTCTTGATGTATGCAGATTGGCTGCCCCGTTTGCCTACTTAAGTCACTGCACGTCAAAAAGCATTTGTGTAAAGTATCAGAAAATATTCCGTATATAACGGCAGATATTTTTCTTTTTTTTTCTCTCTGCATGTTTGTGATCTCGCTCACTTTTGTATTTTTGCCTTTTCGCTTTGTCTTTTACTTTCTCATGCTCTTCTGTAAATGCACTCGAGCACTATCACACATGCGCTATTTGTCATGCATGCGTGCGTTCGCTCGCACGCTTTCAAGTTCTGTCATTCATGTTCTCCCTTTCGTTCTCTTTTGCATTTGTGCTGCTGCGCTCATTTACGTGCTCGCTTGCTCTCACTATGTATTTTGGTAATGTTATTGGGAGCTATTTTTTATAATTTCTGAACTGTTTTTAGTAGTATTGATTTAACTAAGTGTTAGTTTCTAAGTGTGCATGTGTATTATCGTATGAATTCTATGGACTGGAAATTTGTGCGAGTACTGAATAAACACAGTAGGCCTATCCTGACCCACTCAAATACTTTGTTAAAGTCAGAACATATTATCCATCATTTTCCCTCTAATTCTATTAATATACTCAGAAGTATTCCCATAAATTAGATTGTTTGTAAATCTGTTGGGTTTAGTTTATTACATTTATTCTTACAGATGCCTTTCTAGCTTTCATTGTAATGGATTTTTTCAGTGGATGCCAAAATAATGAACATAACATTTTAAAGTGTGCTTCTATCTCTTTTAAATGGTAATAAATTCTCTGGTGCCATCTCCATCAACAATGAACGTGCAAAATTTCCTCTCTAGAACCCCATCTCCCTTCATTTGCGTTGTTTTCTCTATCTAATGGCTAACTCTACACCACTTGTGCAAATTAATTCATGTTATTGCTATAACATGGTGTTTGGCTGGACCCCAAGTAGTGCACTGATACTTCACATTGAAGTGAAATGAATAGTGGGGGGCAAACCCAGTAACAAATTATTGCAGTGGAGGGTAATGTTTTGTAGTTGTGTTAAACCCCTGTTGATAATACATCCACTGCAATGCTGGCTTAATCTCTAGCAAAAGGTAAAATGCTACAAATTTTTAAAAAATCTTTCACACTAAACCTCAACCACCACAGTACATGGTATTCAATGTTTTTGGGTTTTGTTTAGAATGCATTGCCTAGTGATGATGATGATAAAGATCCAAATGATCCACACAAAGCACTGGATATTGACTTGGATAAGTAAGTATATGTTGTTGAGATATTTGTCATTATTGTCACAAAGCCAAGAAATTACAGTTTTTAGAACTGTATTAGCATTTATTCTATTTGCAGCCAAGATTTATAGAAGTTGCTTAAAGCAAATTATTAGTGGTAAATATTCAAATGATAATTTATAAACCAGTGCTGTACGAGTATGATCATAAATGGATCATTCTCAAGTACTGGAACCTCACTGACGTGGGATTTGCCTGAATAATTACATTTTGACTGTTAATGTTTAATCACAACTTTTGTGCATTGTAATTAATTAAATCAGTGTTTTTTTTGCAGATAGTTTTTCTGAATCTTTTCTCCTAATGTTTACACATTTGTAAACAAAATAATTGGAATTTGTACTTCGTTTTAGCACATCAAATTTAGATGCTTTTTTTAAAAAAAAAGCTATAATTTTAGACCTATTCCTCTCATTTTTTTTGGATGTCTTCTGCCCCGCTTTAGATCTAGTTCTCTCTTTCTCTTCCTTTCCTTGCCATTTTATCACTTCTAACAGAGGGTTTTGAGTGACCAGGTTTGCATCCTGGAGCTTGACTGGTGTTGCATTATATGAGCCTAGTCTTCATTTTCGTTTTCCTCTTCTTATCTCCACCCCTCTCCTCCTCTCTTCTCCCCCCGCCCTCCCATCTTGCTTATAATGAAGTATTGGATCCTTGCTCAGCATCTCCCAGGCAGCCCAGTCATGATCAAAAGCTTTCCATATAGGAAATTGCAAGGCTCACAAACAGCATTAAGGGACATACCTATATTGAAAGATTTTATTGAGTCTGTACCAGTTCAAACAAGTTGAGTCATTTTAAATTAACTTAATGTTGCATATGTAAGTTACATATAATTATGACCAACTGAACTTGAAATACTTAGTTTTTTTAAAAAAGATGTGTGGGTGCATTTTAAGCTTCTTTATCCAATATTGAATGCTTTACAGTACTTTTGAATAGGACTTGGGATTACATGTATGCACATACAGTATTTGACATACACTAAGATTCAGCCCCCCCACCCCCGGCCATCTTAAAGTAAAGTCACAATTGTAGCAATGTTACATCTCTGGTCATACGGTCTTTCTTCATGAAGACTATTGTGATTCCAAATGTAACTACGGTAATAGCAAAATGTATTACAGTAACACAATTTTTAACATCACTGCTTCGTAACTTTTATAATTGCTCCAAAATGAATATCACTAATTTATGGCTGTTTAATGAGTTCTGTGACTCTTTTTCTCTTTCTCTCTCTCTCTACACTTAATCTGCCACTCCATTTTTTTCCTGTCACTCTTTCTCTGTCATTCTTTCTACTGCTCGCACAACCATCATCATTTGTGTCCCAACAAAAGCCTAAACCCCACGAGAAAAGGAAGGTATGTAAAATGTAACATTTTGTGTTTTTAAACTTTTATTTGTGACCTTTCATGGTTCAGTTTGACTTGGAGATGGGTTTGAGTGTGTTTTTAAATATTTAACCCTTTGAAATCTGCCCAAGTACCCAGTAATGTACATTTTTTTTATATTTAATGAAAATGGCTTTGTTTGTTAAAGCCAAATATTGGCAAATGTAATAACATTTCAAGGTATTCAGTATTTTCTTGGAAGTATTCAAATTCACAATTCCAGTAGTCAAAGGGTTAAACCCAGATGTGGTGTAGGCATATGCCATACAGTTATTGATGCTCAGTAGAAATGGTATCAGTGAGTTACTTTAGAAAGCTGTGAAAGGGTTGAAATTATTTCTTTACAATTGTTGTTGGGAGACTTGTTGGGCTTTGTCTCTTCTAATTATCTGTTCTTTGTGAAATGGACATGCTGGGATTCTGAGTGTTTCTCAAATGCTGACTTGTTTAAGAACAAAATCTGTGCTTAAAGATTTTCTGCTGGTTTGATAAACCGTTCTCAGCATTCTGACCATCAAAATTTGTAAATGCTTTGCACTATTTGTGCCTGATTATGTGTGCATTAACAAGTTGCCTTGTTAATATCTACATGCTTTCTGATCTTAACCGGCTTCATGTTCTGAAGTTTCCCAAGAAAACTGGCCATTCACTACAATACTTGTCAGTAATTTTTAAAATGCTTTACCCCTTCCCTCATCCTCTAATGCTTTTGTGACAATAACTACACCCAGAAGTACTGGTGTACTTGTATATGTTCCTTTTTATAATTTGACAGTGATGTTTAAAATTGTGCAAATAGATCTTAAATTACCTGATTTCCCTGTGTTTTGGATTGTACTTGGAAGTAGTCTTGTTGGAAAGCTGTGTTGGCTAGGAGAACATTTAATTCTCACTATCAAAGTTACATACATTGGCAAAACTTGATCAGCAACATGTTTTCAGCAGATTCAAGATTTCTTCCAAATGTGGATGTGCTGAGAACTGTCTATCAACATGTTTTGCGAGTATTACCTTGGATTTTTCTACTTGCATGGTAGTGAGTTGTGCTCACCTTAACACATCTGGGTTCTGTGAATGAATTGAAGAAATATTTTTTTTTTAGTAATGTGATGGTTTGGTGAAACTAAAATTATGGAGCAGTGAGTGGAAATCCAAACCATTTGCACACCTTTATCATAATTTTATGAAATGAATAGCTACTTAATTTAAAAATATATATTTCTACACAATTTTAAAGGCCATTGGCAGATAATGAAAAACTGCCCATCAGGACGCACCGAGTAACTGAAAAGATGTCACCAGATGTTGAAGCTGCCCCAGTAGAGGAAAAAAGCAAAAAGCCTTCTAAGAAGGCAAAGAAAGAGAAAGAAAAAGACAAAAAGAAGGATAAAGAGAAAAAGGTAAACTAAACTGTTTGGAATTCTGAATAGTTTATGGAACTGTGTTGGTCCCTGCTACTGTTTAGGGTGGCTTAATTTCGAACAACTCGGACTGTTTCCAGTTGTGATGTCTAAATGGTGCATCTCTATTGGATGACATAGCACAGTAGATATTCTCTGAATCTCTGGTATCCAGTTCAGATCCAGCCTGGACTAATTGGTGCAAATGTGGCAATAAAATACTTCAACCTAGTTTTTAATTGAGTACAAAACTACAACACAAACTTAACTATAATTCAGAACTTAATTAGGACTAATTGTCCATCTGGCTGTCGATGGCAATGTACAAGCCATATTGGTATGGTGAGGATGCTCTTCTAAAGTTGAGGATCAGGCACGTCGTTGATGTGCAGCAGGGAAGAGCTTTACACGGCACTTGGCCTCTGTTAATGACCTGGAAGTGTTAGATGCTGAATGAATAACGTGAAACAGTCAACAAAAGTACAGCTTTTCTCCTGTGCTCTAACTAGCATTTTAAATTCTGTTCCAGCATAAAATGACAGTCTTACAATTATTACACAATACAATTATTTACTGTAGACTCTCTGTACTAATTCCAGTGGTGTATCATTTTAATTATTTTGGTTATTTCAACAGCGTTTCTGGATCTTGGAGATGTAAACAAATTATAATGGTTCTAATAGGAATCCCTAGTTACCTGTGTTACAGTAGTGAACTAAGAGCTTAAAAAAGCAGAGAATCATAGAAAATAGGAGCAAGAGTAGGCCATTCGGCCCTTCGGGCATGCTCCGCCATTCAAAATGGTCATGGCTGATCGTCTAACTCAGTACCCTTTTTTCCCCCATATCCCTTGATCCCTTTAGCATTAAGAAATATATCTATCTCTTTCTTGAATATATTTAATGACTTGGCCTCCACTGCCTTCTGTGGTAGAGAATTCCACAGATTCACCACCCTCTGAGTGAAGAAATTTCTCCTCATCTCTGTTCTAAATGGCATACCCCGTATCCTGAGACCGTGACCCTGGATCTGGACTCCCCAGCCATCGGGAACATCCTCCCTGCACCTAGTCTGTCTAGTCCTGTTTCGATGAGATCACCTCTCATTCTTCTAAACTCTAGTGAATATAGGCCTAGTCGACCCAATCTCTCCACATACGTCAGTCCTGCCATCCCAGGAATCAGTCTGGTAAACCTTCGTTGCACTCCCTCCATGGCAAGGACATCCTTCCTCAGATAAGGAGACCAAAACTGCGCACAGTACTCCAGATGTGGTCTCACCAAGGCCCAGTACAACTGCAGTAAGACATCCCTATTCCTGTACTCAAATCCTCTTGCAATGAAGGCCAACATACCATTTGCCTTCCTAACTGCTTGCTGCACCTGAAGGCTCGCTTTCAGCGACTGGTGTACAAGGACACCCAGGTCTCGTTGCACCTCCCCTTTTCCCAATCTATCACCATTCAGATAATGTCTTTCTGTTTTTACAACCAAAGTGGATAACCTCACATTTATCCACGTTATACTGCATCTGCCATGTTCTTGCCCACTCACCCAACTTGTCTAAATCACATTGGAGCCTCTTTGCATCCTCCTCACAGCTCACATTCCATCCCAGCTTTGTGTCGTCTGCAAACTTGGAAATGTTACATTCCGTTCCCTCATCCAAATCATTAATATATATTGTGACTAGCTGGGGCCCAAGCACTGATCCCTGCAGTACCCCACTAGTCACTGCCTGCCACCCGGAAAAAGACCTGTTTGTTTGTTCCTACATGAGATACAGTGGAGTGCTTTTAAAGTGCTCCAAGTCGCTGCTTCCGTTTAGCCATGTTGGCAAATTTATTATTGTTGATGAATGTTGCCATTTTTGCAACGGTAGGATTCTACTCTATTAACTTTGTCATTTAGCTAATTATTACTCCTTTTTAGGACCCTGTGTTGAGGAATGTTTTGCTGTTTAAGAACTACTCATCCTTGCCATTTCTCTTCCTGAAAGCTTGATACATCACTTTCCTTGTGTTGGTCTGCTAAAAGTTGTTGCACAACTTGACATCATTTATTGGAAACTCATACAGTATGCATTGGTTAAATTTCTAAGTGCTAAAATTTACAGTAACTGTCCTTGTCATGCCCTGGTGAAGCGCAAGTATTTTTAGATTTTAAAAAAATGCAAGAATGGGATATATTTACCACCTGGAAATAGTTTTACAGCACATCACTAAATCTTGTTGAGTAAGTTCCACCTGATTAAATATTTAGGTTTGACTCTGCAGCAGTGCAGCTTTCCAATTCGAGCAGCAGGAAAAGTAGGCCAGACTGCTCGCTATGCAGAAGCACACTTCCTGTTGATCATTTGGAGTTGTGTTGGCAGCTCTGGTCTGCTGGCTGGGGAGAAGTCACTTATTTTATTCACAAACTTGATTAATGCTTTATGTTTCTGTGCTTTCTGTTCTCTTGGTGCAGAAAAGTAAAGAGAAAGTTAGCAAAAAGCATAAGAAGTCTTATGAAAATGCAGAGAATGAACATGTTGCACCTAAAGAAGAAATTGTTACACATACATCCAAAGAGGACGGAAATGAAAAACCCACAGGAGAGGTCAGTACTGTGCGGTACATTTGACAAAAAATAGTCCTTCTCTGAATCCATTTTTATTAAACAAGTAAATATTAAACATAAAAACGTATTCCTTCATTGGATTTATTTAATTATCAGTTCAGTTTTCCAGTGGAGTGCTCCCCTCTGAGTCAGAAGGTTGTAGGTTCACGTCCCGCTCCAACATCTGAGCGCACATTCTAGGCTGATACTTCAGTGCAGTACTTTTGGAGGTGCCATCTTTTGGATGAGACATGAAATTGAAGGCCGGTCTGCCCATTCAGGTGGATGTAAATGTTACTTTGGCACGAGGAATCCTCCTGCCCTATAACCCTCCATTTTTAGTTTCTCCAACTCTGGCCTCGTGCTCCACCCCTCCTCCTTTGTCCCGCCATTGGTGGCCATGCCTTCAGTCGTCTAGGCCATGTGCTCTGGAATTCCCTGCCTATAATCTGTCCAAGTCCCTCTTCTCCTTTTAAGAGTGTCCTTAAAACCCACATCTTTGACCAACCTTATAGCTGGAGAGGTATAGGGAGAGATTTCCAGAGCGTGGGTCTTAGGCAGATGAAGGTGCTGCTGCCAATGATGGGGCGAAGGGATAGGGGATGCCAGGGGCCAGAGTCAGACAAACGAGTTCAGCTGGTGGATTGTGGGACTGGAGGATGTTAGAGAAAGAGGGGGGCAAGGTCCCTGAAGGAATTCAGAGAAGAATGAGAATTTTAAATTTGAGGTGTTTGAGGACCTGGAGCCAGTGATCAGCAAGGATAGGAGTGATGGGTGAGTGAGACTCAGTGTAGGATAGGATACAGGCAACAGAGCTTTGGATGAGCTGAAGTTTGTGGAGGGTTTACACTGGCCAGTGGAGCATTGGAATAATTGAATGTGGAGATGACAAAGGCATAGATGAGGGTTTCAGCAGCAGATGGGCTGAGGTAGGGCCGAAGCCAGGTGGCGGTGTGGATGTGGAAGTAGGCTGTCATCATAATGGAAAGGATGTGAAGTCAAAATTCAGCTTTGGCCTAATAGGGCGCCAAAGTTGTGAGTCTGCTTAAGCCTGAGAAAGTGGCTTGGGAGGGGATGGAATCAGTGATGGAAGTATGGAGCTTGTGGCGGGGGAATCAAAGACGATGGCTTCGGTCTCACCAATGTCTAGCTGGAAGAAATTTCAGCTTATGCTACACTGGATGTCAGACAAGAAGTCTCTCAAAACAGAGGTAGTGGAGAGGGAGAGCTAGGTGCCGTCACCGTAAACTGACTCCATGTCTGCCGATGTCCCCAAGAGGTAGCATGTACGTGAAGAGGAGAGGGCCAAGGATAGAACTTGGGCCCCTCCAGAGGTAATGGTGCAGGGAAAGAAACCATTGCTGGCGATGCTTTGGCTACGATTCGATAAGTAAAAGTGGAACTAAGTGAGGACAGTTCCATTTGAGCTGGACAACGGAAGAGAGGCGTAGGTGCAGGATGAAGTTATCGACTGTGTCAAAGCCTATAGTTGGGTCAAGGAGGGAAAATGAATCATGCCCACGGTCACAGAGGATGTCATTTGTGACTTTGATTAGGACCGTTTCAGTGCTGTGGCAGGGACGGGAACCTGATTGAAGAGATTCAAACATGTATTTGCAGGAAAGTTCCTTGCTGTGTTTGTCTTTTGTCTTCTCTATATCTAACTACCTTTCTATTTTTCGATTATTTAAAAAAAAATCTATGATCCAAAATCAGAAATCTTCATTATAATCTTGCTGGAATTTTTTTCTGCTTATTAAGGGATCAGATCTGGACTTCTGGCTGTCTAATGCTCCAGTACAAAGCCAATCACAGGTTAGTGTACTTGGGGTCCATTCACCCATTAACCAGCTATTCATCTTAGATAGTGCTTCCCAAACTGGATGATTTGCAAAGGATTCCATGCAGCTTAGAACAAACTTCCCAAACATAGGTAGCTAGTTCTTATTTATAGTATTTTTCAACATGGAAATGTATAGTGGTGTTTGGGCTATGTGTTATACAAAAATAATTTGAAGGTCTTAAGAGAACAATATCGAAATTTACTGATTACACCAAATACAGCTACGGCAAATTGTAACACGTACCGTGAAAGACTGCAGAAGGACGTAGAAAGGCGAGCAGAATGGGCAGGTAAATGGCAGATGTAATTCAAAGTAAAAAAAAAAGTAATTACATTTTGGAAGTAAGAATAGAGAAAGGAAATGCACCTTAAATGGTAAGATTTTAAATGAAGTAGAGGAGATTCATAGGTCATTAAAACTGGCATTGCAAGTAAATAAAGCCATAAAAAAGGCAAGTGGGATCCATGATTTTGTACCTAGAAACATAGTGATGTTGAACTTGTACAGAACTGTAGTTAGGCTGCAGTTAGGGCACCCCATTAATGGAAAGATACAAAACAATGAAAAAAGAGCAACTTCGATTCACTGGAACGTTACCAGGGATGAGGAATTACAATTATGAAACGATGTTTGTAAAGTTTCTTTCACTAGAACTGGGAAGAATAAGGGCATCTTGAAAGATTATAAGGTAAATAATGATGGAATGTTTGCACATTTTGTCAAGAGAGTAACAAGGGCATAAATTTTAAGATAATCACAAAATACATTGAAGAAGGTTAAAAAATATTTCTCCACACTAAGGGTAATTGGAATCTCAACAAACCATTAAAGCAAGATTCATAAATACCTGTAAAAAGGAATGAGTTTCTTGAAAAAGGAATATTAAAGGGTATGGGCAGCAAGCAAGAAAGTGGGGTTAGACTAGGTGGCTTATGGAGAAGAACACAGGCATGAACTTGATGGGCCTATTTTTGTGCTGTAATGGTCTGACTGTAACCCATGAACTTGGTAAGAATGACCAAACTTGCCTATTTGTTCTTGTATTTTTTGAAGTATGGAGATAAAACAATACATTTGAATTCTTTTTATATGTATTTGTATAATTAATAGTTGAAACTAAAAGTTAATGTAACCAAGAACTTAATGCCAGTGTTCTGGATATGTTTGGTCTTTCCTGATTGTTCTATGCTATTGGCATACTTGTGTCTAAACTGGTCCTAATACAGTGGATCTCCTTGTGCTCCTTTAGAATTGTATAACTACATGAAAGTGGAGGACTTATCCTCTGGAATGAACATTTCTGTTACAGTGATGTACTAGCTGTGGCACTGGACTGAGGTTGTGTGTTCAAATCTCACCATGACTGGTTGTGAAATTGAATTCGATAAATCTGGTAGCTAATCTAGTGATACAAAAAATTACCATGAAAGCTGCCGGGTTGTTGTAAGAACCCAAATGGTTTACTTATGTTCTTCAAGGAAGGGAACCTGCCAGCCTAGTAAGCAATACTAAGGGCAACTAGGAATGGGTAATAAATGTGGCCTTACAGATATTGGCCACATCCTGAGAAAAATATTTTTAAAACTTAGTACAGTGCTGACAGTGATATTACAATATAGGTGCTGGTATAAATTTGCAGTTGTGCTGGTTGATTTCCGGCAAGAACTGAAATGAAGTGAAGAAATTTATTTTGTTGTCGTGCAGATGACATTCAGTAGTTGAAAACTTTTGATGTCTTTTTGCAGCCAGAAACACTTAGAAATGAAGTGGCTTCTGAACCAGAAGAGTCATTAAAAGAAGATAAAGAGGAGGATGCAGTGAGTACCAATTTCAATCAAGATTGCTTTGGCAACTCGCTGTTGTCTAAAGCAATTTTGTGCTAAAGCACAATTGCTTTAAAAACTTTTTTTTTAAATCAACAAGCATAAAATTTCCATGTGGGAATTCTACGTTATGCTGTTGCTGCTGATTTAAGTATGAATACATGCTGCAGTAAGTTATATACATCATCCAATTTAATAAATTCCCTGGGATCCTTTTGGTAATTTTGAGATTGATCATTCTGTCCTTATTAATTGCCACTTAAATAATTTAACCATTGTTGCTTTTTCACTTGACTTGGAGTGACTTCTTATCAGGTTCAGTTCCTTTTGAAAATGGTTTGCTTGAAAACTGTTGTTGCCTAAGTCATAAACTCTTCTGTACATTACTAAGTAACTGTTAAAGTACTTAAAACATAATTAGAATTTAGTGCACATACACTGTTAAATTCAGCAGAATAACACTTGAATTGCTACGATCCTGTCTTTCAAAAAATGTTAGTTTACACTTTTCAGAATATTTAACTATTAGAAAATTATTGGAGATAATTTGCAAGTAAATACATTTTAGCCATTAGTATATGGCACCCTAGTTTTAGGTATAAAATTAAGGGCTTAAACACAGTCATAACATGTCTGTTTGTGGATAATCAAACAGGCAACAACAGCTTGCATTTATATAGTAAAACATCCCAAGGGTCTTCATGAAGGTGTAATCAGAAAAATATTAGCTGAGTCAAAAGAGGAACTGATAGGAGGGATGACGGAAGATTTAGTTGAAGAGGTAGGTTTTAAGGATGGTCTTAAAGGAAGAGAGATGGGGAGACGGAAGGGTTCGGAGGGAATTGCAGAGCATGGGGCTTCAATGGCTGAAGGCATGGTTGCTAGTGGTAGGACAAAAGGAGTGGGGTGGGGGGGGACGCACAGATGGCCAGAGTCACAGGGGAGTGTTCTGCTGGAGGAGGTTACGCAAATGGGGAGGAGTGAGACCATGAAGGGATTTAACAGGAGGTTGAGAATGTTATATTGGGGGACTGGGAACCAATGTCGGTCAGCGAGGAAAGGGGTGAGGGTGAGTGGGACTTGGTGCAGGGTAGGCAACAGAGTTTTAGATGAGCTGAAGTTTATGGAGAATGGAAGGTGGGAGGTCGACCAGGAGTGCATTGGAATGGTCATGTCTGGAGGAGACAAATACTCTGGCTCCGATCAGTTAGCTAAGTGGAACCAAGCAAGGGCAGTCCTGCTGAGCTGGACAGCGGAAGAGAGGCATTGGTGGGTGACTGTTTGATCAACCGTGTCAAAGTGGGTAATGCACCACAGTCACCGAGGAGACCACCCGTGACTTTGGTTTGGACCTTTTCAGTGCTGTGACTGGTGAAAACCTTATTGGAGAGATTTTAAACAGGAGTTGCAGGAAAGATGGGTACAGATTTGAGGGGTCAACACATTTGTGCACTTTGCAGAGGAAAGGGAGTTTGGAGATCGTGGTAGTTTGCTAGGACAGAGGGGTCGAGAGTGGATTCTTTGAAAGGAGGAGGGTGATGCCCTTAAAAAAAAAAAAGGGCGAGGGACTATACCTAAAGGGGGTGAGAGCGCCATTTACAATGTCAGCTCGTATGAGTGTCAGGGAGGGAAGTTAGGTGAGCAGTTTGATGGGAATAGGATCAAAGGCGGGAAATGGATCTCATAGACAAGATGAGCTCGGAATAGGCATGAGGGGAAGATAGAAGAGAAACTAGAGAAAAATGTGAATTTATGTCTTGGGCATGTAAATCGGTAAAAGACTAATTTGGGAATCAGAATATGGGGTTTGGGCCACAATTTAATTAGAGTTGAAAAGTTCTATCTTCATTGGATCATCCCCTTTTGTATTCCATCTTAATTGTGCTGCGGAGTTGCCGTTAGATATTCCAGTATGCTTAAGTAATATTTCTCAAAATAGTCGCTTTGCCAAAATTTAGTTTTATATTTGCACATTGCAAATTTGTGAAAAATGCAAATATAAATAAGACCAGGACTACAGTGAAATAGGGACTGCAGTTGTATTAAGTTCAATTGGTGGTGTAGCTAAGCACAGTAATGTCTATTAACTCAACAGCTCCACCAACAGGAATTTTATGATTCTCTAGTTATTTGCAAAGTACATATTAAATTTGGGGTTGTGTTTTAATACCACTTTATTACAGTCCCCACTGCTTATGGCGGGCGGTTCGTGTGAACATGATTTGCCTACTATATGTGATGGCTGGTATAACGGGGGAGAAAAGATACGTATTTGAAACATACATTTATGAAACTTATAAAAAGGGACTGTGTGAGTGTTGGAATTACTCAGCTTTGGGACACCTCATCTAAATTGTTCCTGGACTGTAAGGTCAGAAGAGTGACTCAAATTAAATAAACTTTAAGAAAAACCAGTTTGTAAATTTCTCCCAATCCTTATTCCTGGGACAGACTCCACAATAAATAGTTTATATAAAACTCCCATCGGGCAGTGTTTGTGCTCCTCTTACTCATTAATTCTAATCTGCAATTAGTTTATAATCTCAGGACATGGTTTCAGATGCTGCCCGCTGATGGAGCAGGGTCAGTGTTAATGTTTGACAGACTTTATGGCATTGTTAATAAGATGTTATTGCCTGAAGGACATTTAAAGTCTCAAACTGAATGTTGCTGCAGCTGCTAGAGCTTTCTACTTTGACTTGAAAGTCACTGTTAAGTGCTTGTAGCAGACAACATAATTAAAGAAACAGCACATTCCGGGGCTGATTTAGCATTGTGCTAATTATGCCAGCTGCAATTTGCAGAGCATGATGTAGATTAACAAAGGTTGAACTTAATTGGTGAAAAAGTTGCTTTTTGCTTTTTTTGGAGGGTATCAGATTGAATAAAAAAAATACATTTCGACCAACAAAGAAACAAACATCATTTCTGTTTCTGCCAGAAATAAATGGAGCACTTAAGACACTATAACCGGCAACTTGAAATTGACGTTAGTGCAAATAGATAATGGCTATCGCTTTTTGGCTGATGTAAGTGACTGCCCGATTTTAAACGTGGACCTTTTTAAGTGATGGGGGACTGTATTAAGATTTTCTGATTGCTGTGCCACTACTGCTTTAGAAATCGTCAAAGCACAAGAAGAAGAAACATAAGAAAGATAAGTCAAAAGAAGAAAAGAAATCAAAGAAAAAGAAGCACCACCGTGATGACGCTCCAGAGTCTGTTCCGAACGGCAGCTTGGATGATGAGCCCATAGCGGTATGTTAATTTGTACACTATAGCAGTTATTGAGATTCAGGTGATCCTTTTTTACAGAGAGAATTTTATCAAAATAAACGCTATTAAATAAATGTTGTGGCTATTTATGTTTTTGTTGCTATTCCCCTACTATTAGGCCCTTGATGGTCTTTTGAGGTCTTTGCAGTAAGGCAATGAAATACATGGCTCCAGGTGGGTGGGGAGTGTATGTATTTTGATGCCTAAAGGACCCTAAGGCATCACAACTATGTTGGACAGGCTGGATGGACCAGTGGGTCTTTTCCTGTTTTTTGTATATTTATATGACTTACTGATATTTCTAATTTTACAGCCAATGTCCAACTACTGCCTTCTTGCAGAAAATTGCTATGTTAAAATGGTGAGTACCATAATACTTCAGTATAAATCTTTATGGTATTTTTATGCAAGTTACATTTTATATGAACTATTACATTTTTTGGAAATGGCTCTAGAATAGCATTTGTTTCTCAATTTTCTTGCGTTATTTAATCCCCATTCATACCTGTTTGCTATCTCACACCTTCCTCCAGTTGGGAAAACTACATGGCCAAGGGTGTGGCTTGCACTGCATACTGTGATCAAATTCTATTCAATTGCAGCTAGCAGATTTTTTTTAATGTAGATGTTTCTATAACTCTCTCTTTCAGTTTGTAACACACCTGTGTAAAAAAATTGTGATGCACTGTAATACAAAACAGTATAACAGGTTAGGGGCACACAGGTAATTATAGTTTGAGCAGATGGGTCCATGCATTTGCAAACAATGTACAATTGATTAGTGTACCACCCCACAATCATAACTAGAGGCATCTAAACCAACAAATATGTTAAACATCAAGTGGCTAGTGAACATCAAGTGGGGATGTTCTCATGTCTATCATTCTATACCATCGAGCAATGGAAGGCCACACATTGAGAAGGAAGCATAGCGAAGAGTCATGCATGCAGCATCTGACTACCTTCTCAAAAACAAAATTGCATCGAAGACTGAGTCCTTCATGATTGGAGTATGAGAATGGCAAGCAAAGGGATCGTTCCTCAACCTAGCAGCATGAAAAAACAGGTCCCTCGTCATCCACGCCTCTGATTTTTCCCTTTCCCCATATCACCGATTCTGACTGTTGATAGATTTCCCTGACCAAACATCTTGCATCAGTGTTTTAGAAAGGGAGAGCTTTATATACTTAGTATTATAAATACACTCACATTTAGTTCTTTCTGCACTTTGTATATTTTATTTTGTAAGTACCAACATTTACCTACAGTACCAGTTGTGCATGTAGGTGGTGCTGTGATGGGCATTTTCAGTGTTAAATGCCTGTCCTGTAATGTTAGGTGCAAAGCACTCCCCTAGCATTTGGTTTTGGCAGTGAAACTTCCTATTTAACTCCATAACGAAGACACAGTATTTTGAAGAATGCTGTGGTATATGCAGTCTTATTGCAATCAGTCTATTCCACCACAGTTGACCTTTTGTGGGGGGGAAAAAAACTCTACTAACCTGCCAGTACAGAAACCCTTCGTTACTAATCACCTGAAAAAGCAATCTCCAAAGGTGTTACTGGCATTTAAACCGTATATAAAATATGTTGAACACTTTTCGGTGTGTAAAATGGTTATTTAAATATATAAACCTAGTTCATTTTTTTGAACTATTTACTAGATGTATGATATTCAAGGAAACCTTCAGGATGGAAGTCAAGTGGTTGTATCGGTTATCTTTGAAAACCAAAGTAATGGCTATCTCAAGTCAATGGAGTTCAATGTTTTAGACTCTCTTAACACTAAACTGGTTCGACCAGAAGGGTCCTCCATACACGATGGTATTTCGGTTCCTTTTCAGCTTCCACCAGGTAAGAGATTTCATTGATCTGGCGTGATCAGTAATTTTATTTGCTTCTAGGATTATACTTTGCGATAACTCCTAGTTATTGGAGCATTGCTGTACAAATAGGTTTTAAACTACTTCTTGAGCTTTACCTCAAATTAAATGCCTGTAGAATAAACATAATATTGTACAACTATAATGGGGAATAAAAAACTGCAATTGACTGACCTGTGTATTTCCATCATTTTCTGGATTTATTTTATAATGAGTTGTAAATTTTCTTACACTTGTTCAAATAAGTGACTTAAATTACTTGTGGTATAGTTTGATTTTTAAAGTTTTTCCACTGTCATGGATCAATTCTGTCATTCACTTACTCTCATGTCACATCCTCGACGTAACATATATGAACAATAACCTTCCTTTTGGTGTTAGTGCACTATCTTCAATCATGTATTCTGTTGCCATTTGGTATTCCCATGCTTGTTTTGTTCCGACATGTCAATGGAGGAGTCCACGCACCACAAGAGAAAGGGGACAGCAATCTGTATAACCTCAAAACAACAATGGAACTGAGTGCGTGCTGGAAAGCTGTAATACAAGCATGGGTTCTAATGAAATTCTGAAACCATTTGGGCATTGTACATTTCTGTGCATAGTGGATTTACTTGAACTGATCACTGTTGAATTATATTTAACTGTTATGTTTCTTAGAAAACTAACACATTGAATTGCATTTTGTTTCTGAAGAAGTTTCAAATGAAGCTCGGTTTGTGTTCATTGTGGAAAGCATTGTCATGCCACAGAAACTGAAGGGAACACTTACATTTATAGTAAAAGTAAGTTCAATAAATGGCTTTTTTCCTGTTTCTGTATTTTCTTTGCATTATATTCAGCCTTTCATATTACTTCCCTTTTTTTCCAGACAGATGATGGATCTTCTCATGAAAAACTTGATTTTAAGTTACACTTCACTTGCACTTCGTACATGATCACAACGCCTTGTTATAGGTTTGTTTTCATATTCTTCTGTTCTACTGGGAAAGTTCTGCTTTATGAAAACTTCAGGGGATCACAAAGCAGCTCAAACAAGAATGATACTGTATTATATAGTCATTAAGTGATGATACTGTTAATGTGAAGTCACTAAGAATAGAAACCAGTCAAATGTGCAGTCAGCATCTGAAGTGAAAGACAGATTAACATTTTAGGTGAGATCCTTCCTCCGAACCATAAAAGCCTATATTAGCAATTTAGTTGTAGCTAGCTAATGACAGACCTACGGTACTTCGTATCACGCGATAACCTGTTTGTTCGATGGTCTTGGGTAAATGATGTACATTTATTCTGTTTCCAGTTATTTGCAGCAGAGTATTTTATGCAATTGAATGTGCACATATCCTAGATATTTAAATCCTGTAGTGGGCGGTATGATGTGGTGGCATGCTACTTCAGTTTTACTGTAAAGCAGCCAGTGATTTTTGTTAATTTGTGGAAAGCTACACTTCTGTAAAACCATAATCCTTAAATAGGAACATCCTGTTCACTCTCTTTCGCTCTCGCTTTCTCTCTCTCTCCTGTCTTTTCAGTTTAATTCCTGGTGTTTGTGTCTAGAATAAGTGCTCAACGTAGTGATATTGGCTTGGAGTGTCTGCAGCAATAAAATGGCTCCAATATTTCTTGTACACAGCAGCCTCAGTGTTTGAGAGCTGTAACAAGGTTTTTTTTTAATATATTGGACAACTCTGATTAAATTGCAGGAATTGACCAGACTTTGCTAATGGTCTGTTGATTGGAAACTGAACAAGCAGGAACTTAAACCACCGAACTCAGTCAGGGAAATTGGAGGTCAAAGATCAGCTTACTGAATGGCGGAGCAGGCTCGAGGGGCCGTATGGCCTACTCCTCCTATTTATTATGTTCTTGCGTGTTTAGTTCCTGGAGTAGTACTTGTGACACAGCAGCAACATAACCAATAATATAAATAAATCTGACAACTTGTTGAGCTTATGACCAGTAAAAGCAGGTATGACGTGTATTAACTGGGGTATGCCAGCAAATACAGCAATGTCATTTAGTGGTTATAATAATGGACAAGCAACCCCTAGCAAGTTGTAAATTCAACAATTCAGACAACAGGTGAAAAATTCTCCATGAAAGCTGGTCATATTTTTTCTGTTTTAAAAATCCAACTGGTTCACTCAAGTCCTTCAGAGAAGGGAACCTGCCTCCCCTTCCTGATCTGGCCTATGTGTGACTCCAGTTCCACAATGTAGTTGACTATTAATGCAGGCCCCTCAGTTGTAAAAACAATAACTTCTCAAAAAGGTGCCCCCCTCCCCCCACCTTGGAGAACATGGGATGGGCAATAAATCTGGCTTTGACAGCTATTTCCCAAGAACAGCACCAACAGTGCATTTATATAGCACCTTTAACATGGAATAGCATCCCAAGACACTTCAGAGGCGTAACAATAAAAACCCTCTGGTTACACTTCTGTAACTGCAGGTAAATCACATCAAGTATAATTGGAAGTGAAATGCTCGGAGAGTTCAAGGATCTCTTGGGATGGAGGATTTTTGCTTGCTTTTGAAGTGCTACAAGGCAGTGAAAATCAAAGACCTAACTTTGAATAAGTAATTTATGTACCAATATATTTTGGGTAGGGCACATCTTTTAAAAGAAGACATGAAATTCAGTGCTGTAACAGTTGCAGAGAACTGATCAGTGATGAAAAAAAATTAATAAACCCCTGAGGTATTTCATTCTCTAAGTGATTCTGTTTTTCTCTTGTGGTAGTATTTATTAGTGTAAATAACTAACGGACAAGTGTACCCATTGTAATGTCATAAGAATAGTGGAGTGTAAAAGTTCAAGTTGTACAAGAAATAACATGGCTGCAGTACCATCCAGGAGCATACATGGTGTCATAAACCATGCAAGTGCTTTTCTACGATTTACAACATGGCCATTTAGATAGCTGCAGTGTTTCAGGTTCTTATTGTGTTGAGATATTTGGAGCCCTATTTAAAAAAAAAGTAACGAATTTGAGTGGGACACATATTGCCTTTTAGAGAAGCATTGCTCCAAAGAAGAAGTGATATTTTTGAGCTTTGCTCCAGTAATTCAATGAAAGGAAAAAAAATATTAAACTCTGGTTTTGATGTAAGATGAAAATTGTAATTTAATTGTAAGTTTTTGCTTACTTCAGATCGATGCTCAAGTCAGGGAGCAGGAACTCCGCATCACTCTTGCTTCATGTTTTAAGTGTTCTTCAAACTTGAGCATGGCAAGAATTCAGTGGCTACAATGATTCTAGTGTGTGTGCAATTATAAATTGAGTAATTGTAGGTAAACTTTAGTTTTTTCCTGATGCTAGTTGTTGGGAAAGTTTGTGACCCAGTAAAACAAATTGAGTTTTTTTCATTGAGTACAAGTTGTGCTTCTTGTGGATGTATTGACATTCTCTCACTGCCTTACAAATTGGTCCTTTCATTTGAAAGGTTCTTGATTACAGAGAACCATTTCTAAATGTTTCCTCTTTACTTTTGCAGTGATGCATTTGCAAAATTGCTAGAATCTGGTGAACTAAAGATGAGTTCAATAAATGTAGATGGAATAAGTATTTCCTTCCAGCTCCTTCTGGCAAAGATTTCCTTTCATCACCACTTCTCAGGTACTTCTTTTTAAACACAGTAAGAGGATTGTTTTGCTGTATTCACACAACCTTTTGATGGCTTGTATACAGCTCACTTTGTACTTTTTAAGAGTTGGTTTCAAATGGACTGAATGGAAATAACAGCTGCACAAAGTACCAGCTGATCAATTCAGAGCCATTGTGGAACATTCAAAGCCCATAGAAAATGCACTTGGTCTTTCACGTGTGAACATTATAGTGGAAACTGAAAGAAGCAACAAGAATTATAATGGCTGGATGCTGTTTTCTCTGATCAGTTTATTTCACATGGACAAAATGTTTTTGCAATATCAGTGGTTCCAGCCTATTTTTTTTTTTGTCTACCCCAATGTACCCTCTTACTGGCAAGAATTTGATTTCAACAATGCACATTTACTCGACACGTTCAGTTTCCAACGTATGCAATGGTTGTACTTATTGCATTCAAACTCTGGCTCCCTCTGAAATTGGCTGAATCCAGTGCATCTTTTGTGTGGTACATTTGACACTAACCCTAATTTTTAGTGCCCAGGAGGCATTCCCAACGTAACCTGGTCATTGTCACGTAAAGATGCAGCATGCAAGTTAATCTCACACTAAGCGATTGTAACAGTCACAATCGCATTCTTTGTACAATGGGTGGTGGATTGCTGTGTCCTCCTGTTTGGCTGGAGCTGACGTACTGCTAATTGCTAGTGATGTTGAGGTCTCATTCTTGCCAAACAGTGAAGAAAAAAACTGCCCTAGCAGCTCTGTTTGAATGTTAGTGATGCATTTATAATTGTAGAAATGTACATTCATTACTAAAGTATATTATGTATATCCAGCATGAATCAGAACCAGCACTATCTTCAATCCATTCCACTTTATATGCTCAGTGTGTGTTCTATTTACATCACTTATACTGACAGCTTTTTTTTAAAAAAAAACATATGGACCAGTTTTTAAGTTGCTACTCATAATTGATTTTAATCCACCTCAAAATTCTGGCCAGGACATGTTTCATTCTGGTATAGTCACACATCGTACCTGAAGTATGTCATTACTTCTAGATAGTGTAGGAAATTAACTCTCATCTTCTGAACCTCCCCTCTAAATGCATGTATAGTCATAGATCCATTGTTCAGTGAAATGAGTGGCCTTCGGGAGTTGGAACTTGATCCTCAACACTGAAGCTTTGGCCATTTCAACCGGACTTCTCTGTGCTATCACACTGATAAACTGATGCTTTTGCCGCTCATCAGTGTATCCTGATAATGGGGCATCAGAGAAAGTTACCAATATCGGTATTGAGAAATGGAACCAGTTCGAGTGGGTCATGTGTCTTCAGATGACCAAAAAAGGCCTGTAATAAATCTGCATTTTGTTTACTGGTTACTGCCAAACTATCTATTGGTGCACAAAGTCCTCCAGTTTGTGTATAATGCTGGGTCATTATCTCCTGAAGAATGCAGTATTCTGATTGAAACTCAGGCTATTTGTGAAATTTTAGATTATAGTATGTAATAGCCTTTTCTCTCCTAGTCCCAATCCTGGAATTCATTTGCTCCAGCCATCTATTAGTCTCTTCTTATACTTTGTTATAAAATTCTGCAAAATAGTTTCATAAAGTTTAAAGCATTAAGTCTGTAAGCTTTGTTAGTACAGCCCATATCTTGCAATAAAAGCTTTTTTTAAAAAAAAGTGATGACAGAAAAGTGCAATGAGCTTGTAACTAGATTTTAAAAAAACAAAGTGGAATTCCACTTCACTAGAAAATGTCATGAGTTAGTGATTTTGAAATAGTGCATTGTGGCAGTATGTGTAAAATCTTTTTCCTTCCATCCTCCCAGTTGTGGAACGAATCAATTCATGTGCATCTATGTATAGCCGTTCTATCCAGGGTCATCACATGTGTCTTTTGGTGAAAATGGTGAGTATGAGCCTATAACTAGAATGTTGTGATGTATCCTTGTCAGAAGCCTTTTACTTGTGTATCATCCTTGACCTCAATCAGTTTCTGAAAACTAGCATGTGACTCCAGTAGATTAAGCTCATCAACAGAATTTAGTCACATGTTGTAAGTTGGCTCCTCTAATCAGTCAATTACTTTTAAGACATGGGAATGCTTGAAAGTGTCTGTATATCCTGTTTGTGTGTATCGTGTTTATCTCACGGATTCTTGCTTGGATGGAGATTGCAAGACTTCTGCAGGATGCCACCACTATCTTCACTGCTCTTTTTGAAAGGTTGGTTGATAGCAGGGAGGAATCTAGAGATTTATACTGTTCCCAAATTTGCTGCAGAGTAAAACCTATCCTTAGGTTGCTTTTAGAGACCATGTAGAACTTGGCCTATTTATGCTTTAAATGGGTCGGTTTGTTTCAGGATTAAGAGGACAGTGTAAACTGGGTATAAGAAAATCCATGTAACTCAAAATCATTTGATTAAAAATTTTCAGTCACCTGGAAACATCATAATTTTTTTGGAATGGTCAGTGTATGTTTTTGGGAGCCTGGTGTGCCCTTTTAAAGTCAGAGTTTTGCAGTTTGTGTAATACTTTATTGCAAGTACTGTTTTAACCTCCCCATTGCAATTGATTTGAAATAAGTGGTGTGTTCATTGTAGAATGATATCACCACTGTTACCCTGGCTGGAAGCCTGTATGAAACCAGCTGTGTTGGGTCTCCTGGCCGTGAGAAAGCTATTCTGCTGACGTAGGCAACATGTCTGCCAGTGAGAGGCTTCATTGTGGGAGCAAGGATCAGTGTCCCGCATGCCAATCCTGGTGTCTTCCCACTATTAAAAAAAAATGTTCTGACATTCTCCCCTCTTGACTCATACCGGAATGAAGTTCTAAAGATGTCAGCAGCCCTTCAATATCTTGCCAAAGTGGCCATTCTTGTGAGCCTAGATAGTTGAGTTTTAAGCACTTTGACCACAAAGTGTATCACAGCTGAACAAGCACACCAATCAGGAGTGCTGAGACTGATTGCAGTACCCCTGCCATTGCTCTGGCATCAGCTCACTCAGCATAGACACATGATAAAACCTGGTCTTAATAGCTCAATGCCACACTGGACACTGCATTTGCCAACTTAATCTGGCGCTCAGGATTTCACCAAGTCCTTTTCAAACTGAAATATTGAATATGAATGCAAACTTTATCAAGATAGCAGAGTTTATCTTAAAAAATGTGAACTGGCCTCTGCATTTATACTAAGTGTGAGGAATTACAATTTTATTTTAAATAGGGTGATAACTCCGTCTCTGTGGATGGGAAATGCAGCGATTCTACCCTTCTGGGAAATCTACTTGATGAATTGAAACAGACATTGACAGAAAAGTGCTGAGCTGTTGTAAATCGCACTAGAACTGTATTATGTTTTCCCCTGAAAGCATGAACTACATAACACAAGGCATGTGCATTATTTATCTTCACAGTCATTTGCAGTTAGACATCCTGATTGTGTGTTCAAGGTTTTTTTTGTTTTCTTTGGCCACTACTCCACGTATCGTTTCACCAGAATCTCAATGCAGCCATGTGTATTATACTGGTAACTGAGACCAGCAGACGTTCAAATATCCAGACTCCTAGAGTGTATTGAACTGGTTTGTGTATTTCAAATTGATACTGCATTCCTGAAGAGTTGAACTGTAGTGATGCTGTGCAAGCAGCTGTGAACCCAAAGTAGTCTGCCAGTCTGTGTCAGCGACTGAACATTTACTTTAAATTTGTCTTAATGTTTATTCCTCAAATAGTGGTGTTCTGTTTGATGGTCAAAACTGTCAATTTAGCATGTAGAGTTCTCAGAGTCCTGTGTGTTGATTCTAGGATTTTGAACAATGTGTTTAAAATAATTTACTATCAACATTCCCTCTTGGAGAAAAAATGACAAGCTGCTGTATCTTTTGTGTCGATAAACCAATAAAAATGTATAAACTTCTGTTGACTTTTTTGCCTTTTTAATAAGAGAGTGCAGCATGTTGCCGATTTGTTTTACATCCTATTGCAGCAAGCGCGGTCTGTCCCTACCTAATTAGCCCGTTAGTCTGCCAAATGGTTGTTGAACTTGTTCCATTGCATCAGTTCCTGGTCTTGGCCAACATGCATGGGGTTCCAGGGACAAATCAGGTTTTTTTTTCCTTTTTATTTGAAATCTTTTACCCAAGGTAAAAGGCCACAACTGATCAAAAACTGGCTTTATTTGTCAGTCTACCTTGTATATCTATCTAATATACATAGACATAGAGCACACACTTCCTCTCCACAAACCTTAAATCCTTTGTCACTTTTTGTAAATTGCGATCTCCACATTTCCCATTCAATTTGCTGTGCATCGGTCACAATGTAGTTAGACTGACCGCTGGGTTCTGCGGAGAGAGTTTCTGAAGTCACTCTTCCAACTCCATCACCATCTTGTATATTTTTTTTAATGAAAACTTGTATTCAACAACTGACCGTGGGCAACACCACAGGCAATTTACTTGTATTTAAAAAAAAATTCTGTTAGGTCATGACAGGGTCTGTTTTTAAAAACTAGTGTTCAGAATCTACATCCTAAGTTTAATTACTAGACAGTTTCTCTTTATATAAACTATTCCACTGCATTAGTAAAGGAACATGTGCAAGAGTTTTACAGAGCTTTTGATAGACATAGAGGAGACTTGTTTTGAAAAAAAATGTCGGACACAAACCAAGATAGACATAAGTGTATGACATCCATACAGAGAGGGAAGAGTGGAATAGAAAGATGGAGAGAAGGACAAATAATTGGGATGGAAAAGATGAGATAGTTACAGAAAGAACTTATAAAGCACCTCTTTTCATGTTGTTGTATCACTCCACACACTTAATTATTTTTGAAGCCTAGTAACTTGTGCAAGCAACCACAGCAGCAGTGAAATTACTGACCAGTTAATTCTTTTTGTGATTGATTCAATTGGCTAGGACTCCACGAGAAATCCCTGCATTTCTTCAAATAATGCCCACTGAGGGAGGCTGGTGGAACCTTGGTTTAATGTGTCCAGACAATGCAACACTCGTTTAGTGATGCATTGGGAATGTCTGCCTAGATTATGTGCTAACGGGAGAGTTTTCTTTGTTCATGAGTAGTGCCAATAGGAGGTCAACTAACATTGTCACATGGTGTAATGCTCCTGTTAGAAAAGGGTGTAGGTGTATCATTTGACCTATTGTGAACACTGCTATGAAGTTCAGCTAATTTCAATTTCTTCCCTCCAAATTATTTGGGATTAAAACGAGAATCTTTCATACTGATGTAGAGAAATGTTAGTAGTGCAGATCTGTACACTGGAGAATAATTAAAGCTTTGCACCAGTATTATTTTGAAGCAGTTGATGTAATATTCAAGACTGAAGATTCTGCTGTTTTCCGATGAACTGTTGTCCATTTACACAATTTCTTTGCCATCTGAGGGACATAATTGGGAAGTATTGGAGCATACTTCAGTAATCATTGGAAAGTGACTGCAATGGTTTTCAGATTTCTTTCTGTGGGAAACCCTAGCAAATATTAACAAGGCCCTGGGGGTCCCATGTCCTGAGTTCCAAAAGACAGTGTCCTTTAGTCCTCTACCCAAAGGATAATTATGTCATCATTGCAGAAAATGTTTATGTACAACAGAAGTAATATGCTTGTAAGTGGAAAGTACAGACATTTTATGGCCTCAAGTAGGGACTGGTGACCCCATTTTAAAACCAATATTTACTGGAACATGTTCTTATCAAATCTGTTTTTTAAAAATAATGTTTAAAAGTTATGGCTTCAAATTTTTCTCTTTGCCCAAGTTTCAGTGAGCCATTGTATCTTGAGGATTGGGGACCTTGGTTCCAGCTTCTACTACTGAATGTTTGAGCTAATCACTAGTAGCCATGCAGCATTAATTTTTCTGAAAAGGTATATTACAGCCGACTGAGGTTTAGGTAATTATATTTCATCTTTCTGTAGGATTCATTTAACATCCATCGACAGAACAATTGCTCTGATATTTCTTGTGAACCTTGATATATCATGTGTAATGTTTAGATGAGGAACAATTTATTCTCTTTTACTCCCCCATCCCCCCCTCCCTCCACACATGCACACCCTGGACATTTAGGCTGCAGCCTGCATGCTTGGAGGAGTTTCCTAACCAAAATGGATCATTTTATAGCAGTTGTCATGTAGCTGGGGTATGGCCATATCTTAACGAGTCCATATAAAGAAAAGAAAATTTACAATAGTTTTTAAAAATTCATTGCATTTGGACACTGAAATTAAGACTTTTTTCTGCAAAAACTGAAATCTCATCCTGGTTGCCTGCTTGCTGCAGTATGTTCTATTTCAGTCTACGGTTGGTCTATAAATTTAAATTCTTAATTGCATTAATGAGATTTTCGGAAAGGCAACCATTCACTGTTGAACAATGAAAGACCACTCATGAAGTATTGAGGTGCCCTCATTAAAGATAACTAACTTCAATTTAAAAACTAATGGCATGACGGTGGATAGGCAATGGCTAATATTTAAGGAACGAATGCATGAATTGCAACAGTTATACATTCCTTTCTGGTGCAAAAACACAAAAGGAAAAGCGGCCCAACCATGGCTAACAAAAGAAATTAAGGATAGTATTAGATCCAAAGAGGAGTCATATAAAATTGCCAGAAAAAGTAGCAAGCCTGAGGATTGGGAGCAGTTTAGAATTCAGCAAAAAGGACCAAGAGATTGATTAAGAGGGGGAAAAATGAGAGTAAACTTGCAAGGAACACAAAAGTGGATTGTAAAAGCTTCTGCAAGTATGTAAAAAGAAAAAGATTAGTGAAGACAAATGTTAGCTCCCTTAGTCAGAAATGGGAGAATTTATAATGAGGATCAAGGAAATGGCAGAGCAATTAAACAAATACTTTGGTTCTGTCTTCACGGAAGAGGACACAAATAACTTCTCAAATTCTAGGGAACCAAGGGTCTGGTGAGAAGGAGGAATTGAAGGAAATTTGTATTAGTAAAAAAAATAGTGCTGGAGAAATTAATGGGACTAAAAGCCAATAAATCCCCAGGGCCTAATAACCTGCATCTCAGTGTACTAAGCTAGCCATGGAAATAATGGATGCATTAGTTGTCATCTTCCAAAATTCTATAGATTATGGAACGTTCCTACAGATTGGAGGGTGGCAAATATAACCCCACTATTTAAAAAAAGGAGGGAGAGAGGAAACAGAACTACAGATCGGTTAGCCTAACCTCAGTAGTAGGGAAATTGCTAGAGTCTATTATAAAGGATGTGACAACAGGACACTTAGAAAATATCAATGGGATTAGACAAAGTCAACATGGATTTATGAAAGGGAAATCATGTTTGACAAACCTACTAGAGTTTTTTGAGGATGTAACTGGTAGAACAGATAAGGGAGAACCAATGAATGTGGTGTATTTGGATTTTCAGAAGACCTTTGATAAAGTCCCACATAAGAGGTTAGTGTGCAAAATTAAAGCACATGGGATTGTGGGGGGGGGATATACTGGCATGGATTGAAAATTGGTTAACAGGTCGGAAACAGAGTAGGAATAAATGGGTCTTTTTTGGGGTGGCAGGCGTTGACTAGGGGTATCGCAGGGATCAGTGCTTGGGCCCCAGCTAGTCACAATATATATCAATGATCTGGATAAGGGAACCAAATGTAATATTTCCAAGTTTGCTGATGACACAAAACTAGGTGGGATTGTGAGTTGTGAGGAGGATGCAAAGAGGCTTCAAGGCAATTTAGACAAGTTGAGTGAGTGGGCGAATACATGGCATATAATGTGGATAAATGTGAAGTTATCGACTTCGGAAGGAAAAACAGAAGAACAGTATTGTTCAAATGGTGATAGATTGGGAAATGTTGATGTACAAAGGGACCTGGGTGTCCTTGTACACCAGTCACTGAAAGCATACTCAAATCCTCTTGCAATGAAGGCCTTGCTAACTGCTTCATTGCAAGAGGATTTGAGTACAGGAGCAAGGATGTCTTACTGCAGTTACACAGGGCCTTGGTGAGACCCCCACCCCCAGTCAGGGGAAACATCCCCACTCTGTCTAGCCCTGTCAGAATTTTGTACATTTCAATGAGATCTCCTCTCTTCTAAACTCTAGTGAATACAGGCCTAGTCGACCCAATCTCTCCTCATATGACAGTCCTGCCATGCCAGGAATCAGTCTGGTGAACCTTCACTGCACTCCCTCTATGGCAAGGATATCCTTTCTTGGTAAGAAGACTCAAAACTCTTGTGTTCATGAAGCCCATGGGATGCTACAGAGGTGCCATCAATAATGCCCTGAACTTTGAGGATGCAAAAGAATTACAGGGCCATCGCATTCTGTTATCATGTTTTCATGGGGACACCAACAATTCATTGGTGGCCTGTTTGATGTATCTGAGGATTGTGTGATGTTACATATGTCTTCAGATGTAGTTTCAAATGAGCCTCAGACGTTTTCAGGTCTGTGGTAACCTCGACTGCATTGGAGTGCCGTCCCTAAAGTGGATTGTCCGCAGGTTAAATTCAAGCCAATGGCACAACTTAAATCACTGCCTCCTTAATGAAACAGATCCTGCGAAGGGAGTTGTGTTTGAACATTTCCAAGTAGTTAAGCGGTTTATCCTTGAAAGTTCTTCTTCCACCTCCAAAAAAAACTTAAATTGACATGAGTACTCAATCTCGTTGCCATTTTAAAAATATAGGTTGCAGGAATGAAAAGTTCTGCAATTTAGCTTTTAAGAATTCAAGTCCTTTACTGCCCATTTTATATCGGGAAATTGTGCCCAGCATCATCGTAGTGTAATTTGCACACGTTATAATAAAATTAAGCTTATGAATATACAAGTGCACTTTAGGCTAGTGTAAAAGGCCAGTTATAAGATTCAACATTGTGTGATTCAGCTCGGGATTTGGTGATAAGGATCTCTACTTGATTTCCTGGCCCATAGTTTCGCCTACTGCACCAGTGCCAGCCATCCTGCCACACAGATTTGCCCTTGTGTCAAACATTAAGGAGGTGCTGAAAATTTTGCAGTAGAGGTAAATTTCAACTTGTGGCATATGTACTGATACCCTACACTTGCCCTAATTTTCAATTGCAACACTAGGATTTAAAGAAAAAGACCAGAGGTGAACTCCACAATCTCACATGCCATAAAGCTGATCCCCACCTTAAGCATCTTTGGAGTGAATGGCACTAGAGAGATATTTTAACAGTCGGCTGCTTTTTAGCTCCAGTCTGTATAACTCAGAGAATCGTTTTGCAAGAATTGTAATTTTAAAGCAATTAAAAAGATGATAACCTTCAACCTCTTTCTGAAGGATATTAAAATTTAAGAGGAAAACCTACTGTAGTTATGGAAATAGCACATTCAGTGCCACCTACTGATGATGCAAATATATTTTGGTTTATTGGTACATTTTTTTTAAACAGACCACTTCCTGCTAACAGCTAATGAGCAGTGAAATACTGTGTGACATGCTTTGTTCCGCCATTCAGTTTGGGGAAAAAAAAAACCTACAGGGCTCATGAGCGTTGCTTTAGCGGATACAACATTTGCTTTAAAAAGTTTATATTGAAAGTGGTACTTTGAATGCAGCTTGAGATGATCCATCAACGTCCTAGACACGTAATGGCGCCTCTTCAAAGGTCATTTTTATTAATCGTTTGGTGGATGTCCACAGTACAAGGTTGGAACTTTTTACAATTGTCAGTAACTTTTTTTTAAACTCCAAGCAGTATGAAAGAGATTTTTACAAATAGTTTGTTACCACAACTATAGAATCATAAAATTTTCAACATAGAAGGAGGCCGTTTGACCCTTCATGTCCGTGCTTGCATTTGCTCCACATTGTAACTTCTGCCCTTCTGTTTGACGTTAGAATAATCTTTGCTAATACACGGTAAAGGCCTTGTTTTGTGGCACACAAGTATTTGTGTAGAATTATGTTGTATGAATGATTCATGAAAACTAATTGATTGTTATCTCATATTTTATAGGTGTGTAGAAAATATTACAACTGATTAATTTTGTGTTCACCCCTCCTTCTGAATATGATCAGTCTGAATTTATAACAAAACTACTTTATGAAAAGTTGAATCAAAATTTGTGTTCCACTGAAGTGTAACTCACAAAGCAGCTGAACTAAGTTGTAGAATCATAGAATTTTATAGCACAGAAAGAGGCCATTTGGCCCATTGCACTTGTACTGGCTTTCTGAAAGAGCTATACAACTGGTCTTATCCCTTTCCTTTTCCCTGTACCCTCTTAAAATGTTCTTTTTCAAAAATGTATCCACTTCCCTATTATGAATTCTGCTTCTAAAGGACATTCAATTTCCTAACAACCTTCTGCATTAAAAAATGTTACTAACCCCTTCCTTTGGTGCTGATCTTAAATTTATGCCCTTTTATTACACACTCGCCAACCTCTGGAAGTAATTTTTCCCTATTTATCTTATCAAAACCTTGCATAATTTTTACCATCAGCAGATCTGCTCTGAACCTTTTTCTGTCCTATTGTAAAGAGCCCCAGTTTCTCTAGTCTCCCTTCATAACTAAAGATTCTCATCTTTGGTATCATTTTAATGAAACTCTTGTGCACCATCTCCAAGATCTTGACATTTGTTCCTATAGTAACGTATCCAAAACTGGGTAGTACATTCTAAATGTAGACTAATCGACAACTTGTATATCTTTAGCATTACTTCTTTGCTTTTGTACTCTACACCTCTTTCTATAAAACCTAAGATCTCTCATCCATTTTAACAGCTTTATCAACTTGTTCTCCCACTTTTAAAGATTTGTGCCTCTGAATCCCTATGTCTCTCTGCTCCTCTACTCCTTTTAAAGTTTTGCCATAGAGTGTATATTTCCTCTCCTTATTCATCTTCCCAAAATATGTCACATTTCTCTGCATTAATTTTCATTTCAGATCTATCTGCCCAATGCATGATCTCATCTGTGTCTTTCTGAAGTTGCTTACAGTCCTCTTCATGGTTAATCACACTATTTTTGTGTGGGCTGCAAATGTTTTCATTGTGCCCCTATACCCAAGTCCAGATCATGCATATATATTGAGAAGAGTACTGACCCAGGGGGACACCATTGTTTATATATCTCCAGTCTTAAAAATATCCATTAACCACTACTCTTTGTTTTCTGTCTTTTAGCCAACTCTTAATCCTTGCTGCCTCAATCCCTTCAATACTACGTGCATTAATTGTATTAGCAAACCTCTTACTTTATCGAGCGCCTTTTGAAAATCCATATCCACGGCATCCGTTGCATTTTCTTTATCAATTTGCTCCATTATTTCCTCAAAGAACTCTATTACTTGACAATTAACCAATGAAAAAGATCTGTATTTAAAATGCACAAGATGGTTGGACTACCAATATTTTCCAGTAGAAAATCAAAGTACACCGTCCTCAACAGCTTCTACCATATTTAGTTATGGAAACTTTTTTTTATAGACCTAAGCAGTATATAAAAAACATTACAACTAATTAACCTTCACCCAACAATTTATATTTCATGAAGTATCCAATAAATATATAGTCATTTTTATTTTTTTTTGTCAATTTTAGGGTACAATCAAATCAGGTGTCAACTAAAACTCTCTTATTCAAAATCCACAATCTATGCAGTGGAAGGTAGTGTGTTTTCTCTCTTATGCAATGCTAACTACTGTGAGAAGAGTTCCTCTAAACCAGAATTAAATTGGTGTAAGCAGACATCAAAAGGTTGCACGTTGCTACCTCAGCTGATTGAATTTGTCAATCGGACCACACACATCTCACGCTTTGGGTCCGGTACAATGACTTCTTCCCTTCGGATTTCTCCTGTTCACATTAACCACGGTGGAGTTTATCAGTGTCAGGGCCAGCTTCCCAGCTACAGTCCAGCCACAGTGATGGGTCACATGATAACAGTTTTGGTGATTGGTAAGTGTGAAAACATTGGGCATAACAAGGTATCATTTTAAGCTGGTTTTAAAGCGTAATAATGTAGCACTGTATTACTAAAAATCTACTCTCAAAAAAAATCCTTTAAATACTTGGCAATTATTGTTGCAATCGTCAACCAAGAATATAAGGTACAATACAAACTAAGCTAAAAGCTTTCAGTCCAGTCATATCTGAAACTCTATGAACCATGTATGTCTACTGCACATATCTGCTATGTAACCACCAGTGCAGAGGTGTCCATGTTTAAGAACTTTGTTGGCGATGGAGGAGCCTGTATTTCTCCATTTAGCTGATAGCTGACAGCAGCTGTATAAGTGGTTTATCTCCTGTGCATTCTTCTATAAATGGAGTTCAGATCACATGTGATGCATCTGTGAAATTAATATGATAGGTATAGTAGCTCTGGCAACTTTTACATGGTGTATGCTGTACCAAAGCAATGGTCATATACTAATTTAGTTTAAGATGTGAGATATCCTTACAAAGTCAAATTGAGATGCCTGTATTTGTATTTATGAGTAGGTGGAGTGATTTAGCACCTTTAATGTTTATAATGATTATCTAGGTCATTTAATACCGGAAGTTCTTATTTAAAATCAGTTCCCTTTAAAAGGTAATTAAAGCTATTATCATAGATTATTCGGTAACTGGTAAACACTCGTGAACTGTTGAATTTCCAAACCTATAGCACCATTATCAAAGTTATAAATGTTTATAAAAATAAACACTGAAATGTAAATATACTCCACAACTAGATGAGTCACACTTAAATTAGCCTTGGCATCCTGCTCCAGCTTTGTTAACCTTATCAGATTCATGACCACAAGTACCTCTGAAACATTGCCTGCTTCCTTCTCTACATCTCCACACCACTGCTGAGACCCTAATCGATGCCTTTATCACCTTGAGACTTGTCTGCTCCAGTGTTCTCCTTGCTAGCTTCCTAACCTCCACCCTGCACTAACTGTAACTTATTCAGAACACTGCGACCCATGTCCTCTCCCTGATGAATTCCTGCACTCCAATCGCCACCATCCTTACAATGCCCCACTGTCTTCTCATGCCCTAGCAGTCTGATTATAAGATCCACAATCTCATTTCCAAATCCTCAATGGCTTTGCCCCACCTTATGTCTGTGATTTCCTCCAGCTGAACGTCCCTGTATATGACCTAAGCTCCTCTGACTGGATTATTCCTCATTCCCCAATTCCTCTGCTTCAGCATCAGCAGCCATTCTTTCAGCCACACTGTCCCTGTCTTCTGGAACTCCTTCCCCAAAACCCTCCACCTCGCTACCTCCCTTCTTTCGAACACCCTCGTAAACCATCCTCTTTGACTGAGATTTCATTCCTCCCCAGCTTCTGTTTTCCCCTTTGTCCTCCCCTCTTCACTGACAAGTACTCTGAGACATTTTCTATGTGAGAGACGCTATAGAAATATAAGTAGTTAAATTCAATAATTGAGGGTGATGTCTCCAATACTTAGTCTGTGTTACATTAACCTCATGTTCTCAGACACAAAAAATGCAAATTATTTAATCTTATGATCACAAATAGTTTTATTTTTGAATCCTAAGAATTCAAGATGATTGTTCCCAATTCCAAAATGGAAGGACTAAGAGGAGGTTCCCTAAAGCTTCAGTGTATTGTGAAATTTGATGAACATTTGAATAACACACTCACAGTATTTTGGACAAAGGATAATGAAAACTGTAGCCAGTCATTGGCAATAAACGGAGACAATTTCAGAAACCAAACAGTGGCAGCAGACAAACGTGATTTTAGACTTACTCTCTCCAACCTCCAAAATGAAGATGCTGGAGTTTACTACTGCTGTGCTATTACATATTTGTCGTCACAGATCATTGCAACGGGTTCGATAAATGTGCAAGTTCATGGTGAGTTACATTCATTTTACTAGTACATTAAAAAAATACACACCTTCCAGTTCCACATATTAATACAATATTGCTGTCAGTCACTCAGGTATCTGTGCTTTCAGTTAACATTTCTGTATATGAGAAATGTCATGTCTTGTCTAGTCTCACATCTTCATTTGTTATGCTATCAATCACCGATATTTCGATTGGAATGTAAAAATATGTTGCATTCTCTATGATCTATGGGTACATTTTATTTTTATTTTTCTTAGCTTAAGACTAGTTTTTAAAGTGCAAGTTTGAATGATAGAGGAATAAATCTTTTTATATCAAGAATGTACGATAGCACCAGCTACAGAAACATAACATGAGCAGAGTGTGAATCAATTGAGTCGGAGGAGCAGATCGTTCCGGAGCACTGGTTCTGTTGGGAACAGCAGTTTGGTTTGAGTGGGAGCCTCACTTCCCTGGCATCCAACCATTCCTGCTCATCCTCTACTCTTCTTCCAAATAGCTTAAATATATTCAGACCGCGGAGCATCACCCACTGTTTAAGGTGGATCTCATTGGAAGATCTGAGCTTGGACAAGGCATGGGGAGATGGAGGAGTAAACCCAGTGTGATGAGGAATCAGGGCTGGAGGCTGGGAGAAGATCAGAAGCAGGAATGAAAGGAATGGAAAGTAGCAGCATAGGAAGCTGAATAGTTGGTCTCAATCTTGGGAACAAAGAAATCCATGAGTTCTTCCCTTGATGTTGGAAGTAAGGATAGAGAGGCAGAGAATAGAGATTTGAAGAGTAAGTTGGCCGTGTAGAAGAGGAGCTTTGGATTGTCCATGCCCCCCAGGAAGATCCTGGAGTAGTAGGAAATTTTGGCTGAGGAGAGCAAGGCACATTACTGCGTCATGTGGTCAAACCAGATGTGATGAATGATCCGACCAGTTGTGTGTCAGGTACGCTCAAGATTACAGTCCTCTGACTTGAGGGAGCAACGATGGGGACGTTATCGGTGGAATGACTATGATGAGAGACAGTGACTGATTTGGTGGGAATGAGGGCTTTGAAGACAGGTGCGAGGGAGTAGTATAGCAGGTCAGCAGCAGCAGAGGTGTTATGAGGGGTTAAGGACCAGAGGAGAGGGAATTAGGAGCTGAACTCTGGACAGTTTTTTCCCTTCCCTGGTCATTAAGCCCACTCAGATCAGTTAACTCAGCATGGACCACGGATTGAATCTGCAACTTTCCAGGCCTGTGTGACTCAGGTAGTTGCTGGATTCACCTACTGAGCCATTGAGAGAGTCAATAATTAAAAGTTAAATTATTCCTGCAACGAATAGTTCAGGCATAAATATCCAAAATAGAATACTTTGTGGAAGTTGGTGATATGTTTTTTCTTCTAAATAAGGTTTTTTTTTGGTTCTCTGTCTCTCTCAGGATATTGTGTGCCTGGTGTCTGGGAGGGGGGGGCAGATGAGGATCACGGTGTCCAGAATACACATTGACAATATAGGACAAGCTCAATGGACCAGCTGGTCTTTTCCTTTCCTTCGTTTTCGTATGTCTGCATATGTGGAAATATAAATCATAACTCATTCACAGTGAAATGAATATATTGGTGGAATTGTTTCAAAAATCACATCACCTTTAAGAATGCCCGACAGCAGGGGTGTCCAGATGACGTATCACGTACTAGCGAGTGGTCCATGCATGATTAAATTGCTCTTAGGTCAAGCAGAATCATGATTAAACAACATATGCAATTCCCAGTCTCTCTTGTACTTCTGGGAGTTGTTGGGCTAAGCCAATTCCATCTTTTTCACTTCTGTCTCCCTTATCTCCATTTCTGTCTATCTTCCTCCATTACTTCAGCAGTTTTTTTTGGAACAGTTTAATTCAATAAGGCACTTCGCAGGGCTAGAGATTACACTCCCCTCCCACCCTACGGAGTTGGGTGGGATGATGAATGGGAGATTAAATAATTTGTGCAGATTCTACCTTAAAACATGTCCTACATGGAAGCAGAAATGGCACTCGATGTTATTCATCAAAACTTGTGAAGGGTTGTAAACCATGCTAACCCTCAAAATTTAAAATGTTTTCACGGAAAATTTGTTCACCTTTACATCATTACTATTTTCTTATTGTTCCAGCACTCACCTATGATCTGTTAAACTTTTTTCCGCTCATCATCTGCAAAGCTATCGCCTTAGTGGTTATTATGGCAGTTGGCCAAACTTGGGTTTATAAACGGAAACGGTAAGAACAAAAGCAAGTGTGATATTTCTTCCACAAATGGCAATTGATACTAGCTCAATTGCTAAATTTGAATCTGAGATAGAAAGCTTTTTGGCAACCAAAGGTATTAAGGGATATGGGCCAAAGTCAGGTATATGGAGTTAGATCACAGATCAGCCATGATCTTATCAAATGGCGCAGCAGGCACGAGGGGCTGATTGGCCTACTCCTGTTCCTATGTTCCTAAAGAACTCACAACCGTCAAAGGGACTTAATCTGTAATTGTTCTGTTTATGAGAAAAAAAACTTGCATTTATATAATAGCACCTTTCACAACCCCAGGATGTCCAAAAGCATTTCACAGCTAATAAGTACTTTTTAAACAGTGATCATTTTAATTTAAAGAAACACAGTAGCCACTTTGCATACAGCAAGGGCCCACAAACAGCAATGAAATACATGATTAGACAATCTGGTGATGGTTGAGGGATAAATGTTGGCCAGGACACCAAGAGAACTCCTCTGCTCTTCAAATAGTGCCACAGGATCTTTTATAAGCACCAGAGAGGGTAGACAGGGCTTTGGTTCTACATCTCATCCAGAAAGCAGCACTTCTGACAGTGTAGCAATCCTGCCGTACTGAACTGAAGTGCCAGCCTAGATAATATGTTCAATTCTCTGGAGTGGGACTTGTTCTCACAACCTTCTGACTCAGAGGCAAGGGAGCTACCACTGATCCAAGGCTGACACTTTGGGGTTCACAAAAGGAAGATTTTATAGATAAGTCATGGTGGTCTAGTTCTAAAATGGATTTCTGTCCCTTTTCTAAAATCTAAAATGGCTGCTCAGAGACGTGTTGCCTGACTTACAGCCGGTCCACAACCATCTCAATTTGACGTTTTTAAAGTGTCAAAGCAGCACTGCATCTGCCATAGCACTATAATAATTCCCTGACAAGACAACTTGTTTGCTGAATAAAATAGGTGAAAAGGGCATTATTGATACACCCCTGGCCTTTAATTAAAAAGTTTTTAAAAGTTCTATGTATCTTTTCAAAGTACCGAGCTAAGGATCTAAGAAAACTTTAGACAAAGCTCCTATTGGTGAACATAAGGTGATTTTTATTGAAACTCATTACAAGAAAATTCAAAGTTTTTAGAGGATTTACTATGCTTACAAAAATCAAAAGTTATTTGAAATGATTTTGCCTAAAAATGTTGTGATTGACCATATGGACAATTCCATTTTCATCCTGTCTTATGGAAGTGCTTTGCCAGTGCACCCATGAAGTATACTGTGCCAGGTTTTTGTTCCTGTTTGCCCTGCCCTGCTTTTTAGTGACATGTGAAAGGCATTTAATTTTATCTTTAAGGGTTAATCGCCCCTTTATTTGTGATGTACCAGTACTGAACTCTCAGCAATGAGCAAACTGAAGATGGGAAATGAATTCACTCAGATCTTATCTGTGCCTAATGACCCAAATCTGGTAGATTTTACAGACTATGAATACCAGAGAGACAGATGTGTGTTCCTATTGAGGCAGTCACTGAATATAATTATACTTTATTAAAAGCAGTCAACACTTAAAAAAAAATTCTGAAAAACGCAGGATTCTTAGGCAGTGAAGACCCTCCGATTTGTTCCATTCTGTAGAATCGAATTTCTAATGACCACAGAGGCAGTTATAATACAATTGGACCCACGCAGATTAAGATGTTAAATTGTGGACAGTCCGAATACTAGTGCATGCCAGGTGCATGAGCACATATTCACCCAAAGATGGCTTAGTGACTTTTTTTAAACCAAATTTTGTAGTCTTTGCTACATAGAAATGTTGGTTATTGTACACATCATGCTAATGAATCAATTTTGATTTTTAATTTTTAAGAACATGTTTAGCAATTGGGTATATCTTTGTTTCACCTGATGCAGAAAAGGGAATAAAATATATTACTTTGTTTCAGACAATGGCAGAAATCTGAAGATGCATCACCAGAGTCCTGTGAAGAAGGAAATGAATAAAAACCTTGTCTGTTAGAAATGCTGCAGCACTTGGCATAGGTGCCAGTTGGGATCATAGATAAATTGTTTCACACATTCACTTTAATACTTGTGTTTTATGCATGTTTTGCAATCTGCTGTAAATCTTTCTAGTCATTTTTGGAATACTCTCAGTAGGTCACAACATAAACACAGATGAAGGAAATCATACCAATGGAAAGGAAAATTTGTCGGGGCGTATAGTGGGCAGCCAGTCTGCTACTGCCTGTTTTCCACCACCACGAAAGTTAGAATGAGCCATTAAATCTCAAAAATATATATATACATGTGTCATGGTCAATTTCCAGGCAAAAAATGCAACGAATAAGGATAATGTTACTCCAAATATCATACAGTTTGCTTTAGCAGTGAATAATAACACAAAATATTTATATATATATATATATATCTTTCTTTCCGAGATCACAAACATTTGCTGCCAATTTGCTCCCATGCCACATGACAACAGCCCTGAGATAACTTCCTGCTTAGTGAGGTACCTGGCCATGACTAGGCCTTTCTCAAAAGCCATGCAGCTGAGCTCAGGAGTTCAGCCGTGGCTCAGTGGGTAGCACGCTTGCCTCTGAGTCAGAAGGTTGTGGGTTCAAGACCCACTCCAGAGACTTGAGCACAAAATTTAGGTTGACACTCCAGTGCAGTACTGAGGGAGTGCTGCATTGTCGGACGTGCCGTCTTTCAGATGAGACGTTAAACCGAGGTCTCGTCTGCCCTCTCAGGTGGATGTAAAAGATCCCAAGGCACTATTCGAAGAAGAGCAGGTGAGTTCTCCCTGGTGTTTTGGCCAATATTTATATCTCAACCAACATCACTTAATGACTAGATAATCTGTTTTTTTTATCACATTGCTGTCTGTGGGACCTCGCTGTGCGCAAATTGGCTGCCGCATTTCCTACATTACAACTGTGACTACACTTCAAAAGTACTTCATTAAAGCTGCAAAGCACTTTGGGACATCCTGAGGTCATGAAAGATGCTATCTAAATGCAAATCTATCTTTCTTTCAGTGGTATTGGGATTCAAACTTCTACCACTCTCTGCCTTGGCTTTGTACATGGGTACTGTGATACACTGTGCTGCTTAACTTTTTTTCTTTTATTCATCCTTTAATGCCTCTGTGTATGCAGGTAAAGTAATGCAGTGTCAGTAATAATGGAACACTGCAAAAGTTTGCAATGTACTACATTATAGTACAGCAAAGTAAATGAGATTTTAAATTTGTTGTTTCTGGATGTGTCATGATTCTGAAGAGTAAGACTGAACATATGTATTTCTGTTTACACTGGAATTCTGGAAGCTTAGTTACATCCAGTGCTTATTACTGTGGCTGTTTTCTGCCAGCAGTAGCTTTGCACATAATAAGTTCAAAGAAATGTGAGGCCTCCAACAAAGGTTGTCTTTCATCTCCAACTTGCAGGCACAAAGCCTATTAAAATGACCTAAACACAGAAACACAGGCTGGTTAGGTTAGGCAGAAGGCACTTCAGACACCCAGGTAAGAAAAATCGGTCATGTGGCTTTTGGCTGAAATGCTAAATTTTTGTTGTCTGACGATCCAGAAACACTAGTGTCACAGCACTGGATCCCCAACAGGGAACTGTGAGTAAAAAGTACAGCCACTGAACTTTCTTTCCCATTTAAGTTTTGGAAGTGTGAAATGATAATAGAACAGACTACACCATCCAAATGGTGCCCTGGCATCCTCCTCGAGCCTACACAGTTTGTGGATCATAAATCCAAGTCAGGAAAAAGTACCAAAAATAATTTTACTTTCACGTCATTTTAATGCAATTATTATGACAGCCAATTCTGTAATTTGAACCAAAGTGGTGTTTAGTCCGGATCTGAAATGCTCACGACAAAAACATGTTACACTGTGCAATGTCTCAAAGAATGTATTGAAAACATATCTTTAAAGATTATTAAGAATCCCCCACCATCAACATCCTGGGGATCACCATTGACCAGAAACTTGACTGGACCAGCCACATAAATACTGTGGCTACAAGAGCAGGTCAGAGGCTGGGTATTCTGTGGTGAGTGACTCACCTCCCGACTCCCCAAAGCCATTCCACCATCTACAAGGCACAAGTCAGGAGTGTAATGGAATACTCTCCACTTGCCTGAATGAGTGCAACTCCAATAACACTCAAGAAGCTTGACATCATCCAGGACAAAGCAGCCCGCTTGATTGGCACCCCACTCTTTCCACCACCGGCGCACCGTGGTTGCAGTGTGTACCATCCACAGGATGCTCTGCAGCAACTCGCCAAGGCTTCTTCGACAGTATCTCTTAAACCCGTGACCTCTGCCACCTAGAAGGACAAGATGTGGAGATGCCGGTGATGGACTGGGGTGGACAAATGTAAGGAATCTTACAACACCAGGTTATAGTCCAACAAATTTATTTTAAAATCACAAGCTTTCGGAGATTATCTCCTTCGTCAGATGATTGAATGAAAAGGTTCTCAAATCGCATATCTTATACGATGTTGGGACAGCATCACACCAATCAAAAGGTGTCGTTGTTATTCAAACAGGCCAGTCACGGAGAACAGCACGTCCCAGTACACTCGATATACATTGTGTCTTTTACACAGGCAGGCAGAAAGAAACTTAAAATGGCAGAGAGAGAGAGAGAGAATTTTAAAAAACATATAAATTTTTTCCCCCTTTTTGCTGGTGGGGTTACGTGTAGCGTGACATGAACCCAAGATCCCGGTTGAGGCCGTCCTCATGGGTGCGGAACTTGGCTATCAACTTCTGCTCGACGATTTTGCGTTGTCGTGTGTCTCGAAGGCCGCCTTGGAGAACGCTTACCCGAAGATCGGTGGCTGAATGTCCTTGACTGCTAAAGTGTTCCCCGACTGGGAGGGAACCCTCCTGTTTGGCGATTGTTGCGCGGTGTCCGTTCATCCGTTGTCGCAGCGTCTGCATGGTCTCGCCAATGTACCATGCTCCGGGGCATCCTTTCCTGCAACGTATGAGGTAAACAACGTTGGCCGAGTCACAGGAGTATGAACCATGTACCTGGTGGGTGGTGTCCTCTCGTGTGATGGTGGTATCCGTGTCGATGATCTGGCATGTCTTGCAGAGGTTGCCGTGGCAGGGTTGTGTGGTGTCGTGGACGCTGTTCTCCTGAAAACTGGGTAACTTGCTGCGAACGATGGTCTGTTTGAGGTTGGGTGGCTGTTTAAAGGCGAGCAGTGGAGGCGTGGGGATGGCCTTAGCGAGGTGTTCGTCGTCATCGATGACATGTTGAAGGCTGCAGAGAACATGGTGTAGTTTCTCCGCTCCAGGGAAGTACTGGACGACGAAGGGTACTCTGTTGGTTGCGTCCCGTGTTTGTCTTCTGAGGAGGTCTATGCGATTCTTCGCTGTGGCCCGTCGGAACTGTCGATCGACAAGTCGAGCGTCATATCCCGTTCTTACGAGGGCGTCTTTCAGCGTCTGTAGGTGTCCATCGCGTTCCTCCTCGTCTGAGCAGATCCTGTGTATTCGTAGGGCCTGTCCATAGGGGATGGCCTCTTTGACGTGGTTGGGGTGGAAGCTGGAAAAGTGGAGCATCGTGAGGTTGTCCGTGGGCTTGCGGTAGAGTGAGGTGCTGAGGTGCCCGTCTTTGATGGAGATTTGTGTGTCCAAGAAAGAAACCGATTCTGAGGAGTAGTCCATGGTGAGTTTGATGGTGGGATGGAACTTGTTGATGTTATCGTGTAGTCTCTTCAGTGATTCTTCGCCGTGGGTCCATAGGAAGAAAATGTCGTCGATGTATCTGGTGTATAGTGTTGGTTGGAGGTCCTGTGCAGTGAAGAAGTCGTGCTCGAACTTGTGCATGAAAATGTTGGCGTATTGGGGTGCGAATTTGGTCCCCATGGCTGTTCCGTGTGTTTGGGTAAAGAACTGGTTATTGAAGGTGAAGACATTGTGATCCAGGATGAAGCGGATGAGTTGTAGGATGGACAAGGGCAGCAGGCACATGGGAACACCACCACCTGCACATGCCATCCAAGTCACACACCTAATGGTTCACTAATGTCCTTCAGGGAAGGAAACCTGCTGTCCTTACCCGGTCTGACCAAAATGTGACTCCAGACCCACAGCAATGTGGTTGATTCTTAATTGCCCTCTGAAATGGCCTGGCAAGCCACTCAGTTGTACAATCTCGCAAAAAAAAGTCATAAGAATAAAACCGGACGGACCACCCGGCATCGGACCACTAGGCACCGGCCACGACAAAGGCAAACCAAGCCCAGTCAAACCTGCAAAGTCTTCCTCATGAATATCTGGGGACTTGTGCCAAAATTGGGAGAACTGTCCCACAGACTGGTCAAGCAACAGCCTGACATAGCCATACTCTCAGAATCATACCTTTCAGCCAATGTCCCAGACTCTTCCATCACCATCCCTGGGCATGTCCTGTCCCACCAGCAGGACAGACCAACCAGAGGTGGCGGTACAGTGATATACAGTCAGGAGGGAGTGGTCCTGGGAGTCCTCAACATTGACTCTGGACCCCAAAAAATCTAATGGCATCAGGTCAAACATGGGCAAGGGAACACCTGCTGATTACCACCTACCATCCTCCCTCAGCTGAGGAATCAGTCCTCCTCCATGTAGAGCACCACTTGGAGGAAGCACTGAGGGTAGCAAGGGCACAGAATGTACTCTGGGTGGGGGACTTCAATGTCTATCACCAAGAGTGGCTCGATAGCACCACTACTGACCGAGCTGGCCGAGTCCTGAAGGACACAGCTGCCAGACTGGGCCTGCAGCAGTTGGTGAGCGAACCAACACGAGGGAAAAACCTACCTGACCTCGTCCTCACCAATCTACCTGTCGCAGATGCATCTCTCCGTGACAGTATTGGTAGGAGTGACCGCCGCACAGTCCTCGTGGAGATGAAGTCTCGTCTTTGCACTGAGGACACCATCCAACGTGTTGTGTGGCACTACCACCGTGCTAAATGGGATAGATTCAGAACAGATCTAGCAGCTCAAAACTGGGCATCCATGAGGTGCTGTGGGCCGTCAGCAGCAGCAGAATTGTATTCCAGCACAATCTGTAACCTCGTGGCCTGGCATATTCCTCACCCTACCTTTATCAACAAGCCAGGGGATCAACCCTGATTCAATGAGGAGTGTGGAAGAGCATGCCAGGAACAGCACCAGGCGTACCTAAAAATGAGGTGCCAACCTGGTGAAGCTACAACTCAGAACTACATGCATGCTGAACAGCAGAAGCAACATGCTATAGACAGAGCTAAGCGATTCCACAACCAACGGATCAAATAAAAGCTCTGCAGTCCTGCCACATCCAATCGTGAATGGTGGTGGACAATTAAACAACTAACAGGAGGAGGAGGCTCTGTAAACATCCCCATCTTCAATGATGGCGGAGTCCAGCACATGAGTGCAAAAGACAAGGCTGAAGCGTTTGCAACCATTTTCAGCCAGAAGTGCCGAGTGGATGATCCATCTCGGCCTCCTCCCAATATCCCCACCATCACAGAAGCCAGTCTTCAGCCAATTCAATTCACTCCACGTGATATCAAGAAACGGCTGAGTGCACTGGACACAGCAAAGGCTATGGGCCCCGACAACATCCCGGCTGTAGTGCTGAAGACTTGTGCTCCAGAACTAGCTGCGCCTCTAGCCAAACTGTTCCAGTACAGCTACAACACTGGCATCTACCCGAACAATGTGGAAATTACCCAGGTATGTCCTGTCCACAAAAAGCAGGACAAATCCAATCTGGCCAATTAACGCCTCATCAGCCTACTCTCAATCATCAGCAAAGTGACAGAAGGTGTCGTCGACAGTGCTATCAAGTGGCACTTACTCACAAATAACCTGCTCACCGATGCTCAGTTTGGGTTCTGACAGGACAAATCGGCTCCAGACCTCATTACAGCCTTGGTCCAAACATGGACAGAAGAGCTGAATTCCAGAAGTGAGGTGAGAGTGACTGCCCTTGACATGAAGGCAGCATTTGACCGAGTGTGGCACCAAAGAGCCCTAGTAAAATTGAACTCAATGGGAATCGGGGGAAACTCTCCGGTGGCTGGAGTCATACCTAGCACAAAGGAAGATGGTAGTGGTTGTTGGAGGCCAATCATCTCAGCCCCAGGACATTGCTGCAGGAATTCATCAGGGCAGTGTCCTAGGCCCAACCATCTTCAGCTGCTTCATCAATGACCTTCCCTCCATCATAAGGTCAGAAATGGGGATGTTCGCTGATGATTGCACAGTGTTCAGTTCCATTCGCAACCCCTCAGATAATGAAACAGTCCGTGCCCTCATGCAGCAAGTCCTGGACAACACCCAGGCTTGGGCTGATAAGTGGCAAGTAACATTCGCGCCAGACAAGTGCCAGGCAATGACCATGTCCAACAAGAGAGAGTCCAACCACCTCCCCTTGACATTCAACGGCATTACCATCGCCGAATCCCCCACCATCAACATCCTGGGGGTCACCATTGACCAGAAACTTAACTGGACCAGCCACATAAATACTGTGGCTACAAGAGCAGGTCAGAGGCTGGGTATTCTGCAGCGAGTGACTCTCCTCCTGACTCCCCAAAGCCTCTACAAGGCACAAGTCAGGAGTGTGATGGAATACTCTCCACTTGCCTGGATGAGTGCAGCTCCAACAACACTCAAGAAGCTCGACACCATCCAGGACAAAGCAGCCTGCTTGATTGGCACCCCATCCAAACATTCACTCCCTTCACCACTGGAGCACTGTGGCTGCAGTGTGTACCATCCACAGAATGCACTGCAGCAACTCGCCAAGGCTTCTTCAACAGCACCTCCCAAACCCGCGACCTCTACCACCTAGAAGGACAAGGGCAGCAGGCACATGGGAACATCACCACCTGCACATTCCCCTCCAAGTCATACACCATCCCAACTTGGAAACATATCACCGTTCCTTCATCATCACTGGGTCAAAATCCTGGAACTCCCTTCCGAACAGCTCTGTGGGAGAACCTTCACCACACGGACTGCAGCGGTTCAAGAAGGTGGCTCACCACCACCTTCTCAAGGGCAATTAGGGATGGGCAATAAATGCTGGCCTTGCCAGCGACACCCACATCCCATGAACGAATTTTAAAAAACCATCCTGACTTGGAAATCGATCGCCATTCCTTCATCATCGCTGGGTCAAAATCCTGGAACTCTCTACCCACCAGCACTGTGGGCGTACCTTCACCACAAGGACTGCAGCAGTTCAAGAATCTTACAACACCAGGTTATAGTCCAACAAATTTATTTGAAAATCACAAGCTTTCGGAGGCTTTCTCCTTCGTCAGGTGAATGTGGAAATGAAATCCTTGAATGTTTCGCATTTATAGTCAGAGAACAATACCTGGTGATTACAGATAATCTTTCCAACTGCCCGTTGTCAAGGCAATCAAAGTGTTCAGACAGACAGGTGTTACCTACAGGTGCACCGAATATACAAAAGGCCAGAACACAAAACAGAGAGAGAGAGGGAGAAACATTCTAAAGGAAGAGAAAGACAGAAAATGACCCGTTGTATTAAAAACAGATAACTTTTATTCACGCTACTCCTAACCCCACCAGCGAATAAAAGATATCTTTTTAATACAACGGGTCATTTTCTGTCTTTCTCTTCCTTTAGAATGTTTCTCCCTCTCTCTGTTTTGTGTTCTGGCCGTTTGTATATTCGGTGGTCCTGTAGGTAACACCCGTCTGTCTGAACACTTTGATTGCCTCGACAACGGGCAGTTGGAAAGATTATCTGTAATCACCAGGTATTGTTCTCTGAATATAAATGCGAAACGTTCAAGGATTTCATTTCCACATTCATCTGACGAAGGAGAAAGCCTCCGAAAGCTTGTGATTTTCAAATAAATTTGTTGGACTATAACCTGGTGTTGTAAGATTCTTTACATTTGCCAACCCCAGTCCATCACCGGCATCTCCACATCATGGCAGTTCAAGAAGGCAGCTCACCACCACCTTCTCAAGGGCAGTTAGGGATGGGTAATAAATGCTGGCCTTGCCAGCGATGCCCACATCCCACGAATGAATAAAACATTAGGAATAAGCAATAAAGTATTGAACATTGTAACTAAAATCCAGCAGTCAGAGAGTTAATTGAAAAGGTCTTGATTTTCCTGTAACTGAGTAAAATGTGTAACAGCAGAGCAGATATTGTCTGAGTTTAACAGATGAGTGGTATACACTAAATTAGGTCAAAACTCATTTCATGTCCAGTATGTAAAGATGCTAGAGATAAAATATGCTTCTGGGCAGTTGGACTGCAAAGTGAGAACAAAGCATGGGCAGTGTCTGTGGTTAGGAAATTATATGTAAAACCAGCCGCAGAATAATGTTCATCAGACACTGATAGTAGTATAACCAGCTCCCAAGTGCAGTGATCTTGCTGTGAAAATGACAGATTTAATCATACAGATAAATGGACCAAAATGTTCTTTAGAATTTGTGACTACACGCTTTCAAAAATAAGCATCTTTCATTTTTCACCCAAAAATGTCAAACCTCATATCACAGTTAGAAGAGCTAGTGTCATCTCCTGTGGCACCATTCACAGTAAGATGGAGCAGATATTGTTTTATAATGACAAGAGGGTTATAACATTAAATGCACAGTGTCACATGTTATAGTTGATCTTCTGTGGCGATACTCACAGACAAAAAAGGAAAAAACATTCTATCCAGTTTTGCTATTTTACTACAAATAATGAAAGAATCATATAAAAATAAGGACAAGGTATGACTTCAAATTGAAGACCAAATTACATCCCATGTCCAATTATCTCCCATCCCAGCCTACTTCACCTGAAGATTACTAGATTGATTCCTGGGATGAGAGGGTTGTCCAATGAGGAGAGATTGAGTAGAATGGGCCTGAATGCTCTGGAGTTTAGAAGAATGAGAGGTGATCTCATTCCCCTGGCTGGAGAGCCTAGAACTAGGGGGCCTAGTCTCAGGATAAGGGATCGGCCATTTAAGATTGAGATGAGGAGGAATTTCTTCACCCAGAGGGTTGTGAACCTATGGAATTCTCTACCCCAGAGGGCTGTGAATGCTGAGTCATTGAGTATATTCAACGCTGAGATCGATAGATTTTTGGACTCTAGGGGAATCTAGGGATCGGGCGGGAAAGTGGAGTTGAGGTCCCAGATCAGCTATGATCTGATTGAGTGGTGGAGCAGGCTCAAGGGGCCGCATGGCCTACCGCTCCTATTTCTTATGTTTCTTATTACACTTGGTCTCGATTCCTTATGTGCAACGCCACAGATCATCAGCAGGTATTATATTAAAAATCTTGTGTATGTGCACAATCCTGTCCACAAACTTCACTTCCTGTTGGTATGATTTTTGGTCAAGCTTATTATGTCACCATGTAACATGGAAAATCCTATGTATCAGCAATAATGAAAATTCACTCCGTAAACAGCGGCTGGTGCTGCAATTGCAGGCTGCGGCCACTAGGCGATGTTATAGCACCACTGCACCCTCTAATGCACTGAGAGATGAAGAGGGGTGGGAGGAGGTTCGTGTGGATCATAAACACCGGCATGGACCTGTTGGGCCGGATGGCCTGTTTCTGTGCTGTACATTCTATGTAAAAAAAATTCTTCTGATATTCTGTCTTTCTTAATTATTTCTGTCTCCTTTTCGTTGTCTTCCATACTTTCCCTCTTGCTATGCCCCTCACACACTTGTTTCTTTGGTATCTGTGGGTTTGTCTCTGACTCTCTTGCTCAATCTCTATTTATGTCTGTCTCCTCTCTTTTGCATCTTGCACTTTTTCTCCTGAATGTGTTTTTTTCTGTATATGTTTCATACCTCCTTCCTTTTCTTATCTGCCAAGGCCTTGACCCAGACTCAGAGCTCCAATAATCGCAGAAATTACTTGTTTCTTTCTGAAAGTGTGAGGTTGGGAGGAGACACTGTGTGTGTGTGTGTGTGTGTTTTATCTTGCTGCATTGCTCAAGGAAGCTAGAACTCAGGGTCTGACTTGGGAGAAGGTGAAAAACTGGATAGAAAGGCTATGGGGGCACCAGGGTCTAGGGATTCAGCTCTGGCTGTATTATTAATATTGATTCTGCATGTATTTACTAATTATTAGTGGGCTGCAGTTTTAGCTGTATTTATTATATTGTATTATTGTTGCTGTGCTCTGTTTTACACACACACACCACACACACACACACACACACACACAAAACTATTGGTAGGATATGGTTTTATTTGTATCCTTCTCTCCCTCTCTTCACCCTATCATTGGCAGCCGTGCCTTCAGCCATCCAGCCCCATGTTCTGGAATTCCCTCCCTAAACCCTTGCCTCTCCCTCTCCTCCTTCAAAACCCTCCTTAAAATCCACATATTTAATCAAACTCTTGGTCACCCTTCCGAATATCTCCTTCTTTGATTCAGTGTCCATTTTTGTCTGATTATACCGTAGGACACCCTGGGATGTTTTTCTACATTGAAGGCGCCATATAAATAGAGTTGTTGTTGTTGACTATTAAATTTAAAACAAACTGAGACAACTCAGCAGAACAGTTTAAAAAAATAGTTTATTCAGTGTAGTCACACATCCACTTCCATACAATCTTCATTAAAATTAGAGCGTCTCAAAAGACTCTCTCAAGCAATGGTGCAACATAAGTAAGCTGAACGTTGCCTGCCAATAGATTAAACATGTCTAATGGTCCACAATGCAGCCTATTTCCTTCAGTGAAAATTTTATAAATAAAGTTGGGCTGCACGAATTACTAACTATATATTTATCACTGCATTGGAAAGTACGATTTTGCCAGATGTAAAAATGGCAGTCTCCCAGTTGCTACTCGTTATATTTACAATTTGCAAACACATGGGAATATTCTCAGGCCCAGGAAATATTGGCAAGAAAGCCCACTGTAAATATTGGGAGCCTAGTAGCACATTGGCTACATAGCTAGGGTCTGGCTTTGTGCAGAGGGATGTCTAAGATAAATAAATCATTAAACATATTTTGAGTTTTCTTGTTTATAACATTATAAATTTAATCTTTAGTATTTAGGCTTGAAAAGCAAGAAGTTGAAGCAATTGGATTGTTCGATTTTATGCTCATTGCTCATTCTTCATTGGTATTTTATGCTACTTACCCAATAAATATTACTGCATCTAAATCAATCACACAAGTCAGTTGGATATTTGATTAGTACCCATACAGATCAGGAATGTTGAAGGTTCAATCCATTATCTGTGAATGAGTTGATCTCAGTCAAGACAATGTTGGAATGACAACAATTGACATCACCACCCCTTCCCTCCTGTTGATTGACCCTGCTGACACTCACTACCTGGACCTGAATAGCCACTTGGGTGAGGTATTGAAGGACTGCTGCCAATGTAATTGTCTTCAGGAGAGGTATTTGGAGGGGGGAAAAAGATAGAAAAATCACCAACTGAGCTGTTCTTGCACTCAAAGTTCACACTGTTGTGATGGGTCTATTGCAAACTGAGCTGACAGCATCTAGCTCAGGAGTAAAGATTCTTGATCTGAATGGGTCAGGCTACAATGTGTATTCATGGGAATGCACATCTAAGTAGTGATAGGGCATTAAGCAGTTTTTAACATGACGGTGTTTTGTTGGTAACTGTTGAATGGGATACAATTTTTTAATATAACTCTTTTCAAGTCTCTGTGAACACCAATATGTCCGCAGATGGAGGATCTATTTGTATTTGCATAGAATGTATCTCAATGCCTAGATTTTTATTTTCTGGATTCTTTCACAAGGTGCAACTTATTTATTTAAAATGATGCTTAGTTTTCTGTTTAATAAACTATATATAGTTTGTCTGGTGACTGAATGCTCACCTGTCCATTATGGTCAATGATTGGTGCCTGAAGGAGAACCCAGATGTATAAAGACTCGACCAAATAAATAAATGTATCGAGGACCACGGAATCTTATACCTCAGAGAACCAAACAGAATCTAACAAAATCCAGACCATAGCAGAGCTTATAAACATAAAAGGTTAAGTAATTTACTTATATTTAACCATGTTGTATTTAACTTTCTGAGGCCAAAAATCCATGGGGGCAGCATTCCAGAGTAAGTGGCAAGATGTGCCCGCAGGAACCTCCACTGCTGACCCTGGCAGACTTTCAGGGTCAGGAGGAGGTTCCCTAATTTTGTAATCTAAGGTAGGTGCTGATGCCACTGGGGGCACACCTCAGGTACCTGTTCAAAAAAGGGGAGAAGAACAGAGAGACCTGGGGGTCACCTCCTGACTCCCCAAAGCCTTTCCACCATCTACAAGGCACAAGTCAGGAGTGTGATGGAATACTCTCCACTTGCCTGGATGAGTGCAGCTCCAACAACACTCAAGAAGCTCGACACCATCCAAGATAAAGCAGCCCGCTTGATTGGCACCCCATCCACCACCCTAAACATTCACTCCCTTCACCACCGGCGCACAGTGGCTGCAGTGTGCACCATCCACAGGATGCACTGCAGCAACTCGCCAAGGCTTCTTCGACAGCACCTCCCAAACCCGCGACCTCTACCACCTAGAAGGACAAGGGCAGCAGGCGCATGGGAACAACACCACCTGCACGTTCCCCTCCAAGTCACACACCATCCCGACTTGGAAATATATCGCCGTTCCTTCATTGTCGCTGGGTCAAAATCCTGGAACTCCCTTCCTAACAGCACTGTGGGAGAACCGTCACCACACGGACTGCAGCGGTTCAAGAAGGCAGCTCACCACCACCTTCTCGAGGGCAATTAGGGATGGGCAATAAATGCCGGCCTTGCCAGCGACGCCCACATCCTGTGAACGAATAAAAAAAATAAAAAAAAATATACACAAATCTTTGAAGGTGGCAGGACAAGTTGAGAAGGCTGTTTAAAAAGCAAATGGGATCCTTGGCTTTATTAATAGAGGCATGAAGCACGAAAGCAAGAAAGTTATCCTAAACCTTTTTAAAACATTGGTTAGGCATCAGCTGGATTGTTGTGTTCAATTCTGGGCACCACACTTTAGGAAGGATGGCAAGGCTTAGAGAGGGTGCAGAAGAGATTTACTAAAATGGTGCCAGGGATGAGGGACTTCAGTTATGTGGAGAGACTGGAGAAGCTGGGGTTGTTCTCCTTAGAACAGAGATGGTTAAGGGGAGATTTGATAGAGGTGTTCAAAATCATGAATGGTTTTGATAGAGTAAATAAGGAGAAACTGTGGCAGAAGGGTCGGTAACCAGAGGTGATTGGCAAAAGAACCAGCGGCAACATCGGGAAGCATTTTTTAAGCAGCGAGTTGTTATGATCTGGAATGCACTGCCTGAAAGGGTGGTGAAAACAAATTTAATACTAACTTTCAAGAAGGGAATTGGATAAATACTTGAAGGGAAAAGATTTACAGGGCTATGGGGAAGGAGCAGGGGAGTGCGACTATCTGGATAGCTTTCAAAGAGTTGGCACAGGCACAATGGGCCGAATGGCTCCTCTGTGCTGTATCATACTATGAAACTACTACTACTATGAAAATGTGGCTTTGGAATGCCAGGTCGGGAGGTGACCACAAAACTACCTCCTATTCGGGAGTCCAGGTCACTACCCAGGTTTTGAAATCTAGATAGGACTGACCTGCCATTCAGTGGGCTGGTACACTAGGTCTCAACAAGAGTCTTGGCCATCAGTGATTAGTTTATAGGCCAGGGATGTAGAAAGTCCAGGTTGGGAGTCCACTCCCCCAGTCCTGCCCCTATCTACACTGTTGGCCTTGTTTGGGGTGGGTGGAGGCTCCACTCCATCAGCAAACTGTGGCAGAGGCTGGGACTCAACCTATCTGGGGCCTGGCCTACTTTGCTTCTCTTCCGCCACACTCACACTAGAATTACAGCAGGAGTCATCCAAAAGGACTGCAGATCTTTGGCCCCATGACAAAAAAAAATACATTTTTAGTTCTTTCTTTTGATGGCTCTTAAATCATGCAGATGTTGCAGAGCAGCAGCTTACATTGTGACCTTTCATTCAGTGTACCAGTATTTACTATCATTATACTTCTTTAATGGGGAGATTGCTTTCAAAAATGCATGTTTCAGTTGAAGGTCACTTGCCCTGAAAGTAGGCAATAATTAAATAAAACAAAGGAATTACATTGTAATGTAAACTAATTTTATTTTTTGTTCACATTCAAATGTTTTACTATGTAAAAAGTGTGGACGTCCACTTCTTCAATGACTAATACAAAGGTTCTTTAATATTGGAGGTTAAGGCCCAGCAAATTAGTGTGTTGTTTGGCATGTCGCAGGCTGCCCATGCTACTGGGTTTTGGGATGAAGTCTGATAATTTATGGGAATGGTGAATGAGCGAGGTGGGACAAGCTTCCTGAGTATGCGAAACCCCCTGACAGTATGTGGGGTACAGGGCAGGCATGTGATTAACATTCAGATTTGGAGCAGGGATCCCATAGTGAGACTCTGGGAGGAAAAAACTGGCCAAAGCCTTATGATGTTGAATTTGATCGTGTAGACCTGCACTATGTTGTTGCAGAGTGGAACAGTCTGGTACCTGAATATTGATGTTTTCATCAATTAATCCAATCTTTGCAATGGAACCTGCAACAAACATATCATATAGAAGATAAGATTATTTTTTAAAAACAAAGTTCATATTGTGAGGTAAATCGAAACACTCTGTGCCACAGAAATGAAACAGGGGTTTATAGATACCCAATCCACAAATTCCCAATCTTAAGCTAGCTGTGTGGGAAGGTTCCAAGTGAAAGCCAGACATTTCTGCATAAGTAGTTATGGAATAATTAATGAAAGGAGTGAAGGAATTATTCTAGGTTTCTCTTGCACACCTCCTGGTATAACATCGGTCTCTAGCCTGGCCTCTTTGCTAGGGAAGGTGCTCCTAAATGGGAAGTGGAAAACCAGCCAGGGTTCCCACCACTGATTTCTGTTTACTGATGTTTGCTGGAAAATACATGTGTGAATTTTGGATGAGGACAGGTTCAGGCATAGCTGTGATGCCCTCTACTGTTGAATAGTTTACAAACACACTCCTTTCAGGTTCACACATCAAGAATGGCCACTTGGGCAGGGTACCAAAACAGATTAGGCAGCCCAGGAACAATTTGTCATGAAGATAGAGTCTTTGTCCTGTATCAAATAGGAAACATTTCTGTACTTTATGTCATACAGTTTTGAAATAACTAGAGTTAAGATGGAAGTTGACTTCAAATGTCCAGCTTCAAGATGGAGGCCTAGAGACAAATGGTCTATGGGACCAGACCAGGTTTTTAATCTCTAAATTAGTCAAGGTACAGAGGCTTTGTTGTAGGTGCAAATGAAATGATACATGGTTAGAGCATTAATAGATATGCAAGACCTGGGTGAGGTGGTAAACAACCTGCTAGTCAATTCATTCTATACATAATATGCTACACTGTATCCTTGATCTTGGTTGATTGACAGCCTTTGGACTTGATAAGTATTGGAGATTTTTCTTGAGTCTTTAGTTCAGTTCATTTGTGAAACTAAAGTATTCTACTAGGAGTTTCTTATTGATTCTGTGAATTATCTTATTTGTAAATAAATCTGACCACAGTCTACTCCTGTTAATTTACAGTTGCTAAATTCGAATTTTGGGATAATTCATTTTTTTAAGTGATAAATAAGCCTCCTGTGCTGTGTTATTCCAATTGCTTAATTTGAAATAACTTGGATTTTTTTTTAGTTCAAAACGCAATTTTGAATTGTCAAGGGTAGACAGTATGCAACCTCTGACCAGTATTTCCAGGACTTGAACTAACTAACCAGTGGTCCCAAAAAAAACCCCCAAATCTTTGTAATATGTCCTTTTTGTGGAGTCAAGAAGAAGCTGTTGGCCCCTCTCGTCCTCTCCTGATCGCCTCCCCTTTCCATCCCTCTCGGACTTACTTGTTGGCTACGGCGCCGGCCAAAATTGGTGATGGTGGTCCACAGATCACCTGAATGATGGGTGATGAGGCCCAAAGATGAATTTAAGAGTCTCCTCGGGCTTCTCCATTCTAGTGCGCCGCCGGAATCGCGGCCGGTTTCGGGCGCCAACAAATTTAAGCTCCTGTGACTCCTAATAACTGCCAATATTTTTTCAGAATTTTGACACGTGTACCTGGACGTTGGTTGGTGCTGTCCTAAATGCTGATAGTACCAAAGACATCAGGAAAGACTGCAGTCTGCGCCAACTGGATCAAGTCTTCTAGATTTTACAGACCGCCTGCTTATCAGATTGACGTTATGCTCATGAGTTAGCATTACATTCAGACACTAAACCCAATTGAATTTTTGCCTGGCCTAAATAGAAGTGCATTTTTTACTCTCACTGTCGACAAAGCTTGCATCTGGCCGCTTGGTATCTCTCAGGATGGATACACAATATTGGAGATAGCAACAAAATGATGTCTCTGTCAATTGAAAGGTGATAGCGTAATGAAAGGAGTCAATGTATGTGCATTCCTGCTAGTATTGAGTGTGATCCCAATCCTGAGCTAGAGCTTTTGTAGTCATCTCAGATTTGGCTTATTTCCTTTCTAACTGTGCATGCAAGGAGCTCTTCACACATGCAATTGCATTCTTTTGGGAGTCAGAAACGTTCAGATCTTTTGTCATTACACAAACATACACACACAGTGCAATTACCATTTTTGTGATTTAAGATTCTCTTATATGTACTTAGCTTCGGGGCGGGGGGGTGGGGGAGTCATACTAACTAGTGTTGTCTTGCGCAACCTTATGACTTCATGTTATTCAAAAATAAGTAATATAATATTAATAATCTTAAATAGTAAATGGTCAGGAGGAGCGTTCCTGCTCCTCCTGGCTCCACGGGAATGTTTAAAAATGTTTAATTTTTTTTTGTTAAAACTACCTTTTGTTGCAGCTGAAGAATTCTGAGCCAGGCAGGACCAACACTGCCCCACTCAGCAAGGTGACCTAACACAGGCGTTAGACCCCTCAATTACATATGTAAGGTGCCCGATGCCTGTTTCAGGCAGCCGCCAGGGACGCCTGAAAAATGGTCCGACTCCATTTCGGGTGGGACATTTTTCAGGCGTCCTTGGGGCGCAGGTAGTTGGTCCCAGAAATTGGGCCTCGTTGCACCTGTTTTACACCCGTAAAACAGGCGCGAGGTCCAGTTTCAACCCCACTGAACCCAAGAGACAATCCACAGCAGATCTGAAATTTGTAACCAGGTTTCTAGCCATTTTCTTCATTTTTGGTTCGTACGTTCCCTAACTCGTCAGTTCTGATTTGCTGCTGTCTTACTATAAAGGCAATTGACAACAAAAGTGGCAAAATATTGATGGCAAAAGTGTGACTGAAAATCATGACAACAGGAAGTAAGATGAGTGTATACAGGAATTGCATGCAATACGTAAAACATTTAATATAAATATAGAGTTATGTATATACACACACACAAGAATCCAGCTGAAGAGAGAATCTCGAACTATGCAGTTTTCATTTTCTTACCTGTATTTGTTGTAACTATGTGCTTTGCTTCCTTTTCTCTGCTAGGCTGCAGTGTAGCCAGAGTTGTGGTTCTTATTACAGATGTTGATGGGTTATCTATGGAGTCACAGAATTCCAAGCCTTTTTGTTGGATGTGATGTTTGTCTATTTCCAATTTGCCTTTGCTTTCTCTCCTGTTACCCTTTTTCATCCGTTCATTTTCTTCCATCAGAGGCTCATCTTTCTCTCCACTGCGCTGATGCTTGCGATACTTGGCTCGTCTATTTTTGAACCACACCTAAAATAGGTGAATCATAAGTTTTCTTTTGTTTAAAAGGCGTGGACTTAGTCAGTAAACAAATAGTGTACATTTTTCAAATAATCAATTCAGAACTGTGAAGCATGTTTGCACTAAAATTCAGATACAATCACAAACCCACATTGCTGAACTCCCTGATGAATTAGGAAACAATTCAATTCCCCTTTCAAAGTCTCCACAGGGGGCAGTATTTATTGCACTAGGAAGCAGTCTACTCCGTGAGACAATGGTTCTGAACATGAAGAACGTATTTCCTTATGCTAAGTTAGCTCAGTTTAGAATTAGGTTCTTCTGTCCTGGATTTGAATAAAATACATTTCAGGTTTTCAGTTGATTCACAGAATAGTGCTAGTGATTTACAGTTATTGGTGTGGTGGCAATTTTAGAAGTGGGTATATAGTACAGGATTTATTTTCTAGGACTGTTTGGGGCACATCTTCCTCCAAAAAATGTTGATTTTTAACACTTTTTAAGTAGAGTAATAAACACACTATTTTCTGATGTATAAGTTAGTTCATATAAGAGAATATACCCAACTGAGCTGGACAGAAAGCAACTGTAATGATGAATTACAGGTGTTGTGCTAGTCTATTATTAAGAAAATTGTTTCTCGACTCTTGTTTTAAGTTGTTTCTTGCCACAGCAACTACACTTTGAGCCTAGAATTACAGTTGCTGATATTAGTGGCTGTTTACATACTTATATGATATTCCCTTTACTGTTTGAATGTAGGGGTTAATCCATGTGATTTTAGACAGGTTGACATCTCTGTTAAACACTCTCCATCTCACTGAGGCAATAGACATAGTCAATCAAGCCATTTTCTTCCACCACAAATACCTCCTCTTCCAATGCAGCCAGTGCATCTCCAGCAATGACTTCTCCTCCTGTCTCTGTACAATCATTTCTGTTGTGCCCCAAAGTTCTTTCCATTGGCATGGAGGTCAGTTTCCTCTCAATCCATCCCATTGACAATATGGAGCTTCACATAATGTCTGGTGCAGAACTGGCAAAGTTCTTGCCCAACAATGGCCAGTTTCAGTAACGGGCAGTGTTGGTACTGATGTACACCCAAGGCTGACCCACAGAAATTATATCAGCCATACTGTAATCTCTGGCCATCACTGAATATACCTGAATTCTTGCCTCTGGAAGGTTGACATACATTGCAAGCCTCTCCCTCATCTCCACATCAGGATAGTGTGTTTTCTGAAAAGCTCTCTCCAGTGCCTCCAGCTGTTGGGTTGTAAAGGCTGTCCTGCTCCGTCTCTGTTTCTGATGACAACTGCCATATCTCGCTTCTAGAATTATTTCTTCAAAACATTAATAAACATCTGTTTAAGTAAAATGAATCTGGATAATTCACTCTTCATGAACAAGATAGGCAATGCCTTTTACACTTGCTGAGAACTATGGTAATACTTTTTTTTAAAAATTGTCCTCAGGATGTGGATGACACTGGTATTTGTTGCCTATCCCTAGTTGACCCATGAAGGTGGGAGTGGGCGGCCATCTAACGATGTTTTCCTTTATGCTTAACTGACTTCTAGGCCACTTCAAAGGTCAATAAAAGTCACCCACTTAGTGTGAACTAACATTATGTGTAGGCCAGATCAGATAGGGGTGGCAGGTTTTCTTCCCTGAAGGATATTAGTGAACCAGTAGGGTTTTTACAACAATCTGGAAGCTTTAATGGTCATTTTTCTGGTTCCAGCCCACAATTTACCAAAATTATTGAATTGAATTCAACCAATATTAGAAATTGAATTCATGACCTCTAAGTTCCTAGTGCAGTATCATATCCAAAAGTAAAATACAACACAACATAATAGAACACATTTATTTTGTGGTCCAATGTCTGCATCTCTTGAATTCCCAAATGGTGAGCCCCTAGACTACTCCACATTGCCTGGAGAAGACAGCAACAGAGTCTGGCTATTTCCCTTTCGGTCGGTGGGTGGGAAGGGAGAGAAAATAAACTTTGGAGAGTACAAAAGAAATCAAACTCAGCACACAATAGAGTCAAAAGAAAAAGTCAGAGAAAAATGGCAACAAGAGCCAGCAACAAAAAAAGAACAGTATCTAATGTAATGACAGAGTAAAAGGATTCCAGTTGGCTAACCCAAAGCTGTTCTTGATTCTCACAGCACCACCTTGAGGGAGTCTGTAAAATACAGAATGGCTACAGAAACGGTGTCAAATGTTAGAATTCACATAGTAGTCATGGGTCCTTTGGCAGCCAAAAAGTTGACCTATGTAATTACTTGGTATAGACTTTTAGTAAGTATGATGTTGAAAAGGAAAGAAAACAAGTTACTGGAAGTAATCCAGTTTATTCACCCAAAGCACACAGTGGGATCAATTTTCAACTTGCCATCTAGGGGTAAAACTGGCATTATGGGTTGCCTGCCCCTTAAAATGAAAACCAATTTTTATTTCTAATAAAATTAATGGAAATGACAATGGGTACAGTATGTAGAGTAATAGGTACAATAGTGTAGTGGTTATGTTACTGGACCAGTAATCTAGAGGATGTCAGTTTGAATCCCACCATGGCAGTTTGAGAATTTGGATTTAGTTTAAAAAATTTGGGATTTTTTTTTAAAAGCTGGTATCAGTAAAAGTGATCATGAAGCTGTCGGATTGTCGTGAGCTTTAGGGAAGGAAACCTGCAGTCCTTACCCGGTCTGGCCCATATGTGATTCTAACTGCCCTCTGAAATGACGTAGCAAGCCACTCAGTTGTATCAAACTACTACTAGTGGTTTAAGAAGGTTGCCCACCACCACCTTCTCAGGACAACTAGGGATGAGCAGAAGTGCCAACCTTGCCAACGACGCCCACATCCCGAGAATGAATTAAATAAAGGTTTCTATAACGGGCGGCTGATTGGCAACCCCAGTTTTACGCCTGGGAGGTAAATTGAAAATATATCCTAGGGTGTCTGAATTTCCTTGGGATAACTTTAAATTCCAGAATAGAACTAGAGTGACAGTGTTTGATGGATCATAAACCTGTAGGGCATAATTTATGTTATGGTCTGTTCTTGTTTCAAATGCTGTCACTGGAAATAGGGCACCTAATCCCATGGTGACTATTTCTCTGCTGATGTAGGCATAATTAAATGATTGCAGCAATGGAATAATTCATTAGTTCATTCCCACTTCAATTTTCACTCTTTCCTCCCCTCCTTACCTGAAGGGGGGTACTCATGCTGGGGTGTTGTACCTGAAGGGGGGAACTCATGCTGGGATGTTGTACCTGAAGGGGGGGAACTCATGCTGGGGTGTTGTACCTGAAGGGGGGAACTCATGCTGGGATGTTGTACTTCAGGTATTGGTAGCCCTCTGGCTCCCTGCCCACATGGACACTCTTGTACTTGTCAAGCCAAACACTGGGTTCTGGCAGGCTATTTGGCCACAGGGGCCAAGCACACTCCTGTCCTCATGTGATGCCCGTAGACATGCACTTTCCACCAGGAGTCACTGGATACCCATCAGAAGTGGGAACCATTGATTTTCTCTTCCTTTAGACCCGAGATACTGAGACCCAACTGTAGTTCCCTCATTGCAGAGATCAGCTAACTCAGCACAGACCAGGGTCTGAACTAGAGACCTTTCTTGTCTGTTTGGCTTACTACCACATCTGGCAGTGAGCATTCAGATTATGTTATTTAACAGAGCCCGATAATTCATTAATTCTATAAATGAAACTGGTTAAATAACATTATCCAAAATTATTACCTTCCACATAACTGAAGGAACATTTTTAGTAATGCATTAACGTACATATTAATTTATTGATTCTGATAGATAGAGAAGTGAACCAACAAAGTATAAGAAGCAACTTACAAAATAAACAAAAATTACTTCAAATTATCTTTAGCATTTTTTTCCTCTCTCCATTTATAAGAAATAAGAACATAAGAAATAGGAGCAGGAGTAGGCCAATCGGCCCCTCGAGCCTGCTCCGCCATTTAATAAGATCATGGCTGATCTGATCCTAACCTCAAATCTAAATTCATGTCCAATTTCCCTGTAACCCCTAATTCCCTTTACTTCTAGGAAACTGTCTATTTCTGCTTTGAATTTATTCAATGATGTAGCTTCCACAGCTTCTTGGGGCAGCAAATTCCACAGACCTACTACCCTCTGAGTGAAGAAGTTTCTCCTCATCTCAGTTTTGAAGGAGCAGCCCCTTATTCTAAGATTATGCCCCCTAGTTCTAGTTTCACCCATCCTTGGGAACATCCTCACCGCATCCACCCGATCAAGCCCCTTCACAATCTTATATGTTTCAATAAGATCGCCTCTCATTCTTCTGAACTCCAATGAGTAGAGTCCCAATCTACTCAACCTCTCATCATATGTCCGCCCCCTCATCCCCGGGATTAACCGAGTGAACCTTCTTTGTACTGCCTCGAGAGCAAGTATGTCTTTTCTTAAGTATGGAGACCAAAACTGTATGCAGTATTCCAGGTGCGGTCTCACCAATACCCTATATAACTGCAGCAATACCTCCCTGTTTTTATATTCTATCCCCCTAGCAATAAACGCCAACATTCCGTTGGCCTTCTTGATCACCTGCTGCACCTGCATACTAACTTTTTGATTTTCTTGCACAAGGACCCCCAGATCCCTTTGTACTGCAGTACTTTCCAGTCTCTTGCCATCAAGATAATAATGTGCTCTCTGGTTTTTCCTGCCAAAGTGCATTTAATTTATGCTGGTTTATATTCCATCAGGCACTTCCATTGTGGTTCTATTATGGAACTTAAAGTTATCCCAGGGAAATTCACAAACTACTTTAGGTAAATAAACTGGATTATCTTCAGTATCTTGGTTAAAAGATAAGAAAGACTTAGAGATTTATATAGCATCTTATCGCGTCCCTCAGAAACATTTCAGAGCACATTGCATACAATAAATTATTTTGAAGTGCGGTGACTGTTATGGGGTTTGTTTGCTGATGACATGATGTCTCGATGCAAGTGCACAAAACAGATACATTATTTTAACACTACTCAGGAGAGACAATTCAATTGAGGAATTATTTCAGGTATTATTTTTTTTAAATGTCCTCCTTAACCCTGCTGAACTTTGCCATTTGAGATGCAAACTAAAGAAGACCACATTTACACTGCAGTTTGAGATCGGAAACCATGAAGTACTGGAGGTTCTACAACATCATTATAAAGATGGTATGTGACTATACCCTGGGTTATCTGCTTCAGTGCTGAAGTAGAGCCTGAACCCCCCTAAACTTTGACTTAGAGGCAAGGGTGCCATCATTTGAGGCTAAGCTGATCATTTAAAGTTGAAAAGCACAAGTATTAATACAACAATTGAGCAGCAGTCACAGTTTGTACTGTAGTTACCTTCTCTTTTACCCAGGGTCAGAATAATGAATACTTACCAGCTAAGTGTTCAGCCACAGTGAGGGTTTGAATTAATGGCCGCTGTCCTCCTGACTGTGTTTGTTGTAACTGTTCATTCACTTGCTGGTGCAAGTAAAATCCTGCAGCTAGGGAATTCATGCTCTGCAGACAATGGCTGTTCCCTCTATAATAATACAGTGTATTCATTTTCTTTGGGAAACTTTGTTATATAGAGGTGAAGACTTTTTTCTTTATTTTTCAAATTAATGATACCTAAAAGAGAAAAAATATGCTATTATTCTGCTCAATATACTAGATTAAAATATTTTAAAGTGTATTTGTTTGGTATTTTCCACTCCCTCCTCTTGTACCATCAACAAATAGACAGGAGACAGTAGGATAATTCTTTGCTATACTGGAGTATGTTGAAAAAGTTTGACAGGGCACTCATTAACAAACATGAAGTTTCTACAGGCACATAGATCATTATAGATGGTTGCACTCTCACCCGACTCAGAAGGTCATGAGTTCCATTCCAGAGTCTTGACCACATAATCTAGGCTGACACTTCAGTGTACTGAGGGAGTGTTGCACTGTTGGAGGTGCCGTCTTTCGGATGAAATATTAAACTGACGCTTCGTCTGCCCTCTCAAGTCGATGTAAAAGATCCCATGGCAGTATTTGAATAAGAGCAGGGGAGTTCTCCCCGGTATCCTGGCCAATACTTATCCCCAATCAACATCACTAAAACAGAATATCTTGTCATTAATCTCATTACTGTTTGTGGGACCTTGTTGTGCACAAATTGGCTGCTGCGTTTCCCTACAGTACAACAGTGACCACAGTTCAAAAGTACTTCCTTCGTTGGCCAGGAAGTGCTTTGAAGCGTTCTGAGGTTGTGATAGGGACTCTATAAATGTAAATTCTTTCTTTTCCACTGCTAATTGAATAACTCATATCAGAAGACATCTTTTTATAACTACAATCAAATCGATTTCTTTTCAATACAGGATATGTACAAACCTATTTATAAACAAGGTTTTTATGAGTCCCAGTTTTCCCTATTCCTTTTGAAGATACTCTAGTCCATTTTAACACAAGCTCTTCCATGTAAAATTTGAACATATAGTTTTTTAAGTTATACTTCGAACATGAAGCATTCTACAGCAAAAGGTTCATATAGTTGGTTAAATATACTCCAATGATATCAGAAATTACAAGATGTATACACCAAAAGAAATAATCATTTACCTTCACAAAGCAGTCTACCAAAGAGATCAAAAGCGAGTTTCCCTTTGGTGGGGGAGCAGAGAGGATGGTTTAATTTTTATATATACAAATCTAGTTTTCTGCTCCTGGATACCCATATAGCGGCACTAGATGGGCATCTGGAAGCAGAAATTGGGCACAAGTCCCACCCTGCAAATTTTCTGACCTCATTTATATTGATTGAGAGAAGTATCTGCCCACTTTTGGATGGTTATATTAATGGATGTGGAGATGCCGGTGATGGACTGGGGTTGACAATTGTAAACAATTTTACAACACCAAGTTATAGTCCAACAATTTTATTTTAAAATCCACATTCACCTGAGGAAGGAGGAAGCCTCCGAAAGCTTGTGGATTTTAAAATAAAATTGTTGGACTATAACTTGGTGTTGTAAAATTGTTTACAATATATTAATGGAAGAAGATGATAATGACATAGTGATATCATAGGTCCTGTTTTCTGTTATTTACATCTCATTAATACCACAGCATATTCCACCCATATTAAACAGGTGTCCAAGATTGCCAGTCACTGCTGAAATGAACGTAAAGAGCCCAGTAGACATATTTTGAAGCCTTGCAGAATTATTATTTTCAATCAGTTTTGGGGACTATTTTTGATGGGTTATTTTTAAAACTGTTGCCAACCACTTTTCCATCTGCCTATGCGCCACTTGCTGAAGGGCTGCCATTTCCCTCTGCTCCCATTTCAAACAGAGCAGGGTGGGTTTCTAGTTGCACCACATTATGTAAGTGAATGCTCACTTCCCTGAGAGTTCCCACAATGTCTTCATTTTAAGCCAGTCCACTGTGCTAGCACTCTTCGATCTTGAAAGAGAAATCTCTGGATGGCTTCTGGGAGATCGAGGTTCTCTTCTGCAGTCATGGCTCATGACACCTGTGCAGTTCCACAAGACATGAGCTGAGCAGCAGAATAATGAGGTCAAATGCAGCCTCCAGATTCTTAGTAAAGTACACAACTGGCATGTAGAAGGTGCGCCTCAGGTGCCTGTATGTCTGAGGGAACCCTACAATATAGTCTTGCTATGGTCTCAAGGATTATGGTTATGTGCTGCTTGCTGTACAACTTCGCCTTGGAAAGAAGTCTCGTTATGGAGGCTGCAGAGGATAAAAGCTCCCAAGAACAGCGGAAAGATCAGGCAGAGGAATAGCAGCAGCCTTAAGAGAATGCGGAGGGGAACGTTTTGCATTGATATTCCTCTCAAACAGAAGACCTCTTGGCTATCAAATATAGCCACTACATTAACAGTCCTGACTGCATCTTCCCTCTGTAAACATTGCATCATCTACAGGCCTTATCTGTGCTCCCATCCTCCCATTCGTGCTATCTAATGAAAGCAACTTCCACACTTTTCCAAAAAATAAAGTTTGCACGAATAAGTTTAATGCCACCATATTTTTATTGTCAGTCCATATTGAGTGTGCAGTACTGATGATGTGCAGTGACACCCAGATATCATATTAGGAATACTAAATCAGAAGTAGCTGAGGACGGGCGTGTCCTGGACTGATAGATGACACCCTAAACAAGTTCCGTGAGAGAGAGCCTGGTTTATTTACGCTATCCAAAGCAAACCGTGTCTCAACACGATCAGTACGCTCCTTTCCAACAAAACACTTCATCCTCACAATATTGCATTTTAGCTTACAATTTACACAGGAATCAAAACTCAACACACAACTTTCGGAACTCGGCGCTGAAACGCTACTTCGAATATCGGTGAAAGAAGAGAAGCCTAGCTCCTGACTAAAGGCAGTTTGAAAACTACGAATGGACGATGCGAAGATTGAATTTTAACGAAGTTGCTAAGTTCCTATAGCGGATTTTATAAAAAGCAGAGAGGAGGGTTTACCTGGAAGCGGTGGACTCAGTTTGCTCAAACATGGTAAAGATGGGTTTAAGTTAACTGGTCACCCCGCAGCTCCTACTCAATAGAATACAATTGCTCTTTAACTTGGCTTTGCTCGCTATAGAAATGTACCATCCAGATACACATGCCAAGAATTCTGAAACACACTGGGAATCCCAAACTTTACAACATATCAGCGGCGAATAGATCCGGATCAATTCATGTTCCTTGTGAGGGTTATCAAGCGGTTCGCTTTGTGCCATATCAGAAAACAAACGTGTTCGAATGTTTTACATTGAATTCTGTAGAACGGCTTAATAACTTTTCTAAAATCCGTTTAATAATCTGTTGCTAAAAAACCCCCCACCAAAGCAGATCAATCAACACCTGTGGCGAGAACAGATACATTTACGTTTCAGGACTGGGAGAAATTACAAATTTGCAGCATCTGCTCTGTTTTGCTTTTCCCCCCACAGAAATCATCCTGGTTCATTTCACAACACAAATTCTAATCCAATTTCAACTCTGAAAGAATTGTTAAAATCCGAGCACTCAGCTCCTGGGTTATATCTCTAAAAATTATTCAATAAAACCTCAATAGTCGATGACTTTAAAATCTGATATAGATCAAATCTCTCACTCCAGTTATTTAATCGGGAGCAGATTCCCACTATCAGGATTTACTCACGGTTTTAAAGGAGCCGGAGCGCTTTATTTAAACTTTCTCCCGGAGTCCGCTGTTTTGTGAGGAGCGGGTGTCCAGAAGCGGTTATTTATAGTTTGACACTCGGTCACTATCATGTCAATTACAACGAGCTCCCGGGGTTACCGCCACCCGCCAATGGGAGGGGAGGTTTGAGGGAGGCTGCAAGAGCATAAATGGTGTTTTTGAACCAATAAATCTGAAGGGTTTGTGGAGAGAATGAAAGTGGATCCGCCCCCCCTTGATTTCCACTCAGACCTAAACTGGGATTAATATCCGAAGGGGCCCTCCTCTCAGAAACGGCAGTGTACACAAATACATTTGGGGAAACAAGTCATCGCAACAAACAGAAACAAAAGGAAAGATAGCACCAGCTGTTCAGCTGCTTCTGGTAAAAGGTATCTGATCAAAGCTGCGATGTCCATGTTGGTTATAACCACAGTTCAATTTAATTTACAAAACACAAATGTTATATGTAACAGATCTGTATGAATCGATTCGTGTGATGCTCTGTGTGAAACACTGCCCCCGCCCTTTCTGTCCCATTAAAACAGGAGTTAGTTTGTTAAAAGCATGTTACAACTTTTTCCCATGACACCCTGTAACATTCAATGCTTTAATATTCAAATCCCAGGTAGTTAGACAATGGATTTATTCAAAGTATCAAACCAGGCCACAGGTGTCCTTATACCGCACTAAGTCCGCTCGCCCATCACTGACAAAACATCATCCCTGTCTTTACTGACCTACATTCGCTCCTCACTGCTTCAAATTTAAAATTCTCATCCTAGTGTATAAAATCCTTATGGCCTGGTTCCCTATCTCTGTAACATCTTCCAACCGACAATTCCCCCCCAACGCGAACCCTCAATTCCTCTGACTCCAGCCTTTTGTGCTCCCCCCTCCTTCCCCCAATATGGGGGGGGGGGGAAAGAGTGGGATGCCTTCAGTGCCTAGGCCCCAGCTCTAGCATTCCCTCCATAAACCCTTTCATCTCTTCTCCTTTAAGACCTTCCTAAAAATCCACCTTTTAGGTAGGCTTCCTAATCGATCCTTTAGCTCAGTGTCAATTTTTTTGATTACGCCTCTGTGAAATTCTTTGGGATATTTTTTTAACCATGAAGGCTCTATATAAATGCAATTTGTTTAAACTTGCTGGAAGTACACGGCATCGGGAAAGAACAGTCAGGTTAACCCTGTTTCAGGTGAATCTGTCTTTTCTCCTTACAGATGCTGACTGACATATTTCCAGCATTTTGTATTTTTATTTCACAGGTTCAGCATTTGCAGATAATTTTTATTTAAACTTAGTATGTTTGTAAGAACACTCATATTCTAAACACCTCTTTTGTCAGTATACTCTTCAAGGTGAAATATAGTTTTATTTTTTTTAACCACGCTGTGCTTCATTCATTCTTTTTGTTTGTAACTTCGATAGAAAACCTTGATATATTAAATGTGGAAATAATACAAAATCAAATACAATTATTATTGCAATAATACACATTTGAAAAATTGCAAATAGTTATTACATTGATATTTTGATAAATGAATCATTGAATCATAGAAAGGTTACAGCACGGGAGGAGGCCATTCGGCCCATCGAGTCCGGACCGACTCTATGCAAGAGCAATCCAGTTAGTCCCACTCCCTGCCCTATCCCTGTAGCCCTGCAATTTTTTTCCTTTCAAGTGCTTATCCAGTTCCCTTTTGAAAGCCCTCTGGCAGTGCATTCCAAATCCTAACCACTCCCTGTGTGAAAAGTTTTTCCTCATGTCACCTTTGGTTCTTTTGCCAATCACCTTAAATCTATGTCCTCTGGTTCTTGACCCTTCCGCCAATGGGAACAGTTTCTCTCTGTCTATAATCTTCATGATTTTGAATACCTCTATCAAATCTCCTTTCAACCTTCTCTGTTCCAAGGAGAACAACCCCAGCTTCTCCAGTCTATCCACGTAACTAAAGCCCCTCATTCTTGGAATCATTCTAGTAAATCTCTTCTGCACCCTCTCTAAGGCCTTCATATCTTTCTTAAAGTGTGGTGCCCAGAACTGGACACAACATTCCAGTTGTGGCCGAACCAGTGTTTTATAAACATTCATCATGACTTCCTTGCTTTTGTACTCTATGCCTCTATTTACAAAGCCCAGGATCCCATATGCTTTCTCAACTTGCCCACCACCTTCAATGATTTGTGTACATATACCCGCAGGTCGCTCTGTTCCTGCACCCCTTTTAGAATCATGCCCTTTAGTTTATATTGCCTCTCCTCCTTCTTCCTACCAAAATGTATCACTTCGCATTTTTCTGCGTTAAATTTTATCTGCCATGTGCTCGCCCATGCCACCAGCCTGTCTATATCCTCTTGAGTCTATCACTATCCTCCTCACTGTTTACTACCCTTCCAAGTTTTGTGTCATCTGCAAATTTTGAAATTGTGCCCTCTACACCCAAGTCCAAGTCATTAATATATATCAAGAAAAGCAGTGGTCCTAGTACCAATCCCTGGGGAACACCACTGTACACCTCCCTCCAGTCGGAAAAGCAGCCATTCACCACTACTCTCTGTTTCCTGTTACTTAGCCAATTCTCTTTCCATGCTGCTACTGCCCCTTTTATTCCATGGGCTTCAATCTTGATGACAAGCCTATTATGCGGCACTTTATCAAACGCCTTTTGAAAGTCCATATACACCACATTAACTGTATTGCCTTCATCGACCCTCTGTGTCACCTCATGGAAAAACTCTATCAAGTTAATAATCCCCACTGAATTCATTTGTTTTTACAATATACAACAACGTATTTGGGAAAAAATCAAATTGTTCACACCAAAACTCGATGTCGCATCGAATGAAATACCAAGCGTGGTGTTTAGATTTCTAACAAGGGGGGGGGGATTTACCTGCAGATTAATTCTATTCTGTAACCGGCCTTAAAAATCGCGAGTACACAGAGCCGACAGAGTGTCTCCTGTACAATTTACAATTACTAGATTCTCCAGACAAATCCGAAATACAAAAATACTTCAGAACATCCGACCAAAGAAAAGTGCAAAGGATCTTTGACTGATGGAGCTTACTTTTCAGAATAAGAAAATGACATGTCCTAATATTTAGAACAATGATTTCCCTAAAGAGTTCACTACTCAATGTTATAAGGATGAATCGGACGGAAGTAGATACTGTTTGAAATTAACTTAAAAAACGGAGGCAATATCATACTTTGATGTGATAGCAACCATCGAGGGGGTTAAATAATCACATTATTTCAGTGTTAATTAGTTTATATTATATAAAAAATAATGCCTCTATAATAACTATTAAATATTGTTACAATAAACCCCAATAACAACATAGTTTACCAAAGAGAAACTTATCCTAAGTTGCAACATTGAAACTGCATTAAACCACCTCTCGCTTAATCGGGACCTTTAGCGCGTTCATTAAAAAAAAGGACAGCTTAACGTGACGTTGAATTTATTAAACTGTTTGGAGAGATGTCAAATTAATCACAATATTAAAACTAGCTTGAACTTTAGTTGGGAAAAGGGAGTAATTCGAACATACTAAAAATGCTTTTAAAATGTACTAAGATTTAAAAAAGGGCGATGGACGGAATACGTTGGGAATAACGTTTGAAGATAAAACTTCTAAAATTTTACAGAGATAATCAAAGTTCGGACAGACAGTACATTCAGCAAGGAACTAGAGAGAGAGGGACCTGAAAATGGAAAGGATCTGTAGCATTCAACGTAATCCTGTTTGACAAAAGTTTATTCCCCGTAAATTTGGGCTAAAAGTTTAGCTCAAGATTCGCTTAGATCATTCTACTCATTGTAAAGTTATTGATCGTTGAAAGGGGCCGAGAAATATGGAAACAAATTGAAAGCAGGATTTGAGAGAGAACAATAACACCAGGGAAATCTGCAGAGATTCCTCTCACTTGAAACAAACTGGAGAATTTTCTCCCATGCGCTTCTTCTGCACAAGGCGTTGCTTTGTATGGGCCTAATCCGCAACCAACACAATTTTAGCGGTATTGAGGGATAAACGTGCGATTAAATCGCAACTTTTCTAGCAGCAAATCTTTCCTAATCCCCCCGTGTGGCAAAACAAAGCCCTTTGCTCTAATCTGCTAGATTTAAAAGACTTGGGGATTTGGGTAAAGGATGATCTAAACGACTTATTTTGTTGGAAACTAATGTACTTTGACAGCCAAAAAGGACTGGCTCGGGACAGTTATTGATCATGTTACAAGACAGTTATTAAAGAGAAGGCGAACTTAGTGTGTATACGGTAAAGTGAAGATTCAAACACTTTTAAAGTTCGTCACATTTTACATCCCGTACATTAAAGTATTTCTGTACACCCATATTTCCAAGAACGTTTAAAGGATTGGTAATGGGATTTGTTTTAAACTTTGTTATTTCTGGAAACAGGTACCTCAGTTGGGAAGATGTTTACAGAATTATAGTTCAGAGGCACTTGCTACCACAAACCCTTTGTATATCATTTCTTGCATGTCTCTTCCTACCCACATCGCACTCTCTCCAGCCCACACTTGAAGGGAACTAACCTCTCGTGTGTGATTTGCTAATTACACTGCAACAACTATCAATACAAAGTCAAAGGTACTAAATACAACCTTCTTTCCCCACGTCTTCACAAAAAATAATAAAATATTGCAGATGCTGGAATATTGAAAGAAAACTAAAAGGCCCGATTTGCTGAGTGTTTCCAACATTTACTGATTTTGTTTCTCCACAGCTAGCACTTGGCGTGTGTGGATTTAGTAATCACCCAATGCTAAACCACAAGAGAACTAAAGCCGAGAACCAGGTACATCATAGAAATAAGTTGAGGAGGTAATGAAGTGATGGAGCCAAGGCGTTTTGGCACTGTTTCTATCAAACAGCAAGCGACAACACGGAAATCCCACGTCAAAATTTTAATGCAATTTTAGATCAAAATGACATCATTTGGTGGGTCAAACTTAAAGGCATTTGGAAGAGTAGAAAGAGACTTCCAACCAAGCACATAGTGTGTAATAAAAAATGAACACAATATTCTGTGCAGCGTGAACAGGTTAACATGGTATCTCCCACTCAAATCGCATTATTTTACTTAATTTCTCCTTCTGGCAGTTGAGCATTGTTATCCCCCCCCCCCTTCAAAATTGCGATCAATACAGGTACTTTAAAAATTGCCATCACACACCCTTGATCCCTTTGTCCTAATTGCCCAATGCATCATCATCTCCCAACTCCACAGCCAGCTCTCCAAGTACTCCTTGTTCGATTCTCTTCCATCTGATATACACCCCGCTACAGCACGGAATGTCCCTTTGAGAAGTCTGCAGCTTCCAATTTGGCAGTCGGTGTACCTCTGGGGGAGATCGGGCCAGAGAGATTGCGCCCTAAAATTGGTCTCCCCGTTGCCAAAAAGCAGGTCCAATTTTCCCCCATTCTGTTCAATTCCCACCAGAAACTGTATGTATCAGGTACTGATCCATCCCTCGTCACTCAGACTGAAGCTGGTGGTGAGCAAGCTCTGATGTCCTATATAATCTTGAGCTGAATTGAGTTTCAAACCCCACATCCAATTCATCTACTTCCAGCTGCACACCACCGCTCATCTATGTCCCTACCTCACCTCCATCGCTGCATAAAACCCTAATCCACGCTTTAGTCATTGCCAGGCTTGATATCTCCAAGGCTCTCTGGAGCTGTACCTTACTGTTAAGTATTTTGGATCTTCTCTAATTTTTACTGTCCTGGATTATTTTGGCTTAGATCATTCTCACGTGAGAGTTCCAATTCCCTTACCATCCAGTGGGTCTATCCTTGCCTTGAGATCTTTTGGTAATGAGCCCAGGAAATGTCAGATAATTGTTTTAGCTACTGGAAATATCTTGTGCCTCCATAAGTCTCACTTCAATCTTCAAAAGCAACAAAGCAATGTGATCAGACCCCATTTTAAGTTTAAGGTATTACAGTTATTTTCAAAAAGACGAATAAGCACATACGTAACAGCTATACATAGGAGACATTCACCCAACTCCTCGAATGGTAAAAATAATTACACCTCTAAGAACTAAGCCAGCACTTTGTAAATAACTTTTGAATAATACAGTATTTCTTTTCCTTGATTTTCTTATTACTGTGGGAGCTTAACAACGACTTGCATTTATATAGCACCTTTAACTTAGTAAAATGTCCTAAGGCACTTAACAGGAGAGTTATCAAACAAAATATGACATAGGGAGATATTAGGACAGGTGAGAGGTAGGTTTTAAGGAGCATCTTAAAGGAGGAGAGAGTGGTCGAGAGGCACAGAGGTTTAGGGAGGGAATTCCAGAGCTTAGGGCCTGGGCAGCTGAAAGCACAGCTGCCGATGGTGAAGTGATGAAAATCGGGGATGCGCAAGAGGCGAGAATTGGAGGAGCGCAGAGATCACTGGAGAGTTGTAGGGCTGGAGGAGATTACAGGGATGGACGAGGCCATGGAGGGATTTGAAAACAAAATGAGAATTTTAAAATCAAGGCGTTGAGGGACTGGGAGCCAAAGTAGGTCAGCGGGAACAGGGGTGATGGGTGAAAGGGACTTGGTGAGAGTTAGGATACTGGCAGCAGAGTTTTGGATGAGTTCAAGTTTACGGATTAAGTTACTCTATTTCTTGGAAATTCAAAACAATTTTTCTCTTTTAAACTGATGGTTCTTTTCAATGGTTCTTCTGAGATTTTCAAACGGTCTCTTTGTTTTGCGTTCTTGGACTGAATAGCCCATTATTCAGCTTAAATAGGGAACCAGTAATGTTTAGACTGAACTAATTGCGCGTCATTGTTTAAGTTTGAATTATTTATCTTTCCATCCCATAACTGACGAAACTTGCAACCTTGTATCAAAATAAGTTTGGTACAGGAATTCGACCTGTAGTTATATATTTAAACTGCTTATATACGACTGAATTTAAAGGGACAGTTACTAAACCAAAATCAGACACAAAAAAGCCTTTTTTCTACTGCATTTGAAATTGATACTTGTGCATGTCGCCAATGCGGCACTTAGGATCGAAACCCTATGTGACAATGCGTTCCCATTTTGGAGACAACAAAGATGCTAATCATATTGTATTATTGCAGGGCAATGCTCCATTGCAACAGATGTGCAGTTTCGTCATGAGTTGGTTGTGACCCTACTAAGGAACTGTGCCCAGAAAATACCGTGAATGCAGTCCTGCATTGAATAAGTCATCTCTCTTAATTTGCAACTCGAAGCCATTTACTTGGCTCCGACACAGGTGCGTCAGTATGGAGCTTGAAAACAGCGGAGCCCACCAGTCTGCACCCATGCATTTCTCAGATTTTCAAAGCATTTTCTGCCTTGAAAAGACAGATTATTTAATCTAGACGAGGAAGTCCAATCAAGACAGTTAACAGCACAACTATTTGTCTATAGTTGGGAATAGATCTGCAATAATAAGTGGCCAACCCAAGGAAACCCTGCACGCATTTCTTAGTTGTGGGATGAATCCAAAGTGCACTTTCACCTTTCTCCACATGGTGACCCAAATATAAAATCGCAGCCATATATTGTGTGGCCTTGACCATCAGCCTTGCTTCATTTAATCGGACTCTATATCAGTAACACGGGCGAAGTGTTCCTCCCATGTCTGGCTAAAACCAATAGCGCCATCAATATACGATAGGAAATCATCTCCATCTCCTGTCGGAAGGATAGTGAAACAACTGAAGAACGTAACTGGGCCTCTGTGGTGAGGTGGCTAATTTGGCCTCTGCCAATAACCGTTCTTCAGGTCTATGGTCCTCAGAGACTTAATGGCCCTTAGCTTCTCCAGGGCTTCCTTTATGCGAGGCAGCGGGTAGTTTATAATAGTCTTCACAAAACTGGGTGGTCCTATCCTTCTTGGAGACCAGCACCACTGATGACCAAGGGCTCCCGATAGCTGCATTATTCATTACTCCCAACAGTCCCAACCGCTGCAATTCTCTCCCTAAACCTGCCGGTCTTGCTTCCTCCACCCATTTTCAAAAGTATTTTTAAAACCCAGCTTTCAGCTAGCTTCCCGTCTTCCTGTGAAGCACCTTCAGATATTTTGTTACATGAAAGGACGTTGTTGTAAATGAGTGAACGTAATATTGCACTTCATTTGATACACTGGCCCATAATATAGATTTAAACGCGGGTCAACACATTTTACAATACTTGTATTCCAAAAAATATGAAAGCAACATTTATGATCTTCATTTTAAAACTGCCAACCATATTTTTTGTCAGCTCCAGCCTCTATTTCTTCAATGCTCTCCTTGCTGGCCTCTCCCTATCCTCAATCTCCAACTTGTTCAAAACTCATCCACCCATAGCATGTCCCACATTAAGTCACCAATTTTCCAATATATAATGGCTCCCTTTCTTCCAATGCATTAAAATTTAAAATCTCCATCTTCATCCTCAAATTCCTCCAGAGCCTTCTCCATCCTATCTGTATAACCTCAACTGTTAAATCCCCTCCTATGCCTTCTGTCTTCTGACCCTTTGTGGGGCAGTGTCTGCTCCCCACCATCTTCAGCTGCTTCATCAATGACCTTCCCTCCATCATGTGGTCAGAAATTCACTCCCTTCACCACTGGTGCACCATGGCTGCAGTATGTACCATCCACAGGATGCCTTGCAGCAACGTGCCAAGGCTTCTTCGACAGCACCTCCCAAACCCTCGACCTCTACCACCTAGAAGGACAAGGGCAATAGGCACATGGCAACAACGCCACCTGCACGTTCCCCTCCAAGTTACGCACCATCCCGCCTTGGAAATATATTGCCATTCCTTCATCGTCGCTGGGTCAAAATCCTGGAACTCCCTTCCTAACAGCACTGTGGGAGAACCTTCACCTCATGGACTACAGCGGTTCAAGAAGGCGACTCGCCACCACCTTCTCAAGGGCAATTAGGGATACGCAATAAATGCTGGCTTTGCCAGCGACGCCCACATCCCATGAATGAATTAAAAAACCACCCTCCCTATGTCCACCACTGGAGGCAGCGCAGTCAACCACCTCAGCCTACTCTGACACTCCCTGCATAAACTTCTCTATTCCTCCATTTCTCCCTTCATCTTTAAAGCTTTTGCAAAACCTATCTTTTCAACTATTCTGTCAGTCACTTCTTCTGCTCTCTGTGTCTTCATTATTCATCTTTATTTTTTCTTTCTCTCACCCTCATGTAAAGCACATTGGACCATGTTCTATGTGAAAGGTGCTATATAAATACAAGCTACCATTGTCCTAAATCATAATTGGTCTGTTCTGGACCACAGGCAGATAAAGCTCAATAAATTGTAACAGTGGATAATTGTCCTCTTGGTCCTCCTCAGTAATCAGAGAAAAAAATCATATTAAACCTTGTTTGTCAATATTGTCAAACTACCCTTATTTACTCAATTAAAAAGTACTGCAGTAAGCCCATCAGGACAAATCTTTTAATGATTAAGATCAAGATTAGCAGGCCATGATGACAACTTCACAACAAGCAACCAATTTGATAATTATATGCTATTGTGGATGATCCAAGGATCCATCTTGCTTCATATAAAAGAGTCTCTTTTTTAATATAAATGAAATTTTAACTGGGCTAATGTCCTGGGATTTTTTTTTTTAACATCAATGCCAGCCACTGATTCCCTAAGTGAAGCTATTATTTCTGCAGTTTGCATTCTAAAATTGGTTCATCTAGTTTGATGCCCTAGTAGCCCTTTGAATTTTACTAACCAAGTGATGCATCCTTGGAAGAACAATGGATATTTCAATTTGGGAATTCCTGTCAGACAGTTGTCAAATAATGCAAGCTCACAAACATGAGCTAATTGTTTGTGATTGTTGCCCAAGAGGAGGCCTCCAGCTAGCACAGGTAACCCTTACTTCTAATGGTGTATTGAGTCTTTGAAATCTGATTTGATTGACAGCTCTATGCTCAGAGGCCTCCTAACAGAGACTTATACTACAGTCTTTGGTCAGTTTATTGAATTTAATCATTCAAGCGCCATGTTGCTGCAGTGAGCCCATGCATGATGCACTATTTATGGCCCATTAACCCACATACTTAATGTACAAGGTCAAGTTTTGGTTTATAGGCTTCTATATAGAAACAGACTTCTGCATTGAGCAAAAATAAAAATTATCAGGAAGGAGCCTGAATTTTAATAGCTATTGAGATTGAACAAATTGTACATTGTAGATGGCAATGGCTGTTGTACTGTTTGAACTCTACTGCCATTACATTAAGGAAATACTGTATTACAATAAAATGTTACAAAAATAAACCCAATTAAAAGTAGAAGCCAATAAACATATTTAGAAGTGCATATTTTGTATTTTGTAAATAGTTTTAATTCTCTTGGGGCTAGTCACCACCATACACCATCCCAGAGAAAGATGATCTGAGCTGCACATTGGACATCAGTGCCTGGTTGAACGTCAGCAGATGGCACAATGGAGCAAATTGAATAAAGTTGTTTTGTTTTGATTGTCCTTGACAGAAGAGAAACTCCATTTACCCATCCAACCAACAGAAAAGAAAACTCACTGGACTGAAGTGGAGGCTGGCAGCCCTCTGTTCCAACCCAAATCGCCTGGTTAGGAGCTGTGCACTATTGATTTTCATATTCGGCTGCCATCAGTAACCTAAACAGAAAATGTTCCAGTACCAAAGAAAAATTACTTTAAACTTCTCACTGAAGCTTTGGCTAACTTTCTACATAGGAAAGTATTCAGAATAAAAGGCAGTATGGATAAAACAATTAATTAGCTTTTTGTAAAACCTATTCAAGAAAGTAAAATGAAAAAAATTTAAAGAACAAGAACTTGCATTTATGAAGCACCATTCATGACCTTAGAATCTCCCAATTGTAATATAGGAAACACAATTTGCACATAGAAGGGCCGACAAACTATAATGAAATAATAACGAGATAATCTGTTTCAGTTATATTACTTGAGGGATACACATTGGCCAAGACAGTGGACAACTCCCCTGCTCCTCTTAGAGTAGTGCAATAGGATTTTCTACATCCACCTGAGGGGGCAGACAGGGCTTCTAATTAACATCACATCTCAAATACAGCACCTCCAACAGCGCTGTGCTCCCTCACTACTGCACTGAGGTGACAGCCTAGATTATGCGCTCAAGTATCTGGAGTGACAATGAAAACTTGTTTTCATACACTTTTCAAGAGCAAAATTAGATATCCACACCCCAACATGTAGCGCTTATAGTACTTGACTAGCAATCTAGAGGTTGAGTGTTCAGATCCCAAATTGTGAAATTAAATTCAATAAATGTCATCATTTGTGGGCTGGCAACAGAAACAATGAGCATGAAAAGCTGCTGAATTGTCACTAGCTGGTTCACTGATGTCCTTCAGAGAAAGGAACCTGCCTGGTGTGGTCTCCATATGACTCCAGTCCCACACTCAATGGCCTCAGGGCATCTTGGAATACGATAGAAATACTGCTTTGCCAGTATCACCTACATCCAAAGAATAAATAAAAAAATATATACACACATATATATTAAATACAACTCTTGAATATGTTCCATGTTTAAGGGGAAGTATCCTTCACTTCAAGATTTGCCTACATCCTGATAACAGAAATCGCTTTAGCTGGGCTAAAAGTTACACACTATTGGCAGACATAATCCAAAAAGCTGTGCATTTTAATGACTTGTCAGTGACCTGTGTTTTAGCACTATGAGTATTACAATATAAATCAATCAATCTAATCAGTTCCAGCATGTGCCCTCAGCAGGAATCTCCACCACTTTAAAAGAGGAGTTCCAGCTTCATGTTTTTTCCAAGCTGCTTACTTCAAAATAGATTTACCTAAAGTGCAACTGTGTTAGAGGTAGAAATTTAGTTTAGGACGGAAACACATCATTAACCTGTATTTTCTATGGAACATGGCCTAAGAGCAGGAAATTAGCTTCATCGCCTGCACATGAATAAGTTGTGTAAATAAAAAAGATTTTAAAAATATTAGACCATCTGTACAATGGGATAACTAGACATTTTACACGGCATAGATTCTTACAAGCAGCATAGCTCTTAGACGTCCAACAATTTCTTAAAACGTCAAGTGTTCTCTTGAAGAAACCTCACCTATTTGTGCTGGGCCAGTTTAGTTTTATTTTTGAAATCAAAGTTCAGGTGCTTTAAACCTAGTTTTGATCAGAGACTTGAGCATAACACTGTATAGCTCAGGCTAACACTCCTGGGCAGCACTGAGGGAGTGCTGCACTGTCGGAGGCCCCGTCTTTTGGATGAGACATTTTTTTTTATTCGTTCATGGGATGTGGGCGTCGCTGGCAAGGCCAGCATTTATTGCCCATCCTTAATTGCCCTTTAGGTCTGCCCTCTCAGGTGGACATAAAAGATCAAATGGGACTATTTCGAAGAGCAGCAGGGGAGTTGTCCCCGGTGTCAATCCAACATTTATTGCTCAACCTACATCACTTTAAAATAAAAGCTTATGTGGTCATCGCATTGCTATTTATGGAAGCTTGCTTTGCGCAATTTGGCTGCTGTGTTTCCTACAACAGTGACTATACTTCAAAAATACTTCATTTGCTGTAAAGCAATTTGGGGTGTCCTGAGGCGTGAAAGACACTACATAAAAGCAAGTCTTTCTTTCAGTATACAAGTTAGTCTACACTTATTGGATAAGATTTGCTAGATAAAACCCTGCACAACTCACGGAGTGTTCCTTCTCCCCTTCGCAGGGGGAAAAAAAGAGAGAGAAAGCTAACAGGAACAAATCCACCTCACAGAATCACATCTCCTACCACATTAGTGAAGGAATAATGTGATCATGGATCTTTAAGTACATAAAGTGGGAAAAGATGACATTTTTTCTGCATTGAGCTTTTCCAACAATTAATTGATGAAGTTTGCAAATAAATAGATTTTTTAAAAAAAAGAATTCTGATTACAGCTGAGTTTTTTGGGGGCTGAGTTTTTTTAAGCTGTAATGACAATGGTGTGGCACTGAGCTATACAGATCAGAAAGGTTTCAGGTTTGATTTTGTTGTTTTATACTGAAGCATTAGATCTAAATAGTCTGTATTTTTTCTATGTCTAAAAAAACTAAATGGGAAGCATAAAATCACAATATACAAGATGAGGAAGGCCATTTGGCCCATCCAAAATTTAAAAAGTGCATAGGCACCCCACCCCTCAAGTCATGTGTCTCTTGAATTGATCCAAGGTTTTTGCCTCCTATTCTATCTTGAAGATCATTCCAAATATTGATCAGTACTTTGCTTGAAGTTCTTCCTGACATTAGTTCTAAATTTCCTTTCATGAAGTTTAACCTATGGCCCTTGTTCATAGCAATTGCTAGACGAAAAAAGACCAAGGTCCATCTTCAAAAGCAAAATACTGGACACTGGAAATCTGAAATAGAAACAGAAAATGCTGGAAATACTCAGCAAGTCAGGCAGCATCTGTGGAGAAAGAAATGGAGCTAACGTTTCACGTCGTTGACCTTTTCTTTCAGGCCGACGATCTTGTTTGCTTTCTACCAGTTTGGTAGTTGCATGACATTGTTGACTAATTATGGCAATCGATCTCTATCAATTAGTCTTGTACTATCCTAGTGTGGTATATTTGTTTTAAATTCCAAACTAAAATTTGAAAACCAGCAGCAGTTATAACACCCATTTTATTCAGATATTTTCTTATAAAATTGTATTTCTTGATAATACATTCCTACCACATGCACTGTGCAGTCAAGGTATGTACAGACTTCATAAACTATGTTTGCATATTCTTATAAAATGCTTGTACAGCTAAAAATACAATTACCTCAAAATATCAACATGAATATACCCTTAATCACACAATGGCTTCAGATAATATGTACGAAAGTACACATATTTGTAAAAACTTCAGATTGCAAATGTACATTCCTGAGACCCCAATAAAAATGTTTATTTAAAAAGTGTTCTAAAAACACTTGCCTGAAAAGAAAGCAATGTGACCAAAACTTAGAGGAAAGGGAGTTTACTACTCAAAGCAACTAGAGATTAAAAAAGAGAATGTACATAATATGGAAAATAGCACATAATATGGAAAATAGCACAAGGTCAAGACATTATAGGCAACCGTCTGATGATTCTGTGGCAGTTATTGTACTGAAGAGCTACTTTTTCAAAAAAAATACAACCACAAAATAATCACAGATGATAAAGGCCATTTGAGTTCATCCATCCAGAATGACTGTAGTCCCCCTATTGCTGCATCCAATGGGTTCTGAAATGATTCCAGGGTTTTCACCTTCACTACCCTTTATGGCAGTCCATTCCATGCATTGTGAGAAGAACTTCCCAGCATTAATCTTATATTTGCCTTAACTAAATTAAGTGGAAAGGGGCAACAGGTTCAAACTAATTTTCTGGATTTACCTTTTCCAGACCATTTACTGTCTTCTTTCCCTCTACAAGATAGCCTTGAAAGGCATATGAGAGGCAAAAACAACCAAGTCTTTCCAGTCTCTCCTAATAACTCAGACCTCTAACAATAAGAAAGTTTTGTGCCTCTTTCTCTGCACTGCCTCTAATACTTGAATGTCTGTGACCAGAACTGGACACAGTTCTCAAGGTGTAGTCTGACCAGAGCACTACACACTTCAGTCATGACTTGTGACTTGCATGGTGCTGTTTTGGCTATATACTTTTAACAATCGAATTGATTTTGTTGATTGTTGCTCCGTATTGGTTGGACATGTTGAACGTCAAGTCCAGTAAGATCGGCTAGATTTTTTTCAACTTCATCCTTAGCTATTTCAACAGAATTCACGGAGTTTGTGTTGCCCATTTTCCTTCCAATGTGCAGTATTTTACATTTGTTTGTATTAAATTTCATCTGCCATTGTTCTGTCTATCTGCATATTTTGTCCAGCTCACAGGGTAGTTTCTGAGCTGACTTCTTTGATTCCACTGCCCATCCTAGTTTATGATCTGAAAATTTGAACAATTTGCATTGGGTTTCTGAGTCCAAGTCACTGTTGTAATTGAAGGCAGAGAAAAGTGACCCAGAGCAATTAAATGTACCTCCAATCAGGTTGACAAAGGCACTGAAGTCCACAGAGCTGTATGTGGCCTGACTTGTTCCTTTAGCTTGGGGAAAGAAAATCTATTAAAAAGAAAACTTGTGGCTCACATGAAACTATTTTTTATTTTTCTAATTTTTAGCCAACAGACTCTCTTAACATAATTAAATGACAGCAGATCTATGAAATGGAGTGCATTTAGTTGCCTAGTTTCAAGATTACATTTGGGTGCACATCTTTGAGTCAGATTAACCAATAGATTAAACCAGGTACTCAGCACCACTGAATTCTTAATTGTACTCAAATTAAATATTATACTGATAAATTTAAATAATGCTCAAAATGAACTTACACTCCAACATTGGTTAGATGTGTTATAAAACCTAACTTTGAAAATGAGGGTAATATTCACATTGAACAGGTGAAAACTTGGTTTCTGAAATTTGCATCAGCTTTATCTTTCGACAACAGATGCTCAATCAACCAATCTGTCCAAGGTTAATTTGATAATCACCAATCAATATAGAAATTAACATTGGTATTCACTGGTCAGTTAAGCACTCAAAAGCTCTTTACTGCTCTGCAAAACGCAATTGGTGATCAATACCACCACAATGTAGCTTTTCAACTTTAACAGATGACAACATACCACGTGCTTCCAAAAGCACAATAAAGAAAAAGTTAAAAGACTTTCTGATTACCAAAATCGATCTCCTTGGTCACCTATAACCCCAAAGGTCATGGACATTGTATAGAGGTCAACAGATGAGGCTATCCTCTTGAAAAAAAAATCTACATAGATCAGACATTCACCCAAAATCTGAGCTTTTCTGCCCAACAGGATTTAAGATATAACAGTTTAAAATAAAATCTTGGCGTCTGTTTAAAAGGTAGATTGCAATGGTAATGAAATACTTTAATTAAAGAAACTGTTGCACTGGTGGGTTACTTGTACAAGAAGCTCAAAAAATGTTAACATTCAATGGTTTTCAACTTTAATACTAAAAATTATTGTGCGATTTTAGTCGTCATAGATAAGATGCACTTTCCATTTCTGTTTAGAAACAGACTTTAAAATAACTGATACAGTGCACTCATCCATAATTCTGCGACCAAACCAATTTAAATCAATGACCAACACCAATTGAGGCATTCAGCAGTAGTTATAATTCTGAACGTCAACTTGGATATTTCAAATCTTTTATTTCACCTCCCTATTATCCCACATTGCTGCCATTCAACCTCCTTCCATAATTTCTAGATCATGGATTTCTCCATTGATTTGTTCCATCACTTTTTTTTTGGTGGTGACAGAGCGTAAGTGTTAGACTGACAGAGTCCTCTTTCCCCACCAGCCCCATCCCCCTCCAGAGCAATCAGATGGAATATTTGATCACAGAGTATTCCGCCTGGCTAATTACTGAAAAAAGCAACGAGACAAACAATCTCCTCAAAATACCCAGTTGGAAGCAGGTGTTCTGCTACATCTGCCATCAGGCTCATTACTTGTAGCAATTTTCATTTTCACTTTCACTGTAACTGGGATGCACCTTAAACAGCTATTTTAACATTAAAGTGTAAGCAAATGTACAACAAGTGTTTTGCATTTTTTTAAAAAAAGTTTATTGCAAAACAGGGAATGTAAATTACTACAGAATATATATATATGTATACTCACAGTTCCAGCTCTTAGTAATGCTTATATGCTACAGAAGTTTAGTTTTCTATCCAATGTGCAAGATGTGGTTTTAAATTATTCAGGACTGTATTTAAATTTACCAATAGTCTTCCCAAATTATTAGCACAATTATTTTCCGTTCAGAGACCAGTCATAAAGGCCTAGGAATAGAACATCTTTTTAATACTGTAAGTCTTTACATAACTCACTGCATTTTCATGCTTACTGTACATCAGGGCTCTGCATTGATCTGGTTCACAGAACAAAACTCATCCCTCACTGGATTCTCAAGTAGAACCGTAGTACTTTACAGCCAAAATTAAAAATGTAAAAATTACAAACTTTAAACATGTAATACATTAAACAGATTAAAATATTAAGGGGGTACCACGTTTTAGTACTGATATGGGAGCTTTCTAAAAATAAAACTTAAAAGGTGATGACATGTTTGCAAATATTTTCTCCAGCTCTTGTACATTTCAAGTGAAACTTGTTCACCATTTACTACTGCTCTTCGTACTTATGGTAATGAAATCAAACAATCTTGATGCATAACCTTCTTCCCCTCCAAACTTGCAAACTTTGTCAGTTATAACACAGCTTTACAAACATGTTTGTTTCCTCAATTTGCCCTAAGAAAAAATTTCAACCAAAGTCAAAGTATGACTTGCCGCCCACTCCTTCCATCACTAAGCTAGGATGGTAGGACTGTCTGGACCACAGCATTCCCTCTCACATGAATGCTGTTCAACAATAGCAAACAGAGGTGCAACTCTACAGGACAGCACTTGCTTTGTCCTGAAATGAACTGTTCTGCTATCATGAAGTAGCCCATTTAATTAAATGGTCTAGCATCAAGAAAGCTGGTTTGCTGAAACAGAATGAGTGCCAGTGGAAGTGGAGATTCAAATTCAGGCCACCTGAATAGAAGTCTGGCCATCGAAAGTAACTACTGTCCCAAATTATTAAAACCTGGGATTATGTGGGCAGAAACTGCCCAATTATTGCCCAACATAGGGCCAACAACTTGAGTTTAATTCACCTTTATTCCTTCGCCATTACGCAGTAACCAAACACCTTCATCACCTTTTCTGAAATAAGCCAAAAGATAAAGCTTAAGACAGTGAATGTTTCTTCAGCTGCAGTTCTAAACAATAATGAAACTTTGTGCATTTAACAAAAAATTCAAATGACATACACATGAACACAGTTTTCCCATTTGCTCCTTTCTCGACTCCTGTTGGGGTAAATTCCACAAGTGCCGACAGCACTCCTGTACCTCATTCAAGCGGCCGCAGTGTTAGGTGGCTATTGACATATGCAGGCCATCACAGCCAAGTCCGATTCTGTCCTCACCAGGCACTCAAATGTCCCCTTTCCAGCTGTGGCTACTGGACAGCAATCAAGCACAGGAACCCTAGCGTGCCTTTAGGTTAGGAAAAAGAACAAAGGTGAATTATGATGCCCCAAGTGTTGCTCTGACTAGGACTAGAACTTCCTTCTGTATGGCTTTGGACCACACATGATGCATTTGCCCATTAAGTCATTAAGGAAGCTCCATGAAAATAATTTGACAAAATAAGATACTAACTTTTCCTCACCAAAAGTATTCAGTGCTGATGTTTGTCTTTACTAATCATAGATATAAAAAAGCATTTAAAAGTACCATCTTCCGAACAAAGACTGAAGATTTTATGCATATTTACTAGCCTTTACCTCCCCCTCCCGACCTAAAGGTACCAATTCATGGAGGGATACGGCTCTATGTACACCGACAGCCCTCCCGTACTCCACTCTGGTGTTCACCAGTTGCCTTTACATGTGCACTATTAGTAGATAATAATTTAGAGTGAGAACCTTGGCTGATTTCCCTTTACTTGGCTCAGAGGCTAGATGTAGTACCCCTATTTTCACTCACTGAAATTAATCAATTCAGCATAGATTACGGAATAAACTCAAAACCCTTCCAGACTGTATGGTTCTGTTCTGCACTGAATAATACATCAACTGAGCTTTCAGGGAGCCTACAGTAATCATCTTAACCAACAAAATTTCCTTATTTTATATTGTTGCAGCAAAATTTCCCCTGGCAATACCAGGCCTTTGTCACATGACACAATGCATCCAAAGTTACGTCATGACTATCATACTAGCTCGTAAAGTCAAGATCCACAGCCACTGCCTTCAAAAGATAGTTCATGGCAGACTTTGTTGTGCCAAGCCACTTTAAGTATAAAATTACCATTTTAGGAATATGTAAAGCAGTTACAAGCTACAATACAATCTTAGGAATCCAGTGACACTCAAACAACTGTCACATGTTTAGGAAACTTTAGAATACCTGTAATCTCTAGTGTTTCAGCCTTAAACATAAAACCAATATATTATATATATATATATTTATATATTTATAAAAACCTTAAAAAAGGTAATATTTCTACAAGTTACTGGAGAAACAAGAAAATCACCTGCAACCATCAGGACATGATTATTCCGCAGGTCAAATATCATAATGTGCAACTAAAGCCCTGTCTGAATTCTCATTATAGGAAGTGTTTAGTGCTATCATAGCAGCTTTCTAAGCAAGTTCATCTAATATTCTGCATATAAAAGCAGTAGTTGATTTTTAAAAAGACATTACCATTGAGGTACAATTTTAAGCTATGACTTAAAACCGCCAAACATTTACCGTAAAAATACCTATATTCTGTTCAGCAGTTCAGTCCAACCTTCTTTCTAAAATTCACTGGGATTTTAGACTTTCTGTCCACGAAAGATGGAGTTGGGGAGTTTGTCCATGGTGCAGGCTGCAGCTAAACTATGCAGCATATTTTTAAGAATGTATTCACTAAAGATGCTCCCCAACAATTTCTCTCTCTCATTTCTGATACAACAATTGGTGTGAAGATAGAAAGTAAGATACAGTAACAAAAAGGAAATCACATGGGAAATAACAGGATCAATTTAGTAACAAAGCCACACTAGATTTCCCAGTACTGTTCAGTCATTATGAAATTAGGCAGTAACATATGATTACAGGCAATGCAATAGATATGAAATTGGGAGGCAATATATCTTGGTTGGTCCACAATTGTATCAATATGGACCCACATGACCAATTAAAAGGCTTAGCAGAGAGGTGAGGTTCGGCTTAACCAAAACAAGAGACAAACAAAAAAGTCAGTCTGTCTGTCCTAATTTTTGGAGGAGAAAGGTAAGGAGTGAGGAATGGACATCTGAGCAACTCAACAGTTTGCTGTATTCTAATAAGTAAAGGTAGACATAAAAGATAATGTACCAAGTCATCCTTACAAAAACACTTTTGAAAAATCAGCTAAAGTGAAAAAGTTATTCAGCAGGCACTACTTACAAAATAATCAGATTTTTAATCCTTTCAGCATTGAAAATCACATAACACACAAATTGAAGAAATGAAACAGAAAAGTTAAGAAAAAGCATACTCTTTCTTTGGGTCAATAGTCAAAATGTTTTTCTTAAATCGGATTTTTAAAAAAAATCCACTGGCTTTGTATTGTTGAGTTACACTTACCCATACATACTCAGCAGCAAGTATGACTGCATTTCTTGGAATGCCACTTTAAAGAAATGTCAAAATGCTACCAAGTCAAATTGTGGTCATTGAACATTTACAATGGGCATGGAGCGATTTTTCTGAAAGATCTCTACATGTATAAAAACACAAATAAATACTGTAAACAAAAAAGGCAATTTTGGATCATCTTTAACAGCCTAAACTTTGCCTTTTGTTCTGCAAAACAGTTACAAATCACAATATCCATATCATGTCATATTCCTTATGAACCATGTTGGCAATGTCAGTCCTTTATGCATATGACAAGAGATGGGAGGCAGGAGACGTCATCTTCTCAGTTTTGCATCTTCTTTTAATCGCCACATCATTAACTCCATACAGGCACTAGCATCTTCACTGGAATCGTGGCCTTCAACTAGTGATGAAAACACAAATGAAAGAATTATTGAGATTACCTATTACAATGGTCTAGAGTTTTCGGAGCCCACAGCGGTGCAGTGTGTTGTTTAATAAGGTTTACAGTCATATTACTTCTCAAGGTGATGTCTTATTATGACCAGTTGGAGAACCAGCTGAAATAAAAATGGATGGCCAGATTTTATCTGAATTGTACATTTTGAGAAACAAAAACACTTAATAGAGATGGTAATATACTGAAAGCTAGAATATTGTTCAGGGCACTGGGCAGGGTGATATGGTGGGTCCTGTCCTTTCAGATTCAGGACAGAATTTTTAACCCAACACAAGCAGCTGAGTAGAAAGTCACCTGTCTCTGATGGCTTTGAAGGATTACCAAGTATACTGAATATCGCTGACTCAAATCAGTGCCAAGAGGACATGATTCCAGAGCAAAGACAAAATTACAAAGGGCAGAAAGGTAAGAAAATTAGTTGGAATTATAAATGGATTTCATGATTTCAATTCACTGACCGTGATAGCGTAATACGCAACACTGCCCTTCTTATATTTTGCTATTAATTTTATTTTATCCCTTTTAAAAAATATATAATTTATTTCCATAACCCCACTCTCTCGCCAAGAAAGAACGAGCAATCTTTGACCAAGCCTCTACTCTTTAAACATAGAGAGGAGATATGGCAAGTGTGGCTCAGGGTTATTTGTTGTCCTACTCACAGCAATAATATTCACTTGTTATGGATCTAAGATATAAATGCTCTATTATACAGTCTAAGTTCAATAATAAAAAAAATGTTCAAAATATCAAGGACTCTCAGATACAAAAGGAACTGGCAATGAACTTTAAACTATGGTTTCATAACTAGTCCCTGTACAGTAGAAGGGAGACAGTCTTAGCACTGTAGCAAATTTCCTAAAGCCATGATAGGTGTTGTACTTGTTAAACAGGGAAAAAAATAATGCAGACAATGGTCTTGATTCCTCCCAAGCTGAAAAATCGAGTGCATTCCAATTCAACTGCACATATTTCCCATCTTCAAAAGAAAATATTAGCAGTCTATACTCTACACTCTGGAGGAATTATGGGTTATTGCTGGAATGGTTAGGTATTGTACATTCCATCTCAATTCTAAAGCCTAAATTACACTCATGCATAAATATAATTGAATGAGAATATTATTTACAGATAACTGGACCTTCCAAATCCTAGTCCTGACTATGTTTCCATTCATAGATGAAGATTCTTCATCTTTTCTACAACTACCACTTACCATTATCCTGGATGATGTGTTTGAGGTAGTCTGCCATCAAATTTTTCAGTGCTCTTTTATACGGCAATCCCAGTCGATGTGGAAACACAATTGCTGTATCAACCACTGTGCTATGTATAAGCTGAAGGGGAAGAAATACAATTTAGTGATTCTATGTTATACTGTGTCCATTCTGCCACCTCTACTTATTGCCACCATATAGTTGATGAGAATCAATTTCCTCCCATGTTTATCTTTAACTATTCACCACATTATACTTAAATTTAACATCTAATCTGCCTTTTTATTCCGACCTTTGAAAGGTACAACTTGAAAAGGAAAGCTCAATAATGGGAAGCATGTATCAGCTATGAATGTTATAACAAGGAGTAAAAGAAGTTTAACATATTCCAGACTCAGATGATATCCACAAACTACTTGAGTTTCACTTTTGCGTATGTGCAGTGATCCAATTTCCCCTCGATTGTTTTACATCCTCACAGCATCTACTAATCTCTAATCCACACATGTAAACACACACAAATTTAAAAAAAAGCACTATACATTTTTGGATGATATTTTTTCTGCTTTATCTACCAATTTAGCCTTCCTTTCCTGAAGACAGTGATTCTATGCTAGGGTATGGTTCCAGTGGTGCCAAGCAACCTCTGATGTCTTGCCCAAATGGTAATTATTCATGCATGAATCTAAACAGCACTAAAGAGCAAGCAATAGGAGACAGTTCAACTGGAGGGGCATCAAAGCCAATCCTGATCCTGCACTCATCCAAGATTAAGCACATGCACTTCCACTGGGAAGCAGACTGGGGATGAAACAGGGGGCATACCTGGTCTAAATGTCACAGCTACTCAATGCCCTAACCGAGTCATTGGGGAGCAACAATGATATCCTCTAAGGCGGCTTTTTTTTTGGATCGTTTGGAAGAATTGGCATTATTTACCTACCCTTGCTTAAAAAAATCCAGTAACTATAGTTTTCAACTGGTAATCTGCAAGACTTCAATCCACTTGACAGCATTAGTATGCCACTGTTAAAGCACCATGACAACTGTTAAATTCTTTTATGAACAAAAGAATCAAGATTTTAATTGAAATTCTGCAAATGTATAGAGGGTTTGACTTTTTTTTGCCAAGAGCAGAATACTGATATCTAAATCTAATAACTTGTATGACACATTCTTCACAAAGTCTACTAGTTTGGTTGTGGGGAAACCACGTGCTACATATACCCATATAGGAACATAGAAACAGGAGTAGGCCATTCAGTCTCTCGAGCCTCTTCCACCATTCAATGAGATCACGGCTGATCTATATCCAAACTCCATCCACCCGCCTTGCTCCATATCCCTTAATACCTTCAGCAAAAATCTATCGATTTAAATTTTTAACTGAGCTAGCATCTACTGCTTTTTGAGAGAGAGTGTTTCACACTTCTACCACCTTGTGCTTGAAGAAATGTTTCCCAACCTTTCTCCTGTGATTTTAAGGTTATGTCCCCTTGACCTAAACTCCCCCACCGTTGGAAAAAGTTTCTCTCTATCTACCCTATCAATTCCTTCCAAAATCCTAAAAACATCATTCAAATCATCCCTTAACCTTCTATATACCAGGGAGTACAAGCCTAGTTTATGTAATCTCTAGTCATAATTTAACCCTTAGAGCCCTGGTAACATTCTGGTGAATCTGCACTGCACTCCTTCCATATAAATGTTATGATATCGCAGAAAGGCAGTGCAATACATAGTTTCCTAATCCTGCATCCTATGAAGCCCCAGTACCTGTGCCAAGGCACTAGTTTGTTTTGATCTGAAGCTAAATAAACTAGGTAATCACTGACCCATAACGCTCCCCCCTACCTCAAATACTATACCTCTACAGGCATGGGATCACAATGCACGCATATCATTTCATGAATTAAGAGCATATCAGATAACCTGTTTATCATCATTTAAGAATCCATACACACACCGTAGAAGCATACCGGTCAGAGAGGTGGTGGAGAAAAAAAAAGCGGGAACGGATAAGCCATAAAATTAGCTTTTAGGACTAATTTTCCAAAGGCACTGTTGGAACATAGGAACATCAGAAACTGGAGCAGGCCATCCAGCCCTTTGAGCCCGCTCTGCCATTCAATTATATCATGGCTGATCTGCACTTCAACTCCATTAGCCTGAGCTCCATATCCCTTGATCCCCTAACAAAAATCTATATCTCAATCTTGAAAGCTCCAATTGTCCTAGCATCCACAGCCTTTTGGGGGAACGGAGTTCCAGATTTCTACTACCCTGTGTGTGAAAAAGTGATTCCTGATTTTGCTCCTGAATGGCCTAACTCTATTTTAAGATTACATCCCCTAGTTTTCGATTACTCCACCAGAGGAAATAGATTCTCTATATATAGCCTAGCAAATCCTTTTAACATTTTAAAACACCTCAATCACATCACCCCCTAATTTTCTATTCTCAAGGGAATACAAGCCAAGTTTATGCAACCTGGCCTCATAATTTAACCCTCTAAATCATTCTAGTGAATCTGCGCTGCACCCCCTCCAAGGCCAATATATCCTTCCCGAGGTGCGGTGCCCAAAACTGAACACAGCACTCCAGATTGGGGTCTGACCATGGCTCCATACAACTGAGGCATAAACTTCCTCCCCATCGTATTTCAGCCCCCCACCTTGAGATATTCCATGAGCCTTTCTGATTGCCTTTTGTACCTGTCTACTAGCTTTTAATGATTAATGTACAAGGACTCCCAAATCTCTCTGCTCCTCTACATTTCCTAGTTTCTCACCATTTAGAAAATTCTCCAATTTATCTTTCATGAGTCCAAAGTGGATGGCCTCACACTTGCCACATTGAACTCTATTTGCCATAGTTTTGCCCACTCACTTAATCTGTCTTTGTCCTTTTGCTACTTCCCGCTCTCATCTGCACTTACGGTCCCCACCTAAATGGTTAACTTGCTTAGGAGCTGCAATTACATCTGAATGGTGTTTGGTACTACGTGAGGATTACTCCACGTGGCAAATGTCCGACTGGAATGGTGGAACGACCCTCAACACGCCCCTGGATATTTTCCTTGCAAAATGGCACCAGTTCAGAATGCCCCTGATCACTCTTAACTATCTGCTGTTTGATCACCAGTTCACCATTGGTCTTTATGTCACAAGAAACAAATAACTGTTCAGTCTTCTGAAACTGCCTTGTTTGAGATAAGGGAGAAGATAGATGGTAGTGCTTGTTGGAAGCCAATCATCTCAGCCCCATGACATTGCTGCAGGAGTTCCTCAGGGCAGTGTCCTAAGTTCAAACAATCTTCAGCTGCTTCATCAATGACCTTCCCTCCATCATAAGGTCAGAAATGGGGATGTTCGCTGATGATTGCACAGTGTTCAGTTCCATTCACAACCCCTCAGATAATGAAGCAGTCCGTGCCCGCATGCAGCAAGACCTGGACAACATCCAGGCTTGGGCTCATAAGTGGCAAGTAACATTCGCACCAGACAAGTGCCAGGCAATGACCATCTCCAACAAGAGAGAGTCTAACCACCTCCCCTTGACATTCAACGGCATTACCATCGCCAAATCCCCCACCAACATCCTGGGGGTCACCATTGACCAGAAACTTAACTGGACCAGCCACATAAATACTGTGGCTATGAGAGCAGGTCAGAGGCTGGGTATTCTGTGGCGAGTGACTCACCTCCTGACTCCCCAAAGCCTTTCCACCATCTAAAAAGGCACAAGTCAGGAGTGTGAAGGAATACTCTCCACTTTCCTGGATGAGTGCAGCTCCAACAACACAAGAAGCTCGACACCATCCAGGACAAAGCAGCCCGCTTGATTGGCACCCCATCCACCACCCTAAACATTCACTCCCTTCACCACCGGCGCACTGTGGCTGCGGTGTGTACCATCCACAGGATGCACTGCAGCAACTCGCCAAGGCTTCTTCGACAGCACCTCCCAAACCCATGACCTCTACCACCTACAAGGACAAGGGCAGCAGGCACATGGGAACACCACCACCTACACGTTCCCCTCCAAGTCACACACCCCATCTCGACTCGGAAATATGATGTCGTTCCTTCATTGTCGCTGAGTCAAAATCCTGGAACTCCCTTCCTAACAGCACTGTGGGAGAACCTTCACCACACAGACTGCAGCGGTTCAAGAAGGCGGCTCACCACCACCTTCTCAAGGGCAATTAGGGATGGGCAATAAATGCTGGCCTTGCCAGCGACGCCCACATCCCATGAACGAATAAAAAAAAATGGAAACTGAAGGTTTTAACAGTCAAGTCTGAGGAATATTTCATAGCTCAGAAAAGTATTGCATACCAGGTTTCAAGCTCAAGGGAAAAGCATCAATCAATATGTAATAGATTTGTGAAAAAACATCAGGTGTTGTGTTTGCTGATCCCTCGTAGACAGTCGTATTAAAGACAGGCATGTAGTCGGTATAACAGATGATCAGTCACAGCCAGATTACTGAGAGAATGGACTCTAGCTCTACAGGAAGCTGTTGATATTTTCAGAAACACCAAAAGCCAGCAAAACAGGGCCAGAACACCTGTGCAAAATCATTAAGTGCTTTAAGTAAGGAGAGTGGAGCAGCGGCATTTCTTCATACAATGAAAAAAATTCGATTAAGCTGGTCAACAGACTTTGGATTGCAAGTAATGTGGTAATTAGCACACATGTATGTGATGAAACCATTTTGCTAAAGTATGCAAAGCCAAAGCAAAGCCATCTGTGTAAGACAGGCAAAAAATAAAAAAGTTCAGAGTGAAAGAGCAGTCTGAGAGGACATTCGGTTGCAATTAAAACAGCAGAGGACACTGAATGGCAGAACTGTTCCTTTTAAGCCAGGCACAGAACTTGAATGCAATGTTGTGCCACAGACAGTTTACAAGCTAAAAACAAAATGGAGCAAGTCTATTGCTCTGGCCAAAACATCGAGTCAAAAGGAAAATGTAACATGGTATGTGAATACAAGGCCAATGCCAAAGTCGAGAATTTCAATATCTGAAACAGCGAGTAAAGAGAGTACTGAGAATGCTAACAGTTAGGACAGATAAAATAAATTGATGCAGTCACTAATAATTGCCTATAAATGACTGAGAAATACATTGATGTAATTGGTCTTTTGAGATGCAGTGGAAAAACAGATCAGATCAGATGTTTAAAGTCAGTGCTCAAACAATCACCCATCCACCAGTTGCAATTTGTGCTAAGATATCTGTTGAGCTAGATGGAATGGAGAAAACCGGTATAATGAAGAAAGTCAAAGAACCAAGTCAGTGGGTCAGGAATATAGTGCCAGTCATAGAAAAAGAGAACATTTTCCAATGCAGGGAATAGTGGAAATAGTGCCACCGTTATCAAACGCCAAAATCTTTTAGCACATTTGATGAAATTTGCAGCTACTTGGAAGTATAATTAGATCAGACTCAAAGTCGTGCATACCTCATAGTCTTTATGGCATAAATGCATATACCAGAATGTCCTTTATAGGTACATTCAATGGGGCAGATCGAAGTTTCAGGTTTTGGTAACCTACACAGTAGCATATACTCTTTCTACATTGTGTAGTTACCCAAGAAAATGCAAACTCCTGCATAACTTAATAGCTAATATTATTTTTTCTTTTTAAAAAACATCTGACAGTGCTTCAGATATCCAAATCAAGAACTTCAGCTTTTCAGTTAAGGTAACATAAAAAATAAAAATTCCTAATATTCATTATGAAACATGTTTTTTATTTCTCAATTTTAAAAAAAGTAAATCCTTGCTATGATTTATTTGCTGCAGATACATCACTGCAATCTTCAAGTTAACTGCAGAATTAGTTGCTTGAGAATGGATTTTTAAAAAAAATGTTCGACAATTATTTTTAAAAAAGCATACCTTTAGTGCAAATAAATCACTTTCCAAGCTGTGACCAATTAATATTGTGCCAGCACTGAACATGTTCAGTAATACTGCCTGTACATCACGGATAGTGATTGTTGTACTCTCCATATCCTCCTCTGTTACACCAGAAAATCTGCAATGAGTAACAAAAGAATGAGGCCTCTCACTATAAACACAGTAGCCTAGTGTTTCCTCCACATTGGCACCAAGATACAATCAATCAGGGCGCAAACAAGTTATATGGTTTAAAAGATTGCTACATTTTGGGCATAAGTGAGTTACACGTTTAACTACAATTCGCAATACTAGATTTTTTCTCCATCCATCAAACAATCCGTCCAAATGAAGTTGGAGGAATACAGGGATCTTGGAGGATTGTAGGGCTGGATGAGGTTACAGAGATGGGGGATGGGGGTGAAAGCAGGCCATGGAGGGATTTAACACGAAGATGAGAATTTTAAAATCAAGGCGTTGGTGGTCCGGGAGCCAATGTAGGTCAGTGAGCACATGGTTGATGGGTGAACAGGACTTGGTGCAAGTTAGAATACAGGCAGCAGAGTTTTGAATTCGCTGAAGTTTATTAAGGGTGGAAGATGGGACGTTGGCCAGGTGAGCTTTGAAGAGTCGAGTCTGAAGGTAACAAAAGCATGGATGAGGGTTTCAGCAGCAGATAGGCTGAATAGGGGCAGAGATGGGCAATATTATGGAAACGGAATTAGGTGAGCTTTGTGATGGAGAGAATATGCGGTTGGAAGATCAGCTCAGGGTCAAATAGGATGCCAAGGTTGCGAACAGTCTGGTTCAGCCTGAGACAATGGCCAGGGAGGGGGATGAAATTGGTGGCTAGGGAACGGAGTTGTCGGGGACCAAAGACAATGATTTCAGTCTTCCCGATTTTTAATTGGAATTAAAAATTGAAAAGCTTCCCTGTTTGCAGGTTCCTAAGCGCTCTGTGCCTGAATGATAGTTTGAAACAAAAATTTTCATACTTAAAAACAACATATTGTGTGGGTTTGGCACTTTCCTTGGGCTCTGATTGTTTCCGCTGATTTACATCAGTTTTAAGTTTGGGCATATTCTAATGAGATTGGGAGGATACTTGGGTCTAAATTGACATTAGCAAAATGGCGCATTTTCGGGTCTAACTTCCAGGTTGCGCTTAAGGAGGAAACTCCAGGCCAGTAGAGCTAAGATTTTGCATAATAGAAGCTCCACTATTGCTATTGCTTAAAATTAGATCAATACCCGAGTTTCCTAAGCATAGAATTTAAAGATTTTGAGTTATACAACAGAGTACAAAGGATGGACTGGAGTGGATAAAACAGCAATACAATTGAGGTGTTCAGATGATGTCTAATAAGAGCAAAACTGTTGCAGCCAGTTAGTCAATTGAAGCCCAAAACCAAATAATTCTCTTAATTCTGAGCCACCCGTCTAGTATTTTTGTTTCATAATTTAAAGCAATTTTACCCCGATAATGTAAAGTGACAAGCTCTTGCCGCCCTCACCACACCACCCCCCCCCCCCCACCCCCGAGCACGGACTGTTTTAAAAGGCAATTACAAGAAATTCACCACTATGGGGCTTTCCCAATGGCACAGGTGACAGATACACCACCTGGCATGGTACTGAACCAGTTCTGACTCACGTTTAATCCTTGGTTATGCGGAGTTAGCTGATCTCATGAGCAGCAGTGGTTGGGAGGGGGTAGAGAGGGGGCAAACAATCATCACATACCCCACTGCTAAAAAGTGTACATCTGTTCACACGATTGGGCTTCACTGCCATGCCCTCCTTAGTTGAACAGCCTGCTGACTAATCACCATCTGGGCTCACACATAAAGGGCTGCCACAGAGGCCACGAACCAGAGTGCTGATGGCATGCATTGAACTGTAGCCCAGCAGGAGCTCGATCTTCGGAAGGGAAAGGAAGAAGTGTGGGGGGATGGGGAGGGAATACCAATTTTCAGAAGGTAGGAGCTGGACTAAATAATTGGGGAAAGTAAATTAGATATGACTTGCATTATCATCCCAACAGTTTAAACATTACATCTGAAAATCTCTGGAAGGAAGAATTCATGAGTTGCAGAATTGAAGAGACTTATCTCTTGATTCAGTACAATGTCTTGAGTCCATAAAACTACTTATAAAAATAAAATTTACTTTATAGAAATGACCAGTAACCTCGCTGCAAAATTACGGTCAATCCTCATTATTGCAACTAGTTTTTGGCAGTGATTCATCTTATCAAAGCCCAAGCTATCTACTAACTGCAGGATCTAAAAAAAAATGTTTGTAATGACAAGCTAACTAACAAGTTGCTAAGAACTCCCATTGTTGACTTACTAAACGTACCTGGTGTTATAATCAATGACTTTATTGTCTGGTTTGATAAATGTATCATACACCACCTTTAGATCAGAGTTTATAACAGTCAATCTGGTCAGCTCCAAACCTTGCTTTGTGTAGCACTGGAAAGAGAGTCATCCAATTATTAAATATAGATGAGGAAAATTATAATAATGTAAAATTTCACATTACTGTAAATGGGGATATACCCAAATCCTATTTTAATTTCTGTAACTGATAAAGTAATATTTCTAATATCTATAGAATTGCAATACTTGTTCAGGGTGAATAACCTTTTGTGAAGTTAGGGTCCTTAAAACTTATCATGCATATTTTTTTTTCGAATAGATTGTATTATGCTCCCAGTAAATGACATTGAACAAGGCACCATAAGTGCAAAATATTTCCACACACCTACACTGCACTGTTAATATAGTTTGAATAAGCATATTCAGTGAAATTCTATTCTAATGATCAATCTGACCAGTAGCCCAAATCATCACTCAAACCAACTGATCTTTATATCAGAAGGCAGTAATCCCGATGTATACCACCAATCCCATGTTTGCTGCACTGCACAAAATTCACTAGTGCTTGAAACAGCTGTTCAGTCTCTCTGCCCAGATGTGCTTTTCAGCATGTTAATACTTCTATTATGTTCAATTCATTGCTCTCAACCCAAACATAGCATGCTGAACACTGCTCAGTTGTTGAGAGTGCTGTTGAACACTGAAAAAAGCACAACAGTGCAATCAGTATCCTCAGGATCCTTTAGTGTTTTCCTTCAATCACTGGAGTTCCCTGGTCATGCAACAACAGCTGACCTGCTCCAATGCCTCTGCCAACAGCAGTGGCATGCCCCATAGACTAGAGTGACCATAGAATCATAGCAAGGTTACAGCTCGGAAGGAGGCCATTCGGCCCATCAAGTCCATGCCAGCTCTATGCAAGAGCAATCCGGCTTGTCCCCCTCCCCCACCCTATCCCCCATAGCCCTGCAATTTTTTTTCCTTTCAAGTACTTATCCAGTTCCTTTTTGAAGGCCATGATTGAATCTGCCTCCATCACCCCCTCGGGCAGTGCATTCCAGATCCTAACCACTCGCTGTGTAAAAAAAGTATTTCCTCATGTCACCTTTGGTTTTTTTGCCAATCACCTTAAATCTACGTCCTCTGATTCTTGACCCTTCCACTAATAGGAACAGTTTCTCTCTATATAATTGGTCTAGACCCTTCATGATTTGAATACCTCCATTAAATCTCCTCGCAATCTTCTCTGTTCCAAGGAAAACACCCCAGCTTCTCCAGTCTATCCATGTAACTAAACTCCCTCATCCCTGGAACCACTTTTCCTAAAATGCAGTGCCCAGAACTGAACGCAATACTCCAGTTGTGGCCAAATCAGTGTTTTATAAAGGTTCATCATGACTTCCATATTTTTATACTCTATGTCTCTATTTATAAAGCCCAGGATCCTGTATGCTTTTTTAAACCGCTTTATCAACCTGCCATGCCACCTTCAACGATTTGTGCACATATACCCCCCAGATCTCTGTTCCTGTACCCCTTTTAGTGTTGTGCCCTCTAGTTTATATTGCCTGTCCTCATTCTTCCTACCGAAATGTATCACTTTTCATTTTTCTGCGTAAAATTTAATCTGCCATGTGGCCACCCATGCCACCAGCCTGTCGATATCCTCTTGAAGTCTATCACTATTCCCCTCACTGTTTACTACCCTTCCAAGTTTTGTGTCATCTGCAAATTTTGAAATTGTGCCCTGTACACCCAAGCTCAAGTCATTAATATATATCAAGAAAAGCAGTGGTCCCAGCACCGACCTCTGGGGACCGCCACTGTACATCTCCCTCCAGTCTGAAAAACAACCGTACACCACTACTCTCTGTTTCCTGTCACCTAACCAATTCTGTATCCATGTTGCTAATGCCCCCTTTATTCCATGGGCTGCAATCCACATTTGGAAGTCCACATATACATCAACTGCATTGCCCTCATCTACCCTCTCTGTTACCTCATCAAAAAACTCTATCAAGTTAGTTAAATACGATTTGCCTTTAACAAATCCGTGCTGGCTTTCCTTAATCAATCCACACTCGTCCATGTGACTTAATTCTGTCCCAGATTATCATTTCTAAAAGTTTCCCCACCACTAAGGTTAAACTGACTGGCCTATAGTTGGAGTTTGAACAAGGGTGTAACATTTGCAATTCTCCAGTCCTCTGACACCACCCCCATATCTACGGATGTTTGGAAGATTATGGTCAGTACCTCCGCAATTTCCACCCTTACTTCCCTCAGCAACCTAGTATGCATCTCATCCGGACTGGGTAACTTATCTACTTTAACTACAGCTAGCCTTTCTAGTACCTCTATCAATTTTTAGTCTATCCAGTATCTCAACTAGATCTTCCTTTACTGAGACTCTGGCAGCATCTTCTTCCTTGGTAAAGATACTTGCAAAGTACTCATTTAGTACCTCGGCCATCCCCTCTGCCTCCATGAGTAGATCTCCTTTATGGTCCCGAATTGGCCCCACCCCTCATCTCACTACCCATTCACTGTTTACATGCCTGTTGAAGAATTATGGATTCACTTTTATGTTGGCCGCCAGTCTAATCTCATACTCTCTTTTTGCCCCTCTTATTTCCGTTTTCACTTCCCCTCTGAACTTTCTACATTCTGCCTGGCTCTCACTTGTTATCAACCTGACATCTATCATAAGCCCCCTTTTCCAGTTTCATCTCAACTATCTCTTTTGTCATCCAGGGAGCTCTGGCTTTAGTTGCCCTACCTTTCTGCCTCGTGGGAATGTGCCGAGACTGTACTCAAACCATCTCCTCTTTAAAGACCCACTGTTCAATTACAGTTTTGCCTGCCAATCTTTGATTCCAATTTCCCCGGGCCAGATCGGTTCTCATCCCATTGAATTTGCCCTCCTCCAATTGAGTATTTTTACTTTAGAGTGGTCCCTGCCCTTTTCCATAGCTATTCTAAACCTTATGATACTATGACCGCTGCTTCATAAATGCTCCCCCACTGACACTTGCTTCGCTTGGCCTGCCTCATTCCCTATAACCAAGTCCAGCAATGCATCCTTCCTCGTTGGGCCGGAAAAGTACTGGTCAAGGTATCCTGAACACATTTCAAAAATTCCTCTCCCTCTTTGCCCCTTATATTATTGGTTATCCCAGTCTATATTAGGATAGTTCATGTCCCCAGTTATCACTACTCTATAGTTTTAGCACCTCTTGTAATTTCCCTGCACATTTGCTCCTCTATATCCTTCCCACTAGTTGGTGGCCTATAGAATACACCCAGTAGTGCAATAGCACCTCTTATTTCTTAACTCTAACCAAATAGATTTTGTCCTTGACCCCTCCAGGTCATCCTCTCTCTCCAGTATTGCAATATTCTCCTTAAATCAATACTGCCACCCCCCCCTCCTTTCTTTCCTTCCCTATCTTTCCTGAACACCGTGTATCCAGGAATATTTAGTACCCAATCCTGCTCTTTTTTGAGCCAGGTCTCTTATCGCCACAGCATTGTGTTCCCTTGTGGCTATTTGCGCCTGCAGCTCACCAACCTTGTTTACCACGCTTCGTGCGTTCACACACATGCACTGCAAACCAGTCTCAGACTTTCTTGTACTCTCTCTCAGTCTGATCCCACCTAATACTATACTATTACTTGCTCTAGTGCTATCTTTCTCCCTCGATCCTTTGGGCCCCTTGTTTCTCCTTTCCTATGCTACATCCTGGTGCCCATCCCCTGCCAAATTAGTTTAAACCCCTCCCCTATAGCACTAGCAAATCTCCCCGTGAGGACATTGGTCCCAGCTCCGTTGAGGTGCAACCCGTCCGGCCTGTACAGGTCCCACCTTCCCCAGAACTGGTCCCAATGCCACAGGAATCTAAAGCCCTCCCTCCTGCACTCTCTCTCCAGCCACGCATTCATCTCCTGATTCTTCCTCTTTGCTGGGAGGCATCAACACAGATGATCTTATGAACTTAGCAGCAAGGAAGATAACTGGCACAAACTCACATCTCACCATTCGGTGATGCCATGCGTTTGCATTTTTTTGTCCCGTTACATACATTAGGAAGAATAAAGCAGTACATTGATAGTACCTACCATTTCACAATCCAGAGCAAATATCCCAGGGTTTTCATCTGATGGCATTGCTTTTTCAAAAGTTTTCATGAAACCAGCTAAGTTTTCTTTGCGACCATCCTGAACATGTTGCTGCAAGAAGAATACATTCTCTAATATACGTTCAACAATAATAAAGTTTTAACAAAAAGTTAGAGGGGATCAAAAATTTTACAATATATCAAAATTATGCAATATTACTACTTTTAATTTCTAGGAAAGGTAACATTTCCTGTCTCAATAAAGTGCCCCTCTGACTGCTGCCTTAGTCGCTATTGCTATTAACTGTAGTAATCATCCTTGGTTTACAATTATAACGGGCGTTGAAAAGATGGTCACAAGTTCCTATCATAATTTACTCGCATGATGACCACGTGGGATCATTGGACAACCATCGGAGATGGGAAGCCTGCCTGATTTTTTCCAATCACTAGCATCCCTATTGCTGTTCTGACATCAGCTAATTCAACACAGATTCGGGATTGGACCTGCAGCTTCTTGTTCTGGCTGGCTTAGTTTTGCAACAGGTAGTGCATTTAGATACTGCACTGTCAGGGGAGCTATGCAATGCCACTCAGTCATTTTATTACACATTATATATTATTTCATTCAAATTTGGAATCCTGCAAGATGGAACAAGAGTACTTCATCATAAGTATGATATTCACATCACCTTTATTCTGTGCTAATAAAAAAGTTGGCCGAATACAAAACAGGCTTCCCAGATTTTTAACTAACATTAGTAAATGGAGGAAAATATACCCCTATATCACTGGAAACAAAATTCTTAAATTGATTTCCAAGTTCAGGATACTACAGACAAATTTTGATAAATACAAATTCAGCCAAAAAAAACACACCAGCATATGCAAGTTTCAGGCTTTTACAATCACTGATGTTATTTGTACTAAGCACATCAGTTTAAGCATTCTCCGTTCAATTAATATTACACATTTTTACTACTGTCTGAGCTGAAGGATGTATAGTTTCACCACTAGTTTAAAAAAAAGTCAAAGAATACTGTAATCAAATTCATGCTAAACCAGCACTGCACAAATTATTCAGGTTTTGCATATATTGTACACTGTGTGGGGAGGAGAGTAGCTTACATCATAAACATTGTATCTATGAAACACTAAGGTTGCCAAACCGCAGTGTGCGCAGGAGGGGAAGGGGGCAACTTTGTAAAGTTAGGGAGCAATGAGACTCCATCCTGGCTCTCCGCTCAGGTGGGTTTCCCCGATCACAGCTCCACTGCTGAAGCTATGCTCCACACAGAAGCCCAGCGCTCCCCTCCCGCAAAGGACGACAGAGAAGATCGGAGGGACAGCTGTAACCACTCCAGTTCTCACATCGATCCCGGGGGGCTGAGAGCAGTTCGCTCACCTATCTACCCTCTCTGCTGCAGCTTATAAAAGCTTGTTTACTTGTTCAGAAAGTAATCAAAAGGCTGTTGGGATATTGTGTTTTATCACAAGTAGTTCCAAATATAAAAGCAGTGAAGTACTGCTGTAGTGATACAGATCACTGGTCAGACTTCATTTGGAGCACTATGTTCAATTTTGAGCTCATCACCTTAGGAAAGGTACAATGTCCTGTGTTTTAAGGTGTAAAATACACTAAGTAAAAAGGGCTTGGTACAATGAAGGCTGTCCGTAGTCCATAATTTGCGAGTGTCCATTGTTAGAGTGCCTCTTGTTTCTTTTATAATGTGAAATATTTGGGACTGTCATTAAGTGTCCGTATTTTACGGTTGTACGTCATTTGAACATCCGTAAGACTAGGTTTCACTGTATATACAAAGTACACCACTGTGGTACAGTTCTGAGGCAATGCTGCATTGTTCAGGTGCTGTCTTTTGGATGACATTTTAAAATCAAAGTCTCCCTGGTCTACCACTGGTGTACTTTGTATATACAGTGAAACCTAGTCTTACGGATGTTCAAATGACGTACAGCCGTAAAATACGGACACTTCATTACAGTCCCAAATATTTCACATTATAAAAGAAACAAGAGGCACTCTAACAATGGACACTCGCAAATTATGGACTACGGACAGCCTTCATTGTACCAAGCCCTTTTTACTTAGTGTATTTTACACCTTAAAACACAGGACAGTGTACTTTTCTTAAGGTGATTAGCTCAAAATTGAACATAGTGCTCCAAATGAAGTCTGACCAGTGATCTGTATCACTACAGCAGTACTTCACTGCTTTTATATTTGGAACTACTTGTGATAAAACACAATATCCCAACAGCCTTTTGATGAGCAGCCATTCTGTTCCTTCAGGTGGGATCCCATAACACTATTTGAAGAGAAACAGGGAGCTCTCCTAAGTTTCGGCTAACCTCTCCCTCAACCAACACCACCAAAAACAGATTAACTACTCATTCATCTCGTTTCTGTTTGTGGGATCTTTGTGTAAATTGACTGCTGCATTTACCTACACAACAGTGACTATACTTCAAAATAATTCATGGGATGTGATGCATTTTGGGATGTCAGAGGATGCCTTGAGATACTATATAAACGATAGTTCTTTTTTTCCCTTTACAGTGACATAGGAACATAGGAACAAGAGTAGGCCATTCAGCCCCTCGTGCCTGCTCCGCCATTTGATAAGATCATGGCTGATCTGTGATCTAACTCCATATACCTGCCTTTGGCCCATATCCTTTAATACCTTTGATTGCGAAAAAGCTATCTATCTCAGATTTAAATTTAGCAATTGAGCTAGTATCAATTGCCGTTTGCGGAAGAGTTCCAAACTTCTACAACCCTTTGTGTGTAGAAATGTTTTCTAATCTCACTCCTGAAAGGTCTGGCTCTAATTTTTAGACTGTGCCCCCTACTCCTAGAATCCCCAACCAGCGGAAATAGTTTCTCTCTATCCACCCCATCTGTTCCCCTTAATATCTTATAAACTTCGATCAGATCACCCCTTGACCTTTGAAACTCTAGAGAATACAACCCCAATTTGTGTAATTGAAGTCCGGGTATCATTCTAGTAAACCTACGCTGCACTCCCTCCAAGGCCACTATGTCCTTCCAAAGGTGCGGTGCCCAGAACTGCTCACAGTACTCCAGGTGCGGTCTAACCAGGGTTTTGTATAGCTGCAGCATAACTTCTGCCCCCTTGTACTCTAGATCTCTAGATATAAAGGCCAGCATTCCATTTGGCTTCTTGATTATAATGGAGTTTGATATTTGCATACAGAAAAGAGTAATACACATGTATGTGTGTGACTTCAACAATTTTGCTAATGTCCCCACTTTCTGTGCACTAGCTGCAGATTACCTAATCAAAGTATGGGAGAAGCAATCTACACAGTCTAATTGAGAACCAGATACCAGTGACCTCTCCATTCCTGTACAAAGAAATAGTCAACTTTAGTAAACAGTATTACGCTGGGGTGCTTATATACCCATTTTATTGCTGCCAGTCTTTAAATTAGGTAGTATGAACATTCTGATTTGCAATTAATTTACACATCACTACAGAGGGGGGTAGGAGTATTTCTCAACAACATTTTCTTTGTTCCTAATAGCTAATGAAGTATCTGTCGCCCTTAATTATCTGTTCTTACCTTTGCTGTCTGACACCCTGCAGATCCCACTGCTCCTGCACAGCAGCTGTACTGTGTTTCCCAACCACCAGGTACTGCAGCATAAAGATTATAAATTATTCTTATATGATTTTAAAAGGAATAAGAAAATCTAGAATTTCATTTGGATTCAGTACTGTCAGAAGTAGAATGTTCATACAGTACCGATTTGCTGAACTGTGGGTTTTTTTGTAACAAAGAAATTCATAACACAAACTATAAAAGTAGGGAAATAAACTATACAAGTCAAAAATTTCAAGTATCATACATGCTTTAGCCATTCAGTAGCCTCAGGGATCAGCATTGAGAGTCTGGAAAGTCTTTCTAGTGAACCACCATGAAATGAGCAGCCATTCAGTAGTTGTGCAATGTCCTCAATTGCACCACGGTTACACAGAGGTAGTTGAGTCCCCAGTTGTGGTCATTTGCCACACACCTTACTAGCCAATTTCTAGAACAATTGAGCGTGCACCAGAGATGGTGTGGCAGCTCGAAGCCAGGCAGTGTCTCATCAGGCTGAGTGATAAGGAAGGAGTTTCTTAGACGAAGGAGCTCGTTCCCATTCTGTTCGCCATTATGATGCTGCAACTACTGTGGAGATGAGTGGTAGAATAATCCAGATTGGTCGTCTGCTCACGAGTTAGTGACGAGGACCCTCCCATACATCCTTTGAAAGGTGGCAGTTGTGGCATTCCTGGATTTTCTCAAGGAGGTTCTTTGCTGCAATATGATGCCTGATGTTAGCAGGCTATATATTGAGGGGACTGGCAGCTACTTGGTGTTTGTTGGTCTCAATCCCTGTTAATATTCTCATTCTTTAATAGTAACATCAACTAGTTTTGTATGGAAAGAGTTTAACCACACATGATTGCAATATTCTCAACTGTGTAGCAGAGAGCTAGCACCGAGCTGCTTGCGCAGTCTAAGTTGAGGCTCCAAGCTTAATTAGGAAGCTATTTCTGCTCATGATCATCTATATTGGCGAGGTGGTCCTTGTAGGCAAGTCTACGATCTACAGTTACTCCAAGATATACTAGCTTTCGGACATTTGCCAGCCATTTTCCATCCAAGCAGACCAAATCTGGACAACCCAGATTCCAATTACAGTAGTACTGGAGCAGTTTTATAATGTACAATATTAAAAAGTATTTTAAGAATGTTGGCAATAATTTCAGGTTGTGATTACGTGCACATTTTTATGGAAATTGTAAATGAGTGGCTATTATTATCATTTGTTTAGCTATGTACTGAATTTTATGGCTTACTTTTTTCAAAAAAAATCCAGGATTCACAGGAGGAATGATAAAGAAATTTTCCATGTTGCAGTTAGGCAAGGATCAGGGGTATGGGAACATTGGAAAGGATGGGGCAGGGGTTCCAGGATCTGGGAATGGTGCATTAGGGGTGTGAAAATGGTAGGAGGGGTTGCTGGAGTTTGGTGTGGTGTGGTTGGAGGATGGCATAAAAGTGTGGGAGCATTAAGGAGGGGAACTGCCATGTGTGGGAGTACCGGTATGGGTACCAAAGGGGGGCAAGAGGGAGGGGGATGAGGGGTGGTGAGCCTTACAGGATGCCAGTGGGAAAACCTCTATTGCCACATTCCCAACCATGACCCAGGAACCAGCTTTAAGTTCTTTATTCGCTTACTGCGCTTTTACTATCTTAGTAAAAGGTGCAGTAACAATTTCAAGAAGTTGAAGCTGGTTCCTGGGTCATGGTTGGGAATGTGGCAATAGGATTTTTCTCAGAAGAGGGGACAGCAGTGGGGAGCTGAAGGGGTAGATGGATGGGTATTTGGTGCAGGTTGGCAGGGGGGGGGGGGGGGGGGGGGGAGGGTAAAGGAGAATGAGGGCTCCAGTCAATTAGAGATTAATTACTGTTGTTGGAAGTTGCTCCACACAGCCAACTACTTGGCTCCCCTCGATGTTATCCAGGTTATCTCAAGAGTAGATATATACACATGCATATGGACATCTGTTTTGGTACGGTTAATGATAAGTTTGGCAATATCTAAGAACAGTTTGGAGAAACATGTTCACTCCAATGTGCTCAATTACGAAGATGATTCTTGAACTGGTGAGAGCAAAAAATCTATTCAAATATTCACTAATGTTCCATAAAACTATGCCAATTCTCATCTCCTCAATTTAAGTATTTATATCGAACTCACCTCGATGTCGGCGCAACCGTCCCCAGTGGTAGTTGCATTCTTCTTTGCGGATACAATTCCCACTAACGGAAACACTGTACTCAGCTCCACAACGACAGCAGATCCTTATTAAAGCTAATCATAAAAACACAAACCTGAAATATCTGAGCATTGTTAGACAGTCTAATTTAGCTACATGGGAATTTCTAGTAATTGCCACCACACATCCTTTAAGCTTCCCAATTTGTTATTTTAGCTCATTTTTTCTCCCCTTCTGAAGGCATGCTGTGAGATGGTTCCATGAGTTCCAACAACCCTGCAGCACATCCCCCAAGTGGCCATTCTTCACACATGAGCCTAGACAAGGAGATCAGTGCGGTATTTAATTAAGCAAGGCATCATAACAGAGCCCAATCGAATCACCCAACATCCAAACACTTGCACCTTCCAACAGAGGTCACTGAATAGCAATTATGATCAGGAACTTTGGGTAACTTTTCTACTCCATAGTCCAAGGGCACTAAGGCTATTTATCGTGCCCCAACTAGTACCCAGATTGAGATCAGCTGATTCAGCGCACACCAGATTGTGAAGAAAGGAGAGCTTAGTTATACTTAAACAAGAACATTTCTGTTTGCATAAACTATATATAATACACACGACCATTAAGTATCACACTTTACTGATAATACCGCTATTGTTAGAGAACAGCATGTGCTCCGATTCACCCCAAGCAATGCCACAAGAGATCTGCTAGTTTATGTTTATTTATTTACTAATAACGTGGCTGTTTTTGAATGAACCAGAGTTGAGTGATAGCAGTCTTTCCCTGCTAGCTAGAAAATAGAAGCCCAATGCCAAGATGTCTACTACGTGCAGGCAAGGGTCTTTGATCTGCAGATTAGCCAGAATGCTGGAGTTGTGTCTTGGGGATAATCAGATTAAACATTGCCAAAACATTAGAGGCTGGGGCAAGTTCTAAATGCTAACTTTCCATATTATTCTATGTGTCTTTCAAATGGTTTGATTGATAATTCTCTATCCAGAGAACTTTGAGAGAAAAAAATTATGGAAGCTGTACTCCATTTGCAGAGGCAGGAATATTATCTCACCTCTGTACAAGCATCGCACCAGGATGTGTGCAAAGGTTGGTGCCCTCCAATGTCTTGCAGATTATTGGACTATGTTGGAAATGTTCTGAAGGAGATATTTAAATTCTTGTGGATTAGTCTTCATTTTAGAAAAAGTGCCTGTGTTGTGTTTTTGCTTCTATGTATTACAGCACATAAATAAATTTCACCATTAGATTTAGCCTGAATTCAACAGTTTCAGACAGAGTGGTACTTGCTGCCTGTCGAGCAGACGGAAGAACATGGTGGGCATCTCACACAGGCTGTATATACCTTGGTAAAAGTGTAACTGTTAGTCTTGTGGCATGCTATGGCTTGTTCACATTACACAAGTTTCAATTCATAGGAAATGCAGGTCTACTAAAGGAATGTCCTATTTGACAGGAAGTAAAGTACAAGGAGATAGAATAGATGTGTGTTTCATTTAGTTTAAACTCCACTGTTATAGTGCAGCAATCCAGACTACTCAATCACACATTATAACCATTAGTTGATGATTGGAATGAATCCTATCCTTATTGGGGATTTCTTTTTTGTTTGATACTTGCAGAAGCCAATCACCAAATTTCAAGTGTCTCCCAACAAAACTATTGAGTAATCTATAAAGGTAGTTTCCATTTGCTTTATATGGTGTGCTCCTTCCCCCTCCCCCCAATAGGGACACGGCACACTTTCTCAGCCCAGATAATTTAGGTGCAAGTTGGCAAAAGCTAAGGATTAGGAACCTCTAAGTTTACATTGGTGAATTGCTGGACTGTAGCCAAATAAAACCACGCCACTTGGTAGCACACAACACTGGTAAGCTTTCTGCTGTTTTTCCAACTAGAACCACCATCTTTAAGAGCATTGGCTTTTTGGATTTTATAGAATACAATGGGAAGAAACCATAAACTAGTGACAGGTCGACCCCTCCAGTTCCAGGAATGAAGCAGGCTGGCTGGTCAATTATCAACATCTGGATACTGTGGATCTGTCTGGATTAAGTATCAGATTATCAAGTCTGCCACAGAGGAGCAACCTATCACCAGGCATGTCATTTTAGAGCAAATTCAACCCCAAATTCTCCTTTCCCTGAAGAATAGTCACTACTTGTCATTAAAGAACTGATAATTGCTTACTTCAGCTATAGCTAGGCTCTACCAAAATAGCATAACTCACCATTAAATGCAAGTCTACTGCCACCTCCCCCCCACCCCAGCACAGTATGGACAATCACCATACCCAACTTCCACCAGCTGAAAGTGCAGAACTTCAGTAGCAATTGCTTGCTACTCTGCAACCCAATCATGATTTGTAGAGTATGGATATATGAGCACCTCCAGATAATACCTTCTATCATCTGTCATCACAAACCGAAGTTTAAACTGTTTTGTCTGCCTTCAACAGTGAACAACTTACAACATGTCAACCACCTTGATGGTTCTCAATGTCATCACCTTCTATTTAATCCAAGTTCTCATGTAAAGGGCTTTGGCAAAGAGGTTAGCCGGCCATGAGGCCACATACCTCCCTTCAGAGTGTTGAACAATTGGTTGGAGATAGTCAACTATTATACAGTGTTGTTACAAATCCACTAGATAGGTTGGTTGTGGATCTTGCCATGGCTGAAGGAAGCCTTTTAGCTGCATGCCCAGAAATTTCAAACCATGAGAGAGAACTGGTTGTACACATTTTCTATATAACCCAAAAAAAGCTTAACCTCATTGGGACTTTTGGGGATAGTGAGGTGAGAAAGACCTAAACGCCCCTATTTGGGATAAATATTTTTCTGTTCAGTGACGATTTATTAAATTTCTTTTCAATAAAAATTCAAGTATTGAAGAACTGTCACTCCATTAAAGAACAGACTCTCATTAATTGTACTTTACGCCCTCACTAGTGCAACAGATTATGCTCCAGGTCACTGCACTTTGGAATAGCAGAACAAGATTCAAGCCTGCAATTCTTTACATAGGGGGAAGACATCAAGTAAAAGCACCTTTAGAATGTCTTCAACTCCATGCTGGGAGAATGGCTTCAATTCTTTTGGCTCTGCGTAAAGTATATATGGGAAAAGCAAGTCAAGTCAATACAATTGATTAACAACACATGTATGTACCTGGATTTAAAAAAGGGGATCCCATCTCCAAGCATTGGCCTTCCTTGAAATTACTTAGGCTAAGAATAATTAACATGCACAACCAGGTTACTAACCAACATTATGAATTTAGGATAGCCCACTCACAAACAGCACTTGTCAAACACCACAGATAACTATCAGCATGCATTTGTGCATGCACTATGGAACTTGCTGTCCCTTGTTCAAGTACTCCTGTCTCCTAGATTAAAATAAGGACTCAAATTTGAGTAATCAAATAGTTTAATAGATATAAGAATCCAACCCTTTTGATGTAATAGTTTATGGTTTTCACCTAGCCACAAATGTGAAGGAAAGATGCCACTCCACGTGTAGCAATGCCTAAGTAATTCCAGGAAAGACCAACAGGTAGGGATCGGATGGTACTCCCTTTCCAAGAATTGTTTGTCAATTTTGGCAAGATCTACGAAGAAAGCTGTTCAAAGGAACTCGACTGACTCATTTGTCTGATATTTTCTTGAATTAGTTCAAACCTGCTGCTATAGTATTTGAATTAAATTCAACAATTTTCTGTTACAGCTTGTTTCTCTAAACCTGTTAGGTAGTTTAATCTGTAGTGAAAGTATCTGACATGAAATGATGTGGGCACAAAGCATTAATCCTATGTATAATTCAGAGACAGTTGTCATCCAGGGCAGGGTACCCTATATTTCTTTGTGCACAAGGTCATGCTGCAGTCAACATAAACAATAGGCTTACCTATGGGAGCCAGTCTATTATTTGTCTTTGAATTGTAATTATCATTCCTTATTTGCAAGTCCATACCATGAGGGTTGGCAGCATACTGACCAATAGGGGAGCATCAACACCAGAATCTCCTACGGTTAAGTAGCCCATATTCTCTGGGTGGACACAAAATAACCATTTGAGGAAGATGGGATACTGGTACAAATCATTACCTTCAGGGAAGGGAAGTGATCTCATCTGGTGCACCCAAGATAACACACATCTACAATAGGTAACACAATATTTCATGCTTCTTCACAATGTTTCCTTCAAATCAGACACTGAGTTGATTTGCCAACTGTTTGCCAGTACTTCCCACATCTCAGTCAGGGAAGCAGTTGCAAGCCACTGCCACATCACCTGGACCTTGAGTTATCAAATTTAGGACAAGCAGAAGTAATGGTGGCAGCCCACTGTATAGGATTTTACACACAAGGAAATTAGATGTATTTTCAATATTAATAAGTCTGGTTTCTTTACATCTTAAGCTACAGCCTAGAACATTAATTTAAAATGTCTGATCTCCTGTCACTTTCTTCCAAATGGGTGATGACATCAATGTTCTGTAATTGGCTATAAAATGCAGTCTTACAACTGATAGTCTTTAACTGAGCTTTCACAAACAAGGGATCCAGTAGGACAAGTTATTTTACAAATCCACAAAGATTTGTTGCAGTTAAAAACATTGTTGTGAACTGCTCTCCAGGTGCAATAAATCTGAAACAGAAATAAACTAATTTTCTGTGTGTTTAGCCGTATTGTAAATAATTTACTCATCCATCAAGACTATTATAGATAGATAATGCAGTCCCTTGTTTTTAGGAAATATGGGTGAAACTCGATGCTTGTTGGTTACAAATGGCATTCTGCAAGTATATGTCTCAAATGGTTGATTCTAAAATGAAACCATAGAGGAATTTGGAATTTATATTTGCTCAGAGCATGCAAGATTCATTTCTAATCCAAGGATAAAGAATTATGTTTAAAAAAATCTTTGAAAGAACCATTTACTTTTCAATATCTATTAAAAAGCTTACATCTGTACACAATGCCTGTTTATAAAACCTTACTTTGTCAACTTTTTTGATTATAAATTCCCATATCCATATTTATAATGGAAACAGAAAATGCTGGAGAAGCTCAGCAAGTGAGGCAGCATCTGTGGAGAAAGAAACAGAGTTAACCCTTCAGGTCAATGACCTTTCGTCAGAACTGGGAGATATTAAAGTTTTTAGCTTTAACATCTTCCAGTTCTGACGAAAGGTCTTCGACCTGAAACGTTAACTCTGTTTCTTTCTCCACAGATGCTGCCTCACTTGCTGAGTTTCTCCAGCACTTTGTTATTATTTCAGATTTTCAGCATCTGCAGTATTTTGCTTTTGATTTTTTTTATAATGGAAACAATCTAAGCTGCAATTACACTGTCCCACCAATGATGGCGCTGCAACACCTCAGTTATGCATCTCGCAGCTCCTCAGCCTGTAGTGCAGAGAAGCTCCAATACTCCAACCAACTCTACTTCTTTCCAAACTGCAATAAGTTTTGCTATTTAACTTTAAATATATAAAATCAAAGTATTACATTAAGATAAGGATCGAATTTATGACTTAAATGGGGACTTAATTACATAAATGCACCATGGTACAATTATACCCTTCCCTCTAACTTCACCTAAAAACTACACTGCGCTGCTTGACTCCCCGTATGCAATGCCATGGATAAAAGAATTAAATTATAAAGCAAGATTATTCAAATGTATCAATGCTTTAACTGAGAAGGCTAGTTTTATGCCCTTCCTGGGTAACTACTTTGAGTGGACAAGTGGCAGGCAAAATCTGCATATCTAGAACTGGCAATCACTTGCAGAATTCTTAGAAGTGCAATTAATCTTACAGCATTGTATTAAGCCTAAAAGAGTTCATCTAGTCCATTTGCTATCAGGAATCAAGTCCAAGTGTTCAATCAAGTCAGATGGCTCAGCTGGTTCAGGCAGCAAGCAGCTAAATTAGCCAATCTCAGCTGTGGCAGAATCTCAGAAGTAGAGGCATTATAAATTGGCCTAAATTAGAGTGGAGAAAATCAGCCTGGGAATTTTATCTCCTAATCACTATCCAACAACCCATGCTGAAAAGGAGTGTGTGGATGTCTGGTGACAATAGGCTCAGTTGTGATATCTCCCCAGTTAAGTAGACTATCAAGATTCAGGCCTGGAGTTCCCACATGTTTTCTGCCTAGATATGAGTGCAATCTGGTAGGAATCGACTGAAATAATGCAAAATATTGAGGAATTTAAAACGTTAGTGAGTTATACCCATAACCACTTACACTCAAGTTTGGTTCAAAAGTCAATCTGTCTGAAGCAATCCCCGCCCACAAAACTGGGCCCTCGCCCCTAGGTCAGCATGACGAGTTTCCAACTATTGCGCCCGTTCGGGGGTGTTCATCACATTGCGCCCAGAATTTCAGGTACATTAATCCATCGTTAATGAGCTGCAGTGGCCAGCAGTCAATTGAAGTCTCACTCAGGTCTGTCTCTCATACTGATGCTACAATTACTTTAAATAAATTCAATTTCAGTGAATTGATCTGCCCTTGGATACATAAGACCTGTGACCAGTCAATTGAAACCGTTGATTGGCCTGGTTCTTGAGCTGCAGAAAATACTTGGATACATTTTCAGTTTAAATTAGTTTAATTCAGTAACCTTGAGGCCCCATTGCCCATGTTCCAGTCAATAATCAATTACATTCGATTAGGCTGCTCGATTGCAATGATTCATGGGAGATTTTACGTTCTGGCTTATGCAAATGAGTTTGCGCAGAAATTTGGGCATAATTGCACCTCGGCAAAATTGGCGCAGTGTCCAGCGCATTCTGGGTGAATTTTCTAGATGGCGCTCCAAGCAGAAACCCCAGCCTCACTGTCTAGACCAGGGATGTCCAAACTGTAGCTCATGAGTCACAAGTAGCCCAGAAGCCCCGTCAATCCAGTTCAAAGCCCAAGCAACTCAGCTCTATTTACATATTTCTTAATTGCTGAGTTTGCCCAGTTTGAATTTTTGGGTCTGGGTGTTTGGAAAGGGCTGTTTTCAGCACATTGCCTCATTGGTAGATAAGTTTTCTCAGAGCACCTAGATCTGTTAATATCAGCAACTTGAGAGACAAGCAACTTATCCAGAGGATTTAAACTTTACATATAGCCCAGGGGCCTTCAAGCAGCCCAGTGAGAGAAAAGGCTAGGTTTAGGCTCGCACACAAAGAATTGTCACTTGAGCGAGGCCTTGGACAGTAATAGGCAACTGTTGTTACTTAAACAATGACATTCTGCAGGTATGACAAGTTTGGAAAGTTTGATTGTAAAAAGCTGCTCTGGCAACGAGTCACCTTCAGGGAACGTGGAGAAAGAGGGAATATTGGCAGAAAAAGAAATCAAGTCTAAGGTTTTAGTCAATGCAGTGATACAGAGTATTATTTCAGGCAATTCAAAATTAGCTAAAATAGTTTAAAATTGCCAGTGAGTTTTACAATAAAGGGTGAAAACTATAGGTTGCAAGATATGCAAGGGAAATCATTTATTTGGGCTATGGAAAATTTGCTGTGTTTTCTAAATTCTAGTTCTTCAGTTTTTCACTTGGCCATTGACAACAGAAGTGATTTTACTACTCAGGTTTGGTTGCTTTAGTTATTACGAACACTTCAATTTTCACAGTAGAAAATTTAAAGGTGACTGAAAGAAGGAATATAAATCCATTGGACCATTTTACAGTTTTTTAAAAAAAAATTGTACCAGTGGTATGCATTTACTTACGGTCAGTGTTAGTCTTTTTCGCATCCTGATTGAAAAGCACTGCAACACCAGACTTCTCTGGATGAGGCCTTGGGTAGCAATTTTCTTGCAATTGTTCTTCAGTTAAAACATATTCTTTCAGCTTCCTGTATAGCACAGCACCTGCAATGAAATAAACTTGTATCGTATTTGGGACTGGTTGCATAGTTAATCATTTCATTTTTCAGATACGGATTTGAATTTAGCCCAGATTGGTTGGCAAAAATCTACAACCCCCTGCAATGGTAATGAAGTCAGTTTCCACAGCCTGGAGCCTCTTTCTGGTTGGAAAACTGATCATAACTGATCATACAGCACAAAACTGATCATAATTCTCTAATACATTGACAGTTTCATTCAAAGTTAAAATGGAAATGCTACACTGATGCAAAGGAGGGAGCTCTTCTAAGGTTTTGGTTCAGGCACATTATTGGGGCAAATGCAGTGGGAGATTTATTCTGCATCATATCAATCCTACATCTGAATTTGAAGGTCTTGATATTAAAGTGGGTAAGTGTAAAAGCAGCCTAGCCCTGATTTTCGCCACACTAACTTCACCAAATATATAGATCCAATATATTTTTGTTTAAATACCATGTGGTAAATTTTACACTGTTCTGCTAATGGTGCATAAAATTTGTTCCTTTTTTTGAGTCGCAGGGGGCACTTTGAGGCTGCGCTATATGTAAGCCTAATTTATCTAGGGAAATTATTACAAAGATCCCACTAAGAATCTCACGATCTTGGCTGCAGGTCCGCTCAGAGCTTACCCGTACAAAATGGGCACATGGGGAGTCCTGGGACCTGGGCTGCTCAAATAGGCTTCTTACAAGAAGGGAGATAGTTTCAGCTGGTGTTTGCAATTACATTTTACTCCATGCATTAGTTGATTTTGTTGGATTATTATATTCTTGGGGATTTTTCCTAATACTTTCCTTAATTATTCTTGTGCTGCTGATATTTAAATTTCAACAAAGTGGAAAAGATGGGCGTTTTTAAAGGGTTTCAAACGTACTAATAATGATGAAAAAGAGTTCCTGAAAGAGCCAACAAAGGCAGGTGCAATGATACCTGAAGTATTCGGTTTGGACTCTTCACTGCCTCGAGACTGCTATCTATAGACAACTTCCACATGTATCTTGATATGTTGTAGGAGAACCCAAAATGTAACATGTCTTTTCTCTTATAGATGCTGACTAACTTGCTGTTTTTATTTCAGTTTTCCAATATTTGCAAAGTTTTTTATTTTCATATCAGAGACCACCATGCTTTGCCACCTCCACTTCAAAAGACAGACTATCATAAGATGACCTGTAGACATCTGGAACAGGGACTATGAAGGTTACCACAGCATGAAGCTTTCGTGCTACCCGACACCAAAATTGCCATAGGGTCATCTGCTATTCAAATAGTTTGCAGTGCAGACATGCAACAAGCAAGTGACAAACACTGCTGGCAGTAGACAATACGGTCATCACTCTCCCCATGGAAGAGACATTAGCTGGACAGGACGCAGAGCTTTCACCAGGTAGTCGGGTTCCCTACAGTACGAGGTGTTGCATATGGCACCTATGTAGGCACCATGGCTCCTCATATGAACCCCATGGTCTAAATGAATATAAAGTACTTATATTCAATTAATATTCAAGTGGTATCTGACCACAGCATCATTATACACGTCAATGCCCATTATCTAGGATGATGTGGAGATGCCGGTGATGGACTGGGGTTGACAATTGTAAACAATTTTACAACACCAAGTTCTAGTCCAACAATTTTATTTGAAATTCACAAGCTTTCGGAGGCTTCCTCCTTCCTCTCTCTCTCTCTTTTTTTTCTTTGGTTGTTTGTATATTCGGTGGCCCTGTAGGTAACACCTCTCTGTCTGCACACTGTGATTGCCTTGGCAATGGGCAGTTGGAAAGACTATCTGTAATCACCAGGTATTGTTCTGTGATTTATAAATGCGAAGGGTTCGAGGATTTCATTTCCACATTCACCTGAGGAAGGAGGAAGCCTCCGAAAGCTTGTGAATTTCAAATAAAATTGTTGGACTATAACTTGGTGTTGTAAAATTGTTTACCATTATCTAGGAAGCAGACATGATGTCTGCATGGTGCCCATATTTTTGGAAAGACAAAAAACACGGGGATATTTCTCTTCAGAAACTAGAGCTAAGCTCTGTATCCATAGCTGCTGGCCCCACTGACAAATTCCCTAACAGTAGAGGAGCACCTCAGGCTGGAAGTGCGAGCACCTTTTCGTTGTTCCACGGCCATGTCCATCTAAAAAAAATGTGCACCATCCAGCTTTGGCATAATGAAAGTGTGTACAAAAAAAGTGTACTAGTTTTGTACTTTGCTAGAAACGGTACCTTTCCAACTTAGGTTTGTGCCATGCTTGATGAGTCCCGCAAGAAATGTGTGCAATAGTGAAGGGGATGCTACCCTTTGCCTTCCTCTTGATACCAGCCATTTGCAGCTCCAAAACATATATAACTATCACGTTGCCCACAGATTCCTACTTAGAAGCTTGATTAACAGATAAAAATCAATATGAATCTGGCAGGCGCAAAATGTTCCTCCTTCACATTTAGATGTATAAACCACAGACTAACCAAAGTGTTTAGATTGAAGATCACAAACAGAAACTTTCACTTACCCTTCAGTTCAACATTTTGCTGCTTTCCAGATCTATTTAGAGTGAAACTTGTCTTCATGGCCAACTTTCCCCCAAGCAATGCTTCATGTGACTGCGCTTTCTTGTTTGTAGATACAATAGCAGTCTCTGAGAGTGAATACACATAGTCAGTAGTTGAAATGGGATTAACCATAACCCTTTCAGAGTACTCCTAACAGCCTATAATGAGCAGAATTCCAAGAGGAAGAACTATACCCAGAGCCCTTAATGCACTACAACTCCACGGCTGAGGAATTTTGCCTCTACCATTTTTTCTCTGGTTTTCTTTCTTCGAACAGTTTTCTCTATTGTAACTGTATCAGAACCAATGCTTGGTGCATCAACAAGCGCTCTGGTTCTGAATGGTCTCAGTTGACACTAGCTTCCAACTGTTATTGATTTGTAATTTTTTAATCCTGTGCATTTCACAGTTTACATACTTCACTTCTAATTGAAGTGTGCAAAGCATGAAACACACAGCTTATATAAACCCGCTGAACTTGGCTCTTTAACAAATTGGGGCTTCGCAAAAACTCAGTCAGTTTAGCAAGCAAAATGTGGAAAGTGTAAAATGCAAGTGGATTAGAAGACTGGTGTCACCTGCAACCATTCAGATTTAGAACACCAGTCTACTAAACATCTAGCTGTCTCACTGTAAACAGCTAAGCAGCATATGGGTACTCAGAAGATAAGTATAGTAAACAGCTTTTAAACAGCTGGAGGACACGTTCATATTTCACAAGTTCAACATTTATTTCCCTCTTTGCAACACTAAATTGGTGTGGCATGAATCAGGTGCCAAGGCCCAAAATTACTCTCAAGTGAAGCAGATTGAGATTACCTCCTCCATGGAATCTCATTTATCTTCCTTCCACTGTCAGGTTGGACCCTGAAGCCAGATTCAAGCTGAAACCACAATATCAGTGACAAGCCAAGCCACTTCACACCAATACTCACTTAAATGCCTAATTCTTCAAAGCAAAAGCAACCAGTTCAGAACTGCTTTTCAATAGAGTATATTTAAAATGTTAAATGTAAAATCAAGATGTCCCAAACTGCTGGCAGACTTGTCACAGAATCTGTAGTTTGTTGGCACAGAAATTATTTACACTTTATCTTGTTTTAAGCAGCTCATGTATTGTGCAAGATTGGCTGTCGTACTACATTAGTATCTTGCTATGCCTTTTTTCCTTCTCTATTATTTCACTTGTAAATAAACCTGACCAAGTAGATTTAGCCTATAAGCATATGACTGGCATCTTCCAAGATGATGGGAGAATATGGTGGGCATCCCATCTATTCTTCAGTGACCAATACATTGCAATTAGCAATGAACTATTAAACTTTGGCATGCTAACCAATACACGGTGGTGAATGAAGACGGAGATTTCAGTTCATAAGGGACACAATCTGCTTATGGAAGCTGCTGTCCTGCATGCACTTCAGTAAAAGTTTTGGGAAAAGCCCAACCTGTAACAGGGTTTTCCAGGAATTTCTGCTGGCACCCACCTTTGTCCTCTTAGATTTTGCCAGAGGATCAACAATCAATGCCCCTTTCCACATTTCACTCTAGAATGTCTGTTCACTCGCAAATAAGGCCCTTTTATCCATGACCTTATTGGGAACAATAGCATCAATATCATCGCTTTGACTGAAACCTGGCTCACAGATGGCAACATCTTGCCCCTTACTGAGGCCTCCCCACCTGGCTATACTTTCCACCACTTTTCCTACCCAAATTGCTGCAGTGGCGGTTTGGCCATTATCACCAAATCACACTTCGTTATACCTCCCTACTCCTCTGGCACCTTCACTTTCTTCAAACACCTCCCCTGATTCCACCCCTCTCATCTCTCCTTTAAGATTCTGGTTCTCTATTACCTTCCCAGTCCCATCCTAAATTTCTCCCCAGACATCCTCCCTCGGCCTCTGCACTGAGTGTCTCCTCATCCTCAGTGATTTCAATCTCGATCTCAACTCACCTTGCCCTTATTCTCTGATTTCACTGACCTCCCATCCTTCCAAACCTCTCCCTCCATATAAACTCTCCTACCCATATTCATGGACACCCCTTTAATCTTGCCATCTTACGTGGCCCCTCTACTGCCATGGTCTTAACCACTGACAAAGCCATTTCTGATCACTTCCTTGTATCCCTCACCACCCAAATCTCTTTCAAACCCTACATCCTTCTATGTCTTCCCCTGGTAAAAATGCTCCCCCAAGTCAGTTTTAATTGCATTTTCAAGCTGCCATAGCAATTGGCATTACATCCACCTTTGATGTCCCTGTCCCCAGCAAAACCTTTCCTCATTCTAGTCATTCCTCCAACATGTCCCATCTTCGTTCTCTCAAGTACAAAGGGCGCAGACTTGGGCGTATCTGGTGCAGAACTGGTTTAGCCATCCATTACCAGGTCTGGTTGACATCAAGCTTTATTGGGCCTCACTCACCATTGCTTTAAACCACTCAGCCTGCCACCCTCACCTGCAAAAAGGGCAGAGCTCATGAACTTGTCAACTAAAATTGAGACCATCTGTTCAGATACCTCTACTGCTGCCCCCGCACTTCCTGTTGACCACCACGCCAAATCTCCTCCCAGGTTCTCCCTTGCCCTAGCAATGTCTTTCTCTAGTTTCTTTCCTTTATCACGTTGTGTCCTCCTTGGGTTTATCTTGACCATGAGACTTGCCTCCTGTTCCCTTGACCCCTTTTCCACTAAACTGCTGACCACTCAACTTCCCTTCCTGGCCCCATGCTAGCTGACATTGTAAATGGTTTCCTCTTCTCAGCTAGCGTCTCACTGTCTTTCAAATCTATCACCTCCCTCCTCAAAAAACCCATCAACCCCATCGTCCTTGCAAACTACTGCCCTATCTCCAAACTCCCTTTCCTCTCAAAGTTCTTGAAGGTGTTGTTGTCTCCCAAATCTGTGCCCACCTTCCCCGCAACTCCCTGTCTGAATCTCTCTAATCAGGTTACTGCCCCTATCTATACCACCAAAATAGCCTTGATCAAAGTCTGAAATGACTTTGTCTGTGACCATAGTTCACTCTCCTTATCCTTCTTGACATCTCTACAGCCTTTGAGACGGTCAACCACACCATCCTCCTCCAACACCTCTCCTGTTGTCCAGCTCAGTGGGATTGCCCTCGCTTGGTTCCGCACTTACTTATCCAACTGTAGTCAAAGTATCTCCTGCAGGGTTTCTCTTCCTGCCCCAACACTGTTAGCTCTGCAATCCTCCACGAATCTATTCTTGGCCACCTCCTTCCTCATCTACATGCTGCAATCCCCTTGGTGATGTCATCTAAAGATTATAGGGTCAGCTTCCACATGTACGCTGATGACACCTATCCACCATCTCTTGTGTCATACTGCTTGTCTGACATCTAATCCCCCAGTTAAACACAGGGAAGGCTGAAGCCATTGTCTTCAGTCCCTGCCACAAACTCCATACCTTTGCCATTGACACCAATGGCCACCGTCTCAGGCTGAACTAGGCCATTCACAACCTTCGTGCTCTATTCAACTCCATATCCTCTCCATCACAAAAGACTGCCTTATGACCACTTCCCTGCCACAGTCCATCTGCTGCTGAAACTCATCTATGCCTTTGTCACCTCCAGACTCAACTATTCCAATGCTCTCCTGGCTAACCTCTCATCTTTAATGCTCTTTTAATTTCAGTTCACCCAAAACTCTGCTGCCCGTATCCTATCCTGCAATCATTCCTGCTCACCAATCACTCCTGTCCATACTGACCCACAATCGGTCCCAGTTCAAAGCTTCCAATTAAAATTCTCATGTTTAAATCCCTTCATGGCCTTGACCATCCCTTTCTCTAACTTCCTCCAGCCCTACAACGCCCACTGTCCCCCCCACACTCCGTTCCTGGCCTCATGCATCCACCTCCCTTTGCCCCATAATTGGCTGTCGTGCCTTCAGCAGTCCAGGCCCATGCTCTAGAATTCTCTCCCTAAACCTCTCCATCTCAGTTAACCCTCCTTAAAAACCCACCTATTTGACCAAGTTTTTGGTCACATCTATTAACTCCTCCTTTGGCTCAGCATCCATTTTGGTCTGATTACATGAAACGTCTTAGGGCATTTTTCGACATTAAAGGCACTATATAAATTCAAGTAGTTGCTCAAGTGCACTTGTGGGTGCCAGGTGAACATGGAGAGGCAGTACAATCTAAACGGTACTATTATAGGGGGGTGCAAGAGCAGAGGGACCTGGGGGTGCATAGTCACAAATCTGTGAAGGTGGCAGGACAAGTTGATAAGGCGGTTAAAGAAAGTTTATGGGATACTTGGCTTTGTAAATAGGGGCACTGAATACAAAAACAAGGAAGTCATGCTAAACCTTTACAAATCACTAGTTAGGCCTCAGCTGCAGTATTATGTACAATTCTGGGCACCACACTTTAGGAAGGCCTTGAAGTGGGTACAGATATGGTTTACCAGGATGATATGTGGATAGATTGGAGAAGTGAGATTATTCTCCTTAGAGCAGATAAGGTTAAGGGGAGACCTAATCGAGATATTCAAAATTATGAGGGGTTTTGACAGAGCAAGTAGGGAGAAACTGTTTCCTCTGGCAAGTGGGTCAGTAACCAGGGATCATAGATTTAAAATAATTGGCAAAAGAACTAGAGGGGAAATGAGGAGAAATTTTTTCCAGAGGGTTTTTAAGATCTGGAACACACTACCTGAAAGATTGGAGGAATTAGATTCCATAGGAACTTTCAAAAGGCAATTGGACATGTACTTAAAGAGGACTAACTTGCAGGATTATAGGGAAAAAGCTGGGGTGTGGGACTAAATTGGACAGCTCTTTCAAACAGCCGGCACAAGCACAACAGGCCGATGGGACTCCTCCTATGCTGTAAGGTTCTATGAAGATAAGATTGGGCTATTTTTGCTCCTCTGTGGTCAAACAGGCAAAAGACTCTCACTGTTGAGGCTCCCATGTGAACAGACACTTGGACAAGTTACCAGAGGGTGCCCATGGAAATCATGTCTCATTAAACAATCAATGCCTTCAGAAGGGAAGGGCAAGGAGAGAAAATTGGTAAGAAAAAGTCTTACAGACTAATGGTAAGCAAACTGATGAGTATCGTATAGCAACATACTGTTTGTTGGAGATGGCACGGTATTATTTTGACTCCTTAACTTCTTTAAGGTGTTTACAGCCACATTCAGGTACACTGTTCTACTGGTACTGCGGTGATACACAGTCTTCTCTTCACTCAAAGCCTGCAACATTGAAGTGGAATTATCACAGAGCCTATCATATATACCACATATCTAACAATCAACTATACAACCATAAAAATGTATCTATGTTGAAAGGAGATAGCACAGGTTCCCATTTTCTACTGTAGTAAGATTAACCTGCATTTACTCAGTTGACAGTAATTATAGTAAAGTACAAATCCTACAGGTAAGTTTCAAATTTACCGGGTACAGTAGCATAGTGGTTATGTTACTGGTCTAGTAATCCAGAGGCCTGGACTAATAATCTGGAGTCATGAGTTCAAATCCTGCCACGGCAGCTGGGGAATTTAAATTGAATTAATTAAATAAAATCTGGAATTAAAAAACGAGTATCAGTAATGGCAGCCATGAAACTACCGGATTGTCATAAAAACCCATCTGATTCACGAATGTCCTTACCCAGTCTGGCTTATACGTGACTCCAGACCCACAGCAATGTGGTTGATTCTTAATTGCCCTCTGAAATGGCCTAGCAAGCCACTCAGTTGTACAATCTCGCTTAAAAAAGTCATAAGAATAAAACCGGACGGACCACCCAGCATTGGACCACCAGGCACCGGACACGACAAAGGCAAACCAAGCCCAGTCGAACCTGCAAAGTCCTCCTCACTAACATCTGGGGACTTGTGCCAAAATTGGGAGAGCTATCCCACAGACTAGTCAAGCAACAGCCTGTCATAGCCATACTCACAGAATCATTCCTTTCAGCCAACGTCCCAGACTCTTCCATCACCATCCCTGGTTATGTCCTGTCCCACCGGCAGGACAGACCAACCAGAGGTGGCGGTACAGTGATATACAGTCAGGAGGGAGTGGTCCTGGGAGTCCTCAACATTGACTCTGGACCCCAAGAAATCTAATGGCATCAGGTCAAACATGGGCAAGGGAACGCCTGCTGATTACCACCTACCGTCCTCCCTCAGCTGATGAATCAGTCCTCCTCCATGTTGAGCACCACTTGGAGGAAGCACTGACGGTAGCAAGGGCACAGAATGTACTCTGGGTGGGAGACTTCAATGTCCATCACCAAGAGTGGCTCAGTAGCACCACTACTGACCGAGCTGGCCGAGTCCTGAAGGACATAGCTGCCAGAATGGGCCTGCGGCAGGCGGTGAGCGAACCAATACGAGGGAAAAACCTACTTGACCTGGTGGTGGACAATTAAACAACGAACAGGAGGAGGAGGAGGGTCTGTAAACATCCCCATCCTCAATGATGGCGGAGTCCAGCACTTGAGTGCAAAAGACAAGGCTGAAGCGTTTGCAACCATCTTCAGCCAGAAGTGCCAAGTGGATGATCCATCTCGGCCTCTGCCTGATATCCCCACCATCACAGAAGCCAGTCTTCAACCAATTCGATTCACTCCACGTGATATCAAGAAACGGCTGAGTTTACTGGATACAGCAAAGGTTATGGACCCAGACAACATCCTGGCTGTAGTGCTGAAGGCTTGTGCTCCAGAACTAGCCGCGCCTCTAGCCAAACTGTTCCAGTACAGCTACAACACTGGCATCCACCCGACAATGTGGAAAATTGCCCAGGTATGTCCGGTCCACAAAAAGCAGGACAAATCCAATCCGGCCAATTACCACCTCATCAGTCTACTCTCAATCGTCAGCAAAGTGATGGAAGGTGTCGTTGACAGTGCTATCAAGCGGCACTTACTCACCGATGCTCAGTTTGGGTTCCGCCAAGACCAGTCGGCTCCAGACCTCATTACAGCCTTGGTCCAAACATGGAAAAAAAGAGCTGAATTCCAGAGGTGAGGTGAGAGTGACTGCCCTTGACATCAAGGCAGCATTTGACCGAGTGTGGCACCAAGGAGCCCTCGTAAAATTGAAGCCAATGGGAATCAGGGGGAAAACTCTCCAGAGCCTGGAGTCATACCTAGCACAAAGGAAGATGGTGGTGGTTGTTGGAGGCCAATCATCTCAGCCCCAGGACATTGCTGCAGGAGTTCCTCAGGGCAGTGTCCTAGGCCCAACCATCTTCAGCTGCTTCATCAATGACCTTCCCTCCATCATAAAGGTCAGAAATGGGGGTGTTCGCTGATGATTGCACAGTGTTCAGTTCCATTCGCAACCCCTCAGATAATGAAGCAGTCTGTGCCCGCATGCAGCAAGACCTGGACAACATCCAGGCTTGGGCTGATAACTGGCAAGTAACATTCGTGCCAGGCAATGACCATGTCCAACAAGAGAGAGTCTAACCACCTCCCCTTGACATTCAACAGCATTACCATCGCCGAATCCCCCACCAACATCCTGGGGGTCACCATTGAACAGAAAGTTAACTGGACCAGCCATATAAATACTGTGGCTATAAGAACAGGTCAGAGGCTGGGTATTCTGCGGCAAGTGACTCACCTCCTGACTCCCCAAAGCCTCTCTACCATCTACATGGCACAAGTCAGGAGTGTGATGGAATACTCTCCACTTGCCTGGATGAGTGCAGCTCCAACACTCAAGAAGCTAGACACCATCCAGGACAAAGCAGCCCGCTTGATTGGCACCCCATCCACCACCCTAAACATTCACTCCCTTCACCACCGGCGCACTGTGGCTGTAGTGTGTACCATCCACAGGATGCACTGCAGCAACTCGCCAAGGCTACTTCGACAGCACCTCCCAAACCCACGACCTCTACCACCTAGAAGGACAAGGGCAGCAGGCACATGGGAACACCACCTGCACGTTCCCCTCCAAGTCATCCCGACTTGGAAATATATCGCCGTTCCTTCATCGTCGCTGGGTCAAAATCCTGGAACTCCCTACCTAACAGCACTGTGGGAGAACCTTCACCACACGGACAGCAGCGGTTCAAGGCGGCGGCTCACCACCACCTTCTCAAGGGCAATTAGGGATGGGCAATAAATGCTGGCCCTGCAAGTGATGCCCACATCCCATGAATTAAAAAAAAAAAATTACCAGATTATTTTCAAAACTAGGATGAAGACAGCAAATATAACGGGTAAAGTTCCAAATTTCCTGATATTAAACAGCGATTTTTATTTTAACACTATAAAAATGTCATGCGGCACAATACTTTGCAAGGATTAAAAATTCTGTCCCATCAAAATATAGAATTTAAAATCTTTGCCCTTATCTTGAAATTCCTCCCCAGCCTTGCTCTACAACGTCCTCCAACCCCTTCCCAAATCCTTTGGTCCTCAGACTCTGCCTTTCTATTTAACACACCTTCCTTTCGCCTTACCATTGGTGGCAGAACCTTTAGCCACCTTGGTCTTATTCTCCGGAACTGCCTTAACAAACCCCTCTGCCCTCTCTAAATCTCTCTCCACCTTTAAAAGCCTTCTTAAAACCCAACTCTTCACTCTCCTCTTCTAATTCCTTTCTATGGCTTGGCACTATTCTTTTTATCCTCCCAGTAAAACATCTTGGAACATTTTTCTACAATAAAGGAGCTATATAAATGCAAGTTGTTATTGATTTTATACTCCTAACACTAGCTTATCTTTCTCTTCTTGCATGCTGTTTGACCGAGGCCCATTTTCAACATTTGCAGGTTTAAATTTTATGTGAATACAAAGATTTTATATGAGCAAGGAAAAAAGAACTAATTAAATAACAACGTAGTAATTAAGGACTATTTCAAAGAGCAGATCCAGATTATAGATTATAAAATACTATAGTTATAAAATCTTGTACCTTGTCAAAGGCATTTTGTTCAGATCCACAGATTTTCAAACACTCATCAATGAAGGCATTCAAATACCGCTGTCTCACATTTGTTGGAACTTTGGAGCCATATTCTGTAGGAATTGTGGGTCTCTTCAAGCTTGACTTTTTTTTGAAAAAAAAAGTACAGGAAAGAGTTTTATTTAGTTCCTGGTGCTTTTTCTAATCTGTACAACAGATTTAGAACTATAAACTTCTCAGATGGCCGAAGTCAACATGATTTTGATGCATATGTGGGCTGCCTTGTGTAAATGCTGCACTACAAACGTGAACTCTCTCTCAGGGAAAAAAAATAAACTTGCATATAGGACACACCTCTCACCCCAAGTGTAAACTAATTTTTTGTTTCAAAAAAGTGCGGTCTATATGTAAGTTAACCCTGTAGTTATGAGTACACACTACTCTTGCTCTACTTTCAGCAAACATTTAAACATATATCACTTATTCAACAATCAGAGGCTACAGTTTAAAAAAAAAATTGAGTGTGAACATCTAGGCATCTCAGTCCCTACTCACGATATTTTGATAAAGCTGATGATTTCAAGTTGCAAGTACCATTCTGTCTTTCGTCAAATGAAGGCTACAACATCATTGAACAAGGCAGTGCAAAGTACAAATCTGAATGGAAAAACTCAATGCTGCTGGGAATGGAGGAGAGCGTACACCAACTTAGCACAGATGTATGCACCAATATTATACAAAGCAACAGTTAACTGGGTGTGTTTCACTGAGGCTGCTGTGCAATCTTCTGGGTACTGATGATTGCATAAAATGATCAAACCTTTACCATTAACAGTTTACAATGTTATAGGAGCTGTTCAATGTTGCTTCCAAAAATGCAGCAATTCCCCTAGCCAATAGTTATTCTGCACAGAACATTCAATGCAGTCCTGTAAATACATTGCATGTTGGACACATGTAAGTAAGTACATTTTCATTACAACTTTAAATTGCAAGAACTGGTCATTCTCTCAGTTGTCTTGCAGGGGAAAAAAAAGTTTAGGAATGTTATTTCAAAAAAGCAGTCATTATGCAAATAACTCCAACATAATGTCCATTGTATTTAAAAATAAGCACTGAAACACCTCAAATCATAGTCGAAGATATAAAATAGGAACAAATGCACATAAAAAATTACTTCTGCATTTTCTAATCAAAAAAATTAATTAAAAAATATAATCTACTTCCTTTACATATCTATACATTCTAGAATGAAAAGTTAATTGTCATTTTGTGCTCTGGTGTTGCTGTGAAACTCAAACTATGTTTTCTAGATCATGCTAGGTTATGGAATTACATATATTTGAGATCCAAAATTTGATAGAATATATTATTGCTACAGCACAATGACAGACTAAAAGAGCACTGAACAAATATGCCTCTATGGATGGATGCTATTTATCCTAGGGTACTGTGAAAGACAAGAAATTAAAGTTATTAGTTGCTAATAGACATTATGATGGAGCCATAAATGCTGTGGAGGTCCTGCTAGACTTAAAATAAGCTAACTTCGATAACAACAGACTCAGGCAACTTTAGACCCATTAGCCTCATACTGATATTATGTCAAGTTGTAGAACTGATCAGGAGTAAATTTAAGTACTTCCTATATGGACATAGTAAATAGCAGGCAGCATGGATTCCAAAGGGAAAGATCCTGCATAACCAACCTCATAACATTTTCTTGAGGAAGTGACTGAACAGGGGATCTTATACAATTCAAATAATAGTTTAATTTTTTTCATATCTATGAGATGTAGCTAATCACTTCAAATATGGTTACTGTTAGCTTGCTTTCCTGGGACTAATTACTATCCAGCATGCAAAATGTCTTCTCAAAAGACATTTAGGGGACAAAGGCATTAGAAAAAGCTGAAAGGAAAAAATAAAAACTATCAATACAAAATTGCCCAGGCCACCAAAAAACTGAAAACACAAGCAATTACAATAAATGTTATCTTCAAAAATAAAATTTCAAACTCATTTTTCCACCTTACCATTTGAGGAATATTTTAACCAATTAAAACTATAGGTTTTAACATTACTTATATGCTAGTCTGGCTCAATGGTAGCACACTCGCCTCGGAGTCAGACGGTGATGGACTCAAGTCTCATTCCAGGATTTGAGCACATAATCTAGGCTGATGAATCAATGCAGTACTGAGGGAGTGCTGCACTATTGGAAGAGCTGTCTTTCAAATGAGGTGGATGTAAAAGATACCATGGAAATTCTTTTGAAAAAGGTGAGTTCTGCCAGTGTGCTGGCCAACCACCAAATCAGATTACTTGTTTATTTATCTCAGTGCTGCTTATGGGACCTCGCTGGTTGCTGCTTTTGCCTACAAAACAAGTCAATACATTTTGAAAGTAATTAATTAGCAGTAAAGTGATTTGGGATGTCCTGAGGACGTTAAAGGCGCTTTAGAAACGTAATTCTTTCTTTCTGTTATTTTTTTTATAGATATGCAGACCTCTGATTGAGGGAGGGCAGGAAGAAAAATTGGGTGGAATAAGTTAGAACAATGCCCTTTCAGGAACCTAGGTTGCAATCTGTTTCAGCTGCAATTAAATTCTCCTCCCTCTGTAGGTTGCATAAGGCATAAGTTTGTACAGTGTCGAATGAGTTCCACATGGGATAGAGGCCAAAGAAAAACAATCATAATTTGGCACTAATTTTGGTAGTCTCACCTCAGAAGGGATATAACGGTTGGTGTCCACAACAGAAATGTCACACTGATCCAGAAAGATGGAGAGTCAGAATTATGGCACACTGTAAAGTTTGCAGTCCAAATATGACAGCAATTCTGACACTTCTTTGGAAAATTCAGTTATTACAAACTCCACTGGTACTCCAAAAGATTACTATTGCAACAGAGCTACAACAAATGTTTCACTAGTCCTATCTAACATGCTGTCAGACGAATGAGAAGAACCACTAAAAGATCATTATCGTACCATTGTAGAACAGAGTATGAAATGGCAAGTAGCAGAACTGCAGTCACTGGAACAATTTCAAATTGTTCCAGATACTTTCTCGTGTCCAGTACAAAAGTCTACTTCTGCAGGTAAGCTATCACACTCCTTATGAACCTAAACTTGACTTTACATGTGAATTAATTTGGGATAGCAGGCGACAGGACAAACAAAGAACTCTTTTTACCATTAAGGTATGGACTGGACATGGTACAGAAACTCACTGTACTCGCCTGAAACTTCTGACTGATGGACAAATGGCACTCGGATAAACTATATCTCCCAGGCTACAACTATGAATCATGGTTACTAAGTAAAATTAAACAGAACAAACATAACAGATTCCATTAGATTTTAATATTTACTTAATTTAGAGGATCACAGAAGTATCATTCTTACTTTAGACCAGATGTCCATGATTAAGGTTTCACATAAGACAGGAGGCTCATGGAGCTTGCTAACAGAAACTTACTGGTTGCCTGGCAAAGTAGAAATATTCTAAAAAGTCAACGTTATCGGCTGCAAATATACTTCTCTCATCATTTTAACGTCAACACTGAGACAAAAGAAGATCAAAAGGGCACTCCTCACAATTGCATGAACGTCAATCACAGAAAGGCGCACAGACTCTGACATATACCAGGACATGATGGAATGTGAGAGCTTTGCTTGCAGGAGCCCCTAGTTGGACAACTGCAAAGGCATTTAACAGATGCAATCAATCGACAGCCTGGTGATCCTAATTGTTTCTATCACTGAGGCGCAGTTGGGAACAGTTACCCAGATCCACATCGGTAGAAATCGCCCAATTTGCTTCTTCGACAGCACCTCCCAAACCCGCGACCTCTACCACCTACAAGGACAAGAGCAGCAGGCACATGGGAACACCACCACCTGCACGGTCCCCTCCAAGTCACATACCATCCAGACTTGGAAATATATCACCGTTCCTTCATCGTCGCTGGGTCAAAATGCTGGAACTCCCTTCCTAACAGCACTGTGGGAGAACCTCCACCGCACGGATTGCAGCGGTTCAAGAAGGCAGCTCACCACCACCTTCTCAAGGGCAATTAGGGTTGGGCAATAAATGCCGGCCTCGCCAGCGATGCCTACATCCCATGAACAAATTTTAAAAAAAATTTGTCCGGCAGACTTTATTGTATATTCTTACCTTATCATTACAGGGAGGCAAAGACAGCAGAAAATCTCTCAGCATGCAGTGACTAAGTTAGAGTACCTACAATACTTGCAAGCTATAAATTCCCATAAAGATAGGTTAAAATAGAGTCTCAAGTGAAATGGGTCAGATTCTGATCTGTTAAAATGTTCAAAAAAGTACATGTCTGACACATCCTACTTTGAAAACCAAAATTAAAGAAAAAGATGCACAGCCAACAGCCACTGAGAATTTGCATGCTTTGGAAAGATGTGTTTCAAAAGAAGGTGCATGCAGCCAGACAAAACAGTATTACCTAAATGATGCCAACAAAGATATTAACACTGTTTTAATATTTTCTGATGGTACCATGTGATACAAAGGTAGTAAAGTTCAAACCAGATGGCTGACAGAAAATTTCCACCATGTAGTCCCTAATGAGAGGCAATGTCGTGTGTTATGAGGAGTAAAAAAAGTAGTATGCGGGAAATGGGAATTGTTTACATGGCACACAGGGGAGGCAGGACAGAAAATACCAGACAGCTACTAACATCCACGGAACGAAACTCCACAGCACAAGTCATCACCTTTAAATGAAAGATACGAGATATTTGAAAAAAAACACAGAAAGGGGGCAGTAGCTTGATAGAGAAAAAATAACTTCAAACTAATTGCTGCAAGGGAACCTGAGTCAGGAGCTATAGTGAGAGAAACACTTACGCTATTGTTCTAAATTCTCCAATTTCCATTATGTTGCATGTATGGAGGCAGCACATGGAAGTTTACCTTTAAAGTGGGAGCATGAGCTACCCTCTTCTGTGTTGTAGTCGATACAGTTTTTGATGCCATACCAACAGTTGTTTGAGGTTTTAAACTGAGGCTGCTGTTTCTTGGACTATTAGGAGATTCCACAGTTCTCTTTAAAGATTCCGGCTTCTGGTTCACTGAAGCTAAAGTACACAAACACATTACTAAACAGTCTGATAATTCGATAGTAAATATTGTATCTGCACACCACTTATCCATTTATACAAGTTAAAGTTCACAATTGTATCTTTCGGTATGAACAATACATTTTGACAGCATAAACATATACATTATTGGTATTCACTATTTGTGTAGGATCAAAAGCATTTGTATCACAATCAGTACATTAAGTGCAGCCTAGGAAAGTCAAAGGCATGACCTTTAATCTGTGTTGTTATTTGACCTCAAAAAAGGTGGTAGGGCCCTAAAATTGGCCTTGGGGAAACAGAGCTGGGAGGATGATAGGCACCAGAGCTCCTACTCTACACTACCAGTTACCAAAAGTGTGTGTTGTGCAGATGTCAGATGAGAACAGAAACAGATCATGTGATGCTCCTTTTGGTAAAACAGCCTTGCTAATGTTCACTGTCCAGCATGATACCTAAAGAATGGCTGCTTTGACAAGATACCAGACCATTGATGGCAACCACGGAGACATATCCTTGAATGGGTCACTTAGGGGAATAGAGATTTAGTTGTTTTCGCTACCAATATAGCACCAGAGATTCAAAAATAGTTTGAATGATACCAGTCATACACAAAGGAAAAATTGCACTGTCAGAACAGTAACATTTTGAGAGGATGAAGAAAGATCATGTTATTGTACTTTTTGTTGAGGGTCATAATCCTAATCAATGTCTCACTCAAAGGCAACTCTCATGAATGCTTTAACATAATACACCAGAGTGAGGATTAGTCTGCATCTCCTATTCCTCACATAATAAGCTCCTGATTCCAAAAACTGTAGAGCTAAGAGTTCTAACAATAAGTTCAATTTTAATAGTCTTTTCACTTACTGTATGACATAACCCTGCCTCATGTTTGCATTTGCTGTCTTCCTTACTTGGAGAGCAAGAAAAGGAGAGAAAACACTGAATCCCAGTTTGGTCAACAACCAGAGGACATGAATGCAGACCCAGAGAGATACATGGAGGAGCAAATCTGTCACAGGTCAGAGGTGAAAGGGAGCTGGGCCACAAAATTACTCTTGGGAATTATGAATACAATTGAATTAGAACAGTTATATTTGGTGCTATGCAAAAACAGAAAGGACAGCTTACATTGTTTTGCTGAAGGCATTATCTCCGCATTTGGCTTATGTGCAACTCTCCTCTTTTCCCCTCGATTGGTGAAAGATGTGCTAACTGATTTTTCCACAGCTGCCAGCTGTGCCGCTTGCTCCTGTGCCATCCGACTCCGTTGATAACAAACCTCTTGGGCAGTAAGTCTACGAAAAGGACGGTTGACTGATTTTGCTGGTTTCACCTGAAGAAAAATAAATTTAGTTGTCACATGCATCCCTACTGTTGTAAACAGGTTCTTTTTTTTCTCTAAAATGCAAAATTGCAATCACATTTTATACTACATACCAAGCTGAAGATTGAGAAGCAAAATTTTATTCAAATCTGTCTAAATGATCATATTTTAAAAATGTATTCCTGCCATTATACTACTATAGTAACCTTTCAGTGGACCTCTGATTCATCACTAACTGTATAAAAGCGTAGTGGATTATGGTACTGAACTAACACCCCATAAGTCGTGAGTTCAAATCCCAACATGGCAACTTGTGAAATTGAATTAAAAAAAGTGACCACTAATACTGCCAGGGTAGGAAAGTTGCTACTCTTACCTGGTCTGACCTACATGCGACTCAAATCCCTCCCGAATCTTCATGCCCTCTGAAGTGGCTTATCATGCCACAAGTTGCACTGAGAAAGTATTGGTGGGCCTAACTATCAATGGGAAATAATGCACCATTGCCAGCACAAACACGCCTGATTCAAATTCAGCCTGGACTAATTCAATGAACATCTAATAGCTTTAAGGGTGAAACGACTAAGTAATCTTAATCCAATATCATTGGGCATAGGCCTACGAAGCTATCCTAATTGACAATGTCACTCAGATAGGCCTAAGAAAAGTTGGTGGAAAATGTCATTGATGAGAGTAGAGGAAGCTCTTCTGAAGTTGGAGTTTAGGAGTGTTTCTTTGCTTTACATCAGGAAACTAGGTGCCTCAAATGTGAAGTGTTCCATTCCCCAGCACCAGCCTTGACAAGCACAAAAATAAATATATAGGAGGTCCTAATATGTTTAATTTAAATTTTAGTAAAGTTCATTACCGTATAATATTTTCAAATGTTCTAATAATTTAATATTTCAAACAATGCCAGATCCATACACTAATTCTGTTGAATTAGATATTTATTTGGATGACTCATGCCTGTTTGCAGTTGCAAAGAATGAAATTTACTGTTTCAAAAATTTGACAAGATGTTGCTTGTGGCCGCTATAAACTGTGGATAAGTTTCATGCTTGAATCTGCAGCAGCAACTTAACATTACTTGATGCACGCAGAAAGCTAGTTTTAGTGCCAGACTTGTTTCGTGGTTACCACTGTTTAATGGCCAATGTACATATTCTCAGAGCATTTTTTCCTATATCAGCTAGTTATTTACCAGCTTGTTAGATTATCCTTAGTATAGATAGGGCAGTTTTAGATGTTAACAGATTCATAGATGCAAGAATGATGCACAAATTTTGCTCAATTTGATGACGGTTTAAACAGTGCAAGATGCAAAGGAGGTGCAGTTCCTTTTCATTTCTTTTTCTAACATTCTCCCTTGCCCCTGTCTCCTGAAGGTAGTGACTTAGAATGGGGTAAGCTACCACAGGAAGTGAATAAATAGATGAAGCTACCTAAATATGTAAAGCCCAAGACATGATGTGATACCTTATCGTTTCACTTACATTTTCTTGCTTTGAAATGTGTGAAATTCTCCTTTTCTGTCCTGGGAAGAGTGTTGTTAGACAGGATTCTTTTTCTTCATTACTTTCCATAGGCACCTACACATTACGAAACACAAAAATTTGCTTAGTACCAATTTGAAAGTCATGGAAGCGCAGCCCTTTTACACTTCATAAAACATACTTTTATGCACATTTTAGGGAGACAAAATGGGGAGGGGAGTGGATGGTGACAATCTAGATGTTCATGTGGTTCCTACATGCTACATCTAACAGTATCAGAGGCAAATGAGTTCACGATTTTGTTACACATATTGCACAAAGAAATGCTTCTCCCCATGATGTGCGATATCAAGTTACAAGTTAATAAGTAATACTGCACACTAAGAATAACACAGTCAGTGTGTTTAGGGCTTTTGTAGGATTCTGAATAACTGCAGTTGTTACACAAATTATTCTTTAAAAGGAATATTCCTACTTTCAAACTAAGCTTGTAAAGTACAAGCAAATGCCACCAACTTACTTCTTTACTCATTTAAAACTGCAGGCATAGTAATTCTTCCACCATAGCTAAACTCAAGTGTTAGTCCCACCATCAGTGAGTACACTGAAATAATACTTAAGGAATAACTTACGAGTAATAAAAAGCAAAAAAAACCTCCAAATGCTGGAAATCAAACAAAAATAGAAAATGATGGATATACACAACAGCTCAGCCAGCTACTGTGGAGAGAAAAGAATGGTCAATATTTTGAGCAGGGCCCTTCTTCAGAACATAGCATAGTGGTGGACATTTTTCAATGACTTCTACAAAACAGCAATAGAAAAATAGCATTAGAAAAAAAGGACTGCAGATAGGTGTAATAACAATGGTAAAGCTTTATTCAGTTATGTCAGAAGCCAGAAAGTGATTAAGGACTGCATAGGTCCTTAGAGAGATTTAGCAGCATCTGTTAAGTTTGAGGACCAAGATATGACTTACATGCTAAATGCATACTTTGCATCTTTTCTGAGTATTTAAAATGCTACAGCGTCACCTGTCCTAAATACGGGTGCTCCTAAAATTGATTCCATAGAAGTGAGTAGTCTTAGCTGGGATTAAGGCAATCAAAGCCAATATGGCTGCAGGACCTGATATTTGCCCCAGGGTGCTGAAAGAAATGGGAGACGTATTAGGCAAGACAGTGTCTTACATATTCAATAGGTCTGGTATTGTTCCAATGCACTGAAAGGAAGCTCATGTGGTTCCAATACTTCAGATGAGGAAGAAATCAGACTGATCATTATAGGCTAGTTACATAGGAATGAATAGGACTGCAAAAGACATTGCAGTCTCTCTGGCAAGTCCAAGTTAGTATGACATTGGTTGTAGGGAAAATGCTGGACAGCATTATAAAAGGATGGGATTACCTGGAGAGGTCAGCAGTTAGAGAATCCCAGCGTGACTTTAGGAAATGGAGATCCAGCTTCACTAACCTGAGTTCTTGGAAGCGACCAAAATTAGTGGATGGTTGCAATCTAGTTGATGTATACCTCAGTATCCAGAAAACATTCGACAAAGAGTTGCATCAAAAGCCACTGGTCAGATTTGTGTGTGTGGGACTGACAGTCACTTATTATGCTGCACAGGAAATTGGAAGATTGCAATCTCATAGGAAGAGGGTTATCAATAGGAGATCTGCATGGAGTCAGGTCACAAGTAGAGTCCTGCGGGGCAGTTGCTGTTAGTCACCTTCATAAATGATTTGGATGAGTGCACTAATGGAACCATTCACAAGTTTGTAGATGACAAAAAAAGTGCGTAAGAGCTGGGATTTTAGATCAAATAAGTCATGAACAGGCTGATTTAGTTAAGTAAGGGGAAATAAGCCTGTGTGTAGTAGATGTCCTTCAATGTGAATAAATGCAATAGGAAACTCCAGGCATGTGTATACAATGCTGGTGTACCACTAAAGGTTTATGGAGGAGAGGGACCTGGGAGATCATAATGGATAAATCATTGAAGGTTCATAAGCAGTGACAGACCTTTGGGAAAGCAAATGAGGCTTTGGGTTTTATTGTTAGGAAATAGAAAATTAAGAATACGAAACTTAGACCGAACAAGGCTTTGATATGGCCATGTTTGGAGTATCGTGTTCATTTTTGGTCCCCACACATGCTAGGGACTATCAGGAGAGGGTGGCCAAAATAATTCTCATTCTTGGGTCTATTGGCTATCAAGATGGATTCCAGGAATTTGCATTTCTCTAATGAAAATAGCCTGTCTTAGAGAAGACATTTTTTAAATGATTAAGGGAATAGACCTCATCAAGTTGGATGGGCTTTTTGAGAATGATGGGGATGGGAAAACTAGGGGACATGATTATAATACATAGGCAGAGAGTTAGGTTAGATGCTAGGAAGCATTTATTTTCATGGAGTCACTGCCCTTTGCAAGAGATTACTGAAACTTGCTGTATGTATGGATTCCCTGAATTCTTTCTAAAGACAGTCAGACAAGTTACTGAGGAGGTAAATTCAAGTAATTAAAAGGTATGTTGTGGGGTAGCTGGGAATGGGAGTCTCATGAGTTAGTGTGGTCTCCTAGTGCTTATTTGAGTGCTTCAGGGTGTCGAGAGGAATCTTCTACAGTTTTTCCTAAATTGGCCACAGCTTTTTTCTCTTTCTTTCCCCCCACAGGATGGCATGAGATTGGGGCAGGTTGGTGGTGTACAAAGCATCCAAGTCTGGATGGGGTAGGCTTGACTGATAAGATGGTCTTTGCCCATCCTTATTTTTGTATGTTGATATTCAAATGATTCCACTCTAATTTATCACTATGAACATAAATGATGTCAGGAAATATGAATGTTGCCTTGTTGGATTCACATCGGATTTTCTAAAGTCAAAGATCCGGTGATAATGATTGGCGGTTTCTAAATGGAAACTTGCAGCAATAAAGTGATGACATTTTTTTACATTTATATAATTCATCTGTTATTCTTGTAATATATATAGCAAACATTTGTCATTTGCCCCTTCTGCTACTGAAGCCACCACATTTATACTGCACTAGTGCAACCTACAAAAGTTGTCAGCCCATGGGCTTGCCACCTGAGCCATTTTTCATGATCTATCGATCATGTCATGACTGCAAACATTTAACAATTATACACATATTAAAAAAAACTTACATGCACCAACTGGCTGCAGATGGAACATGCAATTTAACATGCAGCTTTTTAAAAACTTATTTTCAGTCATGGCAAGAGAAGCCATGATATTGGTAGGTCTGTGAAAACACTCAAGGTGACCAGTTAGTGACAATCATTAATTTATTCCCCACCCACCACCCCCCCCACGGCCATTTGTTTCTTCCCTCCTGTTCACTCAGCAGCTTTGCTAACTGAAATACAGTCAAATGTTTAATACACTGTACAATATTGTTCTATACTGTAAACACAGGTATAGCAATAATGGATGAATAATATGAAGGACTCTCATTCCCTGGGGAAGATCAACCCTCCCACTTCAGCTTAATTACCAATTATGCCATGGTGGAGTGGGAGGCATAGAACAAAGACGCCTTAGGGAAAAAAAAACAAAAATAACTTACTATTATCTCCGTAATTCTATTGTACCCCCTCCCAGTTACACTCCTCCTGGAGTAGACCCAACTTCTATTCGCAAGGAACTCGAGACTCAACACTGCTCCACTGGGAGACCCAAAATTCTTCCCTCTTTATCTACACAAAGCTCACCGATTTAGTGAGAAACAGATCACTAAAGACCTCCAGACAGTGAAGTGAAGAACCATCAAGCCAATTCTGACACAATATTAAAGCCTATACTGTAGGCTGATAGGTAGCAAGTAACATTCACACCACACAAATGTCACAGGCAATGACCATCTCCAAGAAAAGACCATAACCACCTCCACTTGACATTCAATGGCATTACCACCACCAAGTCCCCCACCAACATCCTGGGGGTCACCACTGACCAGAAACTGAACTGGACCATCCACCTAAATACCATGGGGCCACTAAACCAGGTCAGAGGCTTGGTATTGTGCAGCGAGTGGTTCACCTGATTCCCGAAAGCCCCTCTACCACCTACAATGCATAAGTCAGGAGTGTGATGGAATACTCTCCACTTGCCTGGTTGGGTGCAGCTCTAACACTCAAGAAGTTCAACACTATCCAGGACAAAGCAGTCCGCTTTGGCAGCCCATGCACTGGCTGAAACATCCACTCCCTCCACCATCGGCGTACCGTGGCTGCAGTGTGCACTGCAGCAACTCGCCAAGGATTCTTTGGCAGCACCTCCAAAACCTGTGACCTCCGGCATTTAGAAGGGCAAAGGCAGCAGGTGCAGGTTCCTTTATTGTCGCTAGGTTAAAATCCTGGAACTCCCTAACTAATAGCATTGTAGGAGCATCTTCACCCCATGGACTGCAGCGGCTCACCACCTCCTTCTCAAGGGTAACTAGGGATGGGAAATAAATGCCAGCCTTGCCAGCGATGCCCAAATCCAGAGAATGAATTAAAAAAAACACTAGCTAAAAAAGGGGGAAAAAAGCATATCCCAAACCAGAAAAATGATAATTAACAAGGTGTTGACGATATTGGCATTTTTCAACTAAAATTAATTTGCTTGTAAAAGGCATTGATAAATTTATGTATTTTTGTCTAGTTTTAGCTAATGGCAGTCTTTTAAAACTCAGTCATTACACGTAAGCAGTTTAAGAAGAAAATGATTGCAGCTCGCATTCCTGTATCAAATTTATCTTGATACATACGTTGCAAGGGCAGTTCAAACTGGTTTTTGAACTGTAGGCTTGAGGGAAGAAACCACTAACTAAGCAAATACAGACAGAAAAGATTGCAAGTTTAAATAGGGCTGCAGATAGTAATAACCTTTCAGTTCTGTTATCATCCTTGGGAATCTTTTTTGCACCTTCTCCAATGCCTCTACATCCTTTTTATAATATGGAGACCAGAACTGCACACAGTACTCCAAGTGTGATCTAACCAAGGCTCTATACAAATTTAACATAACCTTTTTTCCAATTCTACCCCTCTGGAAATGAACTCCAGTGCTTGGTTTGCTTTTTAAAAAAAAATGGCCTTATTAACCTGCTTTGCTACTTTTAGTGATGTGAATGTGTACCCCTAGATAACTTTGCTCCTCTACAAAATTTAAACTCTTATTATCCAAGCAGTATGTGGCCTCTTTCGGTCACTGTTAAATTATTTTCTTGTTCAGCTTTTGATAAATAAATTCGCTTGGTAACTTAAATTTAAAAATGAGTTGCTTTGCCATTTTCGAAGACTGAAGTGAAATCTTATGGAGGAACAAAAATAGTCCAGCACCCCAAAAGCTTCTGTTATTCAAAATGGCTTATAAGAGAAAGAATATATAAACCCAGATTTAACGTAAAAGCACCTTTAACAATATTCCCTGGCTCTTGATCATTCATATAGTGAGCAACTGCCTGAAAATTATCCTGGTGTTTGCCATTGACAAAGCGAAGGCATTCAACAGGATGGAATAGAAACACCAGTGGTGGACTACTCCCTGATCTTTATAGATCAAGCCTTATTCATATACTCTAGCCTATAGGTCAAACCATAGCTGGACTTTACCAGACTGGAGCTGTATAAGTCATCCCTATGAACAATTATTTCTACTTTACTTTTTTGTACAAATTATCTAGAAATCAATATCAGCAACCAATCCAGTAGACATTGTTAGATAAATATGCAAACTTACATGTATCAGATTGTACAGGTATGTGACAATTTTTTTTTAAGTTACTGGATCTCCTGTGGTATTGCGCAAGGTAAGTTGGATAATACGTGGGTTTTAAATCAGGGCAAGAGTGCTATACCATATAACGTAAAATGCATTATTCTGCTGCTGAGGTGAAACTGAGCCCTTACAGTCACAGACTCTAACTGTTCTTAAGTAAACACTGGGCGAAGTCAAAGTTTAATTGGGGTTCAGGCTGCAGGTCACAACCCTGGCTTGGTTTGTCTTTGTTAAGTATGATTGCAGGCATTCTGACTTGGAAACTCTGCGTACTGCACAGCTCAGGTTGCAGGACCCGCCTTCATTTTCTAAAGTCATTGTTCTTGGCATCAATATCAAGTTCAAGCCCAGACTTTTGGGATAGGCTGAGGCCTTAAAGTAAAAACTTTACTGAAGGTATTAAAAGACACAAAATAAATAAACGTAACCATGTTATTGCAAAATATGTAATTTTTTGAATTTGTTGCTTAAAACCATATTTTGACATTAGAAAGTTCAGTTAGAGAAAAAATAGAATGCATTTTTCTTTCAAAAAGCATTTGAATTATGTAGTACTACAACAGTGAAATGTTCATGCTTACATACAGTTTTCCAATTGTAAATGTTGACTTAGAATGTTGATACAGGAATTAAGATTTGTGGACAAAAAGCAGATTTTTAATATATGGATACTATTGGATCTCCACGGCTGTGCTCATGCTGTTTTAGAACAATAGGGTTATGCATGATCACTCGCAATGTATTATCAGGACCACTATTTTGCAATAACTGAATAAGTCAAATTGCATTATTACATGATATTCTGGGATTTTTATTGGTGTTTTGGAGGCGATTGAGACATCAAGCAGCACTGGAATTCTCCTGAATTTTCAGAGAACTGGTGGGAGCTGTTCCTGTTGTTTGGCGGCACTGAGAACAATCTTGGGAGTCTGACAACATCGGGAGTGTGGTCCAGGGTTGAGCACTAGTCAGGCAGGGGGAAGTGAGGGGACAGGGGTGTTGCTCATGACAGCTCAGAGCCAAACTTCAGCCCATTCCTCTGATAGAGGTTAGGTCTAAGGGGGGAAAAGATTTAATAGATTGACAACCAAAGTTGGGCAATAATATGGGTAAGCTGAAATATTGTTTTTAAGTTTCTTTTAAAACATGTTAAAAATTGCATTTTTTTTAAAAAGTGTCTGCAGTTGACTGCCTGAGGGGGGAAAAGGCAGATTAAAAAAAGTTCAGCAGTATTTGAGTCACTTAATTGGTTTGCCTGCGCCTTGCTAAAATGAAACTGCATATGAATAAATTTGGAAATCTGACAGGCAGGAAGGACCCACGTATGTAACGTTTCTATAATAATTACTACTCAGGAATTTCCTTTTGATGCTGCTTATGGTGAATGAGGATGTGCTGCATTCAAAGTCTAGTTCTGGGTTCCTGGAGGTCAAGTAAGAGATTACAGACATCCTAGCCTTAGTATTTTGCATTCCTGGAGCATCCCTTAGTACTCTCCTTTGAGGTATAACAAAAAGTTGAGTACGACAGAAGCCAGACATGCTACTTTAATAACAGAAGGAAAGAAAATGGATTGATGCTACCTTGGATTTAATCTCAAGAAAAGTAGAGTGGTGCAGTATACTGGAGTATCAACATTGTGCCACACATTGCTAGGATCTCAGTCACATCACATGTAAAGCACTGAAAAGAGACCACAGGCTTCCCCACATGGAAAACATCAGTCGAAAAAAAAATCTTGACCAGGTCACTCTTACATATGCCCAATTACACTGCTCAGGGGAGTATTGATAGTTACTCCAGAGCTGCTTGAGTATCTACCCTCAGACACAGTTGGTGCAAAACCCAAGGAGATCAGGGAAAGTGAAGCTTGCCCACATTCAAAAAAAATACAAAAAAAAAATTCAATAAAATGAAATATTTCAAACAAAAAACACAATTAGAATCTTACCTGCTTGGAAACTCTGCCCTTATCTTCATTCTTTACTTCATTAGACTCATTGAAAATCCTTAGACATTCCTCCATAGGGTCAGATTCAAATTCAAAATCCTTTTCGAGACCAGGGAAATCAATCTCATCCTCTGAAGAGAAAGCCCTTTGTTCAATATTTTCCCCAGTTTCATCGTCACTAGAACCGCTGTTGATATAGGGGTCTCTATCAGAGTCTGAATCCGACTCATAATTCACTGCAGCGACGGGTTTACTGCTGCTTTCATCATCACTACTGTCATCACCAAATAAGTCTGTGTGACTGAGTGTTCGCTTTATTAAGCTTGCTTTTTCTTTTCTTTTTTCTGGATACTTTGCTATATCTTTCACAGATTTTGACTCCTTGATCTCCTTATCTTTGCTTTTACTGCCTACATGAGCCCCATTTTTATGCATCGATGCTTTGGATTTCGAGTTGTCATTATTTTTGTCAGATTTCTGGGTACTTATGATCTTAACTTCATGACCTTTGATTTTTCCTGAACTCTCAGATGAACTGTTTGATCTAGACTTTGATCGGTTTTCATTTTTTACCCCATCCAATTTGCTCATTTTTGCTTTTTCCAACCTTCTACTAGAACTTCCATCACTTTTAACCTTTTGCTTTTCTTCTTTGACCTCATTTTTCTCAGCTCCTTTGTGTTTCTTTTCAATTGATGAGCTATCACCATTCTTTACTTTGTTTTTCAATTTCTCCCCTTGCTTTTCATGCTTAATTTCTAGACTTTCCTTGACACATTTTATTTTCCCCTTTTTGCTAGCTTTCTCTATGTGATGGAAAGATTTCCTTTTAGTGCTATCAATTTTGTCCTTTCTCACCTTCATCTTTGAACCATCTAGGTCACTACCTTTATCCTTTTTCTCTTTACGTTCTTGTTCTTTAAGTTCTTCCTTGCTACATTTTGAAATCTTAGATGAATGTCTGGTGGACTTCAACTTCTGTTTCCCTCTATTCTTCTGTTGTTTGCTCTCAAAACTGTAAACATCGTCTACATCATACTGAACTGCAATCTCTTTCACAGACCGCTTATTCAAATCTTTTGTCTTCAAAGACAATCCTTCATCCGACTTTTTTTCACCAAACACGGCATTTTGAAACTTTGAAGAATCCCCACAACTTTGTGGATAGTTATTACTAAGTTCATCTCCAGAGTCTGGGAACTCCATGTCCACATCATAAGTGGCTGAGTTCAAGCGATGGCAGCGCTTCTTTGCTGTAGGTATATAAGGCTCCTCTGAGCTCTTCTGTCTGGGCCTCTTGGTCCCACGTTCCTCCTTTGTCTTTTTTTTGCCCATCAGCCTTGCTGAATAGTTCAACAAAGGATCATACTCTAAATCAGTGCATGGCTTGGTGTTGTCTACCACATATTTATTACTGAGTACAGAGGTAGTATATTTGACTGGCTTAGTCACAAGCGTTGGGACATATTTCAACGAATTACCCTTTACATCAGCTTCATCATCTGTATCCAAAGTATATTTACTGGAACAAGCAGTAACAGAAAGTGGAGTAGGGGTGTACTCTACATTACTATTTAGGTGATAACTATCTGGATTATATTCTAAAGAGTTTATCAACTTATCCTGATTAGGTAAAAGCTCTGTGCAACTCTTGGTCTTGCTCTTGGCCTTCTGTGTAGTTGGTGTTGAAGGGACATACTCCTCCTCTGCATCGAGAAGATCCTCATATCTTGACAGCCTTTTCTGCTCTCTTTCAACCTCATTCTTGACGGCCTCAATGGCTTTGTTGACCAGCTCCAACTCCAGCGTACTGGAGCTGGACTCTGTAAGGTCACCTGGTGTCCCGTCTCCATTTCTGGATGAACCCTTAGGAAGCTCAGGATTATAAGGATCATAACCATGGTCTAAAAGAAAGACAGACATTAAAGCACTGTAAATATTAAGTAAAAGATTCAAATGGATCTACAAAATTATTGAACTAATCTGACAAAAGTACAGTATTTTCCTTTCAAACTATTCTATAGCCATTAGCACCAATATAAACTATTTAGATCAATATGAATTCAAAGCTCAGCTGACAAAAGTACATTTGCACATGGTAAGGTAGCTACTATTTAAATTTCTTGCTCTTCCTTTTCTTTCTCTCTAGGTACTTCCTTACCAAAGCAAAAATATTATTCTAATTTAAAAAGTTATTTTGAGAGAGTGGCATGAAGAGAAAAGGAAACTAGTGGTAATAAGTCTTTCAAAAGCCAGAATCAAGATGTTTACATTTTGATTTAGGAATCTAACCACTTAAACTGAGCTTGTTGCTAACTGCTGACATGTTGCTACTTTGCAAACTATTGGAGCAGGCATTGCCAATCAAAAGATAGTCAGCAAAATATGCTTCGAAATTGTACATGGGCAGGAGTCACAAACGATAGCTTCAAATGGCAAAATTTCTCTGTTGCTCATGGCATTTACTTCAGCTAGGTGCAATAGTGGTGCAATGTATTAACAAAGAGTTGCGTGCTTTCTCCTACTATACCCTTCTCTCCTCCCCCATCCAATAATTTCTCAAAGTTCCTAGTCTGTCTGCCTCTGGGGGAGATGCTGAATGACAGCAACAAGATTCCCCACAGATAGGCAGAGCAAAAACAAAAATTTAAAATCTAATAGGGGGGCAACCCAGACATAAATATTCCAACAGCTGCTTCAAATGTATCATTGATAAAGGCTTGGGAGTTTTTTGCTCGCCCATTGTCGGCACAGAAATAGTACATGACAAAGCAACCCCTACAACAGAGGTGAAAAATATATAAACCAAAAGGAGGTAAACTAGTGTTACAACCATATACTTATAACTGTACTAAAAATTCCCTGAAATAAACTTTTTATAAATTATTTAGTATTCTCATGCAGATGAGATATTTTGCTGCCATTACTACTGCAGCTACAAGCATTCATTGTACTAGTGAATCTTGACCTGAAACCAAGTTTATTTGAAGCACAGCTATGGTACAAACTCAAACTGAAACTTAAATGTATCCATTTTTGAAGACTGCTCACATCATTAAAGGGACTTCCCCAACCAACTTTTAGTTCCCCAACAGTTTTTCTTAACACCAGGTACTGATCCCAATTAAACTGTTAAGTGAATCATTTATATTCTTTTCATTGGTAAGCTACAACATAAGAAAGGAACACACATTGTTGTGCACTGCAATGCTTTTTGACAGTAATTTTTATAGTAAAATAAACTTTAAAGATAACAATCCTACAGCAGGATATAGATATACTCCCGCAACTAGAAAGTAAACAATGTTCCACTATTTTTCACCAGAGGCAGATGTTCATTAAGGATGATTTTCTGGTAAGGACTGAAATGGAACTGACTAAATATCACTATCAAATTTCAATCCAGAGTGACTTATCGCTACAACCTAGCACAACAGCTCCCTTTTTAAAGGCTGCCATATTTCACGTGCCAATCTTTATGTTGCTGAACATGATCTGCGTTTGTACAAATTGGCTAATGGAACAGTGTTGCACTAGGAATGCATATAACCAAACATATTCCAAAACAGACAGATTGCAGTGTCACAGCAGTATGCATTGAAAAAAGCCTGTCAGCTTCTGCTGCCAGAAAATTAATTCAGAAGGCAAGAAACGTAAAAACCTACGATTTTTTAATGTTTTCATTTTTACTATATGTCCAAAGTCTGGAGGCTCAGCAGATACTGTGGGCTGAATAAACAACTTCTAGGTCTGGTCTAACAAATGTCATCAAGGTAGTCGCCACAATTTGAAGTCTTGAGTCATCAACTCCAGAATATTACTCAATAATTATTTTCATCATGTCTACATCTTTTGAACAAAAAAGGTATCTTCAAATTTGTAAAGTCACTGGCATAGCTTTCCAGAAGCATATCACACAAAGTAACACAACGTTGGAAAATGTAACTGTGTTGCTTTCATTTGGCTTTTCTGGGCTCTCTCCCTCCCTCCCTAAAACAGCAACAATTTCCCTTAAATTCATTTAGGTGTAATTACTTAAAAATAAGAGCCCTACAAGAAAGAAGAGGTTTAGCCCAGTGTTAGGAGGGCTGTAAATTAGAAAACTTGGACTTGGTATTCATCACGTGAGAGCTATAAATCACGTCGATCCCAGGTGACCAAGGGCCCACCTGCGACAATATTTTTCAGTCTAAGTGGCTGCAGTGAGAAAATTAGCATAAATACAGGGAATTCACTAACGTCTGACTTGAATTGGGGGGGGCTGGGGCTAGGTAATGATCCACTTTTCATGGTTTTGGTAAGGGTACCATAACTCAATTCCGTAATTATTCACACTGGACCATAATTTCCTGGGACCTTTGCGCTGGAAAATGGATCCAACAGCGTAGATGTACCATTCCAATGGCGCAAGTCTCAGGAAATTCCTGGCCATTGTAAATTGCATTGACCTCGATAACTGACTTAGTTTAGCAAACTAAAAGTGATACAGAATTGCTGGAGTCATAAAAATTGTATGGCCTCACAATTCAAATTGTAGTATGGTACTAAGCCAGATAGACCAAGATGATCGCACAGTCAATCTCTGATCTATACCGAGTTAGAAGATCTCAGCTGTAGCAACAGCATAGATCCTATAATTGACCTCAGGACGAGAAATCCTGCTCCTTTTTTCTCCCCCCTCTCTCCTGAAGTTAGTGACTTGCATTGAGGTATGGCTCTGCAGGTAATGTCAGCTTTCAGATACCTACCTCAAGATCATTTTTCATGTGTGAGCCTAGAAAGCAACGCTAGTAAAATCACAGTGAAAAAGCACATTATCCCTTTGGCACAATCTTCCGAACTTGAACGGCAGGCGCTCAAAATCTATTGTGCACCTACTTCGCAATAGGTATGTGCAATATATAAAACAAACACACACTTTTTTTGCAATTTTAGTAACATGGAAGAAAAAAATACATTGCTTAATTTAACATAATATGCTTTAAATAAACAAGTTATGAAGCAATAGTCTGATAGTTATACTGTACAGTGCAATACACAGCACCGTACACTACAAGACGTTAATAAAGGCAACTGATAGTATTACTTTAACTCATCAATAGCTGAATATATATTTTAACATATTGAACCAAGCATTTTTTCTTAACTGCACCAGTTTTTAAGCTCAGCAGCAAAATTCCTTTCATGGCTACAAAGTAGAAGCAAATATAATATTTTCTGTACAGTGCAAGTACTTATACTAGAAAAGAAAAAGCACAAACATGTAAAATGCACTACAATAACTGTTCAGAAATACTGCCACATTTGCAGTTCACATCAAGTATCTTAACCATTATCTACCTATAGTATGATTTTTGTACAGTACGAAGCCATGTGCTATTCTATTCCAATGTCTAAAATTAGATTTGCAAACAGACAAACATTTAATTACCACAATTCTGGTCGCTCAACAGGAATAAAATATACTTGTTCATGTCTTCCTAGAATTTAACTTTGCAGCATGCCACTCACTACACCACTCATGTTTGCAATATGCACTGCTGACAAGGGACCACTTGGTTTCTGAAGATAATATGCTTGTGGTATCAGAGATCCCAGGGTTACACAGCTGCTAATGTCTCACTAGACCATCCCTTAAAAACACCTCTCGGTATGAGAAAAGCGCATATGCCTCAGTGATGATTTTGTCTTCAAAGTACCCTTCATAATTTTGTGCATTGTTCAAGAATGCACATATTAATTACTTGCACTATTCCACTAACCTGTGGGAAACTTCTGAGTTTGAAATTAAAGGGAGTCAAGAGATAATTGTTTTCAATTCAAAAGCAACAGCTCTTGCACTGGAATTCCTTTAAATCCCTAGCATGTAGTGGGGATTCCTGGGGTCAATGAGCAAGCGCAGTTCTCAGGCTGGTCTAAAATCACAGCCCCCGTTGTTCCCAATGGATTTGTTCCAGAATGCTCCTGATAGCAGTATAAATTAGCTCCCACTCAAAGTTGGTCCTGAAAACAGCATATTTACAGCACGCACAACACTGCAACAATTTCTAATGATGTGCAAATTCCCAACTCTTAACTGTAGGTCCCAATTGAGGCACCATGGGGAGTTGAACTCAGCTCTAGTCAAAAATATCTAGATGTGACTCGTGCAAAGGTAAAGATAGCATGCAACTGAGCCATACAGGTAAAGTTCAATTCTCTGTCCCGAGTTAGCTGATGTCCATTGGGATGGCAATAGGGGAAGCCTTACCCCAGGGTGGGGGGTGAAAAATCACCCAAGGCTCTGCTCCTGACTGTTATGCAATGAGGACAGGCTTATGCTTGGTTGCGATGCCATCTACAGCTGAATAGCCTGCTCACCATCTCAACTTGGCCCAACCATCTTCAGCTGCTTCATCAATGACCTTCCCTCCATCATAAGGTCAGAAATGGGGATGTTTGCTGATGACTGCACAGTGTTCAGTCCCATTCGCAACCCCTCAGATAATGAAGCAGTCCGAGACCGCATGCAGCAAGACCTGGACAACATCCAGGCTTGGGCTCATAAGTGGCAAGTAACATTCACGCCAGATAAGTGCCAGGCAATGACCATCTCCAACAAGAGAGAGTCCAACCACCTCCCCTTGACATTCAACGGCATTACCATCGCCGAATCCCCCACCATCAACATCCTGGGGGTCACCATTGACCAGAAACTGAACTGGACCAGCCATATAAATACTGTGGCTACGAGAGCAGGTCAGAGGCTGGGTATTCTGCGGCGAGTGACTCACCTCCTGACTCCCCAAAGCCTTTCCACCATCTACAAGGCACAAGTCAGGAGTGTGATGGAATACTCTCCACTTGCCTGGATGAGTGCAGCTCCAACAACACTCAAGAAGCTCGACACCATCCAAGATAAAGCAGCCCGCTTGATTGGCACCCCATCCACCACCCTAAACATTCACTCCCTTCACCACCAGCGCACAGTGGCTGCAGTGTGCACCATCCACAGGATGCACTGCAGCAACTCGCCAAGGCTTCTTCGACAGCAGCTCCCAAACCCGCGACCTCTACCACCTAGAAGGACAAGGGCAGCAGGCGCATGGGAACAACACCACCTGCACGTTCCCCTCCAAGTCACACACCATCCCGACTTGGAAATATATCGCCGTTCCTTCATTGTCGCTGGGTCAAAATCCTGGAACTCCCTTCCTAACAGCACTGTGGGAGAACCGTCACCACACGGACTGCAGCGGTTCAAGGCGGCGGCTCACCACCACCTTCTCGAGGGCAATTAGGGATGGGCAATAAATGCTGGCCTCACCAGCGACGCCCACATCCCGTGAACGAATAAAAAAAAACTCATCCATGTAAAATGGCCACATGTTAAGAGCTCTGAAAGAGCACCTTGGACCTCTTAAAGACAGGAACAAGGGACAAAATTGGCAAAAAAAGTCTGATTCTGCAGTCACTTCAAAAGTTAATAAATTTGGTCATGTTTGTAAAAGAAATGTAATTCATTTGCAGTAACAGGTATCATAATGATACTCGAACGTCATACTAAACACTTCCAAATTGCTATATCGTGTTCCTAAATTTACTTTTTATCTCCCACTGGCTCTTAGCTCTGATCAACCATTTTTTCAACACGTTGGTTGAGCAGATCAGACTCAATCTAATGTGGATCTGCACTCAGCACCCAAAGGCACATCTACTGGAGTACAAGATGAAAAATTCTCAGAACATCCTAAGTGTTTTTACAGTCAATTAATTACTTTTGAAGTGTAGTCACTGTTGTAATGTAGCCAACTGCAGCAGCTAGTTTATGCTCAGCAAGGTCCCACAAACATCAATGAAATGAAAGACCAGCTAATCTGATTTTAGTGGTGTTGATGATGTGGAGATGCCGGTGATGGACTGGGGTGGGCAAATGTAAGGAATCTTACAACACCAGGTTATAGTCCAACAGTTTTATTTGAAAATCACAAGCCTCCGAAAGCTTGTGATTTTCAAATAAAACTGTTGGGCTATAACCTGGTGTTGCAAGATTCCTTACATTAGTGGTGTTGGTTGAGGGATAAATGTTAGCCATGGCACCAGGAAAACTCCTCTGCTCTTCTTCAAATAGTGCCATGAGATCTTCTATATCCACCTGAGGGGGCAAATAGGGTTTAACAGCTGATTTGAAAATTGGCACCTCCGACTTTCTCAGTACTGCACTCAAGTATCAGCCCAGATTATGTGCTCAAGTCCTCAAGTGGGACTTGAACCAATGACTTCTGATGCAGAGGTGAGAGTGATACCACTGAGCCAGAAATAAAGTGTTCCTCTTAAGTGAGGCAAATCATTCTGAAGAAGAAATAATGTGTGGTGCGTACTCAGTCATACAGACCTAGCAG